>NC_072791.1:174735810-175360810 GCF_028583425.1 Eublepharis macularius | reverse complement strand
GGGTCAACTTTGGCAAGTCGCTATATCACTCATCTACATACCTCAGAGGATTGTTGTACAGATAAAATGAAGAGGGCATGCTGCCCTGAGCTCCACTAAGGAAGGACAGAATAGATTTTCAGATCATTCTACAAAAGGGTCATACCAAGCACTAAATTTACATTTCCTAATCATGGTAACAGTGGCTGATTCTAGCTTCCATTATTTATAAGAGATACAGAGTTATACTAGGTTAGATGCTTTAATATTCTACCTAATATTCTTGAAAATCCTATGACAAATTACAGAACTTTTAGAGTAAACTAGATCTCTTAAAATTGCAGTGTGACAAAAGGTGGTAATGGGCAACCTCTCCTCTCAGCAGTCGGCCAGGGAGGCAACAGGCATGTGAGCAATGACCAGGAGACAGTTCACCTGGGCGTGCTTCTATGGTGAGCAGGAGGCAGGAATCAGTCAGGAGTACCCTATAGGGAAGGTCTTACCAGGCAACCTCATGTTGCACTGTCATTGCCTCGAATTTGAAGAAGCAACACTCTCAGGAAAAGGAATACCTCTGGGGTCAAAGCGACGGCAAGCTGCAAGGGTGGGGCCTACGACTAGAAAGGGCCTTAAGATCCATTTGGCAATGCAGTTGGGGATGGAGCTCAGAGGAGGAATGAGTGTGAACCTCAGGCAGTGAAGTGTAACTAGCCCTGATGCTAACTCTAATAAAGAAGCTTGCTGCCATACCTGTGACTTTGTGGTCCTGTGGTCTTTGAAAGAAAGATAGTATGAATGGATGGCTGAAGCTGAGTCTTCTGCAAAGCCCCACTTCGCTGGCTCCCCCTGGGACACCCACTATCCCAGATGCCCTGATAGGGACCAGACTCTTAAAATCCAACATAGCTCATGCTGCGCACCATCCAAACTTATTGTGAACACAGGAAGACTTTCTGCACAGATATTGGGCGAGTGTGTTCCCATTCTTATACAGGTATTACCAAATCTAGTTGATTTATTTTTATCCGACCCGTCCACCAAGTAACTCAAGGCAGCATACATCATTCTTTCTTCCTTAGGTTATCCTCACAACAACCCTGCAAGATAGCTGAGACCAAGTGAATGCCCAAGGTCATACTGTAATGTTAATAATCTACTGATGCTATCAAAACACAAGTTTTTACTAAACATAATACTATAGTCGAAACCTGTTGGAACAGGAAGTAACTTATAAAACAAAACTATCCCTGGTGTTAGAAAGCATTTTTAGAAGATTGTAAGATAGAGATATTCTGCTAGTCATATGGTTGAGGCCAGCACTGGATCCATCTAACCAGCCTCCCTGTCAGTCTCCTACCAGCGCGGGGGGGGGGGGGGGGGAGACACATATTATCATCTTCCTCCCATGCATGAGGAGTTAGAGTTAGAGTTTAGTAACTCACACCTCCACCTTTTCTTATGTGTATGATGTGCTGGCAAAGGGGAAGGGGGTCCCATTTAGGATACTAGAAATTATGCTTGTGATAAATGAGTCTGTGATTTTATTATTTATTGTAATTTTATCTACTGCTGTAACCCACCCTGAGCCCGCTTGCGGGGATGCAGGCTATAAATCTAACAACAATAATAAATGGGTAAAATCAACAGCTGCCCATGCACATGCATTCTCTGTCATGGTCCCAACCTTATAGAATGGCCTGCCTGGTGAGGTCAGGAGGGCACCCATTCTCCTGGTTTCTGCAAACTGTGCAAAACTGAACTATTCAAGTGGCTTTTTTACACAGGCAATAGGGCTTTGCTGTAAGGAAATGCTTCCAGAGAGATACTTTGGTTCAGGGATAGGGACAGTAGGTATACTACCATGTTCCATCTGTTGCTACAAGTATGCTCCTACTGAATAGTTTCTGTGTTGTTTAATATGTCGTGATAAATTGTTTACAATTTGTTTCAGTATTGTTTCAGCTCTGTATCTGATTTCTGCAAGCCATACCCTATTGTACTGTTTACTGAATGCCCCAGCCATTGATAGGATTACACTGTGTAATCTTCCTTGAGCCTAATTGAGAAGGGCAATCTATAAATAATATAAATAAAATTTTAAAAATAAACTGAAAACAGAATTATAAGTTTTAAAAACATCAACTTTGTATTTTATAAAAGGTTTAAATATTTGTTATTCAGTCCTTGGCATTTCCAGTTAAACGACCTCAGACAGAAAGTGTTGGGAAAGGCTTCTCACTGCCTAGAACCCTATAAAACCAGTGCCAGTTAGAGTAAGCAATACAGAGTTCAATGAACCCATAGCCTGACTCAATATATGTCATTTCCACATGCTCATATTTCATTCCAGATAAAAAGGTAACAAACCTAACACATGGTATCAAGAGTAGCTATCACTCCCAGCCTAGCAAAGACCTGTTCTGCCTGTCTCATAGATCAACAGCTAATCTTCCAAGGCATCTAGGTGGATGAGCGTATATATATGAGTTTCACTGTCTTAGAACAAGGGAGTAAGCTGAATATGAAATTAGTTTATCCACTGACAACTTGACATTATTGCTTACTAATCCTATCAGCTCTATTCTGTTTGATAAAGAAACCTGACAATTTTGGAACATACAGTCTATTATCACATAATCAGATATCCTAACTAATACAATTTCCATGTTGGCAAACAGGTTCTCTTAGCTAGGTGGAACGCTCAAAGAAACATCCTTGGAGTTAAGACTCTCATTGTGAACAGAATTACGACACACTGTATTTGGAGATCAATGGAAAACATTTAAAAATGGGAAACATGGGCTTTGTTCTATTACAGCACTGCATATGAATATTCTCCAATGCAGTATTACTTGCAGATTTTATTCCAAATACTCAGCTAAAAACTGGGGAGATCTTCTTAGAATCTTGGTGTGGGTTAGGTGAGACATACACTACATAATAATAAAAGTGGTATTTGATCAACTAGAGCAAGTTTTCCAATAGCGAAGAATGGGTTCAGGTTGAAGGACCTTCCTAAAACTTTTTCCATTAACAACAACAACAACAACAACAACAACAACAACAACAACAACAACAACAACAACAACAACAACAACAACATAACATTTGATTTATATACCACCCTTCAGGATGACTTAACAACCACTCAGAGTGGTTTACAAAGCATATTATTATTATAGTTATTATTATCCCCACAACAAAACACCCTATGAGCTGGGTGGGGCTGAGAGAGCTAGAAGCTGTGACTGACCCAAGGTCACCCAGCTGGCTTCAAGTGGAGGAGTGGGGAATCAAACTCAGTTCTCCAGATTCAGAGTCCCGTGCGCTGAACCACTACACCAAACTGGCTCTCAGTGCTTTGGTTTAAATGCTTTGGTTTGCCAACAATGCAGGCCGAAATCAGACATGGGCACACTGCTTATTTGGAATAAATTGAGAAAACTCCTTACCTCATACCCATTATTAAGGACCCCTGGCCACCTCAAAGAATGTGTTTTGGGGGTGAGGGAAATCTTAAAAAATTGAAAGTTTCCAAGGCATATACAGTAGCATGTTTTTCATGATCAGGATATCTCCAGGTCACTTTTCTGAATCAAAGTTATATCAAAGCTAAGATTAAACCACTCACCTATTTGAAAATATATCCCACATAACCCATCAAATCTCATCGTTTCCAGTATTTACTAAATTCTCTTCATCTTTGACAATACTTGCTGCTTGGGTGAGTAAGAGTGAATAGCTATTGCACAGGAAGAAGGGCTGTATACTTTAAGTGAATGATAAATGATAAGGACTATAGATTATACTATTGTATATGGTCTGATGCTGTAAGTATGTTCCTACTGGATAACTTCTGCACTGTTCAATATGTCATGTTGAATTACTTATGCTTTGTTTCCCCATCGTTTCAGCTCTATATAGAATTTCTGCTTATTTTCAAATTTCTACAAATTTTGCATTTGCATACCCTATTGTATTGTTTATTGCATGTTCCAGCTGTTGACCGTATTGACAGACACTGTTTAATCTACCTTGCGTCTCAGTGAGAAAAGCGGATTAAATAATGTAAATAAATAGGTAAATGATAAACTGCAAACTTAGCTCTAAGATGGAATAATTGGGGCATAAATGCAAACATTTCATTTTCTTATAAACATAAAAAGGGTGCAGAATAAAATACTGGGTCATAAATCTTCAGCTAATTCACCTCCAGGTCTGAACGCATGCATGGGCAAGTGGTTTTACTATGGAATGACTGTTCATCTGTTCAGAGGTTTTAAGAACTTGTCAGACATATATACTGAGATGCTGAATAGTATATTTTTTCTAAACCTTTTTTATTACAAAGACCCAACTTAAAGAATTATTGAGCTATATGTGGTTGGCTGCTATAATGGATGCTGTACACTTTTGGAAGCTCTCCAGCAGCACTTTAAAAAAGTTATTCTACAAAGTTTAGGAAATAGCAGTGATCTATGAGATTACTTCCCATCTCCTATTTGCTAAAAAGACAAAATATCTGTTTCTTCATAACAGTTCAGTACCCATACATAACTAAGGATAGTATTGCTTATTAACAGGTTAGCTACCCAAAAATACAACCATACAGCCCTGATTACAAATGATAAATAAAATTATTATCATTTTATAAAACACAACTTTGCATGGATTACTTAAATTTCACTTTGTTATTCTAAGCAACATATGTTGCCTTTTTTCCTCTTTTCATATTTGTATTTAACATTTTTGGATCATTTGTTACTGTACAAAAATATTATTAATTTAATAAAGACAAAGTGCTATGGAAGTTCTCCTTGGTGCTGAAATTGGTTTGCCATATGGCTTCTTCCTGAAAAAGCAAAAAAAAAAAGCCCCTTAGATATGCTGAACTAGTTGTGTAGTTCTTTAGATTCCCATCTATAAATGTAAACAATTGTAATAATCAAAGCTCATAAGGAATTAAAATCTGTATCTTCATTTTACCCCAGGGGGGAGTCCATTCCTGTGCATAAATCTATTTGCATATCTAACTTCATTTCTATACCTGAGCCTAATCCTAAAAACCAAACAATTCTGAAAATAACAAACATCAAATAATACACCTCCAGAACCACTAAACTCATCAGAGTTGTACCTTGTTAGCTTTTTTGTTGTTCTAAATTTAAAAGCCAGAGCGAAAGAAATGTGCAACAAGCAGCTTTTACAAATAAATCCTGCTACTGGCCAAAATAATTAGTTCTAAGTACATTTTAATGGGTTGGTCATTACATTTTCCAAAATGGGAGCATATAATAGGAACACTAAACAGTCCTATAACTGCCAGACGCAATGACAGCATTTGTGTCAATGTGTTATCACCAAAGCATAATAATAAAATGCTAAAATATTCCAGAAACATAAAGTGCAAATTTACAGCATGCAGTCATGCATACATATACATATAGACAGAGAATGTATCAAATGGCCCCATCTGTGGATGTTTAAATCTGTGGATTGGGGCCATGTTGATGGAAAACAGCTATTTCTTTAAACTTGCCCCACCCCAGCTTGCAGAAAAATATGAAGCTTACAAACCACAGAATTGAAACCAACTCTATGTTAAATCAATGGTCAGTACAGTGCCAGTGTGGTGTCTCAACTGTTTTCAGTTCAGAACGTACAGCACTGTATGGGCTGCCACTGCTTCCTCTATGAAAGGCGGATCAAAAGAATGAGAGGATGAAATGGGTAAAGGATGGGACATGCTACTGCTGCTACCCTTAGGAAGGGCCACAGCCAGCCTTCCTTTTAATTGGAACCACTACAAACCATGGAAAGACAGGAAAACTGCCTGTGCATGTACAGAGGAGGGGAAAAGGAGCCACCCCAGGTTGCATGCTGGGACACCAAGAACCAGCAGCAGCCACTGCCACCTCTCAGGCTGGTGAGGAGATAGATCAAATAGCCATTGCCTTAAAAAAAATCCCACCCCCTTCCCTCACCACAACAAAAAAAAAACACAGGATGCCAGGAGGAGGCTCAAATGAACCTTCAGCTCCAACACCTTTTAGAGTTCTTGAAAGAGGCTGACATGATGTCACAGGTAGGAGGGGTCATGTTTGGGTTTTTCTACTAGAGGCATCCCTTCTCAGGGATCCTTTAGCCCCCCCCCCCACACACACACACACACTCCCTTCTGCTCCCTTCATCCCTGAAGCAGGCAAAGGCTTTTCAAGCTGCCATCACTCTGGCCTGTGAATTCAACTAGAGAGAGCTCAGGGCACCCCCCCACACACCCTTTCCCTTCACCTTTCCAAACAGCACCCCTCCTCTGGTGAGGGCATTGCTAAGTGACCAGTCAAGCTTGAGGCAAAGTAAAACAAACTGCTTTATTAAACAAGGAAATCACCAAACCGAGGTTGGGGGCGGGGTACTTTTTAGCAACAGTTTAACAGGGGACACATTTACAAAAAGTGGAGTAAAAGTAACACATGAAGGATCTGGAAAGAAAACAATCAAGCCTCCTAACACAGCTACCTGACTTTTCCCTACTGCACCTGGCCTTTCCAGGATCCATCACACACTCTTTGGATGAGGGATCCTCTCCTACTGGTAGTGACCTTTTCTACAACTCAGCTCCTGGGGAAAGAATGCCGCCTCCATTCAGAGGTGACCTGCAAACCACCCACCAATCAGCCTTAGGCCTAGGAGGAGAAGGAACACAGAAGGAGAAGGAAGACAGTCTATGGTTTGTAGCTCAGGGACCCAGATTCATGAAATGTACATATACCGTTACTGTGAGATATTCAAACTAGATTTCCAACTTTTCCTTCCACCTGCACAGTAATCTCCTCTTTATATACAAACACTTCAGGCATACGATAACATTCTTCCAATTTCTTTAAAAAAATGTTTTCTAGTAATTATAAATAGAAGAAAGGGAGCAGAAAGAACTTGAGTGGATAAAGACAACAGATTAACACATTTTGGTTTTAAAACCTATTTATTTACTTTTTATTTATTTCTGTTATTTACAGTCTGCCTTTCTCACTGAGACTCAAGGCGGATTACACAGTATAAATCAGTTCAGTTGATTTCAAAGACATTTCAACAAACAATGTAATAGGGTCTATAAATGCAAATTTGAAAAGATTTAAAACCACCAGAAATCCAACACAAAGTTCAAGAAATGCTGAAACATTTAAACAGCGCGAGATTGTTATTTTATAGAAGCAATAATTATGGGCATCTTCTGCATTAGTAAGTGAAAGATATCAGAAATGGAGTCTGAGATATGTGATCCCCTCTGGCCTGTTTCATTAGTACTTCCGGCATTAACACTTTTATTATCCCTTCACCATTTTGTTTCTATGACATCCATTTAGTCCCATAGTTCCACTTCCATCATCCCATCTTTCCATGATTGATACTCATGTCAGCAAGAGATATAGAGGCCCTTAGGGAGCAGAAGGAAAGCATCACACTTGACCTGCTGCAAAAGACTTTTAAACAGCCTTGGGTATCACAAGTCCTCTGCTTCTGTGATACCTGAACAAGAAGAGGAATTAATATGCCATCCATAATAGTGCTTTTGTTCACATATGATATAAGGTATTTTTTACCCACCAGATACTCACAGATAAATCTCAACTACAAAATTTTGAAATGCTTCATCACCTACCTCAAAAGTGAAAACATCTTATACACACCAAGCCAATAGTGCTTTACCAGGAGTTCCTATCAAGCAATACACATATTCTGCAGCTTGTAATGACTCTACAGTCTTGTCAAAACACATTAAAGTGGGCTGGTTTTCTTCCACTCTCCCAGTTTATTTAGTTTTCTATAATTCACACCAGACCAATTGTCAGAGCAGAAAATGCCACTTTAAACACTCATGGCATGCACAAACACAAAACATGATCAATAGGTCTCAAAGGACCTGAATAACAGGTGGACTCCTCAAGTCTTATGTGATCCATGATCTCTGTTCTGTCTTGTCAAATGTCTGATAAAACACCTGTCTTTACAGACTTGCTGTAAAGGTGGAGAAAGTGGAGAAAGCAAAGATTTTAGAAGACACAAATCATGAGTAACAGGCTACAAGGGGGATACATGGATTATAACTGACCCATCTTATATTTCTCTGTTATAAATGGATTATAACTGACCCATCTTGTATTTCTCTGTTTTAAATGGGTTATAACTAACCTATCTTGTATTTCTCTGTTTTAAAACGATCCAGGCTAATATGAAGGACTTCCAAGAACTTTGGACAATGTTCAGGCTTGAGACCACCCAGAAGCAAGTATATGAATAACTGCCAAATAATTAACTGAAAATGGAAAGTGCTGACTAAGATTTGACAATTCTTCAATGGATGGAGGGAAGCTTCCCAGCTGTAGGACAGTTACTAAGAAAGTTTATTTACCTTCTCTGCTCTTATCTACCAATATATAACTTTGAGGTACACTTTTAAAAAACCTGTTAACAGCAATATAAGTTAAAACAGAGATAATTGGGTTGAGTGGCAGACCACACATATTAACTCCTTTCAGAAAATGCTACATGTTCTACTCATTAAGAAGAACACTCTATACTCCTTTCTCCCCAAGTCTGTTCATCCTTCTAGTGCTTTTTTTTTAATGCCTCTCCAACAAGATTCAGATCATCTGGTGCATCTTGCAGTTAATTATATTTTGAGGGGAAAGCAGCACATATGGATGAAAGGGCAAAATACAGAGACAATGTGCAAGAAGTGGAATTTTCATTACATGAGTTGAGCTTTTCCAGAAATTGAACTTAGGAGGGCACAAGCTGTTTACAACTGGGGTTTCTATGTATTGGGGGAAACACTGCGTTGTGCCAAAACGGAACCACCAGAGTTCTGGAAATTTAGTCTACACATATTAATCCCAAGATTGACAGGCAGTATGACTGGATGCAGGACTTATTCCTTAGTGGTTTTATAGAAGAGGCCATTTCAGCAGGTCACCTTGTGTCACATTGCTACAGAGGCAAGAAAAGAGGTTCCTGCCAACGTTCCTTATTCTTCTACTCAATGACATATAAAGAAATCTGGCTATTCTGTGCATCTGGTTACTCTGTTTAATAGGGGAAGTGGAGTAAAGCTGCAATCCTAAAATCATTTTCCTGGGGACAAGACTTGTTGTATAAAATGGGACTTACTTCCAAGTTGATTTGCTTAGGGTGGCTCCCTTACTCATCCTGGTTTACAGATGTGGAAGGGGGCACAGGCTCAAAAATCAACCAAATCACCGTGCTGTGTTATGCCCCTAATTTCTCAGAGAACATCAAGGCAAAATGATCTATCATTATTTCTTTTCCATAAGAAGGAAAGCATAGACCATGTCTGAACTTCCCTTCCTTCTTTCCTTAATGAAAATTTTATTGATTTTTTATCCCTGCAAATCATTGCCTTAGAGCAATTTCTTTTAGCTGCAGGTTCTCACATTTAATTTGTAATGTATGCCTTAAAGGAGAGTGCATCAATAGAGTCCCCAGAGAGATACTGGGAGATTTTTATTTGAAATGTATGAAATTGTATATGAAACATCAGCCACCCCAACAAAAACAGATCAAAATAAGAAATTAATTAATATAATTCCATCTCTATGTAAGTCTTAAACACATATGGATTTGATGAGAAAGTGCAATCAAGCCACCCAAACAAAAACAGATCAAAACAAGAAACTAATTAATATAATTCCATCTCTATGTATATCTTAAACACATATGGCTTTGATGAGAAAGTGCAGTCAAATAGATACCACTGTTTGAAATATTTACCAGGTTAAAATGTGCAAAACATTTTCTCTTGTTCTTATCAATCTGCAAAATGTTATGTGAACTGTTAGCATATGAGACTGTTCAATTGATTCACATACTGTTATAGTATATGCCTCTTCAGACCATTCAAAAGTATAAAGGTGCCTGCACTGGAATGTATCCCAGTTTTAAAAGGGGCTTATTCTTGACAGATGGTAATCAGCAGTAACACAGATTATTCTCAAGCTCAAAACATCAGAAATGGGGCTTGGATACTGGTTAAAGAACTATGTCAGTTGCATATTTTAACGATACTTTGACAAAAGTACAATACATTAAAAAAGCAATCAGTGGATTCATTTATTACATTTTAATTATTCTGCTGGTTGCATTGAACAGATTAATAGTTACTTAGTTCTGGTGATTTTTACTTAGGTTTAAGTAAATAAATGAATTAACTTCTGTGTGTACATATATATGTGTGTACAAATGTATACAAACTATGTATAACACATGTTTAATTAACTATCTTTGTTCCATCTCTGTGTATAGATATATCTTATAAAAACTTGCACATGTATACAAATTAAGTATAAACACATAGAGAAAAATACCTGTTTTGGATTACTTAATTTTTGACTCAATCCCAGGGCTCATTTCGAGGGGGAACATGCCGGAACACAGTTCTGGCAGTTCCCCAAAGAGGTCACATGACAGGTGGCCCCACCCACCTGACTCTCAGCCATTTTAGGCCCATTTTGGCCTGGATTGAGGCCAAAACAGCCTGGATTGGGCCTCTGACAGGTGGTGGATCACTCTCCCACTCAGCAGTGGCCCGATCCTGACCATTTTGTGCCCCTTTTCAGCCATTTTCAGCCCCTTTTTGCCATTTTGGGCCCAATTTCGGCCCTGAATGGCCAGGATTGGATCCAAAACAGCCAGAATAAGTAATGTCAGGGGGTGTAGCATATGCAAATCAGTTATACTAATGACACACTTCCAGTGATAGCAAGAGGCGTGGCATATGCTAATGATTTATGCTAATGAATTATGCTAATGAGTTCCTCCAGCTCTTTTTCTACGAAATGACCCCTGCTCAATCCAATGACATTTTCATACATTGTAGCCAGGGGCCTTGTATAAGGGGCACAGCATGTGTAGTCTTGTGGAAACTAATCCATCCAACCCCCTCTTTTAGAAAAATAAAATCTTATACCTATCTAGCGCAATTTTATCCAGCCTTCCCCCAAGGAGTTTAGGGCAACATATAATGGTCCCTTTCCTTTCCTTCTCACAGAAACCACCAGTTTTCCACGGGTGTAAAGGAAGGGGTCCCCTCTGAGCACCAAACAGGCCATGGTTTGGCTCATGGGACTTGCATGGCCAAAAGCCATGTAGGAAAGGAATTATAATAAGGAATTGACTGAGATTGAGCAAAAAAGATGGCTTAATACAATCCACTGCATTTGGGAAAGGAAGGAGGCCTGTGGATTAGCAGAATGTATCTGTAGGAAAAGGCACAATAAAGTACAAATAGACAGTACTTCCACACACGTGATTATCTACCTGTAATAAAGGTCTGAATGTGCATAATGTCTTTCATTCACACCCAAGCACCACACGTTGAGCTGTAAGCACACAGCACAGTTGTACATACTGGCAACTCTGAACCAGGCCCTGTATATTTAACAGATTAAGTGACACTGTTACATTCAGCCCTATGACCTTTCAGAGAAGGCCTGAAGGGAATCCATTAATGATAGGCCAGTTGGGTGGTATCAGTTATCAGCTACCTCACATCCTCTGCAGCTGTTCACTAGATTTTTCCCAACTACTGCACACTTATCAATGTACCTCAAATCTGATTTGGGACTTTGTGTGCCGTAATAATTAAATCATTGTGAGCGCTCTAAAAGCTGGCTCATCCTTTCCATAACAGATCAAGGACAAACTAATGAGAATATCAACAAAGGTGAAGAAACGATGGAAGTTTTTTTCCCCCAGTCCATATTCACTTATGCTTAACCATGACAAGGTGAAGCCAAATTGGAGGGGGGTGGGGATCATGCACCATTTTTATTACTTTGGGTAATTTCATGGACAGGTGGGGGAAATGCCCCAAGTAACTTAGGAAGCAAGTTTTCTTAAAGCTCTGTTTACAAGGGACAGCTTTAATCCCTGATCTTTCTCAAACATCCAATTTATTACAATGCCATAGGCTTGTTATTCTCAAATGTCACTCATTTGCACACTGTTCCTTTTCCGAGGTTATTCTCGAAAAGGTCAGCAGTCAAGTTCCCATCAATAAACACTAAATAGGTGGAAATGCTAAGTAGCAGAACAATCCTACTTTTAATATAATTTCTAGCATTCCAAACCTGTATTCTTACCTTTGATAAAGTTTGAGGACTAAAGCAATAAGGGCAGGGGATGTAAGGAAAACAAAAGGAGCACTGTAGAATTGGAGGTTAAAGGCCCAATTCTTTAACAGAACTTTATAATGGCAAATTTGGAGCTAAGCATTTTTATTATTTTTAAATCATGTTCTTGGTAAAGTGGGATCCTTACAAGAATATCAAAGCTCTAATTTTGCTTCTCTTTTTCTTGTCAAGCACCACACTAATATTCAATCCTCCTTTTTTGTCCCAGGATTTTTTCCTCTATAGTCCAGTATCATTATATCTTTGGCTTCATTCTTTGCTTTTCTGCCTGACCCACTTCTCATGTTATTTGCCTATGATTTTCTATTCTATGTATTGTCAAAGGCTTTCACGGCCGGAGAACGATGGTTGTTGTGGGTTTTCTGGGCTGTATTGCCGTGGTCTTGGCAATACAGCCCGGAAAACCCACAACAACCATTTTCTATTCTGTCCCTGATAAATCAGTGCTTGCTAGTATTTTTATGGTCCACACTAGGATTATATGCCAAGGATTTCTCCTTCTATAATGACCTACTTTTTGCATTCTCCCATTTGTATCTTTATTCCTCCTGCTGGTATAAATGAACCCATTTCTTTTCATATATCCCTGAACTTTGAGCATCACATCTGACCATCAGTGATCCTCTACTATTAATACTTCCTCTATTTACAACTTCCAATAACTCATTGCTGCTTCTCATAATGCTGATTCTCCATAGAAGAACGCTTCTGAATAGCAGCTGCTTAATGCAGAAAGGTATTTATGCACGGGGCCATGCTAGGTGGACTGGTCCCAAACACATGGTTTGAATCGATGCCATCACAAAATGTTCTTGCTCATGTCAGAGATAAGAAGCCATACTAAGCAGACCTTTGATCTAACAGGACACAAAGCAAAGGAGAACAGCACACGTTCTGCATTTATAACATTGCCACTTCAGTCTTTAGCATCTTTTAACTTTCTCTATTTGCAGCCAGCAAAAGAACCCTGACTAAAGCCATGGAGAGTTGCTGCCAGTCAGAGTAGAGGATATTGAGCTAGACAGCAGAACTCTCTCTGTGTATGTATTGCAAAGCATGTTAACTTTTTGTGGAAATTTAACCTAAATTACCTGCTTTGTTATTTCAAAAGGCCTTTATATGTAGAGTTCAAAATGTTCCCTTTGATAAGAAAGTCTATTATTAATCTCAACAAACTAAGCAAAACCATTAATTGATTAAATTTTTAATCAGTCTTTGTGAAAATCTATTTGTGCTCTATCAGGCGCTGCTAAGAGACTGTGGAGAGCATCTGTGATTTAGAAAACCCTCTTATCTATAAACCATACTGTCCCTGACACTCAGTCCTCAAGACATGCTATGGGATTTGAGGAGAGCTGGAAAAATTGGTAAGTTTCCAGTTCAAAGGCTGTGGTGACCGTAGTAACTCTCCAAATCTGAAAGCTGATCAATAACGATAGCAGCTTGTATCCAACAAAACATACATAGAAGGCACAGAGAATTTTTCAGCATTTCTCTCGACTCCTGAAGTCCCTTTAGATCTCTGTAAAGATAACTTCTGAGACTGCAGGTCCAACTAGAAAGGACAGCTGCAAGTGGGGGGAGTTGACATGAGAATGCTCAGTTGCGCTAGCATTAGCATTAGAGGGAAGAATGCACAGTTGCGCTAGCATTAGACGAAAGAAAGGCAATTTCACCCCCTTTGCCCTCCTTACTACAGCCCTCACCAACATGTGCAGGCATTCCTCCAGTGGTCACATGACCGCATGAGTGATCTTTCCAAGGTCGAAATAGGTTGCAGGAGCAGAGAGGAACTTTGGAAAAATCAGCCTTATGTGCATACATCACTGTATATAACCAACATTAATATCACACGTTCAGGAACACATCATTATATTACAACTAGCAAAACCGTAAGTATGTTCAATAGCTAATCTGAGACACTGCTTTTATATATAACAAGTGGAGGACCTACAAGGACTTGAGGGGAACATATTATTCTCTCTCCCTCCACCATGTCCTCTTTTCCTTCCCTGCTCCCCATAGCCTCTCCCCCTTTTCCTTCTTCCTTCTCTCTTTCCCATCCACATTTGTCTGCCCTCCATCTTCACCTTTCTCCCCCCCCACACACCAGCAGCCTTTCCCCTATGGCCCAGTTGCATGGCACTGGCTGAGCCAGGCCCAATTGAACAAAGGGGAACCTGCAAGGATGTGCAAGATACTTTATTTTTCCCTGTGTACTCTTCCCCACACTATTTCCTCTTTCTCTCTTCTCTGCATCTTTCTGTTTTTCAAACCCACTAAACAACTTACCTTTTATCTGCCTCTCATCTTCATCTATAGTTATTAATTTACTTTATTTACCACAGAGGGGACCCATAGCAGCTTATATCTTTTCCTTGTCTCCATATTATCCTCACAACAACCCTGAGAGGTAGGTTAGGCTGAGTATGTGTGACTGGATCAAAGTCACCCAATAAGCTTCCACAGCAGAATGGCAATTCTGCTACATCCTACTCTGAAACGCTAACCTTTACACTACACTGGCTTGTGCAGGGATGCTGTTGAGCAGTAGAAAGCAGCTGGGTCTGGGTGAGTCATGCAAGTCATGTGGTATCAAGTCACCCAATGGTTGCTGTTGGGACTGGTCCCAATGAGTCCTCCCTCAAAGGCCCAAACAGCACTGAAAAGGGCATTGCTCCCCCTCCCTTGCCTTTTCTTGACTGAAACCAAGCCTGCGATACTGACTAAAGGGTTGTCTAGCAACAGCAACTGAGGTTTTTAAAATGCCCCAATGTATTTTTTTTAGATTTCAGATTTTTCTGAAATTTTTCAAGTGTGTAGGAAGATTCATCTTCATCCATGGCTCCAGTCTCTGGATTTAAGCATCCTCAGATCATGGCCACTTGGCTATTAGTGTATAAGATACTACACAATTACACATCCTATACTGTATATGTAACAGTAGGGAAGCTACTATGGAGAGTTAGAAAGAATTTAATTGTTACTGTTTATTTTTTAAAAATTGGTGGTAAATCTACCCTGCCATTTCCTAATAAAGCCAGCAATGCAAATGATTGCTATGGGAAGATATGTATAATTAATATGCATTACTAATTTAATTATGGAATCTTCCCTACGCATCAAAATGTCGTAACTAGAGACGTGATGTCTGAGGACCTCCAAGGAGCTAGAAGCCAGTCATTTGATCTATTAAGAAAGAATTTAAATGACACCATTTCCAAGGGATCAAAAGAGAGTGGACTTTAACCTTGTTACCAGCATAGAAATTAATGTTGCCTTTCAGTCACGTTTTTGTGCAAAACTTTATACACTGAAGAAAGTTGAAAATGTCCCTTGAGTACTGTTTTAAACTTATGTGAAAATTATGGCCCCATAATAAACTCCAGAAGAAGTACATTGTCAGGTAAAATATAGATTAGATTACTATAAGCACACGATAAATCTTAGCTATCATACAGAGCTGAAGTTCAGTAGCAAGGTTATCACAAACTACTGCATCAGAATGCCCTAGCCAGAAGAATTTAATCAATTTTTTCTCATTATGCAAAAATTATGAATAATAAAATCTATACAGAAAATAAGAAAGTACACTTTATATTTACTGATAACCTGAGCCTATTTGTCTATGTAGTGAGGTTGGAGGACACAGGATTGCCCTGGTGAATGTAGACCCCCCACAGCAAGAACAAGAATGTGTGGTCTCTCTTTAGCAGTGAGAACAATCCTGGGTCTTAAGTACTGGCCCGCAGCCACTTCAGGCCAGTGGACAGCAGAGCAGAGTAAGGAATGGCCACCGACAATACCCTGTTTGAGATTCAAAGCCCTGTGCTTACTACTTTGATGCATCCAGAATACACAAGGTAGCAAGAAGAATGAGCCCTTACCCATTTTGCCTAACTCAGTGATCCAAGCTGCAGTAGCAAAGCTAGAATATATGATCAGGCTGCCACTCCATATGGCAAAAACTTAAGAACATGATGATTCAAAGGCACTGCATTTCAACTTCTATTGTCCCAACATTATAGAACAATTGGCTTCAAGTTATCCATATAATTGATGGTTGTTGTGGGTTTTCCGGGCTGTATTGCCGTGGTCTTGGCATTGTAGTTCCTGACTTTTCGCCAGCAGCTGTGGCTGGCATCTTCAGAGGTGTAGCACCAAAAGACAGAGATCTCTCAGTGTCACAGTGTGGAAAAGATGTTGGCAGGTCATTTATATCTACTCAGGAGGGGTGGGGTTGAGCTGAGTCATCCTGTAAGAGTTTCCCAGGGTGTGGAATGCTAATGGCGGGAGGCTTCACTGTATCCTGAGGAGGTTCTTTTGCATATGGATGACTCAGCTCAACCCCACCCCTCCTGAGTAGATATAAATGACCTGCCAACATCTTTTCCACACTGTAACACTGAGAGATCTCTGTCTTTTGGTGCTACACCTCTGAAGATGCCAGCCACAGCTGCTGGCGAAACGTCAGGAACTACAATGCCAAGACCACGGCAATACAGCCCGGAAAACCCACAACAACCATCGTTCTCCGGCCGTGAGAGCCTTCGACAATATATCCATATAATCATTAGGCAAATATATCTGAAGGCTAATACTAACTTTCAAATGTGTTCACTCAGACTTAAGTTGGTAGCTTCTTCCATTCTCCATTTTTGCTGTAGTTGAGATGTTTCTTCTAAGAACAAGTCAGTTTCCACAAAACAGAACTCTCAGAATAAAGTATCTACCCACAAGTGGACAAAACCAAGTGTTTTATATAGTGACCAAATTAATAATATTTGTGTGCCGATCCTTTTTCGGAAACAGTAGGTACCAAGTTCTGTTAAGTTTCTGTGCTGCAAGGATGTCAGCACCCCTTTCGTGGTGTTCCAATTGGATTCTCTTTGAACATATGCCCTTTCAAGTGAAATTAATCAATCTCTTTATCGCTCCCGCAGCATCTGGAGCCATAATCATTACCCAACTGCTGAGAAAGAAATGAAACCACTAATCGCATAGGGAGTAGGGCTTACCGTTCAGAGCAGGAAAGTTTTTATTAAGTTCTAATTTGAAAAGTGATTTTTCATGACCAGCCTTCCAAAACACACGGCACACAAAGGAGGCTCTCTTTCAACAAGATGCTGAGTTGCCTCCCAGAATACATATTGAGAACCACACTAATTAGGGTATCATATTTTTTAAAACTGTACATTTGATTGCAACAATCCTAAATTACAATCCAGCCAAAATCAAGCAAGTTTATGTCCTGTTGATTTCAATGAGAGAGATTTAAGCATATATTTTCCTCTCCCATTGAAATCAACAGGATTTAAAAGCACTTAACTTTGACTCAGTTGTGTCCTGCTAAAGCGACACTCAGAGGGTAGTTCAGATAAAATAATTACAAATCTTTACATTACATGCAATTAAAATATAGATGTACCCTGAGTTGTAATTATCTTGCAGTAAATTAGCTCTAACCAAATTAGGGAGTATTCACATGCTGTGAATTAAATGATCAAAAATTGGCAAGGCATTTCCATGAAGGTCCCAAGCAAGACAGCATACTGATTTCAGCTGATCCATACCTCTTCCTTGTTTGGCCAAAGACCAGCATCACACTGATTGCATTGAACTCCAACATGATGTAGTTCAGCTTCAAGCACTGAAATCTAAATGAGTCAGAGTAAAGGAGGAGTGTATAAAGCAGCTCCAGTGTGATTTTTCTGTTGTACACCAAGCTGGATCTAGACTTTAAACCAGTTTATGAAAAAGCTCAATAGTAATAACTTATATATCTAGAACAATAGTGATGAAGACAGCTAGTCTCTAGGCACCTTGCACTGACATGCATTAGGAGAAATCCACTCATACATAAATTTAAAAAGAAATGATTATATGTGAAATTCCAAAATGCCAGGTGTGGTGTTTATTTCCACCTGCCTAGGATCTTTATTACAGGTCTTCCTTATGTTACCTTAACCTTTTGCCTCAGGAGGGCTCTGGTCACAACCAACACTCCTTTTTTCCTACACACACAACTTCAGGTGTTCTCTACTTTACCTAGTAGAAAAGAGCAAGAGTCCAGTAGCACCTACAAGACTAACAAAATTTGTGGTAGGGTATGATCTTTCGTGAGCCACAGCTCACTTCTTGATTTGTCTACTTTACCCAGGCTTTTTACCTTGAGAACACCTTCCCTTTGGGATGTGAATCCCACCTCTAACACTACCTGTAACATTTACTCCCTTGTGTCACCTATATATTGCTGCCTCTCTGACTTCTTCAGTGTTTCTAAAATGTTTTCAATGGTACCAAAGGCTTTTGCCTTAGACCTCTTCAATTTACCTGGTTATATAGGAAGACTTAATTATAGATGGCAGTATGACAGAATGGCTGTGAGGTAAAAAAATACATTATTATTTATTTATATTATTATTTATGTATATCCTGCCCTCCCCCAGTGGGCTCAGGGCAGTCACAATATCATGAATAACAATAAATATTATATAAACAACAATAAAATGTTATCAAAACAGTATAAAAACAAGGACCACAAATCCACAAGGACCTCCAAGATGCAGCTCTCAGACTAACAATTTCAATCACAAACTTGCTGTGGGGCAGGTACAGTAGATCTAATTAAGACAGTGGATAAAGAGCAGATCAGGCAAGAGAGCAGGACAGAGTGTCAGCTCCTCAACTGCAGTCATGGGCATGTTGGAACATCTCCATTTTGCAGGCCCAGTGGAACTGTAATAGGCCCCGCAGGGCCTGGAACTCAACTGGGAGAACGTTTCACAAGGTAAATGCCAGAGCTGAAAAGGCTCTGGCCCTGGTTGAAGCCAGGCAAACATCTTTGGGGCCAGGGATCACCAGTATATGTTGATCTGCCAAGCATAATACCCTCCGGGGAACATACAAGAGAGAGACAATCCCGCAGATATGCATGTCCCAGTCTGCAAAGGGCTTTGAATGTTAAAACAAGAACCTTGAACTTAACTCAGAATTCAATTGGAAACCAGTGCAGCTGGCGCAGCATAGGTCGAGTATGCGCCCTAAACAGAGTCCCCGTAAAGACATTCGCTGCTGCATTCTAGACCAGTTGCAGTTTCCGGGTAGCACTGCATACAGTGAGTTACAGTAGTCCAATCTGGAGATGACTATAGCATGGATCACTGTAGCTAGGTCATGGGTAGAGAGAAGTAGGCTACTGACGAGACCTGGGCCTCCACTGACAAGAAAGAGTCACATCCAGATTCCTCACCGCCAATGTAGGCATCAAAGGCATCAAAGTCCCTTCAAGGGCTGGGAGCCAGACTCCTAAGCCCAATAACCCTCAGCCCAGATACAGGACCTCCATCTTTATAGGGTTCATCTTCAGTCGACTCTGCTTCATCTACACAGCCAAACCGTCCAATGCACTAGCCGGAACTTCTGGGGCAGCATCCGGCCAGTCAGTCATCAATAGATATAACTGGGTGTCATCAGCATACTGATGGCAATCATGTCAAAAGCTTTGGGCCAACTGAAAAAGTGGTTGCATGTAGATGTTAAATAACATTGGGGAAAGAATCATCCCTTGAGGAACTCTGCATACCCTATATCCAGATGAAACAGGCGTTTTGCTTAACCATGTGTAAGTACACATGTGTAACCATTGCTGAGTATTGATAAGTATACTGATTTTGGAATAGGTCCATAATCTCGGTGGTTATATATTCTTAAATGTTTATTCACAGACCTAGTCACAAAGACTAATTTTCCACAGAGTTGCCACTTAGGCTAGAAATAATGAACACTCACAAAGGCTTATTTTCCACTCAGTTCTTCACTCACAGAATAACAGAATAACTCTCTCCTCTCACCCACACAGACTTTCTCGGGCTTCCACACAGATCATCTAACTGAACTAGACTCTCGCAGGCTTCTTCAAAGATTGCTTGAACTAGACAGAATCTCTTAGAACTAGGCAGACTTTGCTCAAAAACACTGGGGTGGATCCAACCAGCTTTTCCACTGGTAAAAAAGAAAGGATCACCAAAAAGGGTTATGCAGGGGATCATGCAGACCAGCATGAATAACAGCCATGTGAAATAGGTGCTGTAGTAAGGACTGGAACTGCGTGAAATCGAGTGGCAAAACTGGTTGGATCCACCCCAGTGTGCATATGGACAAGAAGGATTTCACTGTTCAGCTGCTAGTTGCCACAGTTCTTTTGATACCACCTCTGTTGAAGATTTTCAAAGCAATTGTGCTTATTTTCTTATGATTTACTCTTGGAAAGAAAGAGTAGGTAATATTCTACTCTGCTTCTGTGAATATAACTTTTCATTGTAACCCTTTTCAGCTCAGAAAATTTTTATTTTTAGTTACTTTGATCTATAAGCAGGTACACTCTTTACCAGTCTTTTGAGAGTGCACATTCATGAAAGATAGGATCAGTTCTTTTCAATGACTTTTTTTGGAATCCTTAAAATTTTTTATGTATTTTGTAACCAATAGAAGCACTGTATAGTGTTTAGAGTGTCAGACTAGGATCTGGAAGACCCAGGTTTGAATCCCCACTCTGCCATGGAAGCTCACTGAGTGACCTTGAGCCAGTCAAATACTTTCAGCCTAATCTACTTGACAGCGTAGTTGTGAGGATAAAATGGAAGGGAATTATGTAAGCCGCTTTGGGTCCCCATTAGGAAGAAAAGCGGAGTATAAATGAAGTAAATAATATCTGTATAGGACAAAACATCAACAAAAGATGATGCTCTCAGGAAGAGTTATTATTTTATGAATAACACTACATACCTCCACATTCTTACAACATAAACATAATAATGAGCTTAAAAATGAGTGAAGTCTCTCAAGGAAGTTGTGCTTTTAAAACACATGGAAATCAGGTGATCTGGACCTTTATGTCATTGTTACATACATTCATCTTAAGAAATATAGTCTTCTCTTTCCTCTTTTTAAAAAAAATATTTCAATATGTTAAAAGTGATCAAAAGAATCTTTTCCCCCAAGCCAATCAGTGGATACTATTTTCATACTGCAAACCAAATTAAGCTTTTTTTAAAGTAACCTAATTTCCAAATTGCTTAGTCTTAAATCTTTCCAGCTCTGCTTGCAATGCTTCTGTTTGGTTAAAACACAAAGCAGAGGCTGAAATCATAAGCATACTTAAATAAGGCTTGCATACAAATTAATGTACTTAGGATAGGAGAAAACAAAAGACTTAGTAAAGCCTGATTCTTTGCATTTTACACAAGGCGGAGTAATCCGGTTTGACGTCCTGTTGAAATAGAAAGTTGGTTGATCTTTTTGAATTAACACAATTGATCCTAAGACATTTAAATGTGACTCTATATGTTCCTGCTGGTACACTATATATAGATGCATATCAAATTGGTATACTATACATACACACACTCAGAAGTGAAACAAGGAAAATGGATAGTAAGTACTATACTCAAAATAAAACAAAAGACAACAGTATGTCTTTTCAGCTATGAACAAAAAAAAAATCAAAGTTTTTGAAAAGGTAGTTGCAATCATACATAACTATATATGGCAAGCTCCGGATAAGCAAATAATCAGATGAAAGTTTTAAATGACCTGTGTCCAAAGATAAACCCCAAACACTGCCTGAGGCAATACTACCTTGCTAAGAGGGGATTGGTATTAAGCACAACTCAAGGATCATATTCTAGGATCCACCAAACAACAAAGTGCAGCCACAACAACTGTCAAGAAACAGTACTCGCCCTTGGAGACTCACTCTGTGCTGAGTCAGGCAGATAGCCCTGAAGTAGAAATTAAGAGTGATGTTGCCATTACTCCAGTAGTAGCAGCGAGGTCTATTCAGCTGACACTAGAAATATGGCAGGAAGAAGGTGGGGGCTGGGAGGCATTCCAAGGATACTGGGAGTCCCTTAAAACACAGCAGGACTAGGCTGAAGAGGACTCCTCCAGGGCTCTCTGGGCAGCCAGATTAAGACAGCACAGAGAGGAGACAAATATAAATTAAAACCACCTTCTTCCTTTTAGTCTGAGGCTAATTCCAAAGTTAGCATGAGAAGTGAAGTGGGGGGCAGCTGAGATCATCAAGGGGCTTAATCAGGGGCTTTGTATGGCTCAGGAAACAGTAACTCCCATAATCTGATTTAAACATGGATGGTGGAGAGTAAGAATATCTTATCCATATGATCCTTCACACACCCAGCATCTTGTTTAAACTGGAATATCAGATAAGCTGTATGAAATTTTAGCTCAGGCAGACACTGCAGGGGAGTGGGAATGTTGCTTTTGTAAGAACATCACACATGTAGCAAGATAGTTTAAAGAAGACACAAGGCATATGCAACATCGCCCAGGTGACATTCTTCTTGCCCACCAAGCTTTAATCTAAAGCTTTAAATCAAGCCACGGACTGTCAAAATTATAGCAAAGCAATACATAATTAATCTAAAACTATGAACAACATTAACCTTTAGCTAACAATGAAAATCAAGTTTATCTGTGTGGCCAAAGGGGAGGGAAACTAGGAGGCATGCAATAAAGGTCAAATCTTCAGGTGACCCTCCTGTCTGGGCAACACAGATGCCAACTACTTTAGACTCACACATCCCACAGCCATCAACTGGTGACTCAAATGCATGTGAGGGCTATCAGAAAGCACATACAGATATAAAAGTTCTACCATCTCACAGGACCTCAAACACCAGGCTTTTCCAGAGTAGCTATTTTATACTTTTGAGTCTTCAGGCGTCAAGTAACTGAGCAACGTAGACATATGAACAGATATTGTGTATTTTATTATAAATCAAATAATGAGTGCATTAATTTTTCCATATGACCTATTTTAGACAGTGATGCACAGAGCTTTGAAATATTTCCACAGGAAAGGATTCTTAAAATCTGAATCTGACAGCTACCTCTTTAAGATGTGCATTTAGGGGAGTTCATTTTTCTCAACGCTCTTAACATTTTCTCAAATTTTCTAAAAGCTTCAGTGCATGAAATTATGCATATATCATTGTGTGAGATCTGGGATACCCTCTAAGGTTGCCTATTCCACATGGGGAAATTCCTGAAGATTATGGAAAGGGGTAGAACCCAGGGAAGGAGAGGTTTGGGGAATAGAGGGACCTCAGCGGGGTATAATGCTAGAGTTCACCCTCCAAATCAGTAATTTTCTTCATGGGAACTGAGCTCTATAGTTTGGAGATGAATTGTAATTCTGGGAGATCTTCTGGCCCCACCCAGAGGCTGACAGCCCTAGTACCCACAGCAGCCATAAAAAGATACATCATCCACTTAACAGCCTAAGACACACACCAGTATAGCCTCCCAAAGCTGAGAAATAATGTGGATACTTGAATAATGAAACCAAGGCAGAGGAGAAAGGGGGAAATCTCTATGGATTTCCTACATAGCTTCTCATTTGTTGCTTTCTGTAGGCAGCCATTGCTCCAGCACTAATTCTGTTCTTCTAAATAAAGTTGGACTTTAATTACTCAAAAGCTTTCCAAAGAAAGTTCTACGCCACTGACATGCTAGGTGTTTCTTTTACCATACAATGAGCTTCTTCACACATGGAGAATATTCAGTCAGATTACCTGTCTCTGCATCTAAAGAGAGGGACTACATAGTTTAAATTAATTTATATAGTGACCCAAAATAGATACAGAGCTGAAGCCTAAATATAAAAGAAAATGTTGATTCCTACCTGTTTTCCAGACAAATTGATGGGATTTTCTGCCTTCCAAATCAGATGTGTGTAAAAGTAACAGAGCAAGCACAACCAAGCTGCTTCTTGAGCTCTGCCATGCCCAATGAGCACAAAGCCAGCTATCCCTTAGAAACATACTTCATGAAATTTGGTCTAGTTCTCTTCACTATTCCTAAAACAAAAAGAGAGAGTTCATTAAAACCACACTCACCAGATCATCTCAAATATGCAGTTCATATCAGTTTTACTCAGGACAGCAGAACATTAGACTTAAGAGCCTTTAGTATAAGACACCATAAAATATTTGTTCCATTGGCCTAAATGATGTTTCATGCATTTTCTACATGATTAACCGTGCCATGTAACAAACAGC
Organism: Eublepharis macularius; assembly: GCF_028583425.1. Lineage (NCBI taxonomy): Eukaryota > Metazoa > Chordata > Lepidosauria > Squamata > Eublepharidae > Eublepharis > Eublepharis macularius. Next base: position 175,336,536 of record NC_072791.1, on the reverse strand, counting down.
ATGTGTACCATATGCATAACACACACATGATACCCATTTTGTCAACTGTTCACATGATTAGAAACTGTCGCTGGCAGTACAAACTAAACACTTGAAAGCATGCCTGCTTTTTTCTAGGCAAAAGTGATATTTGTGTAGGAAAAGTACTCAATGTTCCCACAAAAGGAACTGAGATTTAAATGTGCCTAACTTTGACATGGATCCTGCAATCCATCTTCAGAGAGCACTGATGGTCACAAGAGCTCCTGGCTCTCCCTGTCTCCGAGCAGCCATTTCCGACCACAAAAATTTATTCCCAGGGATGCAGGAACTACATGTGAATCAGGAGGATGAAGTGGAGAGAGGATGAAATAACTCATTCCTGCCTTTTGCACAAGTGGAAATCCACAAGTAGGGTCAGCTGCTGGTTGGAAGAATGAGCTGAGAAGATTGCACGGACTTTCCAAGATCCTTGTGCCAGATCCAACCCATTGACTGGATCATTCACTTTTATTCAGAATGCTCCTGCCCAGAAGAAACATCTGAGGAATTTAAAGGAAAGAAAAAAATTCAATCAAACAAAGGAAATGTGTTAGGGAGAAGTCTGTGCATTCTTATTTAGGACCTGAAGCAAAGTCAAGTGAAGTGAAAAGTGCAGTAAAAACCCTGGGGCTGGTGAAGTAATTGTCCATGCAGTGGGCAACCTTGACAAGAGCTGACACCAAATTTTATTTACAACAAAATGTTGAGGTGAAATGGAAGGTCCCAACTTGGGATTAATGAGAAAAGTCAAAAGAGTTCCAATAAGATGGCAGCATATTTTCCCAAGACCTTTCCAAATCAAAAATGCTAAGTTAAATAGCATACTCAGGATTGCCATGAAAATGTTGCGACCCTAGATGTGTAGACGTTTCAGCTTTTGTAACATAATACACCAACAACTTTCAAATCATGTCACAAAGCAAAGAGGGAATGTTAATATCTCAAACCAATGAACAAACAGCAATAGAAAACTGGCTTCTTTACCAAGAACAAATTTACAGATGCCAAACAACCTGGTGTTTTTATTGCATGCCTTTAAGCACTTATCTCAATTTTCTACATTTTACATTTGTTACTGGCCATTTCCCTCCTGATTTGTTTTGTGACATATCTGGGGAAAGGACAGATACAAGGAATAAGTTTCTTTCTGCAAAAGGTTAGTCACATCATTTTTGTGATTCTTTTTTTTTAAAGTTATCAGTTATTATAAGTTTAGTGCCAAGCTATTACATTTTCAACTGTATAAAAATGAGCCATTATTACTATACATAATACATGGTGCATGGTTTCTTGATAAAGTAAAGATAAACCTGAAAATACAGCCCAACAGTAGATACACAATAATAACCCACTTTTTAAAAAGTGGTTTTATTTAATTTACTCTGAAATGGTTTCTATCATGATAAACTCATGCAATTATATTTTTGAGATATGGACTGTCTTAAATAGAAATATAATGTCACTTTTTATCTAACTTCATTCATTTGTATAGTTTCGCTATTTATTTGTGTACTTTAGCAATCTTTTAAAAACTATAGAGTGGACTTTGTATATTGGTCTATTAAGACTGCTTACTAATTTCTCATTCTGAACTTTACACTCTAATTCACCTCAGACTAATTCACAGTCCAAAGATGCTTTTGGAGGATGGGAAATTATCATCTATATTATACTCCATTTGTCCTTCACAACACTAAGGGTCAAAACACACAATACAAAATCCACGTCAGGAAAGTGTTCCCAGCTCAATTATGGTTATACATTCTATTGGAGTCTCAACTTTTAAAAGCTCTCTACTTCTCCATTTGCCTGAAAACTGGTCACAGGGAAGGAAGAAACTTTGGGCTGGCCTCCCATGGTATTTTCACTATTAGAAATGGCACAGGTGCGGCTGTTTGCCTCCTTTGACTTCACATACCCTGGACAAGTGGTACAAGAGGAAGGGGCAAACAGGCTCCCCCAATGCTGTTTCCAGAGGCAAAAATGCCACAGGAAGACAGTCTGGTTCCCCTTCCTCCTCTGTGCCCTATTTGCAACTGAACAGAAAAAACGGGAGCTTTTCAAGGGTCAGTCTACACTTGAACATATAACCATGAGGCAGGTTGGGAACCCATGTTTTGATGTGGATTTCTTACCATGTATTTGGGCCCTAAGAGAAGCTTATATGGGTCTTCTGTTGGCCCCACTTCCAGTAACTGATCAGGTCCGCACCTGCTTAGCTTCAGCAACATCAGATGCCCCCAGCCCATTCAATGGAACCTTACAAAGCTATCTCATTATAAACCCACCCTTTGATCTTGTTGCACAGCATGAGCATGACATAGCAATAAAACTGGAAGGAGTACAACTGGTTGGAGCCTGCCATGCAAGGCAAATTCCAGCAATGCTATGTAATGATACGGTGCCAGTTCTTCTGGACTGCAACATTAAAGACTGGCTACAAAAACAAAAACAACAAAAACCTTCCAAATAACCCTCTCACAAATAACCCTCCCCCCAAGAGAGGGGTGCACATTTTTAAAAGACTAGAAAAAATAGTGTGCAAGTTATTTGAACACTGAATGCTCACTAAAAAGCCTTCACAGCACAATACTAACCTTTATGTTGAGCTACTCCCAACAACATATGAGAAACTACCTGCAGGGTCCCTTCTTCTTGGGAAAGTGCAGAATTGATTGAACTGCTACCATGTCCCTTCAATTCACCTTCTGACCCAACCAAAGGTCAAAAAAACATTTGACTACCTCAGAAGAATTTACACAGATTGGCCATCACCTAGCCAGACATCTTATTTTAAGTGTTCTAAGGGACAGAAAAACTCCAGTATGACCTGGGCGAATTAGGTAACATTGGGTAGAAAGAAAATCCCAGACAAAGAATGAATAAATCAAAAAACTGAGAATTATGAAGGTAACCAGAAATATACATGTCATTGCAGTCTGGCTAGCTGGAGCAAGAAAGTGGTGCTGGGGGGACCACTGACCACCTACCATTTGGGCTACGGTATTATACAGGTTTACACTGTCTATGTTATTCATCTACATGACATCTATGGAAGAAGGGATCTGAAGTGAAGTGTCATCAATTTGCAAATACCATACAACTCTATTTATCCCTTTCAGTAAATTCAGGCGAGGGGGGGATATTTTAAACTTAAGTTCAGAATCAATAATGGACTGGATGAGGTTAATAAACAGAAGTCCAATTCAGGTCAGACTGAGAGATGGTTCACTGATCATAATGCTAACCAGGTACTAAGAAGTCTACTTGTTTTAGAACAAGTTTAGAGTTTGGGGTTACCTCCAGATAAACATCCAGAGATCACCTGGGCCACATGCTGCCTTTAACTAACTTCAGTTGGCTTTTCAGATGTTTCCCTTTGTAGAAAAGCAGGACTTGACCAAACATCCATGCTCTCATCGCATCTTGATTAGACTACTACAATGGCCTCTACATGGAGCTGTATTTGAAGACTATTCTGAAAATTCAATTAATGCAAAATGAAGCTGTAAGATGGTTTTATGAGAACTCATCTGACTAGTATTAAAATAATTCCACTAGCATAGAAATGAAAATGCATTTTAGAGGAATGCTAAACAGTGTAATATTGTCAATTTCCTGAAAGTGGAGACACGAAATTGACAACACATGCTTTTTAATACCTTCAGGGGAAATATACATTATCAGCCCTGGATGGATGATGGACTTTTTAATTTTTTTAAAAAAAGAAACAGTCATGAAAAGAAAAAGATATTAAGTGGTTGGGATACATTTGCAGAGAAGCATCTTTATCAGTACTCACCATGCAAGGAGTTCTAAGCCACCAATGTTGAATAATTAAGATAAACAAAATGGTATGGGAGACGTGAGGTCGCTTGCCATTAATGTTACCATGAGCATTATCTAATAGTTGCCTGTGATAATTGTGTGTGTGTGTGTGTCTAAAATGAGAAAAATGGGTCAATATGCAGTCTTCTAGCAAATGAAGAACTATCTTCTGAAAATTATCCAGATCCCTTGGACCAATTAAGAAATGGCTGCAAACTGTGAGTGCTATAACAAAACCTCCTAACATTATTTACGTGCGCAGAAGGCTAAAACTGTAGGTAGCTAGAAGGAATGATGCAAATGTAGGGATATCTTGACTCAGAGTTCTCAGAAAATTTTAGTTACTTAGGAAAGGTTGCACATCCAACCAGGCTGACTGCTACTTCAGACATGGATATGGAAGACAGATACTGTGGCGGGAGGACAGGATGGGGGAGAGGGAGAAATAAATTAGACCAAGTTGAAGAAGATTGTCATCTTCCATATGACAGCTTAACTGCTTTGGCTTCACTCATTTTCATCCAAGTAAAATAGCAAGATCTGAATCAGACACTAGGTTTTCATAACACAATCTAACATACCAACAGTTCTGTGCAGATATGCTAAAAAAAAAAAAACCCGCACAGACACCATATGCCAATCCCACAGCACTATGAATAAATTGCATTATGAAGGCCACCAACATTCACATCAAAATTAGTTACTGCATATCTCAGCTTCCAAATGTGTTGGCACAGTTGATCAGGAAAAAGCAAGTGTGTATTCATTCAGCAGTCAGCAGGGTGTTTTTTTAAAAAAATAAAAAACTTATTCACAATAGATTTAAATGCATCCAAGTTGTACACCCTGCAATTTCAAACAGGTTACTTCCCTTCGATGCATGTTTGATTCCCTTGCTTTTTCAGAGAAAAAAACATTAAGAAAAGGTGAGACTGGGTGATATATTAGTCCTTTTAAAGCACATAGAAAATTATTTTCACCTTAACATTTAACTGTAATGTGTCACCCATTTCAGCCTACCCTGTTCTATACTTCCTTCTCAGATGAACCCCATTAACTGCGGCCTTACTGCTGGTGCAGAGGTAAGATCCTGATAGTATGGCTTCTATCAGTTCTAAAAATGCCTTTATAGATGCTATTTATTATTTATAACAAGAGAGCGATTTTAAAACGTATCAATTTCATCTCAGAACAGCTTTGAACTTGACAATGGTGAGGATGATTGAGTCAAGACTGTTTTTCTCACTTGATTTAACTTGCTGCATTCTTCTCTTGCCACATACACACTTTGTTCAGGCAGAACAATGGCCTCACATCCAATCTTGGTAAGCAGTGAGTGACCTGCATGTCAGGTTCTAGGAACATCCAACTGACCACTGGTGATCACCAAATAAACAATTTTGACTAACAACTACAAAAGCAAAGGCACTACCATCTCTTCATCATGCATGCCTGTAATGGGTCCGTTAGGTATAAGAATATGGCAATGGGCTTTGAAAATGTTCTGCACTGTTAAAAAGGGTGCTTGGCAGCTTTTCAAGAGTTGGACATTTAAGTCCAGTGAAGTTAATGGACTTAGAACGGTGTAACTCTGCTTAGGATTCCACTGTTAGTTTTCACTTCATTATTTTTTCCCTTGTATTATCAGCCAACCCCACCAGCCTACAGCAGAGCCACAAAGTAGTTTGAAAGCTTTCTGTGTACAGAGAAGCAAAGGCATTGTTATACTTGCACCATATATACACATCTTTCATTCTACTGATAGAATTAAGAAGCAATATATATTGAAAACCACAGATTTCCTGCTTGACTATCACAAACTTTGATTTCGGCATACGACCTGTAAATTTAATGAAGGAAGCTCTGCATTTAGAAGTTTAATTATGAACTCAGTTAAGTGGATTATAATGAAAGATATCTCTAGCAAGGGAGTCCAAACAGATGCATTACGAATACATTAAGGAAAACACCAGAGAATGAACTTTCCATCAGCAAAAAAGATTTTAATTAAAAGAATCACAGAATGGAACTCTTCTGTGAAGTGATATTACTCTTATACTCCGTTCATCATTAAGCACTTCCAACACATGCTATAGAACTCTGAGTTTTGATGATAATTTAAAAAGTATTATACTGCTTTTAAACATCTCTTGGTAGCCTAGATGAACAGGTCATTGAAAGATATGCAAGTGAAGCCAAGTTTGTTTTATCTATATGCAAAAATATAGCATTACACATCCATCCAGATGCATGAACTGCTTATATAATAAAGTTGTAATCAGAAGACTGCTGTGGATTCCCTTACAGTACCAAAAAAAAAATGACAGACAGAATATGTAATTAAGAATAAGAAATATCAAGAGATGAGCAAAGTTCACAAATAAGATCTCCTAAATGGCACATCTTCAGGGTAGCTCAAAATCAATTATTATTTTTTAAAAAATCAGATTATTTTTAATTTAAACCTATTTTAAAATGTCAATTACACCAAGTACCTCCTGAAAAATAACTTGGCATGAATGAAATCTGAAGATAATAGTAATGTGCTAACAGTCTATCCTTTAGTGCTGTAGTCTTTATCAATCCATCTACCCATGGGATGGCTGCAAGCCGCCACGGAGATTCCTTTTGTTGTTATTTTTTGGAAGGCCTGCTGCTAACCCCCTTCCCCTATGCTTACAGAGCAAGGGCACCATGTGTCCTACCTTCTTGCATATATGTTGAAAGGAGCAACCAGGCAAGATCATTCAGTGGTAGAGAGGACTCCTACTATAGGGAGTCAGAGACTCTGGTTTATTTTCTTCCTGTCACATGCCTGTGATGTCACTTCTGAAGTCATGTGCTTGCAAATGAGGGTCTCCTGCCGCATCTTAGGATTTAACAGTGGGTCCCACTTGTAAGCATAAGACGATGTTGTTTAGAGTTTACAAGCATTTAGAATGACCTGTGTGTCCTCCTTAGAGAAGGTTTATATAGGGGCCTGATATGCCATGCTGTTAGTCTGAACCTGTTGACATTGTGGTGCAGAAGTGAATCCCTGTACAGGAGGTCAGGGACCTTTGGAAACTGCACAATCTGATTCCTTTTCATAGCTAGTAGTGGGGAGAACCATACTTGATGTGGCCAAAACAGTATCACCAAAGTGCAATGGGTACCCTGTGATCTGATCCTGACCAGGACCTGAGACATGACTGGAGTTGGTGAGAAGGCATAGAAGCAAGCTCCTGTCCACAAGATCTGGAATGCATCCCCCAGTGAATTAGGGTCACTGTCAGCCAGGGAGCAAAAGGCTGGTGTTTTGGCGTTCTTGGCCATGGAGAAGAGGTCTACTGCTGCCGTGCCTCAGAGGTGTAAAATTGAGCGGATGCATTTGTCTGCTGTGGATCATCCTGCTGAGGACATCTGCCCATGAGTTGTTGTTTCCAGTTATGTGGATGGTGTGCAATGACACCTTGTTGGCGATAGCCCATTCACACACATATATAGAATAACTAGTTTTGTATCTACATTGTTTTGAATACAACAACATGTTTGTTTCCTTGTTATGTAAAACTTTGTAAATAGAGTTAAAAAAAACAGTGGGTCTGTAAAGGCTTAAGATCGCTGCTTTGGAGAGCTAGTATAGCATAGTGACTGAACTACAAAATGGGAATCCCCAGTTCTCTTCTTCAGTGTTACATAAGACTACCTAGTGCGTAGCCATTCTCACTCAGCCTCAACTCCCCCTCCACCACACAGGCGTAAACATACCTAACCAACAGGTCTGTGATCATTTGGATTACAACAGTATGTGCGTGAAACACTGTGTAGATCTTAAAATGTTATCTAAGTGACTATCTCTTAAATCTCTATTAATAGCATTTATCAAGTAGGCTACTTTCCTGTGTAAAAAAAGAATCAGGGAGGGAGGGATAACATACATAATTTCCTATTTAAATATTATAAACAACATATGAACTTAAACCTTTTTGTTTTGTTTGGCATTCCCACACTAACCCTTATTAGCCCTCCTTCCAGTTTGTGTGTTTATATTTTTTGTGTTTATCTTATATTTATTTAATTTTTAAAATATTTTATGTATATTTGTATTTTAAATGCTTAATGTTTGAAATCTTAACATTTGCCGCCTTGGGGATCCTGAACTGAGTGGAAAGGCAGTATAGAAAAGTTCTAAATAAATCAAATAAACAAACATTAAACCGAGTATTGTATTTGTTATTGTGGCCTTCCTACTGGTCTTGGGGACTATCAAATCATCAGATGCCAGAATCCAGCAGATGCCATCTTGTATATGATTAATCAGTGGAGTAGGGAAGAATCGTGCATGCAACCCTGAGACCCTTGGAGTAGGGATGCCAGGTCCCCTGCCCGCCCCCTCCCCAGCGGGAGGGTGGGGGACCTAACACGTACCTTTTCAGTGTCCTTGGATGCTCCTAGCACGTGCACACTCCTGCACCTATGTGATGTCACTTCTGGGAAGGCATACAAGAACGCACACACTTCTCAGCAGGCCAATTTAGGCTCCAAATGGGCCTGATTTGGCCTGTTTGGAGCCATAATCGGCCCGCTGAGAAGCTCAAGAACTCTCTCTGGGCGGCAAAATGACATCACTCCCAGTGGTGATGTTGTCATGACACCCCAGGAGTGTATCCAGGACAGCGTTCCCCCACCTTTCCTCCCCCTCCAGCCAGGTGAATAGAGGCGGGGGCAGAGGGTGGGAGCAGGAGATCCCCCATCCCCAACAAGGGAATGGCATCCCTACCTCGGAGGGAAAGTGAGGTTAAAATGTGACAGATAATAGCTAATTTGCAGAGTTCATAAATGTGATTTAATACCCTTATTTTATGTCTTCCAAATTATACAAGCCAGAGGTAGACAATGTTTGGTCCAAATATTGAATGATACTTGAAGGTTTCCTTTGAGGCTAACCCTGTGAAGGTTTTTAGTGTGCACACAAAACAAGGTGAAGGGGAGAAAGGAGGGTTGTGTTGGTCACAAAGATGGGTCCACCTAAGAGGAGGAGCAGCAGCAACTTCTGCTTTTCCAAGAGTCAGCATCACTATATGAGCAGTGGCATTCTCCCAGACCCACATCACTGTATGATCCCACTTAGCAGCAATGCTACACAATTGCACAGGAGAACACCAGCCATTTCAATAGAGTTGCTGGCACTTACTGAGTATGAGGCCAGAAGGAGCTCCAGTTGGAGACATCACTTCCGGTCTAAAAAATGTCCTGCAGCTATGTTTTAGCTGAGCCTGGCTCAACTATACCACTGCTTTTGGGATGCAGCAAGGGACCTGCCATGAATGATTTGAGATGAAGCAATGAACCCGCCGTGAATGATTTGCTCATGAGAGATCAGGTAGGTAATGATAACAAGTATAAAGATAGCCACCATGTTTTAAAGTTTATTTACAAAGATAACCACCAATAGTCTGTATCAAACAAGTTTCTAAAACACAAAGCCGCACCCATTTTCTTCTCTCTCTGTTCTTTAAGTTCACCATTGTTTAGCTTCACAGTAAAAGCTGTAGGTTGACCTCTTTCTTACAGAGACCTTCAGCAGTATTCTTGATACATAAAGAAGAATGCTGCAGATTTGCTAAAGAAAACTTTTTCGGAAATCATACCCTAGCAAGGGCAATTATCTCTTCAGTTGGTAGGAGACCAGAGTTCATGTTATATCATCACTGGTCCTATCATTTTTGACCTTCCCTGCTGTCATCTCCATTATAGTTCAATTAACAGAGGAGCCCTGCAGTAGCTTGATGAGCATCTGCTGGCAATACCTGGCAATAATTCAATAAGAACGCACCATAGGAAGAAATAATGAGAAGTCAACTCGGTTGTTCCCTTTTCCCCTTGAGAATGCAGAGCAGCTAGGCTTATGGGAAAGAGCATGACCTACAGGAAATTATCAGCTCATTTCACATTTCAGATTTTAAACATGTTATTACTACCTGAAAGCAAGACATGTTCTTGTTTACTCTATATGGATATGAAATCAAGATATTTTCATTAAGTCGTTTTTTTTTTTAATCCCCTGACACAAGCATTGCTGGTCTGTCTCTGTGAAAGGGGAAATGGAATTTGTAAGTATTTTATGAGCCTAGTTGTACCAACTGAATGACTAGCTGTAGAACCTTTCATGACAGACGGAAAGGACCATACAAGACAGTCAACCATAAAGCTCAGTCTCATGAGCTGCCCACTAGTATACAGGACAGGCTGTAAGTATTCCTGCAACACTGAAATAGAATCATTCTAGTGGTGACTGATCCTGATCTCAGCAATGACACCTTTTATATAGTATAGCAATACAGCATAGCATGTTTAATGCAGCTGGTATGCAGGAAAGGTTTGCCTAGCATGCGATTATTTCTTATTTCTTTCTTAGGGACAGAACACCTATGCAATTATGGTACTGTTTCTAACTCCACATGAATGTGAATCTTTAAAAGACTGATGTTCCAGGAAAGCAATTACACTTGCTATAATATGTTTATACATACAGCAGATTATAGCCAACTGGTGAAACTCTGCATAGTGATAAACTTCTCTCTATAACTATATTTGGATGGTATCTAAAGAAGGGAGCTTTGATTCTCAGAAGCTTATACTCTTGATAAATCTTGTTGGTCTCTAAAGTGCCACTGGACTCAAATCCTGCTGTTCGACTGCAGACCAACACAGTTATCTACATGCAACTATTTTTGGATAGATAGAACGATCATGGTATGCCTCTGTGTGGCAGTCAGAAAGAAAGTTGATTGTGTGACCTGTGCCTAACGCTAGCACAACACAATGCTGTGTGCTAGCACAACACAACATTGTAAAATAAACCCTACAGTAAATAGTAATGAAAGCACTGCTCTAACGGGCAGATTTAACCTGACTAGAGTCACAATCTCCTCATTATGTATCCTGATAATTTTGATAGATTACTGATTACGTTGTCATAATTTAATGATATGGTAAAATCATGTAAAATAATAAGCTGCAATGAAAGCTTAGATTCTATTAATGTCACTGAGACCAGGACTGCATTCTTTATATTAATTTGATTTAAATTATTGGAAATTATTTTGTAATGCAATTTCATAATTGCATTTTAATATTTATAAGAAATGCTCATACCCATTTTAAAGGCCAGTTTGATCGTTTTTCCTTCTGATTTAATTTGGCCTGTCATGAGAACAAGGTATTTTGTTTCTAACTCTAGCTTAAAAAGTAAACATCAATAAATTTATTTTATTTATTTATTTATTCAATTTATATACCGCCCATCCCAGGGGCTCTGGGCGGTGAACAGTTAAAATTGATAAAAACAAAACTAAAATCAATATACAAATAATAAAACAAATTAACAAGGTGCAGTGGTGGGGAGAACCTTCCCCACCCCAAAGGTGGGAGGCCGACATGGCACCGCCCCCTTCAATCACCAAACGCCTGGCGGAACAGCTCTGTCTTACAGGCCCGGCGGAACGATAATATGTCCCGCTGGGCCCGGGTTTCCATTGACAGAGCGTTCCACCAGGCTGGGGCCAGGACTGAAAAAGCCCTGGCCCTGGTTGAAGCGAGGCGGGCTTCCTTAGGGCCGGGGACCACAAGTAAATATTTATTCGCTGATCGGAGCGATCTCCGGGGAACGTACAGGGAGAGGCGGTCCCGAAGATATGCCGGTCCCAACCCACTCAGGGCTTTAAAGGTAAGAACCAACACTTTGAACCTGATTCGGAATTCAACTGGAAGCCAGTGCAGCTGGCGCAGGACAGGTGTGATGTGTGACTGGTAAGGTATACCAGTCAGGACCCGTGCCGCCGCATTCTGGACCAGTTGTAGTTTCCGGATCAGGCCCAGGGGTAGCCCAGCGTAGAGTGAGTTACAGTAATCTAGCCTGGAGGTAACCGTTGCATGGATCACTGTAGCCAGGTCCTGGGGCGTCAGGTAGGGGGCAAGTTGCCTGATCTGACGAAGATGGAAAAATGCAGACTTGGCAACCGCCGTGACCTGGGCCTCCATCGATAGGGAGGCATCCAGGAGCACACCCAGACTCTTTACCACTGGCAAAGTTGCCAGTGGTGTCCCATCCAGGGCAGGGAGCTGGATCCCAACATCTGGCAGCCCCCGTCCCAGCTGCAGGACCTCCGTCTTCACTGGGTTCAATTTCAGCCTGCTCTGTTTCAACCATGCCGTCACATGGAAATGAATCGGAGATGCAATACTAACGAATAGCAGGTTCTATAATGCCTGTCTTTCTGCTGTGGTAGTATGACTGTGAACCTATAGGACTGAAACCAAACTCAACTAAAATCAAACACTGGACTTGAGCCCTGGCAACCTTATGCACCCTTGATTCTGACTCCAATATTCCAAAGCTTCCCTTATCATTCCGTCCCCATCTTGCCTGCAGTGTATGTACTGTGCTGTCCTAAAATCTTGTGGCTGGTTTTGCTCCATCCTACATTCTTCTTGCCTTGTTTCATTCCCCCCACCCCCCACCCCCACACACAATCTCTGCTTTTTAAAGCCTTCCCTCCATCAGCCCAGCCTGAGAATTGGGCTGCATTCAGAAGATCCTTGGGTTCATGCACTCCCTCCTCTCCATGGTTTAGATCAGAATCCTGCTTTTCAAGCAAATAAAACCCACTTTGTTAAATGGTCAAATTTCAATGAGGCAAGAAGTTGCAGTTATTGAAATCTTTCTGGCAGGGGCAGCCTTAGTGATTCTGGGGCCCCAGAATAACCCAGGCAGCATGGTGGGAGGGAAATTAGCTGTATGGTGGGGAGGCCCTCGACTGCCTCACAGCTGATTACCATCCACTGCTGCCTAAATCTCAGGGAGATCAAAGGTGGCAGGGCAGGGCTTCAGCATTGCAGCTGGGGCAGTAGGGGCTCCCAGCCCATCCCCCACCCCCATGCAGGGCCCAGGGCTGCTGCCACAGATGCCCCATGGTTAAGACAGTCTCTGTTTTCTGATATGTAATTTTGGCATTGTACACAAAGGAAAGAGGAAGTATGTAAGACAAAATACTTGTGGCTTGTTTTCATCACATATAATCTGGGGTGTGTGATGTCTGAATGCAGAGTGCATTTTTCACAGTCTAGCTGGGCCTTCAGTTTCTTCATAGAAACTGACTGTTTTTAATTTTTCTGGTGGTAGTCAAAATTGCTATGATCATTCCATTACAATCCAGCCTAGTGCTAACAGAGAATTTACCACCATCACTGCCACTGTGTAAAATGCATTGCAAAATAGAAATGGCATTAATTTTTAAATACATTCTACTGGAAAACACATGTACAGCCAAGTGCACAAAGAACACCAGCAATCATATTCTAGTGAAATACATTTTTGTTCCATACATGAAAATTATAAGGAATTGTAACTTATTGAGCAACTTAGAGCTATATTTACTACATTATTTTTCTTCGACACATGAACCTCCAGGTGGACTGCAATTGCTCAGGGCTGAGGAGACAGATTGATTCTTCAGAAATAGCAAATCTCTTGTGTCCCACTTCTAAAAGATGAGGATGTCGCCATGCCAGAAATTGCTTCATGCGAACACCTTATTTGTAAGATTAATGATCGAACTGAGGATTTTCTCTTACATACAGAGAAGTAGACACACAAAAGACAGATCACTAGAGAGGTTTTATGTTAACCACAACTTGGTTGCAGTTGTTCACATATCACCCTTAGCAGGAATCTTGTATTCTACTTTGTTCACAAGGATTTAGATTTTCACTAGAAGTGCTAGATTAAGCAAGAAAAAAACCTTTCTAAAATTCTTTTTTAGAAACAGATTCACATTTTTAAACTTTGCTGCTTTCCTTTCAGTCTCCTGGATCTTTGACAGCTATTGACGCATTCTGTCTCATGCTGCCCACTGCAGTCACTAGAAACTAGCACCATTTCTTGATGAGTAAAACTAAGTAAACATGCTAAGTACTTGTACCTTCACTTGTATCACAATATGAACACAAATCACCTCCAGTTTGTTTTATTTAGCTGCTTTGGCTAATTTTAATTCATTCCTTAGATTATGGCCATTTTTAACCATATATGTGTTCTCTTTATATTCATAAACATGTAGTTATAAAATGTAATAATATTTAATGAAAATGCCTAGGATTCAAGAAACATACAAGATGTTCAAAGACACTCTTACTCTTATGTCTGACACTTGGAATAGGGACTATGAATGGTTATCTCATTATCACAGGTAACTGATTTCATTTACATAGGCGGGGTCAGGGAGAGTCCAGTGGCACCTGACGTGGGCTTTCGAGGACCACAGTTCTTTGTCAGCTGCATCTGGCGGGGAGGGCTGTGGTTATCGAAGGCTTGTGCTGCAGTGGAATTGGTTGGTCTTGGTGGTGCTGCTGGACTCTTTTTGATTTTGCTACTACAGACTAACACAGCAAACTCCTTTGAACCTTTACACAAGCAAACTGATCCCCACATCAAAAGGAGCTGTCTGCATCTCCATATCAAAGGAGTTGTTTACATCCCTCCTCTCCTCCTCCCCTCCCCTATATTTGACCAGTTTCTTTCTGCCCTCCATGCATCTGACGAAGAGAACTGTGGTTCTCGAAAGCTTATGCTACAATAAAATTGGTTAGTCTTAAAGGTGCTACTGGACTCTTTTTGATTTTGCTACAACAGACTAACACGGCTAACTTAGATCTAGAGATCTAAGACCAATTTAATAAACTAAAGTTGAATTTTCCAGTTACTTCCAGAAATTAATGTGTTATGGGACAAAGCATTATCACTTAGTTTACAGAATTCTACTCACAGCTCCATGGCTGGGAATCAAAATTCTCCCAGAATCTCATTTTGGGTCACTTCATGTAGAAATATTGGCCTGGCAAGCCTGCAAATGATGCAGTTCAACTAGCTTTCTCCCTTAGGTAGAAGAACTAATTCCAGCATAGTCTCTGTTCATCAGCAATAGAAATTTCAGGATGTTGCTATGAAAAATGGGGTTAAATGCCATTTCTGATTTTTTAAAAATTCCCTAACAGGACGCACACACAGCATTCTTCCACACTCTAGCTACTCTCTGGCCACCTTCCTCCTCCTCAGGTGACTTTATTTATTTATGTCATTTATAGTCTGACTTTTTCACTGGAACTCAAGGCAAATTAATGCATTACAATCTCTCCTCAAGGCAAATTAATGCATTTACAATTCCTCTATCTGTAAAATGCAGAATTTCTGGGCATAATATTTTTTGAACTGAAACAATTTTAAAACCCATTTTCTTAGGAGAAAGCCCTGTTGATTTAACTTGAATTTCCATAAAAGCATCTTTATGACTACAGTGTCAGTAGGCATCTACCATAGCTATAAAGACCAGATTTCCCCCCGGACTTCCGGTTTGGGATTCAGACTTCCGGTTTGGGATTCATGGAGGTCTAACGCAGCTCCATTTGCGGAGCTGACCGGACTGCCGTTTTAACCGGCCGGAGGGGTGAAAATAACCCGCGGCCGACTGCTCTCAGGCGGGGAGCAGGCAAAGAACGCTCAAGACCCTAGGGTGAGCTAGATCTCGGATGAGGGGGGGCTCTACTCAAGGAGTCTCCCCCCCAATCCTTGAGGTCCCACCTTGCGACGGGTCGGCTATAATCTCTGCGGCAGTTCTGGGGCCAATTCGGCTGGCATAAGACCTACATACCCAAGCTTCGATCGGGGAGGGAAGTCGAGAGGAGAATTTAAGATCGAAACAGCGATTACAACCCGAGAAAGTTGAAGAGAAGGTAAAGATCGCTATCTCTTGAAACGGGACAGATTGATAAAAACAGAGAGGAAAGAAAGTAGATTTTTAAACTGCAACAGATTAGTGAAAAGGAGGTGAAGACTCGGCAGGAGCTGTATTTTAAAAGAGACTAAATTTAAAGAAGTTATTGCAAAAATCGGACTATTGTTTTGAATACCTGTGGTTTTGGAGCTGTGGGAAAAAGACACCATCGCGAGACCTGCTGTGGGAAGACGGGAGACAGGAAGTGCGTAACAACAATAGAGTGGCTGGAGGGAAGCGGCCCTTGCCGACGGACAGGAAGTAGGGAATCGCCATTTTTGAAAAGGGAAGGGTTGCGGCTTCAGCGGAAGAGGAAGTAGGCCATCTTGGATTACAATAACATAGAGAAACCATAGAGAAAAGACGCCCGACATTTTGGATACAAAAAATTAATTTTGGCAAAGATTGGGACATTTGAAAAAAAGGAAAACGTTTAAACATACGCCACGGAGCTAAGGAAGAGAGCAGATTCGTGGGAGCGAGCTAAAGCAAGCCCCACGATGTCGAAAAAAGAGTGGCAATCGGCAATAGAAAATTTGGACAAAAAGCTTATAGACATGATGAAAGAACTTAAGGACACGAAATTGGAGCTTATTAAAGAGGTCAAAGAAGTTACACAGACAGTAAAGTCGGAGCTGTCAGAAGTGAAAAAAGGCGTGGAAACGATTAGTAGTGAATTACAAGGAACGCAGCAGAGAGTTAAAACAGTAGAAGACGCGATGGAGAATTTAATAGAAACGCAACAAACAGAGATGAGACTGGTGAAGGGGAGGATGTCAGTTGCAGAAACTAAACACATGGAGAAGCAGCTTCGTTTTCGTGGTCTGCCAGAAGTGGAAGGGAAGTCAGCGCAAGAACAGATGACTGAGGTGTTGGCTGATTACCTGGGGAAGGAGGAGGAGGAAATTGTGGCTACCCTAGATGTGGCGTACCGTGTGAACTCGAGAATTGCAACCCAGAGGAAACTACCAAGGGATGTGATTGTGCAGTTTACAACTAGAAACATGAAAGAGAGGATTGTGACAAAACAATTTCAAGATCCATTGGAGATTGATGGCAAGACGATTATCATAATGAAGGAACTGCCCAGATCAGTGTTACTGGACAGGAAAAAATATAGAGTGCTAATTCAAACTTTGAAGGACATGAATATCAGATACAGATGGGAGTTACCGGAAGGAGTGTCCTTTGAGTTTGGAGGGGCAAAAAAACGCATCAGATCTGAGCGGGAGATGGAGAGATTTATCAAGGACAATGAAAAAGACTTACCAACAAAACCATGAATATGGAGTGTAATGTATTATCTTGGAATGTAAATGGACTAAACTCACCGAATAAGAGGAAAAATATTTTTCATTGGCTACTAAAACAAAAATGTGATATTGTTTGTTTGCAGGAGACCCATATTAGAAAACAGGATGTAAAATATTTAAAATCTGGAAAATTGGGCAAAGAATTTGTAGCGGCCTCTAACAAGGAAAAAAGAGGAGTGGTGTTGTACATAAAAGAGGAGCTGCAGCCAAAATTTGTTATGAGAGATGTGGAAGCTAGATTTGTAGCGGTGGAATGTAATTGGAATTTAAAGAGAGTGTTGGTAGTCGGACTTTATGCACCTAACGGTGCAAAGGAAAGCTTCTTTGAGGATTTAAGGAAGCATTTAGACGATCTTGTATATGACCAGATAATTCTTGCTGGAGATTTTAATGGAGTGACAGATTTGGAACTAGATAAAAAGACTACAACAGCACAAAAGAAAAGAGGACTATTGCCAAAGCTTTTTTTTGAGTTGATTCAACAAGAGACTCTCGAAGATGTATGGAGGAGAGAATATCCTAAAACCAAACAGTTTACTTTTTATTCTGCAAGGCATCTTACATTATCAAGAATTGATATGATCTGGGCCTCAAAGGACTTAGCGTTATGGACTAAGGAGGTAGAAATAATGCCGATGGTAGGCTCAGATCACAATCCAATTATGTGGAAATTTGGAAAAAGGAGAAAAAGGAAAGCCTGGAGAATAAATGAGGACTTGCTACAGGAAAGTGAAAATATGGAAATATTGAGAAGAGAGACAAAGTTTTTTATACAATATAACGTGAATAAAGAAGTACCAACCAGTAAAGTTTGGGACGCGTACAAGGCGGTTGTAAGGGGCATACTAATGGACTTAAATGGCAGAGCAAGGAAAAAGAAAGAGGAGAAAAGACAAGAGATTGAGGAGAAAATAAAGGCCAAAGAAATACAGTTAAAAAAGAGACCAGGGAAAAAGAAAATACATCAGGAAATTAAAATTCTTCAAGAACAGTTAACAGCAATGAGTAATAAAGAATTGGAGTGGAACCTTAAAAGACTGAATCAAAAAGCTTTTGAGGGTGCTAATAAACCTGGGAAATATTTGGCATGGCAATTGAAGAAGAAAAGGGAAAAGAAAATAATAAATAAAATCTGTGAAGAAAATAAAACGTACCTGGAGCAGACTACCATTAGTAGAGCCTTTTATAAATTTTATGCTAAGCTGTATAATAAAAAAGAAGTAACCAAAGAATCAATAGCATCATATTTGGAGAAAACCAAACTTCCAGAGATCTCGGAAGCTTGGAGAAATAAGTTGAATAGTGAAGTAACTGATGAGGAAATAAGTAAGGCAATACAATCTGCAAATCTAGGAAAGGCGCCAGGGCCAGATGGACTTACGGCTAAATTTTATAAGACAATGGCCAACGAACTGGCACCATTCCTAAAAGAGGTGATGAACGGAGTTTTTAGGGATCAAAGAATTCCAGACACTTGGAGCGAAGCGAATATATCATTGATCCCAAAAGAGGGCCAAGATTTGACTAACGTGAAAAATTACAGACCTATATCACTACTTAACAATGATTATAAAATTTTTACGAAGATATTGGCGGAGAGACTGAAGGGGTGGCTCTCGGAAGTCATAGAGGAGGAACAAGCAGGCTTTTTGCCAGACAGACAAATAAGAGACAATTTAAGGACAGTGATCAATGCTATTGAATATTATGATAAGCGTTGTGACAAAGAGGTTGGTTTCTTCTTTGTAGACGCTGAAAAAGCGTTTGACAATTTAAACTGGGATTTTTTGTTTGCCACTATGGAAAAGCTACAATTGGGAGAAAGATTCATCAGAGCAATTAAAGAAATTTATAGAGACCAGACTGCAGCAATTGTAGTGAATGATGAACTGACCAAGAAATTGACGATTAGTAAAGGAACAAGACAAGGTTGCCCGTTATCTCCATTGTTGTTCATTTTAGTATTGGAGATTCTGATGATACAAATACGACAAGACGAGGAAATACGAGGAATAAAAATAAAGGACTATTCATACAAGGTTAGAGCATTTGCAGATGACATAATGTTAATTGTAGAAGATCCATTGGAGAACATGCCAAAAGTGATAGACAAGATCAAGGAGTTTGGTGACTTGGCAGGTTTCTTCATTAACAAAAAGAAGTCAAAGATATTATGTAAAAACATGACTAAGCAGAAACAACAATTGTTAATGGAAACAACGGACTGTGAAGTAACTAGTAAGGTGAAATATTTGGGAGTTGAGCTGACTGCAAAAAATATAGATTTGTTCAAGAATAATTATGAAAAATTATGGACTCAGATAGAGAGAGACTTGATCAAATGGAATAGACTGAATTTGTCATGGTTGGGCAGGATTGCAGCAGTCAAGATGAATGTGTTACCAAGAGTAATGTTTTTGCTACAGACAATACCAATCATCAGAGACTCTAAACAATTTGAAAAATGGCAGAGGAAAATATCAGATTTTGTTTGGGCAGGCAAGAAGCCTCGAGTGAAAGTAAAAGTTTTACAAGATGCAAAGGAAAGAGGCGGAATGCAACTGCCCAACCTGAGACTTTACCATGATGCAATCTGCCTAGTTTGGTTAAAAGAGTGGATGACATTAAAGAATAAGAAACTATTAGCCCTAGAGGGATATAAAAAAAATTTTGGATGGCATGCATACCTATGGCATGACAAAGTAAAGGTCAACTCGATGTTCCTGCATCATTTTGTAAGGAGAAGTTTATATACAATCTGGAAGAAGTACAGAATTTACCTACAAGAAGGAACCCCTTTGTGGGTGGTTCCATACGAGGTGATAGATCCGAGAGCTGTTGATAATGAACAACAATGTTTAACGTACAAAGAAATAACTAAAACTGAAGTGTCTAAACTTAGAATAAAGACGCAAGAGGAACTATCACCGAACTACGATTGGTTCCAGTATAGACAGATCAGAGATTTGTATAACTCGGACTCTGTAAAGGGAGGTATACGAACAGAGAATTCGGAACTAGAGCAGACCCTTTTTAAAGAGGACAAGAAAAGAATATCCAAGGTATACCAAGTACTGTTGAAATGGTATACCGAGGATGAGACAGTTAAAACACAAATGGTGAAATGGGCTATAAATTTTAATAAAGAAATAACAATGGAGGCATGGGAATACTTGTGGAAAACTACAATGAAGACAACGATATGTATTAATATTAAAGAGAACATTTTCAAAATGATCTATCGTTGGTACATGACACCAAAGAAGATTGCGCTAGGAAACTTGAACACTTCTAATAAATGCTGGAAATGTAGAAAGCATGAGGGCTCCCTCTATCATATGTGGTGGTCGTGTGAGGTAGCTAGGCAGTTCTGGGGGGAAATAATAAGAGAAATGAGTGAAATTTTACAGTTTCAAATAAATAAGAACCCAGAACTCCTGCTGCTAAACTTGGGAATGGAGGGAATCCCAGCCCACCATAGGACGTTGATATTTTATATGACTGCAGCAGCTAGACTTTTGTATGCGCAGAAATGGAAAGTACAAGAAGTGCCAACTATTGAAGATTGGATCTACAAATTGCTGTATATGGCTGAAATGGACAAGATGACAAGAAAACTGAGAGATCTGGACTCAGGGCAGTTTAACACAGACTGGGAGAAGCTGAAACAATATCTGGAGAAGAAGTGGGAGATGGGAGGAAAACTGTGGCAGTTTGAGAACTACTGAAGTACAATAAAAGTATAAAAGAGAGGGGTGACTTTACCGGGGGAGGAAGAGAAATGTGAATTTATAAGCAGTTAGATTAATTAATTGATTGAGATATATATAGATATGTAAAGGTTAATTGATAGAATATTGATAGAGAATAATTAACGGTTTAAACATGAGGATTGAGTAATTAACAATATTTTTTTTTACTTGATAAGACTTATATGCACCAAACTGAATGTATAGAAGAGTTAAAATGACTGACTATGTGATGAGTTATATAGAAATACTATAAAAAGAAGAAATGATTAATATAGAGAGAACAAATCAAATTGTTTGATTTAAATGTGGGAAATTTTTATGGTTTATGACATACAGAAATATTCAAAACTGGAAAATGGGATAAATTGTTTATCTAAAGAAGTATAGTTTGGATGTTTAGTAAGTAAAAGAGTTAAAGATGTACTGCTTAATATAATGGAGAATATATATTTGTTTTAGATAGAGGAAATTAATAGAAGTAAGGGAAAAGGGACAGAGGGTGGGAAAGCTGTTGGAAGTCAACAAAAGGGGGGGAAAGGGAGGGGGTTAGAAACGAAAAATTAGGGGATAATTGAATGCAATGTAATGTAAAAATATTAATGTTCTAACCCAATAAAAATTTTACAAAAAAAAAAAAAAAAGACCAGATTTCCCCCCTAATAATACATGGTACAGGTAAAAAACTGGGACTTGATTATAAAATTCCTATTCTCATATAAAGGATCACTGCCCAAACTACCATCACCACCCCTTGCACATTGCCAAAAGATCTATTCTACTTGCTCTATGCTATGTTAATTTACTCTGCACTAGTATGCCCTACATTGTTTTAAAAGTCAAGAGAGTCTTTGTTGCTTAGGATAAAGACACACTGGTACAACTTAATTGTCCTGCAATCCATTATCAACAGTTCCAAATGAGCCTCATCAGTATGTAAAATAGAAGAACATTAACATAGCACCTTAATGTTAAAGCATGTGCATTAAAGATATGTATCCGCCCTCCTATTCAGAGATTTAACTTCTAGACATTCTAGGAAGAGATCTGAATGAAAACTAACAATGTCAGAAAGCCACTGTGGTAGAATGCTTAAATGGGGGTGGAGGGAACTTGAAATCAAATTCCAGTTCAACTCAGTGGGTGATTTTGGGCCAGTCATTCACTCTCAGCCTAACCTATGTCACAGGGTTCTTGTGAGAATAAAAGGGAGAACCATATATGCCATGCTGAATTCTTGGAGAAAGCATACAATAATTTTTAAGCATTTTCCTACTTTTATTTTTTAAAGGGACAGACGATGTGCATGAAATGTTGTGCACATTTACCATAAGACACATGGAAAACTAAAACTACATTTTAGCAGATTAAAATTCCATCATTTGCACTTCTGCTTGAATCATGTGTGACAAAAAAACTGCTACTCCCAATTCAAGAACACAAGATCCTGTAAAGCATACAGTAACTTGCCTTGGCTATGGACAGCCATTGTGTCCTCTGGACCCTTGCCTGTAATGGCTGGTGAAGGCCAGCACTGATGGGCCACAGGCTTCCCTGGAGCCACCGTCAATCTCTCCTTAAGCTCTGGGGGGTTTCCCAGAATGTTGAAGGATGCAGTACTGCGGCCTCTCCTGAAGAAGCCATCTTTGGACCCCACCGACCCATCCAGTTACCACCCAAACCTCTCATTTCTGGGTAAGATGATTGAGCTAGAGGTGGTGGAGTAGCTGCAGGTATTCCTAAAGACTCCTCTGTCTGGGACCCATTCCAGTCCAGCTTCCACCCTGGCCATGGGACGGAAACGCCATTGGTCACCTTCACAGATGATCTCTGCAGGTACCTGGATCAAGGTGGGTCAGCACTGCTGGTGTTGTTGGATCTCACAGTGGCATTCAATACAGTTGATTATGATCTATTGACTCACTGCCTTACTGATGTGGGGATATGTGGAACCACGTTACAGTTCTTCATGGTCAGGGACTGAAGGGGGAGCTGGGGGAGCAGTTATCGCCTCACCAACCTTTAGTGTGTGGTGGACTTCAGGGAGAAATACTCTTCCTGGTGCTATTTAACATCTACGTGTGCCGCCTCACCCAGATGGTGTGAAGTTTCGGACTGGGTTGTCATCAGTATGCTGATGACACCCAACTTTATCTGTTGATGGGTGTTTGAAAC
Organism: Eublepharis macularius; assembly: GCF_028583425.1. Lineage (NCBI taxonomy): Eukaryota > Metazoa > Chordata > Lepidosauria > Squamata > Eublepharidae > Eublepharis > Eublepharis macularius. The sequence goes on along the minus strand of NC_072791.1, from coordinate 175,313,637 downwards.
AGAGCCAACTGAAATTGTTGCTTATAAAGATGGAGGTCCTGCATCTGAGTCATGGTCTATCAAGTTCTGGGATCCGCCTCCCAACCCTTGATGGGGTGCCACTTATGCCTATAGTGATGGTGAGGAGCTTGGGCATGGTCCTGAATGCCTCCATATCAATGGAGGCCCAGGTCATGACAGTGGCCAGGACAGTGTTTTTCAATCTTCGCCAGATCAGGCAACATGCTCCCTACCTTACAACTTCCAACCTAGCTGTGGTGATCCATGCAACAGTCATCTCCAGGTTAGATTACTGCAACTCGTTCTATGCTGGGCTGCCCTGGGCCTGTTCCAGAAGTTGCAACTGGTCCAGAATGCAGTGGCACACGTTTTGACAGGGGCTTTGTTGCAGTTGCATATAACACTGATCTTGCACCAGTTGCACTGGCTTCCTGTGGAATTGCAGATCAGGTTCAAGACTTTGGTTCTGACCCTTAAGGCCCTTAGCGGACTGGGACCAACATACTTATAGGACCACCTCTCACCATATGTTTCCTGGAGGGTGTTTCAATCAACAGATAAACATCTACTGGTGATACCTGGCCCCAATGAGGTTCATCTTGCAACCAGGTCCAGGGTGTTTTCAGCCCGAACACCTGCCTGGTGGAACTCTCTGGCTGTGGAGACCCAGGCCCAGCAGAATTTGCTATCATTCTGTCGGGCCTGTAAAATAGAGATGTTCCGCAAGGCATATGGTGGTTGAGGTGAGTGGGCCCCTCTTCCGGCCTCCTGTTCTGCTGCTATGTTACCTGGTCACCCTGCTCCACAGGCTCTGTTGATGTTGGGTGGGTCACCGCAAAATGTGTGCTGCTGTTTTAATGATTATTTATTGAAATTTTACTGTTTTGCTACTGTTTTATTTTTATATTCTGGTTGTAATACGCTCCAAGCCTGCTTTCAGGGTAAGCGGAATATAAGTTAAATAAATAAATAATACAGAGTGTCTGACTAGAATCTGGGAGACTGGAACGTCCCTATTCTGCTATGGAAGCTTGCTGGGTAACCTTGGGCCAGTAACTCTATTTCAGCCTGACCTACCTCCCAAGCCACTTTGGGTCCCCATTGGGAAGAAAAGTGGAGTATAAATGAAGCAAATAAATCTTAAGATTCATTTCACAACCCATCACATTGTGCCTTTGAATTCTCCTTGCTCAAATTGTGTCAAGCCAAGCAGTACTTCACAGAAAGACTTAGCACTCTGCTACCTAATACTGTTGCTACAATTGTCAATTAACGCAGGAGGAGGGGGGACACTTACAAAACAAGCCTCTTATGCCTCTAGCAGAAGCTTGATCTCCAGGAATCAGCAGGTGAAGCTTTTCATTGTGTGGAGAGAAAAATTATCACCTACAATCTGCAAATAAGCCACTGCTAACGGCATAAGAGGAGGGGTCAGTAAAAGAAGCTAGGAACTCTAGTTGTTCTAAGTTGTCAAGTATATCATGATAAAAGTTAAATTCAGGAGAATCTGAACTCATGGGAATTAAAGTTAGGAAGATTATTGTCCCTAAGGTGTATGCCTTCTGCAGATTTTTAAAAAATGTAACTTAAATCAAGACCATATTCACTTCCACTGCTAACTCTTTTGAGTATAAAATCAAAGTGGTAGAGAAAGGAGATTGGAAGATTTGAATCTAACTTACCATAAAGCTTCCTTTCTTGGTGGTCCAGGAGTGGAGCAGTCCATACATTTGGGATGTTAGCTCCTCCTCTCTGAGGTAGGTCAGTTGACTTGATTGATCCCAGAAGGGGAGGGGCTTGTCCCACCACGCGCCAGTTTGTTTTCAAGCCATGCATCTCTTTGTGAGTGACCACACTGGAACAAGAAGCTCTTTCCTCTCCCTATCATTTCATACAGCTATCAAAACTGATCTAAAACACTAACATGATAACATTATTAACAGAACTTGGTCAACTATTTACATCCAAACTCCTAACTCTGTTGTTAATCTTTGGATCTTTTATATTGAGTTCTACCAGCACACCCTCTTCTCTGACTCAAATAGGGTGGGTTGGACTGCCCCACTCCTGGACCACCGAGAAAGGAAGCTTCACGGTAAATGAGATTCAAATCTTCCATTCTCTGGTGGTCCTATAGGAGTGGGGCAGTCCATACATTTGGGACATAGTTCAAGTTCAAGTTAGCCTTTATTGGCATATAGCAGCACTTCAAGTTATCCACTTACAAAAAAGAAAGAACAAAGTTAAAAGAATACTGCATTACAAATACATAAATACATTTAGAGCTTATTTCCGCGATATCCTTTGACGCAACTTCAAAGCAGAATGGAGAAACTTCACCACCTTCTCAGTGACATCATGAAAGGAATCGTTCAACTGTCTACAGACTTTGAGCGAGTCAGAGCAATCCATCATACTAGTTAAGACAGCTTTTAAGTATGTTTGACGTATACCAGCGTACAAATGACAGTGCAAAAGGACATGTGTAATTGACTCAACACGTTTTTGTTCACATAAACAGCATCTAGCTGAATAGTCTATCCTGTTAAATCTGCCATGTAGAATGGCCAAAGGCATAGGATTACACCTGGCCAAAGAAAATGCTCTACGAAGCTGCGGCACCTGCTGGGAAGATAAATATGGAGCCATCCTCCCAACAGTGAGAGGGACTTCAAAGCTCAGGGGAGAGCAGGTTTTAGTAGCCAGGCTATATAACTTCTGGCACTTAATATCTAGCAACCTACTCTTAATTTGATGAAATGCAGTGTTTGATGTTAACATAGACAGTGAGTCCACAGATATACCCATGCCTTCCATTTTTTCCATGATATACGCTCACCAGTTTGACACATTGGACTCTGAAAGCATTTGATATATAAAGCTCCCAGGGTCAGAGCTATAATGTAACCAAAGCCAGTATTTAAATGTCATAAGCCATGCCCTCGTTTCCACTAAAATTAAACCAGTTTCTAAGCAAATAACTGCATATAGAACACACTTCGGTGGGCCCAGGATTTTTCACAGAAATTTAGATTGAACACGTTCGATGACCCAGTCAAAGGCCCTAATCCAAATCGGAATGCCATACAATAGTTGTGGAATCACTTTGGACTTAAAATTTTTGGAAGCAGCTGGTACAAATTGATTACCTCTGGAGTAAAAAAAGTACTATAGCTGAAGTACTAATGTCAATAAAATAAAGGGGGGGGGAATCCCGCGAGGGGTTGAAACAGATTTCGTCCCACACCTCGTCAGGAGCGTGTGCATTGTGTTGTCTTGTCCTCCACGTTCGCGACTGTGTAGTTCCTGCATCTACAAAATAGATACACCTTGATAAAAACAAACTGAATAGACTGCTCCATAGTGGGTACCCATACAAATTTTATAACACTAACCTGTTCACTCAAACAGTATTCGTAGCCTGCATATTTTCCCCGTGCTAATAGCAACTGGCGGCATCGAATTCCTTAGCGCGCCGTGGGTTGATTGGGACGCTCATCTTTAAAGCAAAATCAGCTACCAACATTTCTTAAAAGGGCAATACTTCTTAAAAGGGCAATGCCCCCACCGGAGAATCTAGAACTATAGAAACCAATTCACTATTTAAGCCCTGTGGCTTTACAGATTTTAGTCTCAAAGTCCAATGAGTTTCTCTCCACACAAAAGCGCAATCTTAAAAGGGCAATGCCCCCACCGGAGAATCTGAAACTATAAGAAACAATTTAAAGCCAATTCACTATTTAAGCCCTGTGGCTTTACAGATTTTAATCTCAAAATCCAATAGGCTTCTTTACGCAAAAGCGCAGTCTGGTTAAAACTTCCCCTCGGCATCACTTCTAGTATCAAGACCCGAAACACACTCTCATGCTCATTCTCCATATAATGTTGCACCAAAGGCGCTTCTGCCACCTTATTGCGAATACGAGAGAGGTGTTCTAAAATCCGGGTTTTCAACGGTCTGGAAGTACAGCCCACGTAGATGGACTTACATGGACATTCTATTAGATAAATCACCCCTGTAGTGTAGCAGGAGGCAAAGTGATGAATGGTTAATTTATCATCCCTGATCCTAAACTCTCTGCCTTCCCACATCAGACTACACATAGCGCACCTCCCACATTTGTAATTACCCTGGGGTAGGTGTGCCCTCTCTGTTGGCGTGTCAAGGGGGGCATGGACCAAGCTATCACGGAGGCTAGTCGTCCTCCTAAGCCCGCATAGTGGTCACTGTTCACAGCCTTTAATGTCCTCTATAATGGTCCAATACCGGTTCACAACTTTCTTAATCAAATTAGCGATGGGGGTATAGTCCAATGCCCACCTAATCCTATCCTCATTCCTTCTGGTCTTAGCTTGGAACAATGTTCTCCTGTCTACCATCCTGGCACGAGAGAAGGCTGTATCGATAAGTCCTAGAGGGTAGTTCCTATTTAAAAAATCTATACACAAAGACCTCCCGTCTGTCAAAAAATCCTTAGTGGTGGATGAATTGCGCAAGAGGCGCAACAGCTGTCCATATGGGATATTCTCCTTTAGATGTCTGGGGTGAAAAGAATGAAAATCCAAGTATGAATTACGGTCAGTGACCTTTTTGAACGTCCTTAACTTGACCGTACCTGAAGAATGTCTATATGTACTGACATCCAAAAAATCAATTTGGTCTTTGGCATAACGCCAGGAAAAGCGCACATTCTGGTCCCGGTCATTGAGCCAGTTGCAAAATAGTTCTATCTGGTGCGCGCCAGAAAACAAAAAGTAAAGATCATCAATGTATCGCCGATAAAAGTAAATATTACTTCTAAAGGGGTTAACCTCATTCATAATGTAAGTCATTTCCCAGCGTGCCATGAAGAGATTGGCGATGCTCGGCACAGCCGAGCACCCCATGGCCACGCCCCGTTGTTGAAAATAAAATTGATCCTGGAATTTGAAATAGTTTTTCTCTAGCATCAGATCTAACAGTTGGAGCAAAAACGGTATCGGTAAGGGAGAACCAACCCCCATATTCTAAAAAGCTCAAAGCTCATTGGACTTTGAGACTAAAATCTGTAAAGCCACAGGGCTTAAATAGTGAATTGGTTTCTATAGTTCTAGATTCTCCGGTGGGGGCATTGCCCTTTTAAGAAGTATTGCCCTTTTAAGAAATGTTGGTAGCTGATTTTGCTTTAAAGATGAGCGTCCCAATCAACCCACGGCGCGCTAAGGAATTCACTGCCGCCGGTTGTTATTAGCACGGGGAAAATATGCAGGCTACGAATACTGTTTGGTGAACAGGTTAGTGTTATAAAATTTGTATGGGTACCCACTATGGAGCAGTCTATTCAGTTTGTTTTTGTCAAGGTGTATCTATTTTGTAGATGCAGGAACTACACAGTCGCGAACGTGGAGGACAAGACAACACAACGCACACGCTCCTGACGAGGCGTGGGACGAAATCTGTGCTTCAGCCGGCCCCAGATTGGGCGTGTCTAGATGTTCAACGACGCTAGGGTGGCCTAGCTCCCCTCCTCTCTCCAACGCGTTATTATTGTCACTCAATGGACTGTCACGTAGTTTATATGGATTACAATTGTATATAGTTATCCTGTATTACATACTGCATAATAGGGTTGCCTGTTTGTTATAACGGTGCTAAACCATTTAGCCTGTATGCTGTGAGGCATCGCCTATTGGTACTTGCGTTTGTATTCCCCTATGAAGAATATGCTGTAAGGCGTTGCCTATTGTAAGTTTATTTTGCTTATTTAAAATTTTTTTGGAGCATTGAAAAGTAAGGCGTTGCCTATTGTAAGTTTATTTTGCTTACTTTAAAAAATTTTTGGAGCATTGAAAAAAATCATTCCATGTGAGTTAATTTCATAAGCTTTGTTGTCTTGGAGCATTGCTCGTTTCAACCCCTCGCGGGATTCCCCCCTCCCTTTATTTTATTGGCTTTTGGCAAGGGTAGCCCTCTCTTTTCTGCTTGCGAAGTACTAATGTCAGCTGTCTTCGCTGCAGACTTGCGATGCGTGGACCAAGACGCATTATATTGAAAAAAGATACCTAGGTATTTGTAATATTTAACTTGTTCTATCTCCTTCCCATCCATGGCCCATTTGTATGGTCTCCAAGTTTTAGAAAAGACTAGGGCTGTGCTATTCGGGTTTCGCTTCAGATAAAGATACCCGAAGAAGACCCGATTCGGAAAGTTTCAGAATTCCCGAAGCAAAGCTTTCCGAAGCATTCAGAAATGCTTCGGAAAGCTTCGGGACTTGTTTAAAGGGCCCCGCTGCTGCTTGAAAGCAGCAGCGGGGCCCTTTAAACATCAATCCCCCCACCTACCTTGCATTTGAGGGGCAGGAAGGGCCAGAGGAGGCGGAGAAAGCCCTTCCTGCCCCTCAAATGGCCACCAGCCACCAGCACACCACAGCCATTTGAGGGGCAGGAAGAGCCGGAGGAGGCGGCTCCGGCCTTCCCCACCACCCCGCAGGCTTGGGCAGTGGCGCGGCAGCAGCAGAGGAGCCGGCTGGTTCCAGGCCACACTGCCTTGTGCCGCCGCCGCCACCACCACGGCAGTGGTGGCGGCTCGCTGCCCAGCTGATGACCCTCCCGCCGCCAGGTAAGTCGGTGTTAGTTGGAGAGGAGGTGGGGAGTGGAGGGGTCTCCCCAGGGGTCGGTGGGGGTGGAGGGGTCCCCCCAGGGGGGTGGGGGGAAGAGGGGTTGCCCCAGGGAGGGTGGGGTGTGGGGTGGGGAGTTCCCCCCTCGCTTCAGTATGCTCCGAATCTTTACAGAGCATACCAAAGCAATTCCCAAACCCCAAATCCGAAGCGGCAAGATTTGGGGGTATTCCAAATTGGTTTCCCACTTCAGGTAAATCTGAAGCGGGAATACCGAATATCCCCACCTGTGCACGGCCCTAGAAAAGACTATGACTTTTGACTTGTCATAGTTCAGCTGAAGCTTGTTTTTAGGAAAAAAGTCGATACAGCGAGTCAGCAACCGTCTTAAGCCAATTCTAGAGCAAGACAGCAAAACTGTGTCATCAGCGTATAGAAGCAGAGGCACGTGGATCACACCAAGTTTTGGGCTATGACAGTCAGCACTAGATAGGTGATCAGCAAGGTCACTAAGAAAAAGATTAAATAAAAAGGGAGTTAAAATACAACCTTGTTTGACACCCTTGTCAATGGGAATCTTTGAAGTCAGTGTGCCTGCTAATGAGCATTTAATCTGGCAGGTATTAGAAGTATATAATGTCTTAATAAACATAAGAAGTCTTTTGTCCATATTTAACAGATCTAATTTAGTCCAAAGAAGATCCCTGTTAACTGAGTCAAATGCTCCCTTTAAGTCCAGGAAGGCCACAAATAATTTCAGATTAGTTCTCACGGTGTACTTATTAATTAAATGGGATAAGGTGATACAGTGGTCAAACATGGTCTTCCCTTCACAAAAGCCCAGCTGTTCAGGGCCTAAAATACGCTTTTGTGTCATCCAGAAATTAAGCTTTGGGACATATAGAAGCAGTTTGTCCCTCGAGTGAGTTACTTAATACCTGGAATCAGAGGATGTGCTGTAGAACCCTTCTGCCAAAAGCAGCCTTGGTAGATGCTATCCTGTCTTGTAAAGAAGTGTACAAATTTCCATGTTTCCACTTTACATATTGTTTCCACTGAAGAGAATGCTCTATATGCAGCTGAAGTGGCTGCCCCCACCCCTTGAGAGAGTGGGCTGTAATACCTTCCGGAAATTGAAGTCCCTTCGCCCTATATGCTACAATAATACATCCCCTGATCCACCTACTTAGGGTGGAGGTAGATACCCTTTGTCCCAATGTAGATATTCTAAAGGACACAAGCATACTATCTGTTTTACATAATGACTCTCTGGTTCTCTGAATGGTACTCTCTCTTGGAATCTCGTAGGTTCCATCCACCAGTTCATCTCTTGTTTTAGGATTGTTGGTATTCATATTACTTTGTTATATTTGTGAGAAACGATGTCCTGGAATGGCAGAAGAAATCTTTGAAGCAGCCGTGTATGGAATCTCACCCACCCTAAAGTGTCCTGACAGGATACCATCATTCGTAGGAGTTGTGCAAGGAGCATCACCTCCACCTTGTCTCTTCTCTGTACTTCTATTATCGTAGAGAGTATCTTCTGTTGTCTTTCTTGAGAAATAAACATTTTGTCTTGTACTGTGTCTATCAGAACTCCTAGATGTACTATCTTCTGCTTCAGTATTAGGCTGTTCTTCCCTTCATTGCTCAGAACACCATGTTTCCACAGTCATTCCGTGATTTGTGCTACTGCCTTCAGGCCTGTCATCAATGATAGTGCTTTGATTAAGATGTTGTCCAAATATGGGAACAGTGCCACTCCCTGATTCTTAATGCAGTGATTAGGGTCACTAACCCTTTTGTGAAAACCCTGGGGGATGACTTTAGGCCAAAGGGCAATGCTCTGTACTGGAAGCGTTCCCCAGCATACACAAAGCGTAGATACTTCCAGATAGATTCTTTCGTGGGTATGTGTAAATAGGCCTCTGACAGATCTATAGAGGACAAACAGTCTCCTTTTTGGATGGATGATGTGATGTACTTCAGTGTTTCCATCCTGAACTTGCATATCCTGATGTATTTGTTCAGCCACTTCAGATCCAAGATGGCTCTGACATCTCCGTTCTTCTTTGGTACAGTAAAGAGTGCTGAGTAATGGTTGTTGAGGGTTTTCCGGGCTGTATTGCCGTGGTCTTGGCATTGTAGTTCCTGACGTTTCGCCAGCAGCTGTGTGCTGAGTAAACTCCTTGAGCTCTGTACACTACAGGCACAAGTTCTATTGCCCTTATTTCTATCAGATGTTGGATGGCTTTTGTTATTTGCCAGTGTGTCTGTTCCAATTAATCCCTTGGCAGCTGTATAAATCTTCTTGGTGGAAGAGAATTGAACTCTAGAGAGTATCCCGTAGTACTGTGTCTATTACCCATCTGTCTGTTATTGATTGTTGCCATAAGGTTGCAAAACTTTGTAATCGTCCTCCTATTTGAATGGACTCCATTGTTGGTGCATAGTAATGCTGAGGATCCTTTCTTTTGGGTCTTGGAGTACTGAGCTGACTTGGCGAAGAATGTTGATCTGTTCTCTGTTCGGGTCCTGGTCTGCCAGCATCCTCGGGAGGTTCTGGTGTTTCCCAAACGTGAGGTATATTTGTGTTCTCAAAAGGAATGAAATCTTTCTTGGCTTTATTTCCTTCCTCTTTGATGGTAAAACCTTCATCTTTTCCTTATCCTGCACCAGATATTTTTCTAGATCCTCTCCAAACAGTTTCCCTCCTATAAAGGGGACTGTTGCCACTTTGGCTTCTGCCACTGGATCCACATCCCAGTTTCTTAGTCAGGTGTACCTTCTGGCTATGATATTAAGGCCCATAGCCCTAGATGACATTGGAAGAGCATCTAGAGAGAAGCATTAGTGGCAAAGGCTGTAGCCAGTGCTATCTTCTTCATCTCATCCTTGACTTCCTTAGGTACGCTGCTGTCTGCTGCAGCCAGGTCCGATGCCCAGGAGAACGCCACTTGTGCAAATAATGAGCCTGTCACTGAGGCCCTTAGAGAGGTTGATGAGGCTTCAAAATTCCTACGTAATGTCTGTTCTGTTTTTCCTGTTGCAGGGTTCCTTGGGCAGACCATCATCCATAGGCCCACCACAGGTATCCTTCATACAGTGCTATCTATAATAGTTGCATGCAGGAGTGCAGGGGCTGCAAAACTTTGTCACATTTTGTTAAAATTTCCAAACCCACTGGCTCTGATCCATCAATTTATTTTGTTAACATATGCATATGTGAAGCCCCCGTATTCCCAATCAGGCCACTGATCCATCTACCCCACTACAATCCACTCTAACTGGCAGGTTCACAATTTAAGAATTCTGTAAAACATTCTATGACCTTCTAAAATAAAAACAGAAGCTGCTATAGAGAGGAAGTTTATTATTTTATTTTATTTCAGATTTGTATTCCGCCCTCCCCAAGAGCAGGCTCAGGGCAGATAACAACATATTAAAAATACAATTAAAAAATTCATGTATACATTAAAAACAACACATTTAAAACAGGATGGTGGACAGCCTTCACAGGGAGGGTTAAGATTTTATACACCCTTTTTTCCAGGCCAGTGGAGGCCCAGCCTCAGCCATATGCCTGGCAGAACAACTTTGTCTTGCAGGCCCAGCGAAAAGATAGTAGGTCCTGATTGGATCAAAACATGCTGTTTTCTCTTGACAAAAGTTGCCTTTCAGGGAGAAACACAAATATACTCCACACTCCACCTCATGATGGGTCTTGCATTTTACAGTATACATGGTTCTCCCTCAATTTATCCTCACAACAATTCTGTGGCAGAATGACTGTCCTGCGGTCACCCGGCTAAACAATGTAGTGAAAGCTTGAACCCAGATCTCCCAGAACTAGGTCCAACATTCTCATCATCACTAGTCATACTTGCTGCTTATATGTATAATGATATCTCATAGTTCCTACCTGAATAGATTTAGTAATCAGCAAATGGATCCCTAAATTAATAAACACTGGCCGTTTCCTCACAGTCTAAAAATAGTGAGATACTGATGGAAGGCTGCCGTCTTCCACATGTGATTTTTGACACGATCCGTTTACAAAATGCCATAAATCATATTTGTGGCGTTTTGTAAACAGATGGCATCAAAAATTGTGTGAGGAAGCAGGCAGCCTTCCATGAGCATCACGCTATTTTTAGACCATGGGGAAACGGCCATTCTTGATATTCAGTAACAATTAAGAGGGCTCAAACAATGAAAAAATAGAAATATATTTCAATTCAGAACTAGTGAACAGTAAAGTGCAACTATGCTACAAAACATACTTCCAAGTATACATAAAGGCAGGAACAGTAGCAGTCACAGTACATAGTAAGTGAAGAGTACAATCAGAGGATACCACACAAGGGCTCAAGGAAACTTGACCCAAGAGAGGTGCAATGTATAGTAATTCATATACAAAAAATTATTTTCAACCAATTTTCTTATCTATTTATTATACTAACAGGTGTGAACAACCAAGGAACGGGGCAGAGGGACCCCCCCCCGACTCAACAAGAAGCTAGCAATTGGCTTGTTTTGGTGGGAAGGTCAGCCAAAGAGCCTCACGGTGGTGAGTAGTGTTGTGAGTATTTCCTAGGGATAAAGGTTTATTGGAATGTAGGTTTATACATAAAGAAGAGTTGACCAGTTGTATGACATATTTATTTTATGCTATATTTTACAGTTCAGGTGTAACTGTTACATGACTCCTGAGGAAGAAAGATCGAAACCAACCAACTTCTAGCTTCTTGTTGAGTCGGGGGGGGGGTCCCTGTGCCCCCTTCCTTGGTTGTTCACACCTGTTACAATAAGAAATAGAAAAAAAAATTGGTCGAAAATAATTTTTTGTATATGAATTACTATAAATTGCACCTCCCTTGGGTCAAGTTTCCTTGAGCCCTTGTGTGGTATCCTCTGATTGTACTCTTCACTTACTGTGTACTGTGACTGCCACTGTTCCTGCCTTTATGTATACTTGGAAGTATGTTTTGTAGCATAGTTGCACTTTACTGTTCACTAGTTCTGAATTGAAATATATTTCTATTTTTTCATTGTTTGAGCCCTCTTAATTGTTACCGTTTTCACTCCCTTGAGGGTTGCTCCTAATTGTTCAGGATTCTTGATATTCATGCAAGTAACAATCTCAAAAACAGCCATACACAAAGCTAATATTTAATTGTGAGTGAATATAACCACAATCCGCCATCTTTAATGCTATACTACAATTTGTTTTCTCCCATCCAATTTTAGTTCTAAGGCAGGCAACTTAAACTAAAAGATTGCACAAATAGTTCTGGGACATGAAGTAACCGCTTCTTCACCTAATGGCATGTCTTTCTACCAAGTTATAAAGTCTCTGTGGCAATTCAAGAGAAATTGCACTGGTAAAAAGAAACCCAGAACGTCTGCACCAGTCAAATAGAAGTATATATGAATCGCCTAGGAATTAATACTCAAATGCAGGAACGTATAAAAAACCCTAATATAAATCACATGGCTTTTGCACAAACACATATGCTTTATGCAAATATCATTTTTAAAAAGGAATTCCTATTTTGAAAGCTATGGATGTCACTTCAGCAGCAACTGCAGAGACCTTGTGAGCACTTTAAAACTGTAGAATTGTGATATACAGACTAAGGACTCTTTCACATTGCCTCAACCATCTTGGATACTCCATTTAAAGTAAAGATAAAAATGCTAAGGTGATTGGCTTTCACTAGTCTTGCAAACACCCATTCATATCACGTATTAGAGGTTGTACTATTGTTATGATTAAATTCCACTTTACATATAACTTTCCCCTGCAACTAAAGGCAAAATCAAGGCAATCAATCCCTAATCCTTTTCTGCACAAACTATTATATGGTCTGTTTCGGCCGGGGGGGTGGGGGCAGGGGGCAGGCTTCAGCCAATCATTCTGCCCGCCTGTACTTGGACAATGGAGAATATTAGCCGTGAGAATGCCCTGTTTTGCAGCGGAATGCTGAGTATCAAAAGAAAGGATTTGGATTCACCCTTCATTGTGATAACACAGCAGAAGAAAACATGAAACCAACAGGCAACAGTAGTATGCAAAGGTTGCTGGCACTTTATAAAAAGGAAAAAGTGAACATGAAGAAGGTTTGTTTTTAATGTTGTACTGCACTGGCCGGAGCACTCTCATACTGGGGAATGACTGTTGTTGCACCCCCCAATACTCTCGCCTTTTATGGGTCTGTTCTGTTCTGTTGTGTGTGTGTGTGTGTGTTTAGACTGGGAGGGGGGGACTAATGGTTAATGGTGTTTTTGGTAAGGTGTGAAAATAGCATCCCCAGGACCTCATTCTCCCACCCACTCTCTTGAAAAAAACAGCATGCATTTGTGCATATGCAGCCAACATGCATGCACTGGACTGAAATGAAAAAACCCAAATGGATCAGTTGTGAGCTGGCACCAGTTGACCTGGAACAAACTAGTAATAGATGGTAATTATTCTAGAACCCTTGTAACTGAAACAAATTTTCTTGGTGTACACCCCTAATGACTACAGCTACTCAGGGAAGTACAAGGATTCAAGGAATGTGGTCTTGGGTAGATTTACAGTTTCAGTTCAGTTTACTATCTTGACCATAGGATATAATGAAGCCTTTCAAAAAAGAGTCCACAAGCCAATATCGTGGCTGACATTGCTTTTTTCAGTTTTCAGTTCCAGAAAGCAAAACAGAACGATACTGAGATCCCGTCTAAGCTCCAACAGACAGCTAGAAAATTACATTGCACTTTGTGGGTTTCTACTTACAGAATATAGTATGTCTCAGACAGAAAGGTGTACCACAGAAATGCTGATAAAGATGTCTTTTTTATTATTATTATTATTTTATTTTCTAAACAACAAAGGAGATACAGAAAAAAATAAGTAAAATCAAATACTCATTACACTGGGGGAAAATTAAGATACACTTTACACAGATTATCTAGAGCACAATCACTATAGATCATTTGAATATTATGTTCAAGCCCACAACAACCATTCTCAGAGACATTTCTTCTCTCTTCCACTGTCTTGCTATTAAACAAAAAATATTATTATAAAGTATTTAACAATATTTATCATTATGCCTCTTCCACCTCCAAATCAATAGCTCAGAACATACCGTGATCTATACATTTCATTACTATAGTACAATACAACAAACTATACTAACTATACTAAACTAATCAAGTTTCCATTTCAGAAAACCTAAGGCTTATAATAAACAACATTTCAGTAACCTCTGTCAATCTGAGCTCCTATTCAAATTTATTTATTTACATTACTTATTTCTATATTTTATTTCTCATCTTTATAAAGGTGATAAAGATTTCTTGAGACAGAAGATATTCCAACAATGTGAATTTAACAGATTGTCTGATTATGACAATATACTTTCTGATCCAAGCTCATTACCACAATTAATATCATTCCTTTTACTTTCAGGAATTTCCAGTGCTTTCCTGCAAACTAAAATCCAATGGAACTCTAACGGGGCTGACTAGCAAAGACCATACTCCAGGAGACCATACCTCCCTTAGACATGTGAGGCATAAATCACCTCTCTGCACTGCAGCGCCAGTGAAACTGTACATATGCATCTTTTTCATGTATTTATTATCAGGACACTAAAGTCATTTATCTCTTTTGCTTGAAGTTTTGCCCTGCATTGCAGAGCTGCCACACATGCCATGAGGTGAGCAATGCTTTGAAGTGATTGTTAACATCATGTATGATTTTATAGCTCTCCCAGTTTTCAGTTTTAATTGCAGTATTTATTTAATGTATTTAAGAGAGCTTTGTTTAAGAGTCAGACTTTCTCTAGCTGACACACAACAAAAACAAAGAACAGCAAGAGGTTCAACTAACTGTCTCAACATAGATAACTGCAAAGGTCACCTGTTATTAAATGAACGAACTAGGGCAGAAATTAATCAGAAAGGCAGCTTCCATCCACAGCTTCCTACCGTTTTTCAATTTTTTAAAAGCTCTTCCTATAAACTGCAAACTTTCATCTATGCACTCAGAAACGTTTGTCCAGGAAAAGTGTAAACTTTATGTGTACATATAATTCCCTTCAGTTTTCCTGATCAGTCCCTGATTGATCCACTGGAGAAGATTTTATTGACAACCTCAGGCCATGAACCAGGCTTCATTCACACTACCCCTACATGGAAGGAAAATACCATTTGTCACTTAGCAAAAATATGATTGTTGGAACTATATGAAAAACACTTGAATAGCAGACTTCTATGAACAACCGAAGAGTTAAAAAATACAGTATGATTACACAATCTCAACAACTTTCCTTTCTTTCCTTGTTTATAACATTGTAACTAACGTGTAGGTTTGAATTCCAGAGAGGGTGGCAATGTTAGAAGTGCCTACATGTGGCTGTAGTTCATAGGAGCATCTTTAAGAAACCACAAGCATTTTTGCTGCTTTTTATATGCATAAACTGAAGTTCAAAATAGTTCATTACAGAATTTTGAAACTGACAGTTTCTTGAAACTTATAGCTACTACTTTATAGGTTGGTTTTATTGCTAAGAGAGCAGTACTATCATGCTTATTAAGGCAATTTCTCTACATTTCATGCACTGTCATGCATTACAATACATTTAAGCCAGATTTGTGAAAGAGCATAATCTACAAGGAAAGAGGCAAAATAAATGAGGCATCTTGTACTTTTTACATAATGCTTCATTTTTAAATCTAGTGTCCCAGAGGTTTGAAACACCACTCTGCTAATTCTTTGTCTATTACAATATAATTCCTTTCTGTAAATGTTTAATTTCAACTGTGCTTTCATGAAAGTCCTTATTACAGAAGCTAGTTACCTAAATGTTGGCTCCCATTATTCCTGTCTTTACTGCATCTCAGTTGTAATTTGAAAATATTCATTTTAAAAGGTTCAGTAATATCTGTACAAATTCACATAAGAATTCAGGTAACATTTCTGCTTCTAACCAGCATTAATAAGTAAAAGAATGAAACAGAACTTTGGAAACTGCCAATGGTCAGCAGGGATCAAACGCCTGGTTTCACATACAAACAATCCCAGCTTTCCTCAATCCACTGCAATTGTTGGCTTTTATGATGCTTATATGTGTGCCATGCCTGTACTGCAGCCTTCTCAACAGATCATGTCATCTAGACAAAGCCAGCCTGTCGCACTCATTATCTGCTACAGATAATTAATGACATGCTTTTTTTTTTTTTTTTTACTTCTGGTGCCACTGAATGGATGCTAATTTAGGGGAAAGGTGCAGGGGGAAGAGTTAAACCTCCTTCTCCCTTCCCTGCTTGGTGCACTAGTTTGAACATGGAGTCTTCTACTATTTACCCTTGAAAAACCCAGCCTATGATTGTACTAGTTCAACCTTTCATTCTGTTGGTTTTAGTCCCTAGAATTCAATTTTATGACTCTTTCTCCCTGCTCCCAGTGCCCTTTCTATTCTCAATATATGGTGTCAGTGTATTTACACAGCCCGTTCTGAGACTTCTGCATTGCCCAATTCTTCTGAGAACCAACTCATACACTGAATATGCAAATAAGCACAACAATATAACAATGTCCAAGAGAATGTGAAAACACACGTTGTTAATTGTGGAAATTGCTACCTGCTTTCTTCCTCCATGCTGTATTGCTCACCAAAGTACACCACTTGAATGACCTTGTACAGGAGTCCTGCTTATGTCCTGTTGACATAGGCTTTAGCATGCCAAACTCTGATCTGAAGTGTGGACCACAGGTCACACAAACATGGAACTATAACTCACAAAAATATGTAACGAAATTAAAACAGCACTGGATTATTATTATTTTTTACAAAAGAGGAAGTGCTGTTTTTCTGCTTACATAAATTGGAACTTTCATCGATTTCTGCATCTTCTCCATTACCAAGAAAGCCCACACCTTTGGTGCCAATTGGATATCAATATAAGTGCAGAACTGCACTTTAAAAAAAATGGAGACGGTTAAGCTCTTAAAAGCTAAAAGACTGGGAAGAGAAAGAAGTGTGAAATACCTTTTGACAACATATCAACAGAAATTCAGCGTTCTAGAAGAAAACCATTATGAAGCATTAATCTCCTCAATGAATGTAAATATTGCAATGCTGCAAAGTGTAACAATTTCTATTCCTCCTATTCTGATCAAATAACTAGAGGACTGATTTCTAAAAGCTGGACTAATTGAAGCCAACAGAAGACCAATTTTAGGTGTCTATGTTTTTAAAATAACCATGTCTGGACCTAGCTTCAAACACTTTTACACATGGAAGCAGGCACTCATACGTGTATCTGTAGCTGGATGGGGGGGGGAGGCGCATTTACAACTCAGTGCTGTGTATGCAGCTTTCCTCTTTGATGCAACAGTCGGGAGGACTACAAATTAAACTTTTAAAAACAATCTCAGTGCTGGAGAGAGGGGCTGGATTCAATTTCTCTACCATTCCAGCTGATAAACAAGACCTGGGTTTTCAAAAAAGGGCTCCCCTGACTGCCTGATACTGGATCACAGCAAATCTAGATGATAATCCATTACATTTATATTACATTTGCACTCCTAGATTTTATTTTGGAGTTTCTTGTCATCTCCTTCATGGCTCCAGAAGACCCCCAGCTATACCTCAACTGGCTTTACTTACTCTCTAGTATAAGCTCTCCTGGCAGGATCCTGCCCAATTCCTATCAATTCTGGCACCTGAATTTGGCTCCTGGCCATCTATGCAATCAGGATTCCAGGATTATGAAATAGTTCTGTAAAATTCATGCTCATCTGAATCCAACAACTTTTGTCACTTCAACATGCATCAGGAAAAAAGGCTTTGACCTCTGATAGGTAATTGTAAAATAACTATATTAGAAGCCAAACAAATATGAAGATTGCCACTGTGTAAAAATATATTTAAACTGATCCTCAGTTTACTTTCTGTACCCAAAAAATCTAGCAAAGCAGTAGAATATTAATAAAGCCACTGAGTACAGATAATAAACTGAAATTTAGCTGACACCTGATCTTCCTTGGAACCTGATCTCCAAAAATCCTATTGCTTTGACACCAAGCATGTATCAGTTGTTAAAAGATCACAACTGAACACTTTGGAGACCTTCAAACCACAATACTAAACTGACAGGAACTCCACAGATATCCAACAGACTCTTGGTATCACAGACCCCAACTGAATAATCTTTGCTTTGGTCTGTTGGCAAAGTGAAAGCAAAAAAAGGCCAAAAAAGAGAATAACTGTGAAGACTTATCATCTTGTTCAATGAGACTACTCAGCTGCAGAATTCACTACCACCAAAAGCCATATTTTAACAAATAAATCAGGCTTATGACCAAGCTTGACATGAAATAATTTTGTTTCCATTGTTGGGTGACAGTTTGCTAGCTCACCTGAAGGGGCTGTCTTCTGTTTTACCTTCTGTACTTATGCCTAGATTTATAGATACATAAATAATAATAATAATATTGGTTGTTTTCAACTGGTATGACTATACTTTCAAGCTCAGAAAGAACACAGAAGCAAAATGCATTTTCCTTCAATTTTAACTAAAGGCTGTGTATCAAAATGCACACACATCCAACATAATGAGTCAATAACTCTTGAGTTAAGTAAAACCTTTAACATTTTAAAAATTATCTTCCACTTTATTCAAATATTCCCAAAGCCAGTCCTCTAGAGTATAGATGTAATCGTAATACTGTAGGTGGTCTGTACTTCTCCAAGCAATGAGAAATTCTAGGGGCAGCCCTGCTCAGGTCAGATTAGGTTTCCTCTGGATAAGAGATCACTGGAACACACAGCATCCTTCTGTAGTATCTGCATCATCTAGAAATACACAAATGAAGCACAAATAAAGCATTCTGTCACATCAGATTACTAGAGAGAAAGTTTGCAGAGTAAGATGTTTCAGCTTCCAACCAATGCATAACTCTGACTGTCTCTATTCTTCATTTGGAATTTTATCTAACGTTTCCTCCAAGAAGTTCAGAACAGTATACATGATTCTCACTCTTTCCTTTCTGTTTATTTTCCAAGAGTCTACCTGCTTTTTTTCTGCTCATCTTCATGTACCCACCATTGCCCTTTCAACTGGGAGGAAAGTTGACACCGTCACAAAAATCTCCAATCTCAATATACTTTTGTCATCACGACCATCTGATCTCATCAGACGTATCAAAATAAACCGAACAATAGTGATCCACAGTGATTCATCAGTGCCCTGTATTACAACAATCCTGTTAGGAAAGGAAGGGGGTACAGATCTTTCCAATTTAAAATTTTTGAATAGACAGAATTCAGACACTACAAACCATAATGAGATGTGCTCCTCCATCTTTCCCCTTCAATTTGCACGTTTATTTCTTTCACAATCTCCTAACTTGTAGCACCCATAGTTCATCTCCAAGTTCAAAATCAGAAACCAGGATCTGAATTGCTTTTCTGATTCTGCTGGGAAAGAAAGCTTTGCCTCAGTAATCACAACTGAATTCAGACATTATAGAAAAGTTCTTGTTAGTGCCAACCAGGGCAGGAGATGGGCAGGGAGGAAGGAACCACATGAGACTGAATATATTCCTAACAGCAAAATCATGGTCTCACCATGGCATCTAAGCTGAGACCATTTGTTGATATTGTCACAACTAAACAATAAAAGTGGAGCCCTAATCAGGGAGGATATATCTCTTCCTTTCAAATTTTGAACCACAGAGTGCCTCTCTTTGAAAGCATCCCAATGAGAACTTAAGAAGCAGCTTTGTTGGATCATCAGCTTAGAAGAGTCTACAACTGGCAGCAGCTGTCCATGGTCTAGAGGACTGAAAGGGGTTTCACACACTTGCTCCTACGATCCCTGAATCGGACATGTCTCCATGCAAAACGTGCTCCACCACTGAGGCATGGCTTTCAGCAAAACCACTCACTTCACTAAAGAATTATGTTTAGGATGACATTGTCCAAAGTTGTTTATGTCTCTAACATTCTTCTCTTCAGAACAATCAAGAGCCTAATGCTGTATGCTACTAGCTTGTGGCAGGGGAGGGATGTAGAACTGGTTGAATGCTTGCAAACAGATATACCACATTAACTCCAGCACATGCAACCATATGTTTAGTGGATAAAACAAAACCA
This sequence comes from Eublepharis macularius, assembly GCF_028583425.1. Lineage (NCBI taxonomy): Eukaryota > Metazoa > Chordata > Lepidosauria > Squamata > Eublepharidae > Eublepharis > Eublepharis macularius. The sequence continues at coordinate 175,293,887 of NC_072791.1, read as the reverse complement.
CTATGACAACCAAACCAGAAGGATTTATTAATTTTAAACATTTCTACTCTTACCTCTCTGCCAAATAGGGTCTTGGGCAACTTAAAGAACAAAACAGCAGCCGCCACCTGAAGATGGGGATTCCATTCTCCCAGTGGGGGCGGCATACCCCTGCTCCCAGCCTTCGCCTCCTGCCACATCTCACTGGGCTGATGGAGGAAAGACATGCTAACAGGCCTGGGAGCCCCACAGCATATTCTAACATGCTCCAGAGCACAATGGGTTGCACACTGGCCAATTTGATAAAAATCTGCCCCCAATCTAGTGTTTGGGGCTAGTTTTTATCAAATCAGCCCTGTGTGCAACCTGGCATGATGAGGAAGTTCTTTGGAGTGCATACACATGAGATAAATCCTCCTGGTGTCCTCCCAAGCCTCCCTGGTCCCCCAGTTTCAAACCCAGGGGACTTGGCAAACCTACCTGGAGGAAGTAGAAATTAATCTGTCTGGAAAACCAATACAAAGTTAATTTATGCATAGCTTCAGTTTTTGATAAAAGAATGAATTCTTGTACCAATTCATTTTTCCATTCAATTATTTTATTCTATCGTTCTTCATAAAAATTATTACAATCCTTCACTAGATCTCATGGATTTTTTTAGATGTATAGAAATAATATTGCTTAACATTACAGCACTCTCTAGGGTATAAGATATTTCTATAAATATATATTGGTTTAATTCTACTTAAACTCCACAGGATCACTCCCTAAGGATTTTGTCTAGCAATGATAGGTGGCAGCCAGTTTCATTTTTTAAAATTTGAGCAAACTGAGCTGCCTTCCATTTGTCTTAACGGCAATATACTTAATGGTTTCAATTGAATAAGAACTGTACAGATAGCACTTACTAAACTTGCATTATTTAACCATATTTCCTTTGTACTGAATCTTGGTTATTATAAAAAAGGTAATAATGGGAAGCATAATGCAATTTCTTTCCAAACATACTATTAAATAAATTACCTCAGGCCTGAAGTCATCACCTGAGAACTAGCGACAGATTCAAAATGATCAGTTTTTCTCCACACCATCTAGTTACTGGCTGCATTCAGGCCCCATGGTCAAACAGAGGTTTGTCTATGATAAAAATAAACATGCATTTATCTCACTTTTCTGCCTTCACTCCTTCCACTGCCTGCAGAGAACAACTGAAGGCTTCCATGTCTGGAAAGCCTTGAATCTTCAGTTCACCATGTTTAAATGCAAGTAGGCTGAGAATACAAATTCCGACCAACCCCTTTGCTTACATCCAGGCAACATGGCGAAATGAAGCTTGAGTCAATGTTTCCCAGACTCAGAAGGCACTGATTGCAAGCTGCATGCAATGGGAGGAGCATGGGACAAGAATAAGCAAAAAGCTGTGTTTAAGCCTATCTTGGACAAATTTCCATCTGTGATGTCTGAATGCAGCCATCAAGTGTTCCAATTATTCTGTAATAAGACAAAGAAGAAAATATCACAATCTTTTAGAACATGGATAGCACTACTTGGGTTCTACACAGGCAAGAGTTTTTCATCAGCTGGACTCTGATGTATCCATGATGATTAATAGCTTTTCATCATGCGTTCGAACTGTGTTTCAGTTCTAGATCCCTCTAAGTAGAATGATACAGTGTACCTATAGGTACTTTTGTACCTTATAGGTACTTTTGTACCTATAAGGGTCCCTAAAACTTTTTCACAATAAGCTTGCCACTTTTGAACCAATAAGCAATAGCAGCAAAAATATAGGAAACAAGCCAAAAGCCATGTTGTCAGTACAAACTATGGCCTATGGCAGCCACACTCCTCTTAAGATTCCAAAAAATCTAGCTCACTGAAAACAAGTAGCCATAAAGTTAATGATGCACTCTTTAGTGTATCCAGTTCCATATGGATCTCAATTCAGAATGCTTGCAATGGGGAAAATGGTCCCTTGAATCCACTCTGACAATTATTCTAAACTACGGTTCCCATCCTCCAGGTGGTAGCTAAATATCTGGAATTAAAACTGATCTCCAGGTGACAAAGATCAATTTCCCAGGAGAAAATAGCTGCTTTGGAAGGTAGAGTGTATGGTATTCAACCTTGCTGAGGTCTCTCCCCTCCCCAAACCATGCCGTTCCTAAGCTCCATCCCAAAAATCTCCAGGAATTTCCCAGCCCGGAGCTTAGTTTGGTTGGGTAGCCAAGTTGGTTGGCAGTAGAACAGCAGGATTTGAGTCCAGTGGCAGCTTAGAGACCAACACGATTTTCAAAGTGTAAGCTTTCGAGAGTCAGAGTTCCCTTCTTAGAGCTGGCAACCCTATTCTAAACCAAAAGTCACTAGATTCCTTTGTAACAGACTATTAAACATGCAGAAGAGTACCACAGATTTATGCTCTCCTTCTTCTGATCTCTAAAACTAGACCCATCAAACTGCAACAAGTTCATGTACAGAACTGAGGGGTCATGACACAATGACAGAGCATCTGCTTTGCATGAAGAAGATCCCAGGTTCAACCCTCTACATTTCCAATTAAAAAGGACCAAATAGTAGGGGATGTGAAAAACATCTATCTAAGCCCCTGGAAATTTGCTGCTGGAGTAGAAAATTCTGACCTTCACAGACCAATGATCTAATTTGATATAAGGTAGCTTCAAGTGCCCAATCATTTCACATATTTTTGAGGTCATATCTTACCTCTTTGAGAGCCAAACCATAGTTAATTAATCTAAACTATGATTTGCTGTGACGTCTTAATTGATAAAGTATAGCCATTGCTCCAACTCCAAAAGCTGCTGTGCCATGGAGAAAGGAATGAATTTATTCATCTGAGAGTACTGGAAATGTACAAGCAAGCTCTAAACCATGAGATCACTTGTTGCATGTTTGGAAGCTCAAACCATCGTTTTGGTACAGTTTGTGGTTTGGCTTGATGTCTGAACTGAGCCAAAGCTCTTTCCAACACCATAAAATGAACAAGTTTCATATAGCAGATACTGCTATCAAAGTATACATTTGTATAAACTAGCTCTTAGTTTCTTATTAAAATGAACCTGTGTTTGACCCTCCTAATGGGACAATTTGATAGACTGAAGATTAATGAATCAATTATTTTTGGACAAGGTACAAGGCACACAAACTGCTTCACTATTTAATATATAGTAAGTAAGTATGCATCTGTTAGAACATTTGACATCCATAAAGCAATCCAGAGCTATTTTTCAATAAAGACATCATGAGGTGAAGGCTCATCCTGAAAATATGGAAACCACTGAGATGAAAAGGCTAAGGGATAATGGTATAGTTCGAGCAATTCTTAAAAATGATTGCTGTTAAAGGTTTTTCTTTGACAAATTTCAGCATTCAAAAGTTTAAGAGCAATATAGTATAACAAAAATGTGCCTGGTTCCAGTGACCCTGCAGAACTGTTAGATGGAACTCACTTGCAAATCTCAACAGCCACGAGGGCACTCATGACAGCCCCAACCTTTAATTTAAGCAAAAAAAAATTAAGGAACTACTGTAAAAAAAATAGCTAACATTTACAAATGCAGAGGTATTTCAGTGCTACTTTTCTGACTTTTTGGCTCCAAAACAGTTGGCAAATGAACAGGGTCTAGTTCAATTAATATTGGATGTCAGTGGACATCCCACTCATAGCAGTGATGTATACCATCAAGCTATATAATATGTAAAATTTGCTATTCATGAAAGTGGGTTACACATAGAAACAATTTGTCAAAGGCTACTATACCAGAGATGATTGTATCCCTTTCCCATCCTTCCTCCAAGGAGCTCCAGAGGCACGTATTATTCTTCCTTCCCTTTTTATATACTATAGTAAACACTGTAACTGGTTCAAGGTCATCTTGTATGCTTAACGGGTGAATGGGGGTGTAAGCTAGATATTCCTGGTCTTAGCCTGGTACACTAAGCACTATGCTATACTGGTTCTCCAGCTGTTATTAATGGGATCCTAGACATCAAGATGAAGAATGCCCACCTTGCCCATTTTCACAACCAATTTTATTCTGAATATGTTCAAGAACAACAATACACAGAATGGTGGCTTATTAGTTCCCAGCCCTTCATCTCTCCTACTGATTAAAAGAGCTGTTTTTTAATCCCTAGAGGTGAGATGAAATAAAGGATAAGTTTTTCCTCTTCAGCCACCTTCCATGCTCTACTTGCTCTCTCACAGTGGGAGATTCCACATGATCGACTTTGATCGGACTTTCTGAGCAGTCGTGCTGCAGTGGAGTCGTACGAATCCACCGCTCCCCGATTCCACATTAAGGCTTTTGTTTCGCATTGACATTTCATTTCATTGTGCTCAAAGTCCATTGTGCGGAATTTGCCAGTACAAAAATCGATTCCTCATTGCTTTTCCCGGGGGAAGTGTCGACAGACGTGCGTCTTCTTCATGTTTTTTTCAAAAAAACGTTGCTACATATAAACGTTGCATCAAATAAACACATCAAAAAAATTCTCAAAACACACGTTGCTACGTATAAACGTTGCATCAAAAACATCTGATAGGTCAGAGCATTTCCCACCGATATCGTGGAATGAGTATTGGTTATTGACATTTGGAGGGAAAACTGTTACCGATGACCCCGCTTTCTCTCTGCCTCAGAAGCTGTCAGCTGTCAGCGAGCAACAAGTAACAAATTTGGCACATTGAAAAACGGACTCGTTATTGGGAAGCTGTCATCACGTGACACAGGATATGTTTCTGCATAGACATGTAGAGACGTTGCAATGTTTTTTATAATTTTTTTTAAAAAGAGAGAAACAAGAGGGGAAGGGAAAGGGTAGTGGGTGTGGCTTGGAAAATGTGATCAACCAATCAAATTTAGTTGATTCAAAGGGCAAGAGAAAAGGGCAAGGGTGGGGAAGAACATCAGATAAAGAATTTCACACAATTAAAATCCCTAATCTGCAGCGAATGGACAAATAAGTCGGGGAAAAGCAGGAAGGGAAAAAAATGGACAAAACCTGCAGTGACTTCAAGGCTGCTGCTAGGATCACCTTCCCACGTGTGGAAACGCAAAAAAAAAAAAATCGAGGTCATTTGGAAGCTGAACCGTGAAAAACCACTAGTGGGGAATCACCCAGTGATGGTTCCTCAGCTCCATATTATGCCTAAATAGGAAAAAATCAGCAATAATGTCAGCCCACTGGCAAAGTTCATGGATATTTTCACATTTCTGTCCTTAGTGTATTTCTTTCCCATCCAGGTTGCCATCCAGCATATTTTCTCCTTAAAGAGTTGTATATCAAATAATAGGTTTTTCAATTCTGACAACCACAGTTTCATTTTGTTAATGTTATTTAAATAAAGTTGAATCAATCACCCCAAAATTGTACCATATTCTATTATAAAGACCTAAGCATGATAATACTCTTTTACCATACCGCTTCTTTCTAATTTACTATGGTTTTATGAGGCAACCAAAAGGAGTTGGCTTTTGACTCATCCAACCAAAGGACATGCTACAGCTGCCAGAAAACTGTTCACATAAAACAATGATTCTCAGTATGATGGCTTCCATGATTGCTATGGTGCCTGCTGATGTGTTTCTTGGAAGCTACTGGATTCTTTTCCAAAGCAAGGAATCTACCTTTCCTCCACCTCACTGGGACGGGGTGTTTCAGAAGACACCAAGAATCAATACCTTGGGGTCTGCAGAGACTGCTCATTTGGAAGAACATCTGATTTGGAACCTGAGAGCTTATATGAGACTGTCCCAAACAATAGATATCTTGAAACCTGACCCACCTCCCATAGCAGCCATTTTGTACTGGCACTCATGATGATAGAGGAATGCAGGATACCATGAGTAACATTCAGTGTGGCCCTGAACTCAGGGGAAACATCCTTTCCTGGGAATGGCGTAATAAACTCCTCAGATTTCAGGCTGAGGGAGATGACTATTTGCCCACCTGCCAGAAAGGCACAAGATAGAAAGCTTTGGAGAATGTGCCTTCATTTGATTGGAATGAAAAGAAGCACATGTGGGGACTCAAACTCAATTTCAGGATAGGTTAAAGTGAAACTCTCCCAGCTGGGAAAGAAAAGGATAGATAGTTCAGCAGACTGTGGAAAAGTGCACAGCCAAGAACCAGGGAGAAATGGAATGAAGTTTGCCCTGACTAGCTTTTATTTTCAAAGTTCCAACAGGCTTCTGTCGATTCCATGGAATGGAGTGTCAAGGCAACATCCGTCACTGTACAATTTACTTATCCTCATGTTTTTATTTCTTTTCTTAGTTCTGTAAGATCTTGTAGTCATTTGATACAGTATTTCCAGTACTTTTGTACTCTGATGAATTGAAGCTGTATTGGGAGAAAGAAAGGGCAGAGGTTGAAGGCAGCACTATCTATATAGCAGGAAGACAATGCCTCTCACACAGCATTCCCCATCTCCTTTCAGGTACTCTCTACCAAGGAGAGGAAGTGGGGGAGTGGAGGATCAGTTTATTACAGTACTCACCAGCCTTTCACAAAAGTCCAAAAACACACATAGGCTCGACTAGGTTAGGGCAATTTCACATACACTAAGGTTTCCAGTTTGAAGTAGAACTAGCATACAATATGCAAACTCTGAGATGACATGTATCCTGGTAGACTCATTTAGAAAACTCTCCCATGTCAGTAAAAGATATGATTACATAATGTTTAGGTAAAAGTTAGATGTTTAAAATCATACTAGACACTACCTAGTCAAAGTTAAAAGTCCCATTGATCTTCTCTGTTGAAGTAAAAAATGCTTAATTTTTCAGAATTGCGCCTACATTTTATTTGCACGATACTTGTTTTCTGATCAAGAAATAAGAAACACAAAGTAGATGTCCTGAGTCCTTTGGCATTAGCCAATATTCTTATTTAGTTGATATGTTTTTCTTGCTGTAACGAGCGTGGTTAATAGCATCATAAAAACTCACAGAACCTCAAAAAATGAGTCAGGCATTTTATAGCAAGCAGCTGAACCTTAAGTTTTCTGATGATCAAAAAAAAAATTCTTGCTGAATTAGAAAGAAAAATTGTGAGCTGACCTCTCTACAACAGTGGGGTTTGTTATGTTTAGTATCATTTGCTTCATCTCTATCCTGCCCTCCCTCCACGAAGCCTGGAATGCTATACATGGTTTTCTTCTCTTCCACTTCATGTTTCCAATAACCCTGTGAGGTAAGCTATGCTGAGAAAGAGCTTAAAAACACCCAGTAAGCTTCATGGCCAGGTGGAATTTGATCCAGGGTCTCACAACTCCTCTCCAGTTTTGTAACCACGACGTCTCACACACACAGGTTCTGTTTTATTGTATCATTGCAAGCCTCAGGTGTCTTCCCTGTATTTTTAATTATGTTAGGCATACACATACATTCTTTACACAAATTCACTAACTAATTTTTTTAAAAAAAAAAAAGCCCCCGCCCCACAAGACATCCCTAATTGCTCTCCATGGTCCCAGAAATTCACATAGCAGATACAATGTTTCTGTCTATTCAGTTTTACTTTTGTTTACTGCAGGGTATTTTTTAGATTTTTTAAAAATTAGTTTTGTCTTAGAGAGGAAAAATAAGGTATTAAATGACTAGCAAACTTGCTCCATGATACCTTCTACACATTTTGGAATACAACAATTACTCTGAATAAATAAATAAATACTATAGAGTCATCTCAGGAATCCCCTTAAACCCATCAAATAAAATGGCAATATATCAAATAGAAGGAACCAACCTAAAACTATGAATATCCTAATTATAAAACTTATGGTGCTAGTTCAACATCATGATTTATGCCAGCACTGCAGGGATAGTTTCTTTTATTTATTAATTAAATGTGTATCCTCAGTTTTTTCCCCAGCCATGATGGTTCTCCAAGGCCACCCACCAGGCTAAAAAACAAGTAAAGCTATAAACATTCCATATTCACCATATTCAATAATTCATACTATGCCTTCAAAGTATAACACCTTACAGTCCTTGGGCGCCTGTCAAAACCCCAACTAAATAAGGTGTCCTGGTATTGTTTGTGAAAGAAGCCTGACTCGGGAACCTCCTCACACTCTCATGAGGTGCTGTCATCATGAACCAACACACCAACACTTACAGTATTTTATGTACAAATACCACAGAGTCCACCCTTCAAGGCAGCCATTTTTTTCCAGGCAAACTGATCCTTATAGACTGGAGATCAATTGTAATTCTGGGAGGTCTCCAGGTCCCACTCGGTGTTTGGCAACCCTGAAGAACAACTGTGGCTATCTCTGATTACAAAACCAGTGTATTTGTAGTAGATATGAACAGAGTTTTTACAACCTATTGAAAGAGGCAGTGTACTCTTTTGATTGTTGGACCTAGAAACTGGGAGACCAAGACTGAAACCCTCACGCCACTGTAAAATTCACCTTAGGCCAGTCACTGTCTCTCATCTTAACCTACCTCACAGAGTTTTAAGGAAAGAGAAAAGAACCATATAAGTTGTACTAGGCTCTTTGGAAGAAGGACGGGGAAAAATAAATGGAAAGATACATTACTATAAAATATTTATTTCTACTTGCAGTTTTAGCGCAGGAGTGGGGATTTTTTTTAATATCAAATCAGTTTGACAGTTTACATGCCTCTATTAAACTGGCAATTCTCACTAACATTTACATTACTCTCAGATCTAGTATTCAACTACTTGAGATCCCACCATTTTATTGTTCTCTCACTGCATAAAAATTAGTTCTAATGATGAACCTACATCTTAATTATCATACACCTCAAATTTAAGGATACATTCTAGAAACTAAGCCCTAGTGCTTTTAATTTTATTTTATTTTAAATAGGTGTTTAGAATGTTAATTTCAATGCCACTGTTCCTAGTTTGTGCTTAATTTTTATGTATAAATTTCATCTTTTATGTATGAATTACATCTTACACCCTTTGAAGGGTGACCATCAGGAGACGCAAATGATTAAATGCAAAAAAACTGCTTCTTTAAATTTACTTACTCATTATTTGCTTTAAAAAATATTGCTTATCATGAAGCTTGAGGAATTTATCATTTAACTGTTTTACATACCAAATCTAATTTATCAAATATCAACATCTGCACTCTTATTACAGGCCTCCTCCTCATTTCCAATTCTGTAAGATACCAGATGTTGCTTTTTTTCCGGGTTTATTAACTTAATGTACTAGAAGAGATTGTCATGCAGTTCCCCCTTGCTTTTTAAACAAAGCAGTGGAAAACTGTCGACCTTTGGGGAAAAGCTACAGTCAAAAGCCATTAAGAATAATAACACAGTGTAACGCTTCAGCACAAGAATCACTGTATTCATTTCAATCATTCTTGAGCACTCTTAGAAATTAATTTATGTTGTTATTCTTGCATTTCAACAACTCTGAAAAAATACAACAATCCTAAGAATGTAGCATCAGAACACCCTCACTTCTTATATTACTTTGTTTTGACAAATGCAGGCATATAGCCCAACAGATCAGTTAGTGCTGACTGTCATATGACAAACTTGGTGCACAAAAGCCACATAAACCTGGCTCCTTGTTCACAATGAGTCTGTAAAACAGAGGTGCTTTTAGCACATTTAAGGTGGCATGCCCAAAGCCTGCCCGAGTCACATGACTAGTTTCACAAAAGGAGCTTAACATACAGTTATGTCTTGCTGCTCATATGCCAGAGTGAACTGGAGCTGAAAAATGTGAGCCAGAGAATCCATGTGTGGTTAAAGCAGTAGCCTAAATATGACCAGCAGAGGGCACCTACTCTCCTGATATGTAATAGCCAAGGGTTCTGCAAACCCAGTGGAACTCACAGATTCACAGAAAAATCAAATATGTAAAAAAAAATGGGTGGGAGATATTAGGAACAATATTTGTATAGGCACAGATATCAGCTAAAAGAATACTAATACTGAAGCACTGGTGGTAGCCAACATAAAGAGGTGGTGGTGGTAGTATGGAAAGAGGTATGGGGAAGAGGAGAGGAGATTAGAATGGAGATAGTAACAGGAATGGAAATGCCAAAGGTGGGATAGAACGTCACCTCTCCTGTGCTTGCTTGCAGGTCCACACTTGTAACTCCCTAAAAATCCTTCAAAAATGCAATGTTGCACTAGTGGGAAAGGAATCTAGGACCAATCTAAAGGCCTTCAGGATTCCATACATCCTTAACATACTCAGCCTTCAGTATCTCCACCACCACCCCTCCACCAAGGCAGATGCCTTGCCAAAGTGGAGGTTAGGAAGAAGTGCTGATGGCAGGAAAAAGCAATCCTCTTTCACCTCTGCTAGTGTAACTTCTCTTTTCATGGGTTCTATAGGGCTTAGGAAGCAACTTACACAAAATTTTAAGAAATAACTTTTTTTTCTTTTAAACTTTTTAACAATTAATAAAATACAACTTTTTTTAAAAAAAATCAACTCTTAAGTGCAACCATAAAAAATACTCCAAATCAACAATGTCCTTGAAAAGGCAAACAGTTCAACATCCAAGAAGCGATGAGTCCTCTCTCATCCATTTGAAGCAGCTGTACCCCAGGCTTCTGTCTTCTTGTTGGGAATTATAGCCCTGCAAAAATAATACAATCCCAGTAACACCAACTAAACACAATACACAAACACCACTTTAAATCATATTTCACATACAAGATTTGATTACCTTATTCAAGGTGATAAAAGCTTATAATTTATTAAGCTCCCCGCAAACAGCCTCCTCCTCAGCAGCCTGCTTCTAGCTTCTGACTCCACCCCACTGGGCTAAACCAATTAACCTCACAGGGGTTACACTAGGACTTCTTTACTTGCTGTCATAGTGCACAGGTTACAGGACAGGTAAATGTCTAAATTTTACAACACCCAACTATCTGACCAAATTCACTGCAAGACATTCCACTAGGGATCATGGAACTTTTTAAATGGCCCCAAAACTCATATCAATTCTTTATTTATAATCAAGATACCTCTCCAATTTAGGATGAGCAAAGCAATTTTTCTACTCCATGTTCTAATTTACACTGCAGGTGCGCACCCAAATTTTTTTGGTTAATCCAGATCCAGAATTCAGGGATACCAAAAAAGTCAATGTCCCTGAAATCCGGGTCAGATTCTCTAATCCAATTCAGCAAGATGAGAGGATCCTGAATTTATTCAGTCATTATTTTCTATGGGGAAAATTATCTGGGGGGCTGAGGGGCATTTTTCAAGCAAACCCCACCAAATTCGCAGGGAACCTACTTCTTCCTGTCCACTAAAGGACCCTCCCTCAAATTTCAGGAAAAATGGACTCTGGGTCCAAGTCTATGAAGCCCTGCACAAGGTTCCCCCAACCACTCTCCCTTGTTTCCTATGATGGGGAAAATGCCAAGCTGGCTTTCAGGCAAAAACACAAAGTGGCAAGGCAGCCACGGGCCAAAGGCACAGTCCCAATGCAAGCTGAATCAAGAGGAAGCCTAACAGAACCAACCTAAAGCAAGGAAAAGTGCCCCCTGAACCCAGCCACTTTCCATTGTTTCCTATGATGGGAAAATATTCCAATCTGACTCTCAGGCAAAAATACATAAAGGCAAGGCAGCCACTGGCCAAAGGCACAGTCTTGAATGTAAGTTGAACCAAGAGAAAGCCCAACAGAACCAAACTGAAGCAAGGAAATGGAATCCCTCAGAATTAAAGTGAAGCATGGGGACCAACATCAAACCAGAGAAAATTCCACCAAAACCCAATTGAAGCATGGACCTTGTTGCAAGCCCAAGAGAACTAGTGTCACTCGCAGAAGCCAGGTAGAACCCAGGGCCAATGAGAGGACAGTATAGAACAGAACCAAGTGCCATCAGCCCTACAGCAGCAGAACCACCAAGCACAATGCAATGGCAAACACACACAGTTGTTGTGACGTAGCATAATTGATCCCTCTCCAAAGGAAGGCCTCCCAAAGTGAGAGAGAAGGGTAATTCTGGAAAATCCAGTTCTCTAGCTTCATTTTGGGTGTTTCTGCAGGTTTGTCTCTGCTCGTTTGTGACACTTACATGGTGTGTCAAATTCTCTGCTTTCCCTGACATCTCTCTATAAATCCTCCTGTTCTAGCGGCAAGATGACAACATTTCTGGTACTGCACAGATTTATGCCAAGATCCAAGAGCGTGCTGGCTGTGGAGGTAGGGGGGAATTCCAACAGAGTGTGTAATTTATGGTGTGCCACTGCCTACTGGATCAAGGATCCCTATTGCTGGATTCCCACCTAAGTTTAACTTGAGAAGAGCGCTTTTCCTAACCTCCCCAAAACAGACTGACAAAGGATGCAGGCACAAGGGGAAAATGCTGTTGGTCCCTATAAGCTAAAAAGTAATTTGTATTTATTTGTTAACAAGATGTACACATAATCTACATTTAAAATAATGTTTAGAAAAGTTCACCTAGTTCTCTGAATAACCCAACAAGAGCACCGTAAAAGTCCACTAGTTGCAAAAACGATGACAATAAGAACTGCTGTGCAGACCAACACACCTTTTTGATGAAAAGCAATCTCCACCCCCTCTGACTTTCAAACCAGGTAGAAATCCAGGAAGGCAGTGCTGGTGTTCCTCCAAATACAGCATGCAGCAAATCCACTGGTGGGCTGGATAACTCAACGGCAAAGAGAGGTGAGTAGGCCAGAGATCAAGCAGCAATACTCAGCACAGTCTCTCTACGCAGTCTCCGGAAGACCAGATCCACACAAAATGGAGTTTACTATCAGTTACTCTCTGGAGTTTACCTGATTTTTAACTTCCTACAGGCAGTTTGAAAAAGGCTTTCTCCTATCCAAGAATTCTCATTGGCCAGACAAGAAGATCGTACATGGACTGGATACCCACTCCCCTTCTCTGTCTCACTTCCCCCTCCCTTCTGCCTCACTTCCTACCGCTCCCCCTCCCATCTCGGGAGAAAGCACAGGAAGACTCAGGAAGCCTGGGAAGCAACCAGCCAACAGGCTGGAGCTGCATTTGCTGGATTAAGCAAATTATTCAGATTAATCCAGCTATCTTGATCCGGCTTCCCAGATCTGATCCAGGATTATATTTGTATCTTTAGATTGTACAAGGATTACATACTATTCACATCTTTTGGAAATAGGTAGGCATACACTGCCTTTACCAGATGCTTTTAAAAGCTAATTTGAAATATGTAGCCCAAAAGAAACATCCATCAAATATTCATGCAACAATTTTTATTTGCTGTTGTTTCAGGTTGTAATCAAATTTGCATCTTGAACAGCTGAACTTCAATCTCTGTATGTAACACCACATTTCAGAACTCAATCAATCAGAAATATCTATAAACTCTCCGTATCTATTACAGTTGTGAAAGATTTGGTTAAATAGAAGCAATCTTCATATTTAGGTGACCATAAAACTAGGTATAAGAGACAAAGACACGCATATCTTGTCAGCGCTTTAGTAAATAGATGTTCACTATCACCAATAACTCATAACTACCTTCTGCAGAATCTGCACACCTATCATTAAACGTTTGGAAACTTAATGAGATGCCGCACTATGGATTTAGTATGCAACTTACAGCACTGATTTTTGCCTATGAAACATGGCTGATCCTTTCATTTTATCAATTTCTATAGACATATATATATATATATATATCAGAGAAAACAGAAGGGTCATACATTAAAAAACACTTCCCCCAACTACCTTTTAGCTATCAGTAACAAGACAGGAAATACTTTATTAAATGTTCCCAAGCTTAATAAAATAGGTTGTAGGTACCATATGTAATCAGCTGAAAAAATGACTGCATTTGGTGCAGCCAAGAGCTTGAAGGCCTGTCTGCCCTGGTGCCTTACTATGCATTAATCAATCTTGATTTCACCTGTGGCATCTTAAAGAGGCACAGCTGTGAAATACAGAAGCCCCTGGGCTATTGTACCAAAAAAAAAAAACTGTGCTAGACTGAAATGTGATTTCTTATGTGACGGTTTCAATTTGCAACACAGCAAAAACCCTGTCCACAAGTTGCAATGAATGCATGTACAACCTGTGTACAGTGTAGACTTTATTTTTCTTTATATATGTGTTGAGGAATTCTCATTTTACATTCCATGCATGTACAACTGAATGTGTGACTGAAAAACCACACTGATCCAGGAACTGGTCCCCAGTTTCATTTGTAAAGTATACACATATTGGCTCTTTCTTACAAGCACATATATGCAGACTGAAGCTGTATCCAGTGATGTGAACAGGGCTAGAGTCAATGCATCACGCATGAACCCCAATCTCAGGTGCTTCGCTAATGAGTTAGGGACCACAGACTTCATCACTATGTTGCATTATATATTATCTGTTGCTTTAAATATGTACTCCTATGTACTACTTGTGCTTCATGTTGTCTAATGTCAATCCTAGAACTGATTATGTTCTGTTTCAGTATTTCTTCAAGTCTGCATTGGATCCTTGCTAATGCTATGTCTTTGTAAACTTGTATTTACTCACTCTATGGCATTGTTTATGGAAATGTCCTTGATACTGCATGAAAATATTCTTGATACTGATTGTACTAATCTCACACTGTGTAATCTGCCTTGAGTCTCAGTGAGAAAGACAGAGTATAAATGACATACATACATACATGCATACATAAATGTTTCATATGTGAGCCAGTCACCTTTGTGAATGTCACTGTTTACTTTACTTGTGATCTCCTTCCTTTTATTTCTTAAACACACTGATCCGCCCAAACTTAATTTTTTGGCTCACACTCTTAGTTGTCTATTACTCAGAGACATATAAATCTATAGCATTTACTGTATTAAAAATGAGCATTTTCTAAGACTTAGCACAAGACAAATAACCATGCTCCTGGTTGTAAGGTGGTGTCTAGTGTGAGCACTAGGGGTGTGCAGCCCAAAAAGATTCAGGTTTACCCAAAGCGGAGAAAAAAATTGGAAATACCATAATTCCGAAGCAGTAAGCTGCTTCAGAATTATGGTATTTTACTGGCTTCAGTATGCTTCATAAATATTCGGAGCATACAGAAGTGAGGGGGAGCAACTCCCCCACCTCCCACCGCCTCCTGGGGCAACCCCTCCACCCCCACCCTCCTGGGGTAACCCCTCTGCCCCGCCACCCACTTACCTGGCTGGAGGAAGAGGGGAAGGATGATCAGCTGGGTGGTGGGCCGCAGTGGTGGCACGGCAGCAGCCACAGCAGCACGAGGCTGCAACAGCCTGGAGCCAGCCAGCTCCTCTACCGCTGCACTGCCTCCTGAGCCTGCAGGGCAGCGGGGAAGGCCGGAGCCG
This sequence comes from Eublepharis macularius, assembly GCF_028583425.1. NCBI lineage: Eukaryota > Metazoa > Chordata > Lepidosauria > Squamata > Eublepharidae > Eublepharis > Eublepharis macularius. The sequence continues at coordinate 175,278,587 of NC_072791.1, read as the reverse complement.
CCGCCTCTGGCCCTTCCTGCCCCTCAAATGGGCACGGCTCCGTGGCCCCACCTCCTCCACCGTTCTGCAGCCCCGCGAACGGTGGGGAGGCCTAGAGCCACCGCTGCCACCGACGCTGCAAAGGTAAGTGGGGGTGGGTAGGGGTGGGGGGCTGGAGCTAGGGTGATGTCTTTAAACTCAGCCCCAAAGCTTTCCAAAGCATTATGAATGCTTCAGAAAGCTTTGATTCAGGATTTCCGAATCTTTACGGACCGGGTTCAATTCGGGCATTTTTTCCGAATCAGATTCCCAAACCGCACATGCCTAGTGAGCACTTGCCACATAAATGTTGCAAACTTTAATTTGCTGTGTGATCAATTAAAATGATTTTTTTTAAAAAAAAAAAAAACACTCTCCAAAGATTTCTGGAGAAATTATCCCATGTAATTGCAAGCAAGTTGTAGAAGTCAATATTTGGAAAAGAGAACCTTAGACACAAAGGCTAGATAGTCCCCATTCTTTCATACTGTTGAAATCAGAACTCAATGGTCAGCCAAAACTGAAAGCTTCCTTTATGAGAGGATAAAGCAAATGTTTAAATTGCCACAGGCTAAGAGGATTGCAGGGAAACTGTTAGAGAACTGTTGATGTAGATTCCTGAGGTGGCCAGTGCACATGCTAAATATTACAAATGAACTAATACATCTGTGAACAAAATGTCCTTGTGACGCCTGCATTATCTAGACAAAACCTATGTCTGGTCAAAATAGACGAAAGTTGTTGGGGATTGAATGCAGAGAAGACAGAGTTGTAAAATCTACAGTCATATATATTCTAACTCTTCAGCTGAGAAAAGCCTCTTCCTGTGAGTTTTTGTATTGTCCACAATGTCGTTAGCTAGAATAAGAGCAAACATGCCTAAGGCCAATTACCATTCCAAATCTTCCAATATAGAGTTCAAAATCACCATGATGCCCCATAGCTCCAGAGAACAACCATAATTTCTGTTAATTCCTTTAAAAGGTTCTACTTTTTAAAACCAAAACCTCCACTAATACATAATTCTTTGTGCCAATACCATTTCCAACTTAATACTACAGTTGTTTTTCATACCCCTTTGTTTGCATCTTAAGAAAGCTATAGAGAATTGGTACACAGTGTTAATAATGCAGCTTAAAAAAACTTCATCTGAAAGCAGAAAGCCTAAAATGAGTAAAGAATATAGTTTTCCCATTCATTAAACTTCTCTTCATTGATGCATAAACTGAATTCTCCTTTGTGCTTTCCAAGAATATATGAAACTCTTCAGAAAAGATACAACTTTAAAACACTCCATGCTGCATTTACTGCAGAACAAACCCTTGATTATAATGTAGTGTGTTAAAAATGTTACGGTAAATGCCTGGAATTAATTGACCACGGTGATTTGAAGCAATGGAACATTCAGAAATTTTCCAGTTGCTCAGAGAACGAAGTTACTGACAATAGAATTACCAAAACTAAATTTTCTGATGGATGGGAAGTTTAGTTTGACTCTGCACAAAAACCTTCAAGGCAGTACAGACTGTACATAACAGAATGAAGACCAAAACAAATAGAAACTTGTCACAGAATATTGAACGGAGCAAGAGACCTGAAGAAAAAAGGATAGTTGTCTTCGTTCCCTCCCAGGGAGAAAATTAGCCAAGGATTCTCAAATAAAAAAGAAGTTGAAAAATAAGGTATGATGTCCTGCCCCCCTTTTTCACATGAACAACCTAAATGGCATTAGAGGCTTTTTAAAATTCAAAAATAAAAAAATATTTTATTTAACACAGATGGGTTAAGTCAGGGGAAATCACGGTTGAAAATTTCTGAACTCAGTGTAGATAACTCTGAGGTAAAATCTGAAATATACAAAATTAAGATCTACAAAGATCTGTTTAGTTCATGCTTCCCAATCAGATTCCTTGGAGTAGCCTGTCAGTCAAGGCTGCCTGTTTCTGTGAAGAATAAACCCTTCACAGTCCTTCAGCTGTTTGAGAGACAGTTTAGTATATTGGTTAAGAGCAGCAGGACTCTAATCCGGGGTTTGATTCCCCACTCCTCCTCTTGAAGCCAGTTGGGTGACCCTGGGTCAGTCACAGTTCTTCCAGAGCTCTCTGAGCCCCACCCACCTCACAGGGTGATTGTTGTGAGGATAATAAAAACACACTTTGTAAACCACTCTGCATGGGCATTAAGTTGTCCTGAAGGGCAGCGTATAAATCAAATGTTATTATTAATTATTATTATTGTACAAGACCTCTGAGCTTTTTAAAAGTGCAATCCATCACAGAAGGCATAAGTGGGCTGGATGAAATTCACAGTGCTCATTTCCCTGCTTCCTTCCTTCTTTCTTTGCCACTTTCTTACCTTTGCCACTTTCTTTGCCCCCTCCCTTGCATGCTGCTTTCTCTCCTGTCTTTACCCTCCTTTCACCTTGCAGCTCAGCTCCTGTAGCTTTTTCCCTTTCCGTGCTTTCTTCCCTCCCTCCAGCACCTGTCACTCCTGCTGCTCCATTTTTCTTTTCCCCACCCATTCCAGTTGCCCCCCCATCTTCCTTTTTTCCTACCTGCCTACTCCTCCTTTATCCAACTTACCTCAACTGCAGGAGCTATTTTGGATTACCTGGGCAACCATAGGTAACATCAGTTATGTTGTCAATAGCTGGCCAAACTCAACTGGCTACCAAAATCTTGTTGTAAACTACAGAAGATATCAGCATTTTAACACATTGTAATTTCACCTCTTTTTAAATGTAAGGTTTTTCTGCATATCTGGAGTTAGCTCCAGTTTTGTAGAGACATTTCCCCAGGCTGTGTATGGCCCCACTGTGCAGAGTTTTTTTTTCATATGCACTCTGAGGACAAGTTCAGAATTATATATTTGTTAAGAGCAATTCAGATGTCTTCAAATAGTTGCTTATTATCAACAGGGCATAGGAGTGAGTGATTAGCTCCCAATAGGCCATAAGAATGTATATACAGTATGATGCCATTTGTGGAGAACTCAGGAGGTAAGCAGGGAGGTTTGCCAACTTGCTACACTTGCCTTACAACCAGCTCTCTTTAAAAAAAATCAAAAGATCACAAAACTAGGTAACATTTGCCTCACCAAATGGCAGATTAATAATTTGTATCTGATAATCAATACTTTTCAAGCAGCTTTGAAGGAAACTCAAGATACCAAACCCCCAAAAAATCTGTTCACCAGTAGCATTTATGAAGTAGAGAATTTACAAGCCCATCTGTGCTTGGAGGTAGAGTGGTAAGCTGTAGTACTGCAGTCCAAGCTCTGCTCACAACCTGAGTTCGATCCCAGTGGAAGCTCGGTTCAGGTAGCCGGCTCAAGGTTGACTCAGCCTTCCATCCTTCCGAGGTCGGTAAAATGAGTACCCAGTTTCCTGGGGGTAAAGTGTAGGTGACTGGGGAAGGCAATGGCAAACTACCCTGTAAAAAGTCTGCCAAGAAAACGTTGTGATGTGACGTCCCCCCATGGGTCAGTAACAACTCAGTGCTTGCACAGGGGACTACCTTTACCTACCATATTGCCATGAATTTAAAAAGGGGGGGGGGAATCAATACTACATGGCATTCATACACAAAAGAAGGTAAATAAAAATTTGATTTTGAAGGGTATCTTCACCCAAGATGAAAGAAGGATTTGCACAAAGTCCAACATACCTGCATAGTTCCAGGGTTGCTAAAAGCTTTTTCAATTAGCTTAATATGGAGTTGAGCACATTTTCCCTGAGCGCTTGCTACAAGCAATCTTCAGGAAGGTTTCAAGAAGTCCACAGGAAGAAAGAGAAATCAACTTCCCTGGGGACTCATTCCATCCTTTAGTGGGGAAAACACTAGGACCAATCAGTATTGCAGAGACAAGGCATATGAAAGCTAACCAAGGCCAGAAAAGGCACAAATGACAGTTACATGTTTCTGCTTCGAAAAACTTCGTTTTGCAAGGAATATTAGCATTTAAATTACATTTTATGATTAAAAATTGGTAACTCAGCAACATTTACAGGAAAGTGATCAGTTTATTAAGAGTTCTCAGGTACACAGACAACATCCCTCCAGTAGTTGTTAAGTCTATCATCAGAGCCAAGACATATGCTTCTTAGGATTGCTTTGGCAGTAAGAACAGGTGGGGGGGGGGGGGTTAAACTAGAAACCAAGGCATATAAATGTCTAGTTCTCAACATTACCTCCCTTTACTCTGATAATCAAAGATGTTCTTTCCTCTTGAAGAAAAGTAGATATACAGCGCTCACAACCAGAGTTACCCACCCTTCCAAGTCCGCTGAAGTCAATGGGATTAGAAGACTGCAAGTTTGCTCAGCATTTTATTGCAATTTAAGTAAAAGAGAGGAAATGAACAAAGTGAAAAGGAAAACAGTCTACTAAAGACAGCTGTGCGAGACTGCTGGAGGAGAAGGCCTTTGCAATTTTTTTCTTGCAATCTCAACAGAGAGATGAACTACCAACTCTTCACCTCCCTGTGATAGGGACGGGGTCCTGTACTCCTCTCTCCATTGAGATTGCAAGAAAACAATTTTAAAGTTCCTCTCCCCCAGCAATCCCATGTGGCTCTGTCTTTGAAAACTGTCTCTGAAAAGCTCTTCCCCTCCCCTGCCTCCCACTTTAGACATAACAATGTTCTCAACTACAGTTCCCAGGTAACGCTGCGTCCTCAACATATCAAAAAACAGGTGTCTGGCTTCAGTTGTAGCTTAGCTCTCAGTTGCTCAGAAAAAGAAATCAAGCAAAACCATTTATCTCATTCCCAACTTAACCTCAGAGTACAAGTCAAAAAATCAACATAGTGAGGCCAGGTACAGAATGGAAAATTGTCCCTCCAGCCTAGTTTGAAAAAAAAATCCTCAAAATTGAAAATTGGGTTTAAAACCATTCCCCAAACTTGTTTTAAAAAATGCCAGCTGAGATCTCAGAAGATCATGACCAGCATTAAGGAATAGACTAGCTTGGCCATACAAGGCATTTAAAAACAAATTTTAAAAAACACTAAGGAGAAGCTGAGGAGAGCTGATATGAAAAGATACATGTGCTCTTAGAATAATGCAAGTTTACCTCATGGAATGCAGCAATTAAATCTTTAGTCACATCCCAGGACAAGAGGGACAGGTTCAGAGTGAACAACTGAGCTGGGAAAAGAAACTGAATCCCAGTCACAATTTCCATCATTTTGGCTAAGCTGTCAATGTGCCTTCACAGATTACTTACTACTTTTCCTTTGACATGCTAACATCCTTTAATCCAGATTTTTGCAGTGATTGGTCAAGAGCAGGTTTGGGGAAAACTTTGCACCACTAAATTCTGATTGGCTTTAAAAGGAAACTCCCTGGCTACAAGAAATTCCAAAAAATTGTTAGCCCAGACTGGACTCTGATTATCAGTGAAAGGCCCTGATCAGGCTGTACCAAGATGCTCAATCTTGGACCCATACCCAGGAAAAGGAATGTAGAGGCTATTTATAAGCATATGATTAGCTAGCAATTGACCTTCTGAGTCTTTTCTAAGTGTTCTGCCTTAATTCTAACATGCCTACTGACTGTTCCCAAATATGTTTTTCTAGGATTAATTAAGCATCTTTAAAGCATTTTTTCACCCAGAATCATAGGGAGTGTGGTTTCCTAAAGACTGCTCAGAAAGTATCTCACTCACTTTTCACACAGACTGCTTTGCTTTGCCCCTAAGATACAGCCAGTGCTGAAAAGAACAGCATTGATAGATACAGACAGAGAGGGAAAGGTCAGCCCAGATGCCTCTGTTTCTATCTCACAAAATGTGAGTCCCCCTTCTGTGACTGTATGTTGACCTGAGAATCAAATGGATTATTGATATAACCCTTCCAACTCTGATTCATTACATTTTGTGAAATGGTCCCGATAATGTAAAATACTTGAAATATCTGGCTACTAAAGATAATGGTATCCCCACCCCCAAAAGTTCCAGATATGAAAATCCAGGCAATTAAAATAGTTTAGAAAAATACAGTATATTCTGAATTAGACGGCTATAATTCTGTCTCAGGATTCTGGTAGCTATATAAACCATTCAAAGAGTGTTGCTGTGGTATCTGACATCACCAGACTCTCTAGACAGAGCTGTAACTCTATAATTCAAAGATACATGTTTAGATGACCTTCATATAACTTCTGGGTGAATTCAGTAATCTGCTGTGGTTTTAGATGGGAAATTAAAAGGGAAGGGAATTTCAGGATCACAGAGCTTGCATCTAGATCTGTACTTAAACAGCAGTCAATCAATTGCTTCGTCTCTCTTAAGGACCAGTCATTAACCTTACCACTGGAAGTTCACTACTCTTTCCGTATAGCTAACATACAAGTGCTTAGAATTTACAACAGTATTCAACTATAGAATATTGTTTTCATTTTTGTGTGCAGTAGATAAGCCTAGCCATTTGGGCAGTTCAGCTGAACAGTCAAATACTTGTACACAATGATCAAGTCATAATTCCTATATATGCATTGAATTTCAAGAGTTGAAAGTATTTCAAATAAAGAATTAATTTTAAGATAATCGTAACAAAGAGAAGCTTATGCTAATTACAAAATGTAATTTATGAAACAAAGAAAAGTAAATGTTGTAAATCCAGTTTTATTTATAGCTACAATTTACGTAAACATAAAATATGTGTTAACGATATTCACACAACTGAACAGTTCTTGGCTTTTATTGAGAACTAGTAATAAAGCCCGTTGTGAGAAAAAATACATTGGGCTCTAGAAAGGGGAGGGTGGGCAGGCAGGCATTGCCTCCTTCTCCGTCACAGATCCCAGCCGGGTGAAGGCGAGGGGCAGGCATTGCCTCCTCCTCCACTCCTGATCCCATCTGGATGAAGAGGGAGTGGGCACTGCCTCTTCCTCCTCTGCACCTGATTCTAGCCAGGTGAAGGGGGCTGGCATTACTGCCTGTTCTGCACTTGATCCTGGCTGGGTGAAGAGAGGCAGGCATTGCCACCTGCTCCGCGCTTGATTCTGGCGAGTTGAAGGGGGGGGTGGACATTGTCACCTACTCCTCGTCTTATCCCGGCTGGGTGAAGAGGAGCGGCATTGTCTCCTGTTCCATGCTTGATCCCAGCCGGGTGAAGGCAGGGGGGCGAGCTTTGCCATCTACTCTGCTCCTGATCCCAGCTGGGCGAAGGGGGGTCCATTTGCCACCTGCTCTGTGCCTGATTCTGGCAGGTTGAAGGGGGGGGGCAGGCATTGCTGCTGGCTCTGCGCCTGATCCCAGCAGGGTGAAGGGGGGAGGTGGGCATTGCCACCTGCTCCCCTCCTGATCCCAGCCTGGACTTCCCGTCGCGGCTCGCTCTCTGGAGGGACAGGCTGCCTCACCTGGGCTTCCCTCTGCGGCAGCGCCCTCTGGTGGCGCACCAGGGTAGGAAGTGAGTCATCTGGAATACGTTTACTCTTTTATATAGCAGGATAATGAGAGCTGCCCAGAATTATAAAACTGAAAATGAAACGCACAGACTACAATCCATTTCACAGAGTGCAGAATACTTGCATTTGGAGGGAACCCTCAAAATGTGCAAGCTCTCAAAACATTAGATCACCAGTGTAGTATTGTGGCTAGAGTGATGGACCAGGATCTGGGTGACCTAGGTTCAATTCTCTGCTCTTCCACAGAAGCTCACTGGGTGACCTTGAGCCAGCCTAACCTACCTCACAAGGTTTGTTAGGAAGAAATAATGGAGGAGAGGAGAATGATATAATCTCCTTCGGGTCCCCATCAGGGAGAAAGGCAGGATATAAATGAAGTAAAATGATTAAAAAATAAAATAAAATATGGGGAACTTTCATATCCTCATCCAGCTCTCCTCTCCTCATTCAAGAAACACAAGAGAGTTCCTTGCCCTGGGGCGGGGTAGATGGAGATATGGAAAAGATGGGAACTGCAATGGCCTCTGCGATCTATAGCTCTTCATTCTGGTTTCAGAACTAGTTGGGGGGGCAGAGATTACCTTAGTTGGCCTGTCTTCTCTGGGAGATGGACAAGGACAGTATCCCTTTTGGTTCTCCTGGATGTAGAAGTGGCTTCCGAACCAATAACCATGGTACTCTCTGGAATGTCTTGCTGTGGTGATCTGGGGAGGTAATTACAGTGGCTCCAGTTCTTCCAGGAAGGTAGATTCCAAAAGGTGTAGTTGTGAATATTGCACCATCCCCAACTTGGTGCAGTTTAAGGTTCCACTCTCTTTAAGATCTACATGGTACTGCTAAGGGCAGTTATTCAGAAATCTGGGATGTGATGAGTCCCAAATACAATACCCAAGGATATGTGTTGAATCCTGAAAAGGAGATCTCATCATAGCTCCAGAAATTTAACGTCCAATATATGGACAAGATAGAAGCACTAGAGATCAAGTACAGGAATGAATAACTGCTATTTTAATATTCTGATACAACTCTAAGAGCCATTAAATGAAGAAATCCATTTTTATGGCACTCTGTAAAATGCTGCAATGTAACAACTGAAGTCCTAGCAAGCTACAGTATTTTTACCATACATGTTAAGGCCAAGGATCAACCCCTGTTGTCACATAGAGATCTATGCAAAAAGCCAATCATGAGAGGCATAATAGTGTTGATAGTACAGGCAAACAGTATTGTATTAAAAATCTGTATCCACAATCTAAGTGCCAAAGGTATCCAGTTCATTTCACTTCAGATGCCAATGGTTTTCCGCACTGACAATTGACATTCAGAGCTCAGAAGCTAAAAACTGGAATAGCAGAAACATTAAATGTCAGGAGTCAGGTATACTGGCAGAATCACAGTATGTCAGGAAATTGGCAAAGCACCCTGGAGCATTCTAGCAGCTATTTTCTAAGTTTTACTCCTTTGCATTCATGGGCACTGAATCCATATACTTTAACAATACCTTTCTTCTGCATTCCCAGAAAAAGCTAGTCTGCCTCTGATACAACTTTCCAAATCCAAAGTAATATCATCAGAAACATGTTTTTAAGGACATTTGAAGGACAATTCAGTATATTAATAGTTATTTATACTTGTATTATATCACTTTCATACTGAAGCATCACAAAGCAAATTACTTTCCAGTTTTCTAAACGATTTAAACAGTAAATTATTTCCCACCCTTTCCCCCCAGTTTTACTGATGAGAAACTGGAGCTATTTAATCAATAGCGAGGAGACAGCTATTCAGGAATAGTGACTGCAAGTTAGGCATTAATTAGGGATGTGCTTTCAGGTATACCCAAGCTAAAAATACACCTGAGAAATCACTGTTTAAGGTCAGCTCAAGTAAACCCAAAGCGATTCAAAACACTCCTGAACTTTTGTAATGATAATTAATATCTCAGAATCTTGGAAGTTTTCAGTTTTTAGGGCAGGGAGAGAGAAAAGAGGAAGCTGGCCTGGCAAACAGCTCTTCTGCAGTGCACAGTCCCTTCACATTTTAAAGGATTATTAACTTTTCAGGAGAAGAGAGATGATAGTCAGCTACCTTCCATGTCCCTTTAAATTCTTTGATGAAAGGAAGTACCAAACTGGAGTAGCCCTGGACTTACCTGGCCTCACTCCACTGGCGGCACCAAAGCTGCGTTTTGGTCCTTCCTCTCCCCTGCCACCAGCATTGGAGGAGGTCCCGGCGCATTCCTCCCTCGCCAAAAGGCCCCGGACTGTCCCCTCCCTCGGGGCTCTGGGGAGGAGGTCTAGGGTCTCGCCGTCCTTCCTTGGAAGCGCAGATTGTATAAGGTTGGAAATCTGTATACAATAACTGCCTAGATGAAAATGCAAAACGAGTGAATTGCTGGCTTCTCGTCGCAGTTGTGGCCCAATCCTTCTATTGTCCAGAGCTTTTTCTTGGAGATGTTTGAAGACCATGTTTACTTATAACTGTCAGAATATGACTTTTGAACTTTTGGTTACTCAATAGACAACACTGTCAATTACAGGCACTGGCACTTTAAAAACAGGAAATGTGTTGTATTATTGCTAGTATTGATGTATGCTTTGCCTTATGTACATGTGATTAATTTTTTCATTGATATTTAGTACTATTGTTAGGCACAAGCACTTTACATCTTTACCTACATAGGAATTTTGTTGACCTTGTTTCTGAAATATGTCCTGCCTTTTGCACATGTAACCTACTTCTATGCATATACTATTTGTATGCTGATACTAATGCTGCTACTGTAATATGGTTTGCTTTATATTCATGTAAGCTATTTGTATGCACATATTGAATTTATTGGCATCTAACTGTTTTTGAACATATCAGGTAAATTTGATTTGACTTCTTTGGTGCTAGTTAGTTAATCACGACGAGTTTGTTAGTTTACCAGCATGGGAGGCAGCAAAGACCTCCCCAACCGCTGGAAAATAGCAGACTGGCAGGGTCCTGGATCCCCATGAAGTTTGGCTGGGCAGCAAACATGGCAGAGCCCACCCCAACAGCCAGAAAATGGTGGGTGGGTTAGCAGGCAGGCTCCTGGATTTCAACAAGGCTTGACGGCCCTGCAGGATCACCCACACCTACCGACATAAGAAATAATGGCCCCATTATTTCCCATGGGTAGATTTCAGGCCACTCACTCATCCTCGGCTGAATCTAACTCACAGGGCAAGTGTGAGGCTACAGTGGGGGTTGGGACAGCCAGGTAGGGATGTGCATTTGAAACTTAAATTACTCCCAAAATTTGCTGTTTTGGGTTGACTTGGAGAATATCCATAATGTTCCTAAATTTTTGAACATATGAAAATTTACCCCCTGAAATTTCAGGAGTGTTTCCAGAAGATGCTACAGGAGTGACAAGGAAAGCGGGAGGGGGCAGAGATGTCTGGACACCAGGGCTACCATCCATTGATTCCAAAGGAGGCCAGGTCTATCTTAATGGCTCTGTAAAGGGAGGTTGCCACCGCTCAGCAGGGACACACACACATTCTCACTGCTCCCGCGGCCTCAGCTTTTTTAAGCTTTAAAGGGCCACTTTAATGTGCAGTAGACCTGTTCACATTTTCTTTTAATTCTCTACTGCTGCACTGTTCATTGGATGTTTTAAGCTGTATTAATACATTGTTTTTATTCTGTAACCAGCCTTGAGTCTCCACGAGAAAGGCAGACTATAAATAATGTAAATAAATACATTGAAAGGCTATAGCAGCATCTGCACTACAGGTGAGCAGTACCAGCACATGCACACTCTCTCTCTCCATTGCCCCTTGCCACTAAAGGAAGCAGAGGCAGTAGGGAACTTTAAAAGGCCACTGTTTTCAAAGGACAACAGACCTGGTTTTGGGACTTAGAGCAGTGTTCTAACATTTGCTGTCTGTAAACAATACCTCTGTGCAGCTGAAAACTGTTCAGATAAACTATTTACAGTTGATAGGCAAAAGGGATTTTTTTTTTTACAATTCTGCAGAACTCATGATATATCTGGCCAATTAAATATTTATCATATGCACCCTTAATTTTTAATTTGAGACCATGGAATTAGATTTTTTTTTACTTCCTTAGAGAAAAAAATGTCAACTATACATGAATATTTACCAGTACATTCTATTTTAACCTGAAAACTAGCAGTATTTATTCTTTTTTGCTAGTTAATTGAATTATGCTGTATTCTTAAATGTCAATATCTCCTGACACTTACCTCTGGATAATTACCACATTCTTGTATCCACAGAGCAGATAAAACCAGTACGATTTTAATTGCCTTTTAATTAAATATCACAGCAATGTAGCTGAGCAATTTTAAGGCTGAATTTTCTCAGATAAGAGCTAATCATGGGTATTTAATAGGTTGTCAGATTGCCTCCTGTTGAGCTAGGGCAGGGCAAGGTGAAGGTGGTCCTTAACCAGAAAGAAGTGAAGAGATCAGAGAGTAGGAGACCAGACTCTCCTACTTCATGATTAGCAAGCAAGTCACAACCAGAAATTCAATAGAGATCTGGGGTTTTCACCTGACCTGCCCTGACCTATTGGGGTAACAGGCGTAGCTTTCTGTCTCCTTGCAATTGCCTTCTCTTTAGAACCTCAATGGATAGTTTTCTGGTTGCCATCATGGACTTGATCCATCATGGCTTTGAGTCCTGGCACAGGCAAAATTTTAATGGCTTATTTACATCTTAGTAATAGTTAAACGAAATTGGAGCTTTCCTAATAAATGTTTGCATTCTTGCACCCTTTCTCTTGAACCATTATAGCTGTATCTCATGAAGCATTTCCACAAATGGAAAGGGAACAATATTCAACAATTCCATCCTCCTACCATAGACCTCCAAACTCCCCACTCACTCTGTTTCTGGGGGTCCCCTGTCTCCAAGGAACAGCATTTCATTTGGAATTTGGGGCTGTAGTAGAGAGGTTAGGCAAGGAAGGTCCCCTCCCTTCCTTCCATCAGTAGAAATGTTCTGTAGACTCCAAACCTTCAGCTCCAATTGTTATTAACAGAAAACTTCTGGAGGAGAGAGGAGAAAATAAGTTGTTCTGAGGCATGGTGGCAAAGCCCAAAGTCTTCAATTATAGTTTTAAAATGGAAAACACACTGTGTCAGAGATGTGCTAGATTTGTTTTGATGGTGCTAGGTACAAAATAAATTTTCAAGTTGCAACAAGTTGCTAGATCAAAGGAGAAAAATATGGCACTTTCTCTTCATGAATTTGAAAGGTAGTTGTTACATCAATTGCATGCTTTAGGCTTTGCCACCATGCTTTAAGCAACTTATTTTCTCTCACAATCATCTCAGAGGGAAGGTATACTGAACAGTCTGCTGGGTGTAGAATTCTAGGGAACTCTAAAGCCTGCACACTTGTTTTGTAATACAAATGGTTTTGTGATATTTGGTTGGATACAATCAAAAGGTATTACACAAAATTATTTAAAATTTGCCTGTGAACCAATGAGCTACTCACAACCTTTGTCTATTCAACTGGAAAGTTTAGTTTACTATTTACCTCTTTCAACAAGTAACATCTGAACAAAGAGACATCCTGCAGCTACATTGTACTCCAAGTAACCTCTGGAAGTATATTTGCCTATTCTGGCTCTATTATACCAGATGCTCTAATGTTAAAAATAAAATAGAAGGGAATTAAAAGGTTAGTATGAAGAGGTCTTTAATCAAGTTTCTATGGGGAAATTTACAAAATCTCCTAAATTCAAGTAGCAATTCATTTTAGCTCTTTATGAAGTCCTTGTCAAAGGATTTAAAACTGTGTGTGGATATCCAGATACTGCAAGCAGAAGAGATTACAAAAATACTGTATTGGACTAGTAACTGTTGGATGATAGCTACACCTCCACAGATGTTACATCTATTTTTCTGCATTTAAATGTCCAACAACTAATAAAACCTCTATTTTGTACTCTTCCCTCTTCTCTATTTTGTACTCATCCAGAGCTGGAAATGACTGACAAATTGCATCTGACAAAGCAGATTCTAGTCCATGAAAGTTTATGCTAACATAAAAATTTGTTAGTCTTTAAGGTGCCATAAGAGCCCTTTGTTTCTGCTGCAACAGATTACCCCTCTGGAAAGAATTATAGCTGACTATTCCCAAAAATGTTGTATGCCAATTGGGTGTAATGGGTATACAACGTAGAATGAGAGAACTATATACACAGTTTCTTGGAGAAAGGGCAGAGCAATACAATGATAGATATTTTTCTGTTATGTTTCCGCAGCTTTCCACCCCAAACAGAATTTAACTGCAAATATGTCCATAGATTAAATTCTGACCTGGGTTACACAGCCAAAATCCAGTTTAAATTTCATTCAACCAATAGCAATGTTAAGAGAGAAAAAATCTACAAATGGAGCATGTATTTGCATCTACATGAAAAGTAGCATTGTTCATTCAATCCTACTGAACTAGAGCAATGCAGATGGGGCACGTATGTCGACAAGGAAAACCAGAGGGCTTCAATGGAGATTGGCTCATAAGGCAGCTACGGTAGCCTGAGATCTGGTGGAACGCTCATGAAGCTTAATTAGGCAGTCTGTGCAACTAACTGTAACAGAATCTGATGGCGGAGACTGTGAAGAAACCTTGAGGCCCTTTTTGGAACCTGAGCAAGCCACAAGTGCTGACATCTTTTCTAAATACTTTGGTCCCCTTTAAATAAAATAATAAAGTTCTACGGACATCAAATGTGTGTGAAGAACTTTCCTTGTTGTCCTGTGGACTGGGAAAGAATGTACGTAATGAGATATCCTCAACTAAGTGACATTTAGAAACCACTTTGGTAAAAAGGATAAACAAGGGTAGAGAATCACCTTGGAGTTAAAAATGTTAAGAAAAGGGGGATCGAATGCTAACTTCGAAACCCTCCTGGCTGAGGTGATGGCTCCTAAAAACACTTTCTTCCAAGACAGCAAGAGCACTGCATAAGTGGCCAAGGGCTCTAAAGGGGGTGACACGAGTTTAGTGAGAACCAGCAACAAACTTCATTGTGTTACCAAAACAGGAACCGGAAGTAATTTGTTTTTCAGACCCTTTAAACACACTCTTGTTACAGGTTGTACAAAAAGACATTTTTAATCTTAACAAGAAAAGTAGCAATGGCAGCTAAGTGAACGTTGATAGTATTAAGAGATAGACACACACACACACCTCTCCCAACCAATAGCAGCAAGTAGTCCAGAACCAACAGCGGGGGACAATCAAAAGATTTAACTTTGTAATGAGAGCACCAAGCACTAAACCTTTCCCACTTTGATCCGTAAGATTTTAGTGTAGAAAGTTTTCAAACATCCCTGACCTCTTTAAAGAACACTACAGTACAATCAGCCATGCAGTCAACTGCAGGGATGAAATGTCTGGATGTAAATGAAAACCTTGAGACTGTAGGTGGGGCATCACTGGGAATGACAGAAAAATTCTTTCTGCCAGTCTCATTAACGTCAGAAACTAGTGTTAACAGGACCAAAAAGGAGCTATAATGAAGGCCATCACAGTGTCCAACATCATCTTGCCTAGAACTCTCAGAATGCGAGGTAGTGTTATGGGAAATGGGCCTCCTTGCGAGTAGGGGGAATAAGCAGCAAGGAGGAAGACTGTGTGGGAGGGGTAACTGCAGGATAGCTCCACCAGTATTTATGGGGTCCTTTCCCCAAGTCAGCAGATGAGAGATTATTGGAATTCTCCCTGATGCAGATCAGGCTATATTACTCCAGGGGCCCTGTGATTTTTATATCACAGGCAACTATCAAACAGCTATTAAATATGGTGGTGGCCAGGGCCAATTGCTTACAGTAGTGGAGAGAAGTTTTTGCTCCATAAGATCTGGAATGCATTCCCTAGAGACAGAGGGTTCCTCCCGCCTTGGGAGAAGAAATGAATGCACTTGGCATTGTTCTGTGAAGTGACCAGGTCTATGTTGGGAAATCCCCAGACACGAAAAACTGCCTGCAACTGCACGTTATCAAGGGTCTGATAATGAGGGAGGGCTCGCCTGTGGCTGAGCAAGTCCATAATACTGTTTAACACACCTAGAATGTGAATGGCCCTGATCACACACTTTGTTTCACACACACCAATCCTATACACACTTGGGCTCCCCATACAGTGCTAAAAAACCCATGTTGCCCTGTCTGTTCAGATAGAGCATAGTGGTGGTGTTGTCCATGTCTATCTGAATGGACTTCCCTGTCAGGGTAGCCTGAAAGGCTACACGGGCAAAATAGGCAGTCAGATGTACAATCTTCCCCCTTTGGGAGGCCATACACCAGCCACCACTTGGAGCCTGCAGTGTGCACCCCACTGCTGAAGAGGGTGGGAAAACACACAGAAAGGAGGGGGAGCACCTCAAGTGTTCTTAAACACTCTGGAATGTTCTCCCATGGCAGGCCTTTCCCTACACAGTACCTATGTGGACAGCACTGTGGTCACAAAGATGAACAGTGCGAACAGGTATGGAACAGGATTATTCAGAAGCTGCTTTCCACCTGATCAGGAGATCAGCTAGGAGTCACAGGAAACTCTGCTTGGTCCCAGCCTAGCTAGGAAATAGCCTTGGGTGGGGGAGATCAGAAGCTGATTCTCAGCTGATCCTCCAATTGGATTTCAGTCAACATCTCCTAGCCCTGGAAATACTGCTGCATGCCAGACTTTCTGGGACAGCTAAGCTTTGCCGGGGGGGGGGGGCGGTGCTGGATCACAAGCTGACTCCCAACTATCAGAGAAGGGGTGGATCGCCACTGGGATATCTCCCTGTGGGGCAATGGCTTCTCCACACACACCTGGGCTGGGCAGACCAGTGAAAGAAGGGCACTCAGCCTGCCCAGGCATAGTGCAGAGCCAGTCCCCATCTCTGTGCCACATTTGGAAAAAGGTACCTGGGCTGCTCAGTGTGTGGAATAGGCAGCTTGCCTGCCCAGCTGGATGGGCAAGAAAGCTGCCTATTCCTCCCTCTCTCCTTTGGGTAATGAAGCTGGAGCAGATGGGCAGAGGGATATTTTTCCTTCCCAGGTTGCTCCTGGATCAGAGGATCAAGTGGTAGGGGTGTGTGATACCTCTCCCCCCAAAAATGCTGTTCTTGGGGAAGGCTAAAGCACAACAAACTTAGAAAGCCTTTTCAGAGAGTAGATTAGAAACCAACTCCTGGCTGAGATGAGAGTGTATTTCTAATCCGTTGCCGCCGCCACCCCCCTCCCCCCAATTCATTGTGTTTGGGCAAGGTTGCAATACAACAAATTTAGATAGTTTTAGGTGGGTAGCCATGATGGTCTGCAGTAGAACAGCAGGATTTGAGTCCAATGGCACCTTAGAGACTAACAAGTTTTTCAGAGTGTAAGCTTTTGAGAGTTAGAGTTCCCCTTCTTCAGACATGAATCTGAAGGGGAAGGCTGAGACACAGCAAAACTAGAGATCAGAGGGTTTGGATCTCTGACTTTTCTGTGTCTAAGTAAGCCTTGCCTAAGCACAGCAATTTTTTTCTGGAGGGAAATCAGAAGCAGACTCCTGACCCTGGTTAGCTGCAAGTCTCTTTCTGTTCTCCCAACCAACACTTTTGCAGTATCCCAGCAGCAATCTGGTAGGCAGCAAAATTGCTGGGATTGGGACAGCGACTTCCGAATTAGACTCTCAGCTGATCCTTGCAATCAGCTGGGAATCAGCTTCTCCCCACTCCAACTTCTCTAGGTTGCATCAACACTGAGACCCACTGAAGTTTCGCCAGCAGGAGATCAGAAGTGACTAACAGCTGTTGGAGGATTAGTTGGGAGTCAGCTTCAGATCCCCTGCAAACTCCTGAATATCTTGTCATTTAAATCAGCTCCATGATTGGAAGTGGTTAGCAGGTTGTGACCTAAACCAGCAGATGACTGGTTGCTGCTGTCCCTGCTATATACCATCTTTTATTTATTTAAGTGCAGGTACGGGGTCAGCTTGAGGTATTTGCAAAAATTCTGAAAATCTCTGCTCAAAAAATCCTTCTTATTCAAATGCTTGGCAGTTTTTAACCTAAAGCTCTCCACCTCACCCCAAAATTCAATCACCCTGTTTTTCAACCTTCAGAAAACCAAAGCAGGTATTAACTGAACTCAAAGATGATATCAACATAATGTTTAATCAGAGGACAGAATATTTTCTAAGATTTTCAGATCTAGTTTTCAGTAGCTGATGCTGTTCTCAAATGTTTGTGCTTGTTATGCCATTCAAACAACACAACTATTATTATTTTGTTTTTCAAAATAAAATATATATCATTAAAATCAATATAATTATCATTCTCAGACATAAAAATGGTTCGATACTGATCACCATTTCATGAGAATTAGGGGGGGGGGAATTTCTATTGCTATAAACTCTTCAGAAGTGATTTAGGGACACTCTGTTAATCCAGAATAACTTCATGTTCACCCACAATAATCTTCCTGTCACGTCTATCTTATCTAATAGCTACCAATAGGCCATTCCCACCTGAATGGCCAACCTTCTTCTGGTTTTGAATTAAGATTTAAAGAAAGGACACCATCTGTCTGTAAAGTTTTACCGGTAAAATGCCCCTCATAAAACTCATAACATTTCTATTAAAAGGGTTACCCCATAAAACCTTTAAAGAATTGCCTCATAAAACATTAAGTCACTTTAAAGTAAAGGGCAGAGGACTCTTAAACACACTTTAATAGTCATTTAATTTTTATAGGATATTTCATTCACAAAAGAACTAGAAAGATACAACCCCACTGAATGCATAAAAAAGAGGAAAGGTGATAAATTTTAATTGCTAAAGTCACACCATGCTAATTCATGCTACAATAGTATTGGCCATTAGAGAAAGCAAAAACATGAGCTAAAGTACCTAGCTAATATTATAGCTTATACATATATATATATAATAAGGTTTCAAATACATTCCAAGATTCTATATGAAATAAAGAGAACCAAGTCATCATACCACAGAAACAACTGTACTGCAAGATATAAATGGTAGCCACATGGTAAATTCCCAGGGTTCACTGTAAATTACCCCACTCTTATTTCCAGGAACTCACAGGGAGGTATACACAGGATTCCTACCCTCCTACTGACCACATTCAGACCTAATCTGCTTCAGGGATATTTGGTAGATTTTGGATATTAAGCCTTTGTGTTGTAAATTGCCCTGTTTTAATAAGAGTTTGAATTCGGTTAGGTTTCGTTTAAAGGCAGCTCTAACGTCATGGCTTCCTGATAGATGTTTGATTTGGAAATATTGGAACCATGGAAATTTAGTAGGGATGTCTTTCTCCAGTTGTGTTTTATCAATAATGTGACCTTGTTTAATTATATCAATTAATCTTGATTTATGAGCCTCTCTCCATAATTGGTAAGAAGTTATATCTTGAGCCGCAGAGAACCAGTGTTCCCCTAAGAAGGATGACATGAGAGAAAGGCCAGGCCATGTCCTTTCTTTGTCCCAGAATTGAAGTGTAGTGTTGCTATAGGCATTCTGGATACATGGAACCAGTCTTTCACTAGAATGGTTCCAAATGATGTCTATAATGCTGTGTGGTTTGTAATTAGATTCCTCTATTTTAGCCCATTTAATGTGATCTGGTGTATGCAATAAAACAATGAGGTTTACAAGCTGAGTTGCGATATAATAGATATTGCCATACCGCCCCTTTTAAGGGGCCGCTTCATGGCTCTTATGTTGACCCTTGGTTTCCTATATCCCCAAATGAAGTTATTAAGCATAGCTTGCCATTTCTGAATTTCCTTGTTTAACAGTGAAATGAGAAGCATTCTAAAAAGAAAAAGATATTGGGGCAAGACAAATGATTTTATTGTATTGATTCTATCAAACTAACTCAAATTAAGTTTAAAGTTATCTTTGAGGAAAAACCCCATTCTGTTATTGAGCTCTCTGAAATTATAGTCCTTCAGATCATTCAGATTCAAAGGAATTTTAACTCTGAGGTAGTTCCAAGATTTCTTTATCCATCTATAGGGAAGGAGTTCTTTCAGAGAGCAGGAGAAAGCACAATAGGATAGAGGTCAGATCTAGTATAATTTACTTTGAAGCCTGATATCTGGCTAAAAGACGAAATAATTTGTTCTAAGGCTGGTATAGATTGCTCAGGACTAGTAATGTAAAGTACCATGTCATCCGCAAAAAGGCTCAGTTTGTATTCCTGATAATCTATTGGCACACCCTGGATTTCAGTGTGACGTCTAATTATTTCAGCTAAGGGTTCAATGGAAATGGCAAATAAAAGGGGGGAGAGGGGGCATCCCTGGCGGGTGCCTCGGACCAATCTAAAATCTGGCAATTTAAGTCCATTAGCTGCAATTTGAGGTCTAGGGCTGGCGTATAATGCTTGAATTGTTTGCAAAAAAAAGTGGGCCACATCCCATCATTTCTAAAAGCTTTGTTAGATATTTTATTTCCAGCCTATCAAAGGCTTTTTCCACATCTAAAGAGGATCAGATATTCTATATGCTTACTTTTACAATTATTAATGATATTGAGCGTTTTCGTAATGTTATCAGCTATGTTTCTTTGCAGCATGAATCCAGTCTGATCGCAGTATATATAGTTCGTAATAAATTTATTTAAACGACTGGCAATTATGGCTGTGAATATTTTGGCATCTTGGTTAAGAAGGGAAATTGGCCTATAAGATTCTGGGCAAGAGAGATCTTTCCCTTTCGTTGGGATTAAAATTATACTGAATTCATACCAAGTCTGAGGGATAGTACCACTTAGTAGTACCAAACTGCAAATAGACGTTAGGGGGTCAGCCAGATTTTGGATAAACTTTTTGTAAAATTCAGCCGTAGACCATCTCTACCCGGGGCTTTATTCGGTTTCAATTTTTAAATAATTTCTATTACTTCCTGTCTAGTAATTTGTTGTTCCATAATATTCATGTGCTCTAAGAACACTTTTTTCAGTGTTTGAATAGAGGAGAGGTATGCAAGTATTGATGAGCTATCCAGGTTTTCAGATTTATATAGCATTTTATAGTATTCAGTAAAAATTTCTAGGAATTCTGTAGCATTTGTTTTCAAATTGCCTTTATGGTCTCTAATAGAATTAATTGCGTTGACAGATGTTTTCTTCCTGATTTTCCAAGCTAGTAAGCGTAGCGTTCAAGGGTTTTGCTGCCACTATTTTTGCTTTAAATACAGCAGATTTTCTGTATTGCATTAACCTCCCAAGACTGCTCGCCTTGTTACTGTTTATTGTTTTTATACTATGTGTGTTAGTTATTGTAGTCTATGTTGTTAATTTGGTAGGGTATTGGGGTTTTGTGTATGTTTGACAGCTTAGTCTGTGATAGTTGGTGGGCTGTTGATTTTGTGAGGGTGGTGGGTTAGCACTATGATCATTGGTGAGGAGGCCGGCTTGGGGTCGGGTATCCCAGTGATCCGGGGACGCGGGAGGTATGGTGGTGGGAGCAGATTATGGAAGGGAAGGGCATTGAGACATGGTAGGGCTCAGTGCCCTTCCAATCTGCGTCCCATCCCAAGATATACCTGTTGTGGGGCTAGGATATTAAACCACTCTCCGACACTGGCACTGTGCAATGCCAGGTCCATAAATAATAAGACCAAAACGCTGCAAGATTATCTTGCAGCATTGAATGTGGACTTGGCTTGCGTGACCGAGACATGGGTGAGGGAGGGCGAGACGGTCGCTTTGAAAGAACTAGCCCCCCCAGGTTATACGGTCCTCCACCAGTCCCGGACAAGTGGTCGGGGGGGAGGCGTGGCTTTGCTCATTCGGGAGTCTTTCTCCTTCAGACCACTCCCCACCCCAAAAATTACTGGCATTGATTGTGTGGGCCTAGCGTTGGATGCCGAGGAGAGGCTGGCAATATGCGTGGTGTACCGACCGCCTACTGCACCTGCATCTTCCCTGTCTGGTCTCTTGGAGGCGGTGGCCAGCTGGGCCTTGGAATTCCCGAAACTTTTGGTTCTCGGGGATTTCAACGTCCATGCTGACGACGATGCCTCCATGCAGGCCATTGACCTGGTGTCCTCCATGGCGGCCCTAGGACTCTCCCAGTTTGTTTCGGCTCCCACGCATCAAGCAGGTCACACGCTGGATTTGATTTTTGGGGCAGGGATGATGGTGGTCCTGGATGCCTATGATGCAGTGCCATGGTCAGATCACTTTGTTCTGAAGGCTCGTCTGAGCATGCCGCTCCTTTCCCGGGTGGGCGGTGAGCGGATTTACGCTCGCCCGCGGAGGCTTATGGATCCAATTGGTTTCCAGGCGGCTCTGCAGGATCCGATGCCCCCTGGCAGTACGTTAGATGAGCTGGTGGATGATTGGGATGACCGTCTTTCCGAAGCCATCGACGCTATTGCCCCCTGCCGTCCTCTCCGAGCCCACAAATGGGTAGCTCCTTAGTTTACCGAGGAGCTTCGCCAGATGAAGCGGTCTCTGAGACGACTAGAGCGAGTGTGGAGGCGGGGGCGCGACGAAGAGGCAAGAACATCTTATAGGACATTTATGAAAGCCTATGAGGTGGCAGTGAAAGCAGCAAAGAGGGATTTCTTTGCTGCTTCCATTGCGTTCGCTAGCTCACGCCTGGCTCAATTATTTCGAACAGTTCGGTCCTTGGTCTCCCTCTCTCAGGGAGACCACCAAATTCTTAATTCAACTATTGGCTGCGAGGCTTTTGCGAGCTATTTTGCGGGTAAAATCTTGTCCCTTCACCGTGGCCTGCCACCCAATGTTGATACAGTAAGGGAACTGGAGACCCCTTGGCCGTCTTCTGGGTCCGTATTAGACCATTTCAGGCTGCTCTCTCAGGACGATGTTGACAGGATCCTGCAGGGGATGAGGCCAACCACCTGTCCTCTGGACCCCTGCCCATCCTGGCTGGTGAAGGCCAGCTCAGAGGGGCTACGGGACCATTTGGAGGTCATTGTTAACATCTCCCTGAGCTCTGGGGTTTTTCCAGGAGTGTTAAAGGAGGCGGTGGTGCGGCCCCTCCTGAAAAAAACATCTTTGGACCCCACCAACCCATCCAGTTACCGCCCAGTGTCGAACCTCCCGTTCCTGGGCAAGGTGATTGAGCGGGCGGTGGCGGTACAACTGCAGGAATTCCTGAATGATGCTCTAGTCCTGGACCCATTCCAGTCTGGCTTCCGTCCTGGCCATGGGATGGAGACAGCCTTGGTTGCCCTCACAGACGACCTTCGCAGGCATCTGGATCGAGGCGGGTCAGCGCTGCTTGTGTTACTTGATCTCACAGCAGCGTTTGACACGGTTGACTATGATTTGTTGGCCAGCCGCCTTGCCGACGTGGGGATTAGGGGGACAGCCTTACAGTGGCTGGTCTCCTTTCTCCAGGGTCGGGGACAGAGGGTGGCGCTCGGGGGAGATCTATCGCCCCGTCACCCTTTGGTGTGCGGGGTTCCCCAAGGGGCGATACTCTCCCCGATGTTATTTAACATCTATATGCGCCCCCTCGCCCAGTTGGTGCGGAGGTTTGGGCTGGGTTGTCATCAATACGCGGATGACACCCAGCTTTTTCTGTTGATGGCCGGCCGGCCAGACACGGCCCCAGACAATCTGGCCAGAGCTTTGGAGGCTGTGACGGCATGGTTGAAACAGAGCAGGCTGAAATTGAACCCAGTGAAGACGGAGGTCCTGCAGCTGGGACGGGGGCTGCCAGATGTTGGGATCCAGCTCCCTGCCCTGGATGGGACACCACTGGCAACTTTGCCAGTGGTAAAGAGTCTGGGTGTGCTCCTGGATGCCTCCTTATCGATGGAGGCCCAGGTCACGGCGGTTGCCAAGTCTGCATTTTTCCATCTTCGTCAGATCAGGCAACTTGCCCCCTACCTGACGCCCCAGGACCTGGCTACAGTGATCCATGCAACGGTCACCTCCAGGCTAGATTACTGTAACTCACTCTACGCTGGGCTACCCCTGGGCCTGATCCGGAAACTACAACTGGTCCAGAATGCGGCGGCACGGGTCCTGACTGGTATACCTTACCAGTCACACATCACACCTGTCCTGCGCCAGCTGCACTGGCTTCCGGTTGAA
Organism: Eublepharis macularius; assembly: GCF_028583425.1. Classification (NCBI taxonomy): domain Eukaryota; kingdom Metazoa; phylum Chordata; class Lepidosauria; order Squamata; family Eublepharidae; genus Eublepharis; species Eublepharis macularius. The sequence continues at coordinate 175,255,075 of NC_072791.1, read as the reverse complement.
TTCCGAATCAGGTTCAAAGTGCTGGTTCTTACCTTTAAAGCCCTGAGTGGGTTGGGACCGGCATATCTTCGGGACCGCCTCTCCCTGTACGTTCCCCGGAGATCGCTCCGATCAGCGAATAAATATTTACTTGTGGTCCCCGGCCCTAAGGAAGCCCGCCTCGCTTCAACCAGGGCCAGGGCCTTTTCAGTCCTGGCCCCAGCTAGGTGGAACGCTCTGTCAATGGAAACCCGGGCCCAGTGGGACATATTATTGTTCCGCCGGGCCTGTAAGACAGAGCTGTTCCGCCAGGCGTTTGGTGATTGAAGGGGGCGGTGCCATGTCGGCCTCCCACCTTTGGGGTGGGGAAGGTTCTCCCCACCACTGCACCTTGTTAATTTGTTTTATTATTTGTATATTGATTTTAGTTTTTGTTTTTATCGATTTTAATTGTTCACCGCCCAGAGCCCCTGGGGATGGGCGGTATATAAATTGAATAAATAAATAAATAAATAATTGCCTCTAGTTTTTTCCTTTTGATTATCAGTTTCTTGTATACTTTAGGGCTGCAAAAAATTTTATGCTTCTGCTCTAATTCCTGAACATTAGCTAATAGTTGTGATTTATATTGTTCTTTTTTTCTTATAGGACACCACAAAGGAGATAATCTTCCCTCTCAAAATCACCTTCATGGCATCCCAGACTACATTTGGAGAAGTTTCCCCACTGGAATTAATTTGGAAATATTCTTCTAATTCCTTCCCTATATCTTCTGAAAATGATTTATCAAATAAAAGAGATTTGTTTAATGTCCAATGAAAATCTTGTCTGGTCGCTGTATCATATTTAATCTCACATTCCACCCATGCATCGTCTGACCAAGCTCTAAGCCCAAAGTTTGAGGTATGGACTTGGTGACTTAGTTTTGGTGACACTAGAATATAGTCAAAGCGGGTGAAGATATCATAACATGGGTAATAATAGGTATAATCTCTCTCTTTAATATGTTGGATGTGCCAAATATCTTGCAGTGAAAACTTGTCAAATAAATCATTTAATTTTGACCGATTGGAGAGCTTTTTCAATTTGCTAGCTGCTTTTTTGAGGAATAATCTGTCTAGAGTTATATCTGCTATATAGTTCAGATCCCCTCCCCCGCAATGACTTCCCCTTCCGCAAATGTAGAGAGGTTAAGAAAGAAATCATATATGACTTCTAACTGATTATTATTAGGGGCATAAATAGAAGCAATGGTAAGTTTGGAACCATTAAGTTCACCTTTAATCATTAGATATCAGCCTGCTGGATCTACACTGGTTGCTTTTAACTGAAAATTAATATTCTTGGAAGTTAAATTGCCACACCTCTGGCTTTAGAGGTGCCAGGAGCCAGGTACTGATGTTGGAACCAGCTAGTTTTGAGCACATGAGGCATCTTTCAGCTACGGTGCGTCTCCTGAAGCAATAGAATGACAGGACATTGCTTTACCAAAATAGAGGTGGTGCGTTTAAGCTTAATGGCATTATTAAGACCCCTGCAGTTAAAAGAAATTACCTTAATGTTGTTGGGCATTAGGGGTTGAGAAACACAGATTTCAAGTGAAGGAGCCAGTTCAAGATTAGTTGGCCTTCAATTATAAGCACTAAACAGACAGCATCTGCTAATAAACAAGCAGCATAGCACTCTACCATGCCAAAAAATTGTATGATAAACAATCTTGTAACCAACAGTTAAAGTCTCCGATGGTTTCAGTAACATAGCTTTCCCCCCCCACAACCCTCCCCTCCCTGAAGCACCCTCCTAACCCCAACATCCCACTTGCCTCCCTCTCCCTCCCTTCAATTCCAAAACAAAGAAAAACAAAAGAAAAAACCCACAAACGTTAACATATGAAACACTTTGTCCTCACAAAGAGGAATTCCTCCAGAATCACTGCCCAAAGGCAGTGAGTGGGGAAAATGTTTAACCCTCTGTCTGGAGGTCCCTATGCGGTGTTCTGGGGAAATAAAAGGGCAAACTCCCCCCCCCTCCCCCGGCCGGCTCCTCTGTACAGACTACAGAGTGAGGTATACCTAGAAACCTAGCCTTCATTTCATCGATTAGCCTTACAAAGGCACAAACTTAGAGTTACATCTTAAGCTTCAACTAATAAGGCATAGTTATGGCCAATATTGATGTGTCCTTATACTATAGCTTAGAGTCAAGGTGACTGTTTTATGGGGATCTTGCTCCATTTTGCTTGTCTCTCTCTTTTGGGTTTCCAGTTGTCGGTTGTTCTGTTGATGTCTTCTAGTTTCAGCTCTTCCAGGAGTTGTTTGCCAGTCTCTAAATCAGAAGCCTGCAACACTCTGCCCTGATGAAAGACCTGGAGCTTTGTAGATGAGACCCATCTATATCTAACATTAGCCTCCGTCAGTCTAGATATAATGGGCCAAAGTTCCCTCCGATGTGTAAGCGTTTCAGCTGAGAGATCCTGAAGATCCTTTGATCTTGCTGTTTTGGAACATAAAATAGCCTCTTCTCCTTGCCTCACGCAGGATTTTTTCTTTAGTGCAGCCATGCAAAAAGCTGACAACAATGTCCCTATTTATTTTACTTCTTGAGTTATGTGGAGAGCCTAGCCTGTAAGCAAGCTCAATCAAAGGTGTGACGTCATCTTCTAATTTTTCAGTAGCAAGCCACCCAGCAACAAATGCGGCTAGATCTGATGTGCCTTCAGCTTCCCCATCAAAACCTCTAAATTTAAGATTCTGAAATTTTAATTTATTTTCAAGGTCGATGATTTTATTTTTAAGCCAGCTTTCGCTAGTCTGCAGGGCGCGCGTTCCTTCTTGCACAGTTAGACCGAGTTGTAAGGCGGTCTCTGCAGTTTGGGACACTTGTTGAAAGGTATTCTTAATATCACTAAGCTGTTCAGTTATGGGTTTTAGTAGGATCTCCATTCTTTTTGCAATTTTGTCCTCTAGCAAATCAATTTTGTTATTAATTTCGGCCTCAAGTGCTAGTAGTTCATTTTCATTTACCTCAGTTTTGCTTGTGGCGGCTATCTTGTTTGAGCTCCTCATGCCCGCACTGGCCCTATTTCTGGTCTCAGTGGTTGGAAAAAATGCCTTTAAAGACAGGGGAGCAGGTTCTGTGGCTTTGTTCCTGCTTCCCCCAGGCTTCCCCGTTGTTTGATGTTGCAGATGGCGCCTGATTACTTTGAAAAGCCGGCTGAAGGGGAGAACGAGATCAGAGCTTGCTCTTTAAGCAACTGGCTCCATCGTGCGTGGCGCCCCGCCTCATGATTCTCATGCATGTCATGGAGAAGATTCTAGACTATTCTACCCAAGATATTAGTTTTAAAGATCTGAGGTTGGCTTGTTTAATACAAACGAACATTCAGTCATTCAGATTCTGCTTGTAATCTGGAATGTTGAAGACCAGCAATGATATTTCATGCCATAGATTTTACCGCTCATTCTAGCACCATCAGTGGAAGGAATATAGACTCCCTGTAACAGCAAAATTGAAAGGTTCATGTGACCTCTCAAAAGGCTTATGTACTGTGATATAAATCTATTTCAGGAATGAAAATTTGTATTTATATTGCTGAGGGTACAATGCTCAGTTAAAAAGCATTCTTGACTTCTAAACTAACCTACCACTTGGTTTTGCTTTCCCTTTTTTCTTTACAGATAGAAATTATAGCTGAAAGATGCAAGATTCAAGAAAATCAAATCCTTAGGTTTAAAAAAAAAATTCCCCTCACCCAAGAGCCATCATTTCAGTCCAACTAAACTGGGGCATTTTTAGAGCAAACAGAACCACAGACCTATGAGAAGCAAAAAGGGAGAGATGAAAGCCTTACTTCCTTTTGGTTTGTAACAGAGTATTTTTTTGGAGCCATCTGCTTTAAGAAAACATAGTTACTATTTTTTTACCATATAAAAGGCACATTTATAATTCAAGGCGAAATTTTTAAAAGTTTAAACTCTGTTCTAAATCAAAAGATAGCAAGCTTTTAATTTTTTTTCTTTTTTATCAAAGCAGTATGTTGAAAGGTTTAGTATCTTCAGAGTCTTAAAACTTGCAGTCATTGCAAGCTTTTTAATTAAGATGTAATATATCAAAATATTGAATATATATACTAACAAATTATAAATGTCTGAGTACTTTGTAAACATTATCATGTGTTGTATGATTATTTTAGTCCAGTGATTTAGAAAATTTACTTAAGACCCATCAGCATTTTTTTAAAAAACCTAGCACATTATAAAGTTTTATTCTTATGACTTCTTCAAAGGATCAATAAGAAATTGTGTTATGAGGGCATGGAGGATGTTCTGACAGAGAGCCACGGTACCCAAACAGAACAACTGTTTGGACAGAAGTAGCCATTACAGCTCAAACCTAGAAAACCTTTGTGCCTTCATAAGCCTTATCAAGTTAATATTTCAATATTGTACTGACTAGCACAAATATAAAGACACACAACTGCATCTCATTCTTGCTACACATCTCCCTTCTCTGAAAAGCACTCTGGGGCCTAAGCACACAAAGTCCCTGATAGCTCACTAGTTCCAATCAGACCCAATTTCAGGGACGAATTCCCAACACTCTTATTAAACTACTTCCATAAAAATTCAGACTTCTGTGAACTCAGCTTCCTTACTTACAAATGGAGACATCCAAAAATCTGCACCCGCTTATAAAAAAAAAATTAATCTAAAGTCAAAAAGCAATGTAAAGGCACAACTTGATTGGGCATAAATAAGGCAGTATTCGGCTATGTGCACTAGATTATACTAACGAGAATTTAACAAGTCGAGAATGTTTCAGAATGCCAAGGAATGTGGTCAGCCATTGATTGACTTGTGGGGGAAGTCATGATTTATAATGTGTCTGAACCAACCCACAGTAAGTGACAGTCCTGATTGGAGTTCTCGAATAAAAGGTCAGCGCAGCCAAAGATTAAGCTGCATTTCAAATACAAACAGAGTACAGGTGCTTTCCATAAACAAGAAGATATTTCTAAAGATGCTGTGACTGTAGGTCAAGCTGGCCAACAAAAGCACTGTGTCAAATAAGCATGCCAAATCTATAAATATGCTTATCTCACATGATTTTTAAGACAAATTTAGACAGGTCCACTAAAAGAGCTCATTGTAAAACCTCAGCATGTGTAATGAGAATCCCTGTCTTTCTGATGCCTAAAGCTTTGGTTTCTAGTCTACCATTCTAACAAACATAGCTACCTTTAGAAGAAAGCATCACTCATTAGTGGCAAGGGGCCTAAAACCATCTGAAGTTAACAAGCCTAGCAATAAAATCTCAAGAATCATAAAACTTCCTACAAGAGGAATTTGGCTTTCTGTCCTTCAACAGCTTATACAATTACAGGAAGAGAAAAGTGAGGTCTAAAATGATTAATGTGACTTGGGGGTGTGAGAGTTTTAACCAAGCAAGAATGATGGGCTTGCCAGATAGAGGGCATGAGGCCCAATAAAGAGAGCTAAAAAAGTTCCCAAGATGTCAATGGAAACTCAATCTGATCTGTAACTCAAGATTATATTGACCAGAGAGTATATCCAACACAATATTTTGCAACTTCCAAGCAAGAGCTGTGGCAATCTCACACTATAATTTTCCACATAATTTTGTATTCTAAGGACCGTGCTTTAAAGAAAATGCAAGGTTCTACCTTTAGCTTTTAATATTTGAAAACCAGGGAGTCAAGGCTCATAATGACCTAGGAGTAGCACTTCCTAGGACTCTGACTCGTTTTCTCCAACTTTATTCAAGTTATTTCTTTACTTCTGCAGTATCACATTTCCAGTTCCAATTTAAAACTTCAACTATGAGCACACCTAGCAAAAAAGCAAGTATCATTAAACTCAATGGGATTAATTTTGGAATAAGCATATTTAAGATCAAAATACAGCCCTGCTTTCTGAAAGGCAGCCAGAGGCTTTTTACAAAGATACGCAAGTCTTGAACACTGCCATTTTCTTCCTGGGTTCAACAAAATGATAAGTACCCGCCTAGCACAAAGCAGAAAGTGATCATTACATTCTTGTACCCCACCCCAAATATAATTACCTTGAAATCTCAGTAGTTAGTTCTGGGTGAGTCTTTCTCAACTTTAATTTGTGTACACAAAAATTGGTAGTAGCTATGAGGCACAGAAAATTTGCTAGTGTTTAAACCACGGTAAATTATCTGTAGTAAAAATATTAATTCAGGCTTCTTTTTGGCTTTAAGTAGCCATTTTGTGACTGAAGCTGCGCCTTAGCATCTTCCTTCTGCTTTGCTTACTGTCTGTTCTACCTGTCTCTGTCCCCTTTGACTGGAAAAAGCTACAGTAGATCCACCATGACAGGGCCATGACCTCACTTGTCGCACATAACAGTTCTACTCCCTTTCTTCAGGAAGCTTGCTCCCGCAAACACATCACTGTTTTGAGTGGAATTTTGGTTTCAATTTCTGCATCTGCAGAAGCTCTTATTAAAGGCCTATCTATCTCTTTTCCATTTTCAATATTTTGTTTCAGCAGATTCCAGGGTCCTTTATATATTTTATACATCCTTTCAACACAAATTATTTCTTAATTTCTCTATATAGCATACCACATTTTTAAGGGTCAGACCACACATGATGACAAGATCAATTCACATTTCTTCATGTGTCTACCACTTCATGTGTAAAGTGAGGAATGGATATTTTTATATATTAAAATCAGCACATGGTTGAGGGATATTAATCCCTGGCCCTTTTCCAAATCAATGTGCTGTTTCTTTTCAGGCTTTCCTTACAAATCTCTACTGTGATACCAAAATTAAGCTAGGATGGAAGAAAAATCCTTAGAGCACAGCGAGGTAAGGTTAAGCTCCCTTTCTAACATGGCCATTTTCTAAAAAAAAAAACCACTCAAGCCTGCATGAACAAGAAGATGTGAATAAAAATACATGTTGTTCAGCACATCAGATCTAGCTGAACCCTAAAAATGCATACATTAGGTAGTGAATTTCTAAAAACAAACTACCTCATTCTCTTCCCCTAAGAATCAGCCTCTAATGAAGTATCTCATACACCTCAATTATTTCAGGAGGGAAATTATCCTAAGACATAGAAGGATAAGTGTGTTGCTGATGACTCACTTTTTATCCCTGTGCATGTGCAGTAAAAGGGATAAGAAGCGAGCGGGGGCAAAACGGTCTGCCTCCCCGCCTCCTCCTCAGGCCTATAAAGGCCCAGCGCAGCAGCAAGAAGGCCCGACACCGTGGCGCCAGGCCTTCCCACTGTCTTGGGGCTTTCGGAGGCCCAAAAAGACCTGGCCCAGTGACAGGCAGACCCAGAGCCATAGCGTCGAGCCTTCCAACCGCTGAGGAGCCCACCGCTGCGGCCCGCTGCCCAGGAGCCCACCACCGCTGCCCACTGCTGCCAAGGCGCCACCACCGCCCACTGCTGCTAATGAGTCCATACCCTTCCCTGCCACTGAGTTGCCCACCCACTCACTACTCAGCTGGGCAGGGAAAAAGCAGGATGAACCTGCTTTCTCCCTGCCCAGCTGATCCACAGGCAACTGGTGGCGGGGGGTGATCTTGGGAAGGCCAGCGTGGCTGAGGAAGGCCCAGAAGCTGAGGAAGGCCCAGTGCAATAGGCCGGGAGTGCAATGGGCAGCCGCAGCCACGCCTCAGGCCCTTGAGCCAGCAAAGACTGGGGCGGAGAGCGGGAGGGTGGGAGGGAAGGGCCTGGGACCGAGGCCACCCCAGCTGGCGTATGGAGCATAGTGCATGGGCTTCTCCCCCCTCCCTCCGGACAGCTGCACTCAGCTGTGAAGAGCCTGGTGAAGCCCTCCCGGCCCTCCTCCATTCCCACAGGCATCCCGGTGGTTCCCAGGAGGAGAGGCTCACCTAGGCTGTGCGAGCGGGAGACCTGGTATGGCTTCCAAAAGAGGCACACAGAGAGGCCCTCAAGAGGAGTTGGCAGGGCAGCAGCAGCCAGCCAGGGATGTACAAAAAGGAATGACAGGATTGCCCACTGAAAATAACAGGAGAGGCTTGAAGGTCCATTGGAGGAAATGGGAGCCCAGAATGCCAATTTGCTTGCATGGGCTCCAGTGAAAAACATTATAGCACAAAATAAGTTGCAAAGAAAATGCGGAATGAATTTTCCATAAAAGTCTCTGGGCCCAGATAGACCACTCTGGGATTGGTAGTAGTAGAAGCGTTCTTGGACTGCAATGACAGGCCCCACAATGGAATGACAGCCCCTGCGAGTAGCAGAAGTGTTCTTGGACTGGAATGACAGGTTGCACAACAGAATGACTGCTCTGGGGAATAGGCTTTCCCTTAAATTCACGGTGAGTACAACACTGAAGCATTTTGTTTCACTTTTTTATTGGCCTGCCGGATGTCATGGGTGCATTGCCATGGCAGTGCCCTGCCCATCACTGTCAGCCCTGACAATCATCGGGGACTACATAAGAAGAATGGCTCTTACCACTATGCCCAAAGGCTGATGGAGGAGAAATGGGGAGGAGGGAGGGAGGGAGCCAGCCAGAGGGGGAGGCGAGCAAAGGGAAGCTTTAGTGAGTGCGGGCACGGGAGGGTGTGCATTTCTCTGTGTGTTAATCTTTGAAACTCCTCATCTTGGCACTGCCACTTCTCTCCCCGTCTCTACCTCCCAGCAATAACCCTCACCAATCCCCCCTCTGAATGCACAGTCAGAAAATGTGCAAGGCACTGCACATCTATTTTTTTTGGCCAGGATGTACAATGGGAAGAGACCACTTGCCGCTAGGAGGAGGCCCGCCCAATCCATTTTCTAGAGTCTGTTGTATTTGTTCACACAACGGGCATTGTTTCTAGTGAAAGAATATTCAGTTCTAGCGAATCTGCTGTACCTTTTAACCAGGGCTTTTTTTCAGGGAAAAGAGGTGGTGGAACTCTCTAGGAGTTCATATGCACGCGCAAAGCACACGCCGCCCAAAACACACAATGATGTCACTTCCAGGAAGTGATGTCACTCCCTGGAAGTGCCCCCCTCCCCCTGGAAGTGCCAACTTTTCCTCTTCACTGCCACATTTTTTTCACTGCTGTTTTCAGCCTTGAAGGATAACTTGTGAATGGGGTGGAGAGTGCCGTCAAGTGATAGCCAACTTATGGCAAGTCCTGGCAGCAAGATACTAACAGAGGTGGTTTGCCATTGCCTGCCTTTGCAAGCCTGGTCTTCATTGGAGGTCTCCTGTCCAATTACTAACCAAGGCTGACCCTGCTTAGCTTCTGAGTTCTTGAATTTGCTATCATTCAAAGAAGGGGAAAGGAGGAAAGGTGTTGTTGTTTTAAGATTGGTAAAAGAAAAAGAAAAAGAGAGCAAAAGAAAGCCCAAATATTTCAAAATTAGCAAAGCGAAACAAAAGAAAAGAAAAAAAACCAAAGGAGACTGCAAACTCAAGCTCCCACAGACAACAGACAGGAACACCTGTGCTCAGAATCTAGCAGAGTGCAAAATTCCAATAGCAACCCGCACCCCTCCCCCTGCTGGCCCAAGAGAAAAAACAGAGACCAGATACAAAACAGCCAAGATATTAAAACACTTTAAAAAGTCTCAGAAATTGTTTCCAAGACAAAGCTCTAGTGCAGAACCAATAACAGGGTCAACAACTGATAGACCAAAGGCCCTCTCAAAAAAAGACCATCTTCAGAATGGGTTACTAACTACAAGATAAAGGTTGGAGTTCTGCAATTACAACTGCCATCCAGACTACAGAGATCACTTCCTAGATGTTATTCTAAGACTTTCATTTCTCAGATTCTAATGTGTATCATAGCTTTGTGGGGTGGACTCTATAGTATACCATGGAGTCTTCCTTTCAAAGCTGCCTTTTTCTCCAGGGGAACTGATCTTTGGTAGTCTGGATACCAGTTATAATTCTGAGAGAACTCCAGGCCCAACCTTGATATTGATAACCCTACTGGGGTTGCCAACCTTCAGGTGGGGCCAGGAGATCTCCTGGAATTACAACTGAAACTCCAGATGACAGATATCAGCTCCCATGGAGAAAATAGCTGCTTTGGAGGGTGGACTGTATGGCATTTTATCCTAATGAGTTCCCACCCCTCCAAACCCTGCCCTCCCTAGTTTCACCCTCCCAAATCTCCAGGAATTTCCCATCCCAGAGTTGGCAATCCTACCCTACACAAAACTGTTTCTAAGAGGCTCACAGATTTTAAAATCACAATGCCCAACATGTTCAGGGCACATTGCTTCAAAACATCAGGGATTAGCAGGGAAAGGATGGGATGAATGAGAATGAATGCCATCTGGAGTTACTATGTTTGCATGCAAATTCTAGAAGATGGAAAACATGAGAGGCAGAGCCTCTATTCCTTATTTTACCCTGATTTAAAACTAAAATGATCTCAAACATTTAAGGTGCAAGTTAAGGTGCAAGTTGGTCATATAGCAATTTCATGCATTAGAACCAGGTTGTTGCTGCTGCAGGTCTCCCTGACTTTGGCTGTCTTCTGACAAAGCATATGTTATTCTTTCAGCAAAAATATTTCTCTTCTCTGAAGTTCCTCTGCTCTTTCAGGTGGCTTGTTTTTTAAAATTTTAAAACTCCCTCTTCCCCCAAGCCCACCAATAGGACTTCTCCGGGCTAGCTAAAGCTAGCCTGCCCGAAGTTCCTCTGCAGTAGAAAGGGTGGCCTTTAAAGACGTTAAGAAAGGACTCACCTTTGGCTTCCCCAGGAAATCTCTTGCTGCTTCCCCGCCCTGTCACAGGCCGAGTTATCAAGGAAGGAAGCAGCTACTCCTGGGCAAGCTGCTGCACCAGGAGGCAAAAAGAACCTGAGCTGCGCAGTGGGAGGAAGCAGAATGAGGTGGGTGTGGTTACCAGACACGTGATCTCTTTGGAGATCTCTTTGGAGATCTCTTTGGAGAACTTCCGGAACAGCGTTCCGGAGCATTCCTGCTCAAAAAAAGGCCTGCTTTTAACCCTTACAAGAACTTAAGTTGCTGGGTAATTTTACTTTCTTTTCCATTTAGATGATCACACTCCAAATAGAGAAGGTATATGTTATGACCTTTACTTTCTTTGGGGTAGGTTTTGCCTTTAATCTTTCCCTTACACCCTCTGGGTAGTTTGCTGCCACCAGGAATATATTATTCCAAGATATTTTATTTAAATTTTCCCTTTGGTAACGTTCCTAAGCGTCAGGCTCCTTCGTGGTTCTATGTGGCCCTGAGGATAAGAATGGGATATAGCAATGACAGCTACAGAGGGATATAACAAAACAAAATAAACTTTTATTTAGTCAAGAAGCGTATCAGTTTCATAAACGTAGTTCTTGGTTCTTAAAGTTATGTCCTATAAACTCATTCACACAGATCACTTCTAAAGTTGCCTCTTTCTCTAATTCAATATTACTCTCACAGAAATGCTTAAACTCCTCAGGCAGCACACAGCTGGCCTCTCTTTCTCTGACTGAGTGTCCTTTCACAAACATGCTCAGTTCAGGTTCCGCACAGGTTATATTTCTCTCATAAATACTTCAATATACTCAGGCAGCACACAGCTAGCCTGCTTTCTTCTGACTGAAACTTTTCTCTCTGCCCTGTCAGTCTCAAACTCCATTCACTCCGCCCACACTCTCAGTCATCAACCAATCATATCACTCACCCATCCCCCACTCTTCACCTATCTCACCAAGCATTTAAAGACACATGCACACATTTACTTGAAATCATTACAATATACAACCTACATCTATCTGCAGGCCTTTTTTTTTTTAACCTAGACAAGCTGATGTAAAGTCTAAACCTCAATAACGAATCAGAGAAGCACATATGATGATTGTCCCCCATTTGCTTGCACTGATGGATGTGAATCAGGCATCCTCCCACATAATAACATAACAGTTGAAGAAGCAGGACCACCTCTGGTGCATCACAAATATTTAATTCCAGGTGAGTTGTGTAGCAACAAGCACCTAATTTTGCCATTTGCATACTAACTCTTTGGCAAAACAATGATTCACAGCTTTGTCACAGCTTAACTCAAAATATGATGTATGGGTCTAGAGAAAGGTTTTGATTTCTAGGGCTCATTGCCAAAATAAATTCTATGTAGCACCAGAGTTTCTAAGACTATTTCAAAGGGAGATTACTTTTGTCTTCAGCACGTACCACCCATCTGTCCTGAAATAGTAAGTAAAAAGCCAAGCTAAGCTTTTAAAAAATTAAATAACTGAAATATAGACTATTGCAACAATAAATGAAGTCAGCTTTATCAGTGCTAATATAAAGGGTCAAAGTTCCTTTTCCTGACTATGGAATACATAATACAGACAACATTTTAGTCCAAAGCTATCAATGCTGATCAAGGAAAGACGCACACTCACACGAGTGAATAAAATGTGGAAGTTGCTGCCAGAATGCAACTATAGCCAAAAGCATAGACGGCTTTAAAATGGAAGATATGTCTATTGTTAGAGGGCTTCATCAGATGTCGGTATTAAGGGAAGGAGGGGTTGCCCCAAGAATAATAATAGTTTTTGTGAATGTAATTTTTGTCTTCTCTTGGCCAGGTCTACTATGAATTCTTCCTTCAATACTGCCAACATTTGAGCTTCAACAAAGTGAAAATGAACAAAGCAGCCAATGACATCACAGGCATATGCTCTCTTCCAACAGTGACATCATTTAACTACACACATGCAGCAGAGAACAATATCTCCTGGTGGTCTTCATGTGCAGATCATAACCTGTTCACCACCTAGGCCTTCCAATAAGAATATCTACTCTTGATGAAATTATATGAGCAGCCATTGTTGTTAGCTGAACACACACCTGTGGTATTCAGTCAAGACTTTTTTTATCTGTTAGGGATATTCAAAGTTCAATGGGATATCTGATGTTCAAAGAGAATCTCTTGAAACTACACCTATAGGTAAATGACATCACAACGGTCTACAGAGAAGGACAACATGAATCATAAAGCCCCTACAACTTCAATTAGCGGGATTTAAGCCAGTCGGATATAACCAAACACTTAACATCATCCCTGGGTTTAGAATTATGTCTTGTAATTCAATACCCTAGAAAATATCAATTCTAAGGAAAGACGGCCAGAACTGGGCTGTCAAAGACTGAAGAAAACATTAGCCATGTTTCGGTGCACCTGATTTGTTTTTCTTTTAAAGAGATTAGATTAGAACACAGAATTAAAACACCTACATGGTTAACTGTATCTCCAGTGACTGCACTTTAACTACAGATAATCTGTTGAGCACCACATTCCCTACTGGACACTCTAATTAGGGTGCAAAGTGCTATACAACCCCCTTGACAAATTGATGAAGGAGACTTCTTGCAAGGTGATCCAAAAGGCAGTGTTGACACCATTAATCATTTATCTGTTAGAGAGAATATAAAAGGCTCTTCCATTTAGAGAATTCCTCCTGAAGATGTCTTAAGGAAAATCTTTCTCCGCTCTTCCCCTCCACTCTGCTCCACCCTTCTGATAATGAAAATCAGAATTGGTGTTTTTAATTAGTTATTCAACTATCAAAAAGAGTCCAGTAGCACCTTTAAGACTAACCAATTTTATTTTATTGTAGCATAAGCTTTCGAGAATCAAGTTCTCTTCATCAGATGCCTATGATTCTCCTGTTTAGATCAAACATTGCAAAGCTTTCCATGGTGGACTTCTCATTATAGTTGGCCAAGTCCAGAAATATCATCTCGCTTGGAAAGGAACTTTTAGTATTTATTTACAAAAGTTATGTCCTATCTTGGGACACACATGCAGCCACAAAGTGACTAATAATTAAAAACAAAATATTAATAAAAATACATCCAGTTAAAACCAATGCTAAAATACATATATAGAACATAATAACAGCAGTTAAAACATAAGCACAGTCACTGAACGGACACCAGACAAAACAGTTTTCACCTGCTGGCAGAAGACAGTGATATCCCTGGGTAGGAATCATGATCAAGAAGGCCCTTCCTCAGTTGTCACTAGGGGTATGCACTGGGGAAATATTCAGTTTTCCCACTTCGGGTTTACCCGAAGTGGGAAAAAGATTCGGAATAACCCAAAACTTGGATTGGCTTGCCGCTTCGGGTTTGGGTTATCGGAATCGCTTCAGTATGCTTCGTAATGATTTTGAGCATACCAAAGTGAGGGCGACGGGGAAGGCCGCAACCAACGCCTCCACCACCCGCGCCGCCGGCTCAGCCACCACGGCACCTGCACCACCTGCACTGCTGCTTCAGCCGCCGCAGTAGCCAGCAGGGCAGCAGGGAAGGCCGCAGCTGGCGCTTGCACCGCCGCCAGGATGTGGGGTGTTGGTGGGAGGGAGCCCTTTAAAAAGGCCCCAAAGCTTCCCGAAGCGACCCAAATCACTTCAGGAAGTTTTGATTCCGTATTTCCAAATCGAGGCCATCATACTGGCCCCGATTCGGAAATACCGAATCTTTATGAATCAGACCCGGTTCAGGGTTTTTTTCCAAACTGGGAACCCAAAGTGCACACCCCTAGTTGCCACCCATCTAACTTCAGAAAGCAGAAACACTTTGAGGAGAGCCTCAAAAGATTACTATAGCATCTTCTCTGTACAAGAGTAAGTAGAGTATAAGCAGTCCTAAACCACAGAGGACTTTAAAGGTCACTAGCTGTAATGTCATTGTATCAGCTCAGATCACATAAGATACTCATGAAGTCACTAGAATTGGGACTAGAAACAAAATGAGAGCCAGTATAGACAGGCCAAGAGAGGAACGGACCTTTGGGCACTTACCAAGAAGGGTCCTTCTCTCCGAAGGCAGGAGGACATCTTGGATTGTTTGTTTTCACCCAATCAGGGAGGCAGGAAGTCTTATTTGTTTTTCCTCTTCCTCTTGGAGCCTGGGAACACCCCTTCTCCCTCAGTTCTGGTGACTCGATAAGCAGTAAGTCTTCCATCCTTCTAAAAAGAAATACTACTCACTGACCCTGAATTGTGGTCTGTTCTCATGATCTGTAAAGGATAAATCAATGGACAAGAATGCAGCAGGCTAGAAAAAAACTGCAGGAGAGAGAAAAGACAACAGCGGTACAGAAACTCAGGTAAGAAAAGAGCTAATGAGAAACAAGGGAGGAGCAAGATGTCCTCCTGCCTTCAGAGGAGAAGGACCCTTCTCAGAAAGTGTCCAAAGGTCTGTTCTCCCTCTGAGGCGGAGGACATCTTGGGTGCTCCCAAAGCAGTTATTCCTTTGAGGGAGGGAAGAGTTCCTCATCCTGCATTACATGCTGAAGAACTCTCCTTCTGAATGCTGCATCTGCTGAGTCAAAAGTGTTCAGTTTATAGTGTCTAATGAATGTTGAAGCTGAGGACCAGCCACCTTGCAAACCTCCTCCACAGAAGCATTACTGTAAAGGGCTGCATTTGCTGCCATGCTCCTGACTGAGTGGGCTGTAATCCCTTGCAGGACTTCTCTGTTGCTTGATTTGTAAGCCTCTGTGATGCAGGATCTGATGCTTTCTCCTATTATCGCAAGTGACATTTTCTTCCCTTAGTTAGGAGGAGCAACGTTGATGAAGAGAGAAACCGTTCTCCTGATCGATTCTGTCCTGATTAAATACGTCTTGAGGGCTCTCCTAACGTCGAGAGTATGCCAATCCCTCTCTTTGGGATGGGATGGATTGGGGCAAAAAGACGGAAGGTAAATTTCCTGTATTATATGAAATTTAGAATCGGCCTTGGGTAGAAAGGTAGGATCCGTGCAAAGAACTACCTTGTCCTGATGGAAAATACAGAGGTTGGGCTTGATTGACACGGCTCCCATCTCTGAAATCCTTCTGGCCGAAGTAATGGCGTCCAAGAATATAGTCTCAAGTTTCAGCCACTTGAAGGAAACAGATCTGAGTGGTTCAAAGGGAGGTTTTGTTGAGGCCGATAAGACAACATGAAGCCTCCAAGTGGAGAAGTAATGAATCATAGGAGGATTCAATAGAGAGGCGCCCCTTAGACATCCTCATTGAACGTCTGGAAACCTTGATGCCATTCACAGGAGGAAGGACCACCGTCTGTTTTCAAAGCATAGCTGGTTTGAGGCCAAAGGCCAGACCCCCTTGTAAAAACCCCAGAATCGTGGCTATCGAAGGATGCATGAAGTTGAGCTTCTTTCTCTTGGCCCATCAAACAAAGGCCTTCCACAAGGTATTGTAAATTCTGACGGTTGATTTCCTCCTGGAAATCAGGAGTGTGCGGATCACTTGAGGAGGATATTTCATATTAGCTAGATTCCGCCTTTCAACTTCCATGAGGTCAGACACATCCGGTCTAGGTGAGGGTGCCAGACTGGCCCCTGCTGGAGGAGAACTGGTACTGATGGAAGGCGCATGGAAGGAAGAATAGACATCAACTGGATCATGGAGAACCATGGCCTCCTTGGCCAACATGGTGCTATGAGAATCACTTCCACTCTCTGTTCTGCTATTCTCCCCAGCAACTTGGGAATGACCAGAATTGGAGGAAAGGCGTATAACAGACCCTTGGGCCATGGGGATGAGAGGGCATCAACCTCCTCCACTAGGGGGTGTAGGTACCTGGAGAAAAACCTCAGGCCTTGATCATTTGCAGGAGTTGCAAAGAGGTCTAGGATTGGAGTTCCGAACTGGTTCGATATCTCCAGAAAGACTTCCCGTTTGAGGGTCCATTCTCCCGGGTGAATAGTCTGCCTGCTTAGCCAGTCAGCCTGAGAATTGGCTGTGCCCTTGACATCTTCATCACCTCCTTGTGTAGCCTGGAGGATCGTGTGCCCCCCTGATAATTGATGTGCACTTTGGCAGAAATATTTTCTGTGCGTATCAAAATGTTCTTGCCAGCTATGTCTTTGAACAAGTGAGTGAGGGCTAGACGAATCGCTCTTATTTCCAAAAGGTTGATGAATAACAGAGTCTCCACTGGTGACCAAATATCCTGAGCCGGGCGACCCTCCAAGACTGCCCCCCAGCCAGCTAGACTGGCATCCATAAATAACTGAAGCTTTAGTGGATTGAGGAAGGACTTCCCCTGATGCAGGTTGAAGCTAAGAGTCCACCACCTGAGGCTGTTCTTGACTCTCTGGGGGACCTTGAGTTGCTTGTCGATCTTGGTCACAATTAAGAATTGAAAGGGCCCGTGGAACTAAAGAAGCTCTCGAGAATGCAGATGTCCCCATTCCAAGGCCTCACAATTTGCCACCAGAGTCCCCATTAGTTTGGAAAGAGACAGAAGGGAGGTATGACTGTTCCTGATCATGAGGGTAGCCTGTTCCTTGGTCTTCTGAATCTTTTCTGGTGGTAGAAATAGATCACCCTCTATTCTGTCAGTTATTAGGCCCAGATGAAGAAGCCTCTGGGACGGATGTAAGGAACATTTGGACAAGTTTATCAAGAAACCATGTTTCTGAAGGAGGAGGATGGTGGTCCTGGTGTCAAGCTCAGCCTTCTCCCTGGAGTCTGCTCTGAGAAGCAGGTCGTCTAAGTAGGGGTGAATATGCATTCCCCTCTCTTTAAGGCGGACTATGGGGTTGATGAGAATCTTGGAAAAGACTCTGGGGGCCGTGGCTAGTCTGAATGGAAGTGCCTTGAATTGAAAATGTCTGTTGTCCACATGGAACCTGAGGAACCATCGATGAACTGGTTGAATCCAGATATGAAGGTATGCCTTGGTAAGAACTATGGAGGTGAGAAAGTCCCCCAATTGTAGAGCTTCTGAGACTGATCTTATTGTTTCCATACAAAAGTGCCTGAGTCTTACGAACCGATTCACAAGCTTTAGGTCTAGAATAGCTCTCCAATCTCCATTTCTCTTTGTCACTGTGAAAAAGAGAGAATAAACCCCTGAGCCCTGCTCTTGATGGGGTACTGGTTCTATTGCCTTGATGTTTTGAAGATGTTGAACTGCTTGCAGAGTAATGAGTCTTCTTTGGCAATTTTTTTGAAAAGGGGATGTTAGGAATCAATCCAGCGGGTAGGATTTGAACTCTATTGAATATCCCTTTGAGACTACTTCTAGGGTCCAGGCGTCCAACTCCAACTCCTGCCAGACTCATTGGAAAAGCTGTAGTCTCCCTCCCACCAGATCTCAAAGCAAGTCCGGATTTTTGACTCTTGCTGTTGTACTCCTGCCTGTCACCACGTTGCTGGTGTTGTCTGTTGGGTTGGTTTGCTGACATTCCAGGAGGTGTGCTTGGTGTCCTGGCGAGGTCTGGCCAAGGAGTGGTGCGTACGAAAGGACTGGTTGTTGAAAGGACATCTGTCTACTTGTCTGATTGACTTAGGTAAGGCTTTCTTTTTGTCCCTTGTTTCCACTAGCACCTTCTCCAAGGCATCCCCAATAGTTTGTCCCCTTGAAAGGGATATGCCATCAGAATAAACTTGGACCGTAGACTAGCAGGCCATGCTCTTAGCCATAGGAGCCTTCTGGTGACCACTGCTGAGGCTATGGCCCTGGAAGAAAAGGTGAGGGTGTCTAAGGTGGCATCTTCAGTGAAGGTAGCTGCCTTCATAATTCTGTTTGCCCCTTCCAGGATGCGCTTTTGGTTACCAGGAAGAAATTGGATTAGTTTACTGCTGCGCTAAAAACAATAGATGCGGAAGATGATGTTCTGATAGCCATGGCTGCCACTTCATGGGCCCTCCAGAGAGCGGCTTCGGCTTTCTTATCCACATTGTCTTTAACAGATCCCTGGCCATCTTCAGACAGGAGACTTGAGGATTGGAGGGCTGCAACTGGGGAGTCAATCCTTGGAACCTGCAAAAGCTTATTGGCATAAGATGGTAAGACATATACTTTCTTGATCGCGCTAGAACATTGTTTAGTAGAAGCAGGAGAAGCCCACTACGCTTTAAGCTGCCTTTTGAAGTATTCGGGAAAGGGAAACATGTTCTCCGGGGTATCTGCCCTGGAGAAAAACTCCTTGCACTCCCTGGGTCTGGAGGTGGTCTTGCGTGCCCCGAGAGTGTCTTCCTTCTCCCCTTTTTGCTTGTCCTGGAGTTCCAGGGCCAACAGAGCTTTGGCCAGCAAGTACTGATAATCCTCAGCATTAAATAGTCTATCAGATTGAACAGGCATATTGGTCTCCTCTTCCTCTTCCTCCTCAGAGAGAAATCCCCCCTCTTCACCCTCCTCACTTTCAGAGGAAAATCCCCCCCCCAGCACAGCCTCTATCCCTGGAAGGATCTGGGGTAGACTTCTGGGCAGTCTTAGTGGGCCATTGACAATTAGAACGGTGCACCTTTCTGGGGGGAGCAGGAGGGGTGGAGGTAGACTCACTCACTGCAGCGAGAGAAGGTTGGCAGAAATTAAAGATTTTCTCCCTCATCGTTTGGCATAAAATGGAAAGGAACTGGCCTTGCAACAGGGAATCGAGATCGCTGTTTACATTACCGGTTCCCTGGTTGGCCAGCACATTGCCTAGAGCCATGCAGGACTTGGCGCAAATGCCACTGTTGTTTCCCGCCTTTTCCGTGGCTTCTGACTCGGCGCGAATTTGTACTCCGGGGCTACCATGCTCCACCAAACCCAGCTCTGGATGTTTGCGGCGAGGTCTCTTCATTGAGGTACGCAGCTTGCCAGCCAGAAAGGTGCCGGAATTCCGTTCAAGTCTCAGCGGCAAGACAGTATCGGAGGGATTGGCCACTTCCGCCGCTACTGCAGCCACTGATGTGTTCTGCTCTTCTCCCTCCATAAAACTGTCCAGTCCCGAGACTCCATTCTTTTCAGTCTCAGCAGCAGCAGATGAAATGGGGACAGCAAAAAAGGGAGATAAAGAAAAAGTGGGGATAAAGAGGACAGCTCAGGATAGAAGCAGGGAAAGGAGATAGGAAGAAGAAAGAATGGAAGGAACAAGCCTCTAAGCAAAGGAAAAACTGTGGGCCGTCAGAGAAAATTGAAGCCACAACTGCTCTCCCTGGAGGCAGGAAAGAACTAAGGGAGAAGAGGTGTTCCCAGGCTCCAAGAGGAAGAGGAGGAACAAATTTGACTTCCTGCCTCCCTGATTGAGCGAAAGGAAACAACTCAAGATGTCCTCCGCCTCAGAGGGAGAATGATAAGGAAGATGCAGCTTAGAAAGTTCATGGTTGACCTTGGAAACAAAGCTCAGAAGGGCTTTTTATGCTCCAGGTTTTATTTATATACAAACAAAGAATGATGTTCTCAATAGATTTATTGGCTTTAATCTTCTACTCTGCTTAGCAACATTTGAAGTCTTACTCCCAGTGGAAGACCCACTTTGACTGGGAGAAGACTTAAAACACTGCACAACAGATGTAAAATATAAGCAGTAGAATACTGCAAGCAACATCCTACTATATAAAAGGCAAGCCATATTGGCGACGATTCACTTTTTATCCTTGCGCAGGCACACTACCGACGACTCTGGCCTTGAGGCCACTGTGAAGTGCCTGCTTGCCACCAGAAGGGGCCCACCAAATTGATGGTCTAAGCACTCCTCTTTGTGCTTCCCCTCAGCGCCCTCCTACTCTGGCCTCCAGGCCGCTGTGAAGCGCCCACTTGCTGCCAGGAGGGGGCCCACTGAATCAGTTTGCTGGAACTCATTGTATTTTTTCACAAAACAGGCATGGTTGCTAGTTTGTAATAAATAGCAGCGAGAATCAGAAACTTCACCAGTGGACTTTCAGTACAGAGACCTCAAAGAAAATATTAACTGCTTTAAGAAAATGGCTGCTACTTGCCTGTGCTCCAGTACCATTTCATTTTAAGGGCATTTTGAAACTACACTAGCTACTAGCCTGTTTATGACCTTTAAAGCCTTTCATGACCTGGGACCCACGTCTTTGATGGACCATCATCTTCCACACACGCCAGTGCAGTCCTCAGCCAGCCAATTGTTAGCTCTCTCTCCACTTACAGAGGCCTGTCTGGCATCTTCCAGAGTCCAGGCCTTTTCCACTATAGCTTTTAATGGGCTCCTTGAGCCAATGGGGAAGGGCCTCCCTGGTGACATACAAAAGACACTGCAAGGTTTGCTTGTTATCCAGGTCTTTTGAGGGGGAAGTGAATGGCTGGCAACTTTTCAGGGGAGGAAGAGATATGCGGGGTTTGTTTTTTCATTTTGGTTTTAACAGGAAATAATGTTAACTATTATTGTAAGCCACCTTAAACCATGTGAAAAGGCAGGGTATACATGTTTTAAAAAATAAATAAATAATTTAAAATCATTTTTATTATGCTTGCAAGAGTTTTTGAAATGAGCTGTGAATTCTGTTTATTAGAAAATTCCTCACAGACTATTGCCTTGCTCTTTTCCTAGAGAAAAATAAATGAATGATAGTTGCTAGGTCTGATTTACCAAAAAAAAGGTCAAGGTAGCAAGTCAGATAATGCAAGTACAACTATACCACTTCATATTTAGTTCAGAAGAAAAAACTTAAAGCATTAGTATATAATGCATTTAAATTACAAGTCTATGGAGGAACAGAATACATACCATTTGCATTATTCAGTTTCTCCATTAATGAAACGTAAAGAACTGAGAACAGCTCAGTAAAAGAAAAGATACAGAGTGGTACAAGAAATGCCATTCTTAAGAGTAAAATATAAACTAGTAAACTAGTGCTTGCCAGTCAATGGTAAAGTACAGCCCTTAACCTTCTTCCCTCTTACTGATCCTCCTTAGTAACTTCTCCCATAGAGATCTCCACTAGGCTTTCCAACTCCAATTTGGGAAATTCCTGTAGATCTGGGGATACTGCATGGAGGAGAGTCCACCCTCCAAAGCTAAGATTTCCTCCAGAGAAACTGATCTAGTAAGTCTGAAGATAAATTGCAGAAGAACTCCAGGCTCCACTTGGAGGCTGGTAAACACAAGTGCCACATACCCACCTCTGTCTAGTCATTCATTTCCAATTATGGAGCCTAATTCTTGCATTGTTTTGTGGTCAGAGGAATATCTTAACTTTCACCACTCAGGAGGCAATAGCAGTGCTAAGGCACATGTTTAAATATAATAAGATTCAGGCTAGATCTACAACAACTGCATTTAAGGCAGGACTCAACAAATCCCAAGTGCCAAAGTACCTAGAAATTTCATTGCAGCACCTAGTATTTTCAATGATTTTATTATAGTGTCTCTTGGTGATTCTCTGTGGAAATACAAAGCTCATTTATCATATTGCATTTGAATATGTCCTGCTGCTCTATGACAAAAATAAATGTCCATGAAGCTCCTGTCGTTGCTTGCTATATGTAAAGTTTAATTTCCACCACTCAGTGGTGGTGGATGAATTCATTTCTTAAGTAACTGTTTTCTGTACTGGCTTCAATATTCAATTAAAAATAAGTCTTTATAAGCAGTAATGAAATAATAAGTAAACAAAGAAATTTAGGCTAAGATTAAAGGTTAGATTTTTGTTGCAGTGACGGCAACTACGGCTACCCCTATACTTATTTATATACTACAACACTTTTGTCATAGCATTAATCAAATTACAAGAAACTTTGAAAAAAGATTAGGATTAAATTTTATGGTATCAATAGTTAGAAAATGGGGTCACTAAAATACGAAACCCTGAAGGCTTGTCTGCCTCCTAGATCCAAAGAAAATTTGGCAAAGCTTAACATAAAGAATCTTTAAAAGATTGAAAAAACGCATTTGACACAATAAACAAACTTCCCACTGACTTCAGAACTCTCTGGTCTTCAGTGACTGTCCCCAAAATCTTACTTAACTACAAGGAAAAACTGACAGCACAGAAAAGGTTGTGGGACAGGGGATGAATATCTCAGGGCACAGCTGGCACTGACCCTTCGAACCTGAGACTCCTGCAACATCCCAGGTCTTGTAGATTGGACCTTAGTGCAAGGAAGGGGGAGGGGGTGACATAATACAGAGGAGAGAAAGCAGACAAGTTGAGATCAAAATTCTGTACATGAAAGATTGCTCCTCATTGACTTCTCCTGCCCTTGGGGCGGAAGCCAACCCTGTGGTTTACTGCAGAGCTGGGTGGCCTAAAGAGGCCTGGAAGATGGCTAGAAAGCACAGGTGGAAAACTAACACTGAATCCAGTGCACCATGGAAGTCCTATTGAAGCGGCAGTGATTGCCACACACACAAAAATGTTATTTCTCTGCAACAATCACATCAGCTGGTTTATGGCCATCCCAGTTGTTCAAGGCATTTCAGCTTCTGCTGACTCTTAAATATGAACCTTTACTGTCTCCGGAACAGACCATTAGCTGTGATGCCTTTGCAAAGCTTTTTTGCTGATAAAAAACACAAATATGCTCCGACTGGATGCTAAGTGTAACACAGGCCAGGCAGAAGAAATGCATCTGGTATACTTATGGACCTTTTTGACTCAAGTGCCATACTGGATATTAACAGGATCCTAGAATCTGTGAATTGGGAACTGGATCCTTGCTCCTCTTGGCTGCTAAAAATAATGTAAGGACCACATTAATGAGCCCTCGATGTCTATCATAAATCAGTCACTAATTCAGGACACCTTCCCTTGGTCACTCAAAGAACCAATTATTTGTACTTTAAGAAAACGTTTAGACAAAATGATGTAGCCAATTATTGCCCAGTTTCTAATCCGCCCTTTCTAGGCAAAGTGTTTGAGAAAGCAGTAGCAGACCAACTCCAGGTCTTCTTGAGTAACTCTTGTGCTCTGGACCCTTTTCAGTCTGGTTTCAGGATAGACTATGGGACACATACAGCATTGGTGACTTCAGTTGATCACCTTCACCTGAATACAGACAAAGGACATGCTTCTTTGTTGCTCCTCTCTGATCTAACTGCAGCCCTTAATACAGATCAGGCCATCCTGTTGAGGCAACTGAAGGCAGAAGTAGGTATCAGGGGGTGTGCCTTGGACTGGTTTAAATCGTTCCTCATGGAACAGATTCAAAAGGTTGCTGCAGAAGACCAGCTATCTTAATAACACTAACAACAACAATAACAATAACAGTGCTCATATACCTCTCTTCTAGACAGATTAGTGCCTCACCCTGAGCGATGAACAAGTTAGCGTTATTATTATCCCCATGATACAGCTGGGGAGCTGGGGCTGAGAGAAGTGGCTTACCCAAGGCCACCTACTGAGCTCATGGCAGTAGTGGGATTCGAACCAGTGTGGGAATTGCCTTGTGGGGTTCCACAGGGTGCAATCTTATCCCCCTTCTATGCAAAGATTTTAGGAGAAATTGGATGTCATCAATATGTGGATGACACCCAGCTCTTTATTCCATCCAAATCCCATGGTGATGCTGTAAAGCTCAAGCCACTTATCTGCTGTAGCCAAAAGGGTGAAAACAAACAAACTGAAACTGAACCCAGACAAGACAGAAGTAATGCAAGTGGGAAGATGAACAACTTGAAAGAAATTGTAGTTTCCACTCTTGATGTGGTTCAGCTGACGCTGACTTGGTTCAGAGCCTAGGAGTTATACTGGATCCAGCACTGTTGCTGGAGAAGTAGGGTAATGCGGCTGCAAAAATTACTTTCTTCCAAATAAGTCTAGCTCAGAAGATGGCCCCCTACCTTGACACAGATGATCTGGCTACCTGGATCCACATTATGGTGACATCAAGACCAAACTACTGTGATGCACTGTACACAGGTCTCCTCTCAAAGTCAGCTCAGAGACTCCAGCTGGTGCTTATGATCAAGAGATTAAGTAGATCACGCATATTGCTCCCATTCTGCAGTCACTCCACTGGCTGCCATCAGTTACCAGGCTCAATTCAAGGTACTGGCTATCACATACATACATATGAGGGATATGGTCTCTCATATCTTCAGGACTGTCTCTCTCCCTATGCTCCGCCACCACAGCTTGACTCAACTGAGCAGAGCCTTCTGCAGAAGCCACCCAGTAAATGAGCAAAATCAGCAACTATTCATTCATGCACATTCTCAGTTGAGGCCTACACTTTATGGAATGGCCTGCTTGATGAGGTCAGGAAGGCTCCCACTCTCCTGGCTTTCCACAAACCATGCAAAACTGAATTATTCAGGAAAGCTTTTTAACACAGTTAATAAGGCTGTACTGAAATGAAATGGTTCAGAAAGTTGTTCTGGTAAAGGAAAAGGGACTGTATATTATATTACTGTGAACTGTCTGTTGCTGCAAGAATGCTCCTACCAGGTAATTTTTGCATCATTTAACATTGAGGCAGATTAGGATGAGAGAGGGTGACTGGCCTATGGTCGTGGTTTACTCAATACATCAGTAAAGCATTCAAAGCTGTACAAAGCCTCAGAAAAACTTCCTGTACTACCTCTCTCTCCAAAACAAGAAATTAGCTGGAAGAAAATGAGATTATCTAGAGTTAACATGCAAATTTCATACACTGTAAGAGCAGGGCATAGCCTAAAATGGTTAAGAATACTATTAGGAATGTTAAATGTGAATTTGACAGGCACATTTGCAAAACCTTGTTATCATATAAGTATGCTAGTCAAAGAGCCAGAACCCTGCTGAGTACATATTTGGATTTACTTCTACATAATGTGTAAAACAGCCCTGTTATGGCTCTGCCCTTTTAGACTGTTATCTTAACACTGGCATCTTTACGATTTTCAGTCAGATAGCTAAATCATTTTTGTTCTGAAATTATTCCCTTACAGACTATATTTCTGACATTAAGCTATTAGTCCCAAAGGGACTATTCTGCTTTTATACTGCAAGTTTAGCAGAAAACAGCAAAACGAACATCCTCATAAAAAAAACCAAGCACAGATCACTTTCACTTCGATTCTCAAATAAATCTGTTCTGTTAGGTGCAAAAGAGGTTGCCTTTCGCCCTACCAGCTCCCCCCCCCCCAAAACAACCAATCTTCCAAATGCACATTTTCTGCAACTCACTGGATGGGGTTGTCCATCTTGAAAGCTCCCACTGATGTTTCTTAAAATAGTGTTTGTCCAAAGCAACCTGAAGGTTTATAAAGCAACCACCAGAGAGTACTTCTAGTCTCATGAAAATACAGCATTGCTCTTACAATGCTTTCATTATTGAATAAATTATTAGCAATATTCGGTTACTTCACTGAAGCAAAGAAAATAAAAGCAGAATCTATAACACAATGAAGTACCAGCAATAACTGAGAAAGCAGCAGCTGCCACCTTGCCACAATCGAGCCTACAATCCAGCCCTAGTTAGGATCCTCAAGCAAAAGAAAGCATAGAGATGGAGTACATCTAACATTGTACTACATTGTGGCAAATCCTTCAGAAGTGTAGTTTCTGCCTTCCCCATTCCTGCACCTATCCTAACTGCTACTGGTGCAATTGCTGGCATGTATGGAAACTCAGACTAGCACACATCACACACACCAACCCCCTCCCCCCACCCCCGCCACTTTGTTCAGTTTAAGTGGTTGGGCACCTCTACAATATGTTTATTTATTTATTTTTGCATTTGTACCCCACTCTCCCTGCATGCAGGCTCAGAGTGGCAGACAACAATCAGACACATTAAAATCCATTATATAAAAATTACATCAAAACATACATTATATTACATAAAATCATAAAAATCATACAAATCAGTGAAAGAGGCAACATACCCAGAGTATTCCAATGAAGTGCATATTGGATCCTGATGTGCACAGCATAGGCTGCATCCACACATCATTGGATATTGTCCTCTCAATGTGCTACTTGCTTGGATCCTCAAACTTGTTGATCCTACAGACACTTTTAAATGTTTGAGAACAGGTAGCAAAATGGCTGTTATGAAAGCTGAGGCATGAAATATTTGGAGTTCAACATTTTCCTATGATGGAGGCAGTTGTTTCCAAAAGGATAAAGCCTCTTGGGCTCTTCTGAACACTTCCTGCTTCAATAAGATGGAGAAGAGCCAGGAGTGGCTCCTTGCTTCGAGAAATGGTTACTTTGGGGAAGAAGGAAACACACTGGTGGTCACCATGGTACCCCACGGGCACCACTCTGGAGATTAATGTGCTATAGAAATCTTCTAGAACTATACTGTCTTGTCCACTCATGAAAAATCCAGTTGCAAACAGTGGCTATAATACAACATCCAACAATGTGTGGATGCAGCCCTGACCTCTGGATAGGAAGCAGTACATTTCTATTAATAATTTCACATACATATGAAATCTTTTAAGGATAAAACAAATGTCGCTTATTCAGATATTAGGGCTGCACCCACACATTGTTGGATATTGCATTAGAGCAACCATTTGCAACTGGATTTTTCCTGTGTGGACAAGATAATCCTGTTCCAAGCAGGCAGGCTAACACAGCGCAATCCTAAACAGAGCTACTCCAGTCTAAGCCCATTGAAATCAATGGGCTTAGAATGGAGTAACTGCTTAGGATTGCTTTATTATACTTCGTATTTATTGACATCGTATTATACACATGAAATAATCCTGCCTCTCTTTTATCTTTTGAGGTTTAACACCTGTTCAATTTTAGCTACGACAGTCAACAACTGAGGTTGATTATCTCTATCAAGGGGTTAATTCAATAGATCAGAGAGCTCAGCAGTTGATTTGACCGTTCTCTTCTAGGGATGCTTGGGTTATAGTTATTTTATTTCAGCAGTAGGAAAATCTGAATTATCTTATATTCAGTTTACAGCAACTGAATCTGCCATCAATATCTCTTGAATCACAGGGAACCGCTTTGTTAAAATGCAATCAATAATTCAATTTTTAATTAGTGATTAATGAATTAATCAAAAGGGTTTCACCAACAGATTCAAGCTTTCAGCCCTAGTTTAGTCAGTTTTAAAATGCATCTCATCTTCAAACTTGCCAATAAAAGAGCATTCCCTCGTAATCAGTGAACTTTTATTTTACACACCAACCAATTAGTAAATATTTCCACCTATCATAATGACGACCTGTATTTCAGGCAAAACATATTAGTCCAGGAAGAGTCAATTCATGTTTTGTTGAGCAAAGGGAGAGAAAAAATCCAAACTGTGAATCCTTTGAGAATGACATCCTTTCTGAAAACTCACTGCCATTTATAACAGGCAGCAATGCCCCTGTTGCGTTAAAATTACTAGAAAAAAAAAAGAAGAGACAGTTGCTGAGATTCAAAGCTCTGTGGGGCTCCAACATGCTCACAGAGGTCTTCCAGGGCACAGGCTGTTCCATTCTCTTCATCACTAGGGAATGTTCCAGAAGCATCATGGGAATTCCATAAAATCTAAAAGCCTGAGATGGCAGCTGTTTGCCTGGCTTCCATTGTATCTCCTGTGCGAGGGCCATAATCACCACTGGACTTGCACAATCCCACTAAATCAGGAAAATCTATTCAAAATTAACTGTCTAAAAGGCGCAAGTGATCAAATTTATATTATATTATGCTCAAGCTAAAACATCTGACAATTATTTTTACTTATTTCCATTGGAGACAATGGAACTAAATCAATTTAATATACAACTATTTTGTCCACACTGGATCAACTAGATCAAAAGGCCTTCTCAATTAAACCACACCCAGTTGCTTTTTATTTGCCAAACGTCACTTTCTATATTAAGAGTACATCTGTTAAAAGATCCTGGGACAAATGCACTACGTAGGGGTTATTTCTACCAGTCATTTGCAAGTTATGCACTGATGTGCTGTGCTAGATGTTATACAGTGGGCTGTAAAGCAATTTTGGAGAACATTAGTACAGAGTGGCCTGAATACTTCAGAATCCTGCTGGAAATTGCCTAGTACACAGAAGCCAGTAGGCAGTAAAGGTCCCCAAATATGGTTCTACCTTGATTTTTCCTTCACTATCTCCAACTGAATAGAGCCCCGTGGCACAGAGTGGTAAGTGGCAGTACTGCAGCCCAAGCTCTGCTCACAACCTGAGTTCAATCCTGGCAGAAGCCAGGTTCAGGTAGCCAGCTCAAGGTTGACTCAGCCTTCTATCCTTCCGAGGTCGGTACATGAGTACCTAGTTTCCTGGGGGTAAAGTGTAGATGACTGGGGAAGGCAATGGCAAACCACCCTGCAAAAAGTCTGCAAAGAAAACGTCGTGACGCGACGTCCCCCCATGGGTCAGTAATACTTTATCTCCAATTGAAGTCATGGTCTGATTGGCAACATGAACATCCTCTGTCCACTGCAACCTCACTAAAGCAGTGGTTTCAATCCAGTGATTCTTTCAAAAGAGATTCAGTGTCCTAATCTGTTTCTTGATATCGACTTGTGTGTCTGCTTCTCCTTTTTTCCACCTTTTCATTCAGAAGAAGTCTATATTGTCACAGCCGATCTTAGATTCTAGCAATCAGAAATTTTTCCTTTGTCGCTCACACAGCTCGCTATCTTCATATACCTATTGCCTTTCCAAGCTTGTCTTTCAATAAGCAATTTGGTACTAAATGTATATCCAGCCTGTATTTTTTCCCCCTGCGGGAAGCACTTATCTGTCTGCAACCTCCCTGTAGTAAAATCATAAAACCTGCATATCTGTTCAGACAACCTTTACCTTTTCACTATTTAACTGAAAAACTTGCTTGAACCTACCCCCCAAAAAGCCACCGCCACCCCCACAAAAGTTAGGACTCTACTTGGACTTCAAATCTAACAACTGTTTGGTGATGGTCCCATCCCAATTCAAAGCCTTCTCCCTGCTCAGACATTTTGAAAACTAGTCATGATTTCTCCCAAAATGGGAAACTGTAACAGACAATATAAGACATGATACAGATTGGTTTAAGAATGGAAAATACAGAATGCAGTCCCTGTATTTGAAGTCTAACTCATCCAAATATAACAAATATTTCAAGAATCCAAGCACACTGCAGTCCAGTGAAGATACATGGCTTACTAGTTAGGAACAAGCCATGAGATTGCACGCTTCCTTTTCACTGCTCCTCAAATGCTTCCCCTCTCTCTCACTCATATGCTGGCCTTATGTCAAGCCAACAAACATGTCTAAAGGTGCTCCAAAATAACCATGTTCACATGTAAGCCTTGTTTTCATTTTGAAGTAGAAGACAACAGCAATATAGAGATCCACTACTACAGCACACAGATAAATTCAAAGCAACAAAAGATTACCGAAGTAACCCATTTACAGAGTCAACCTAGGATGAGTTACACCTTTCTAACCCCCATTGATTTAGAAAGGAATACCTTGTGCTAGGACTGCACTGTTAATATAAGTGCATCAGAAACATGAACCACCAGACCTCAAGAACACTGTCGGACACTTAGTAGAAAAAAAGCCACCATGGAGATTTTATATCCTCATTCCTAACTATCATGTCAAGATATCTCAATAATGATGTGATTGGTCTGGTATATATAGACAAAAGAATCTTTAAATATGGGAACACCAAAGCATCTGTACCTGTACATACATGAAAACACTGTTACATGCAGCTGTTCAAATGATAACAGCAAAAGCCCAGGAAGTGCTGCAATCAATTGGTGAAAGAGTGTTCCAGTTCACATGTATTTACTCCACATGATCTCAGTGTTCCATAACTACAAACAGAGGAAAAGCAGCAGAGGCAGCATATGTCTGAATCGCTCGTAGCACAGTGAACATACACAAATCAGAAGATACAGGTGCCCCATCTTCTCACTCTGGACTTAAAAAAGGGTTTGACCCATTTCTGTAAAACAGAAATACAGAGAGACCATGTTCACACTCTGGTTTTGAGTCCAGTGGTGAATTAGAGACCGACAAGACTTTTAGAGTGTAAGCTTTCAAGAGTCCAAGTTCCCTTCTTCAGACACCAAACATCCTGGTTTGTTAATGAAGAACATTACAGATGATGTGTCTAGCTTCTTCCTTGCTGAAAAAGGAAGATGTTGCTAAGAAAAGCTGGGTCTGAATTGACTCTTCCACAATCACAGTGCACCATTAACTAAGAAAGTAGTACAGCAAAAAATCAGGTCAATACATTTATAATAAATTCCTGCTAAAACTCTGGAGCCACACACACAAACTTTACAATTACTTCTTTTTCTGTTGTATGGTATGCCTCCTTAATGAACAGAGATCATTCTACTACACATGATTCCTCTGTTGCTCATCTTTATTCTTGGGCCCAACCTGGTAGACCTCTCTGTCTGAGGACACTCACGCCTGCCAGGACCTTTGTATCATTTAGGCGAGCCTGTAAGACAGAGATGTTCCGCCAGGCATATGGCGGAAGCTAATTTTAGCTCATCATTGCCGAGCCTTCCACCGGTCTCCCTCTACAAGCAGTATGGAGAGTCCACTCATGCTGGTTGCCCCGAAAGGGGTACAGTACTTTATCTGTTGCTGTTTTTTATGATTGATTTTAAGTTGTATTTTAATCAATATTGTACCATGCCCTGAGCCCGCTTGCAGGGAGGGCAGGTTAAAAATAAAATAAATAAATTTAAGTCAGGATGGAACATTCATCTATACAATGAAAATAAAGCAAAGAGAGGCTGAGACAGTCCTGAAACTTTACTAGTCTGTCAAAAAAAAAAAAGATTTCTACCAAGTAACAAACAGACCATGCTAAGAAAAACAGTTTCTGGATTTCACACTGTAAATGACATTAGAATATATAAAGAGAAGTAGAATATATAAGAATATATTTTTTTCAAGATGATGCAAGAACTCAATAAAAAAAGAAAAAGAAATATACTCTTTAAGTCAGAGTTAAAGGGAACAGACACATAACATCTTGGAAGCAATTGCTACAAGAAATAGAGCTTGTTTGAATGTCCTTGCTGATCCAGAAGTAATGAAGTAGGAGGGAACATGACCCTAGGGCACAAGTCAACAGCCTACCATAATGCATACATATGGTGCACAGCAACCAGCATCTGTTTGGTTCTCTATGTACAACATAGTGAAAGATGAACACTAAAATGGTATGCCAAAAATATAATGTGAGGCTGAAGTCCTACACACAGTTAAGCTGCTTAAATCCCAACTTCAACTGGGATTTCAGCAGCCTGTAAGCAGCATTACAGCCTAGCCTTACATAGAAATCTTATCTGCGAAAGTTTACTGTATGAATCATCATCATTATACCAAATATTGTCAGAGCATTAAGAGGTTTCTTTAGAGATATACCAACAATCTGAAACAAAAGGACATAGAAAATCAAAAGAGCCCAAATAACTGAAAGGACCTATCACATGTAATACAGTCTGATTCAGCAAAAATAACAGGCACCTTGCTATACCTTAAAGATTAACAACATTTTTATTACCGTATAAGCTTTCCGTGGTCTAGAGCCCACTTCCTCAGTTGCATGACAGGTGGGATCCATTCACGCATCTGACAAAGTAGGCTCTAGCAGTACCAACATAAGCAGAGTTACACCTTTCTAAGTTGACTAGCTTCAATGAACTTACAGTGGTGTATAGAAGGTCATTGTGATTCACAAAAGCTTACACTAGAAATGAGTTATTCTTTAAATGACAAGACTTTCTTTATTATACAGTACAACAGTACAGTGCTATTTATTCATACTTTCTGTCTTACTGTTATGCATCCATACTATAACCTGTCAGAAAAACTTGTTTGTTGATCTGGCAAATCATAAGTTAACTGTTCCCAGTCACATTTATACACCTGCAGAAGCACAGCATATGCTAACTGCCTACTTAACTATGATTTATTTACTAACATTTAAATTAATTTCTATTACGGGGATCTATCCTGTACTTTCACTGTCTCCTACCAGAGCCCCTGGATACTCTAATCTTATCCACAGTATCTCCTTTCTTGGGCTTTCACACCATTTTCAGAATAAATGTAAGTTACTTGTCTCCCAATCCTCCCCTTTCTTCTTTGAACAGCTTCTCTTTCAAACTTCAAAGGCATTTGTTCCCAAGAAATATACTTCATTTCTTTGCACAGATAGCAAGTTAATTTTAATTAAAATATGAAAAAAATATTACTAAAAGCCAACAATACTTTAGTCACCCTGACCCTAGGTGCTTTTTAAATAGAATAATTCAATCCCATATTTTTTTTAAGTACCATTCTTTTACAGTCCTAAGTGCACACACCTGAAATAAGTACTGAGTCCAACTTAATTCTGTGGAGCTTATTCTGAAGAACATGTAGCTGGAATCACAGCCTGACTTGGAGAGGCAATCCCTGGGAAAGCAAGAAGACATACTAACAAGGACATAGTGACACCCCTATCCATAACATTCACCAAAGGCTACACGGCCCACTCCTTATTTACTCAAAAGTAAATCCTGCTCAGTTAAATAGAGCTTATTTCCAAATATGAACCCATGGGACAGCAATCTGACAATACAATCCTATGTTTATTCTAAAGTAAGCCAGTTTACATTAAACTGAGCTTACACTCTGGTAAGGAATGGAACATAAATCATCCAAAAAATCTAAAGCAAGTGGGCAACAGGCACTGTTTATGAACATCTAACTTTTTGAAGCAGCTGCCAAACAAGGACAAGCTCACCTAAAGAGGTTTGCAGAATGGGGAAACAAGCACCTACTGCTGTCAATC
Source organism: Eublepharis macularius (assembly GCF_028583425.1). Taxonomy (NCBI): domain Eukaryota; kingdom Metazoa; phylum Chordata; class Lepidosauria; order Squamata; family Eublepharidae; genus Eublepharis; species Eublepharis macularius. The sequence continues at coordinate 175,221,653 of NC_072791.1, read as the reverse complement.
TTTCTTTATCAAAGAACCAATTTCTACATGGCTTGATCTCAGCATGCTTATTAGAACGCAGCTGAAAACTGAAAAGTGGAACTGACCCAGTTAACCCAAAGAGTAACGACTTTTCAAATGCTGACCAAACCAAAAGGTTAAGCAAGTGAGGAAAAACAGTAAAATCTATTTTACTCTCAGAAAAACTCAACTAAAGGAGACAATTGAAGGATGGTGCAGGCTACAACTTCGGAGGCTAGTGCATCTTGTATAAAATCTGGCATAAGACACAGAACATGAAAAAGAAAAATGACAGCTCATGAAAATAAAGTGATTGTGTATACTGAAAGGCTTTTTAAAGAGTGACACTCTTCTCTTCCCGAGATCAATTTGTCCATCTACAGAGGAAGATGTAATCATGTTTGCACTGAAGAACAGTGCCCTTAATAAAATTTCTCAATCTTATTAGAAAGGGAAAAAGTTGTTTCCTCCTTTCCATGAAACAATCTTAAAGCAGTTATTAAAGCTATGTACTAGGGAGCACAAAAGGGAGGTCCCCTAAGATTAGCTGCCTTCTAGTTACCCAACAAACCTGCGCTATCCTTGACACTACATCTGAGACATAAATTCATCATCTTGACATTCAGCTACTGCCTGAACCAAGAAAAGCACACACACCTCACTCTAGCAAGCATTTACCCTGTCCGCTATATACTAATAGAACACACATAATGAAAATATTAAGGAACACATAACTTGGGAAATATACCTTACCCCCCATTGTGTGCATTCATAAATAGAACAACATCCATCACTTTCCCAATAAAAAGTACCTAGTTTGACTGAAGTAAAACCAGGGTACACAAGAGTGACCTGTGCTGCACTGAAGGAGTATTTTTAACCATACTAGAGAGACTGTTTTAAAGAAATGAATAGCAATTGATGCTACCCATCCCGCACCACTCTTTGGAAAAGAGTTAAAGAAAGTACAGTAAACCGCACAAAACCAGATATGATAAAAACAACATTTTTATTTCTGTCCAGAAACTGAAGCCTTTTCTATAGAGGTATAGAAGAGTTCTTAAGACAAGGATTATTACAGCTCCGTTAGGAGATGGGGTTACTGAACTAACAGTTTACTTTTACAGACACATCTACAGATGGATTCTACTACAGCAATCCTAAATAGAACTAAGTCTCATGTTAGTCAGTGGGGCTGACTCCCAGGAAACTGCCCTTCGGAATACACTATGAGGATGTTTCTCAGAAGTAAGTTCCACCAAGTAGGTTGGTACTAAATCCCCGAGAAGCAAGATTCAGGTCCAACAGCACCTTAAAGATTAACTAGATTTTCAGGGTATGAGATTTCAAGAGTCAAATCTTAATAATCCCTGGTTAATCATGCAGAGAATCAACGCTTCAAAACGTAGCTTTCAAACTCCTACAAAGAGTACACCGTTAACTTCAGTCCTGCGCATGTTTACTCTGAAGTAAGTCCCACGAAATTCGACTGCAGTTCCTTCCTAGTAAGGAAGATTAGGATTGCAGTTTAGTGCCATAAACGCCGCACCTGGTGCTCCACTGACACGTTTTCGGTTACATTTTAATTTGTCAAACTGCACCGTGTACATCAAAAAATACATGATCTCACTGCAATGTTAGTCTAAGCAAGGATAAACTGTTATCGCATTAACTGAGGAGGGCAAAAAACCAGACCTAGCATACTGCAGACGCCCGCAAACTTCTTTCCGTATCAATAGAAGGGGGGGGGGCCTGAGCAATCGCAATGCAGATTAACAATCAGCCCAAGAAGGAGTAAGAAAAAGAAATCAAATCTGGGAGCCCGTTAGAACATTCCTAACACACCAGCCGTTCTGATCCATTAGGAGCCGGCATTTCAGCGCTTCTGATCTTCTCCGAATATTGCGAGAACGTTGCCGGAGGCTGGATCTCAGAGAAGATGGAAAGCGATGATAGACCCCAAAAGTCAATGTGATCCTCCCACCCGCGGGCTACCCGCATGTAGACTCCGCATGTTTGCTCCCCCTCCGCAGTTGGTCCTAAAGAAAACGTAGCAGGGAAACTACAAGCAGGAAAGATGGAATGCAAGATCGGAGCTGACTCCAGTTTCCCGGAGAGTCGGCGCCAGCTGCCAAGTTCGCCTCCTTTAAAAACATACACAAATGCAAAAAAAACACATAGACAGAGATGAGGGAGGGAGGAAGGATACACACATAAAGCGGCGCAACAGAAAGGAGAAGGAAGAGGCTGCGGTCCCGCCGGCTGCACGCAGAGGCTCTCCACTTACCAAGCTCGCCGCGGTCTGGCCAAGCGAGCGGCGACTGCAGCCGCGCACTTCCCCGGGCAGAGGAAGATGGTGGTTTGGCAGCAGCCCACCCATAGCCCGACGTCTGTGCAACAGCCGCGAGGTGTTAAGCTTCGGAGGTGGAAGCGAGCGAAGGCGCGCCGGCGAACGCCATCTGCTGCACGGCGCTGCGGCGCCATTGGCTGTTCGGCGGCTCCCGCCCGCCCCCTTCCCTGCTCGGGGAATGACAATAGGGAGAAACGGGAGGGAATGGCCGGGGATTCCCGACGGTAAGGAATCTGAGACTGCTTCCAGCGCCCTCGCTCCGTCCTGGGACTTCGGAAGGCAAATGGGGGAGGCTGACATGGAGCGCCTACACTCCTCTTTGGGCCGAGGTGGCTGGGTTGAAGAGCCTCTAGGCTGAGGGAAATTCCGTTAGCCCGCAGCGGTTAAACGGAACCGGAGTTCAATGGCACTTCAGAGGCTGACAGGATTCATTCACTGAATGAGAGAAGCGGGGTTTTCTCCCCGCTAGGGGTTGCCAACGTTTCAGCTCTTCTGTAGCCGAGGCTTTCATTGCTGCAGATTGCCAAAAGGCACAGAGGCTGGTTGAAGTTGCAACCTTTACTGCCGTGCCTTGCCACTTGGTCAGTTTTACATAGACGCGGGAGAAGTTCTGGGCGGCAACCATCTTTCTGGAGCTTTGGCGGGTCTTGGAAATAACGTCGCAATTGATGAGGCGCTGCTCGATTTGCAGCCAGCTCACACCCAACCAACAACATCCCTACCTCGTCTGGGTGTTTTTTTTAAAAAAAACTCTATGTATAAAGCAGGAAAATGAGCGTCCAGTTTTCTCATAAATGCAAACTTTCCTCCTTTCAGCCAACTTAGAATACGCGCGGGGAAAAGAGAGGCAATGGCGTTAGCCAGGAAGCAGCTAGTCGCCCGGTCCTTTGAGGGAGGAAAGGGGGAGCCGTTTAATGCCGCCTGCTGCTTTTGCCCTGACCTCAGCCGCTGAAGGCAGTCTTGGGATGAGAGCGCTGAGGTGAAGTTCTAAACTGACATTAGTGTTCTGAGGGAAGAACACGAACTGGCTCCAAGGGAATTTCAAGCAGCGGAAGACAGGGCAAAAACGATGGTCTCTGGGTGGTTTTGTTTAAGGGAAACCAGCCTAAGGGTAAGACTGACGGGTCTTGTCCCTAAAGAGAAGTAAACGAGACGCTGGGAGTTTGGGGGGGGGGCGGAATCTGTAAAAGCCAGGCATTCGATTCAGGACCGTGGCACTGCCGCCCCCTTGCCACAGCCCCGAATTGGGTACTTGGTTTTAAGTTAATCCTGGCCCTTGTTACTGCGTAAGCTTAAGGGGCAAGACTTTATGACTGAGGAAAACACTCCGTTTAGAAAGTCAAGACTGTTAAAAACGCAAGCCATCTCGTGCCCTGAGAAACGGGAGGGCAGCCCTTTTCTCCTCAGCTGAGATCCTTGCTTGAGGGCTGGTAAGGTATCAGATTTACACTGGCAATTTTTGCTGTGTATGGCCCCATCTTCGGGTTTTCTTCTGAATTCTGGACAATTCAGATTGTCCACCTTCAGATTTCAATGCTGCGTTTTAAGGGTTCTCTTTCGAGTTTTCTCCCCACACAGGCAGAAAAATCTGAAGACAACCCTTGAAACACCACACTGAAGTCTGAAGGGGGAGTTAATCATCTGGAATTTGGAAGAAAACCTGAAGTGGTATGGAGCCAACCACAGCAAAAATCGCCTGTGCAAAAAAGACCATTCTTTTCAAATATCATTGATTATTATGAAGGTCTGCATGTCTTAAAGAAGCCTGGAAGGGCTGTACACACACATTTGCAGGACTGTTAAGGGTTAATCCCTCTCAGAATCAGAGAGCTTTGAGTGGCAGGCTACTCTAAAGCTTCAGATTGGGTAGCCTTGGCTGAAAAGAGAAGAGTCTTTTTTTTCAGTGCTGGCAAAGAGTGATCCAGTGTGAAGAAGGTGACAGGCAGCGTCCTCATGGAAAGCAGTTTCAACACTGGTAGGAGAACAGAGAAAGTTGGCAAGGAGGTTTGGGAAGTAGGCGCAGACTCCCAAATGGGCCAAAGAAAGGGGTAGATGTTCTAAGGAGTCACCTTAATAAAGCCTAAGCTACTGAAGAAAGAACAATATTTACCAAGAAAAACATGCAGGATTAAGGGGATAAGTGGCTCAGAGTTTGAAGTAAACTTGGCAGAACTCCCTATTAGGCATAAAGAATTCCAGGGAAAATGGATTATGAAAGCGTGGGAAGAAGACATTCCCATTTTGTTGGGAAATGACCTAGCCTCACAGGTAGGGTTGCCAGCCTCCAAGTGGTGGCTGGAGATCTCCCAGAATTACAACTGATCTCCATGTGACAGAAATCAGTTCCCCTGGAGAAATGGCTGCTTTGGCAGGTGGACTCTATGGCATTGTACCATTCTGAGGCCCCTCCCCAAACCCCACCCTCTCCAGGCTTCACCCCCAAATCTCCAGGAATTTCCCAAATGGAACCTGGCAACCCTACTCACAGGCTAGGGTAGTTAAAGTAGTGATCAGGAGTAGGCCCTGAAGTCAGGCTTCAGAGCAGCAAACTAGGCCTGAAATTCAGGGGGTTGCTACAGATAACAGTTGTAACCATCTAGCAGAAGATTTGCAAACTGAGCCTAGAGAGAAAGACACAAAGAGATAACCACAGGCAGCTTGTTTCATGAAATCCATGCTGCAGAATTCTTCAAGGAGCAAAGACAAGATGAAACATTGCAAGATTTGTGGCAGAAAGTGACTATAGAAAGTCCTTGTCTATTCAACATCTTAGAACAGATTGTATACAGGGTCTATGAGGCATAAATGTGTTGCTATCTGGGAAAAGTGAAAACAGCTAGTGATCCCCCAGGTACAGGATGCAACATTTACAGTTGACCCATGAGAAACCTGTGGCCAAACATCTAGGGATCAACAAGACCAGAGATAGGTTGCAAGCCAGATTCTATTGTTCTAATATGGGAAAAGACAGAAGGGCATTTTGCAAGTCTTGTCAGGCATGTCAGCTAGTTGGCAAGACACAAGACAAAACCAAGGGACACTTGCAACCTGTACTGCTTGTCTTAGAAGCATTCTCTAAATTGGAGTGGACATTGTCAGGCCAGTCTCCAGAACAACTCAGCAGGGGAATAAATATATTTTGACCATAGTGGATTATGCTACAAAGTTCCCAGAAGCAATACCTTTAAGGGACATTGAAGCGAAAACCATAGCAGAAGCCTTATTGATGGTGTTCACCAGGCTAGGTTTTCCACAGGAAATGGTCACAGATTTGAAAACCACGTTCATGTCACAAGTGATGCAGGAGCTGTTGCAGGCTTGTGGGATCAAAACCTTACCACTGCTGCTTACCGTTCACAAGTAAATGAACTAAATTAAAGGTCCAATGGCACCTTGAAACTCATGCTGAAGACCTACACTGTGAAACATCCTAAAGACTGGGATCAGTGATTTCAACATCTGTTGTTTGGTTATCATGAATTGCCACAAGAAAGTTCTGGTTTTAGTCCCTTTGAGTTGCTGATCAGCAATGTCAGGCAAGAGGATGTATGGACATCCTTAAAGAAGCATGGACAGGATGAGAGAAAATCGAAAGTAGAGATATAGTTACCTATCTTCACTAGCTACAGGAGAACCTGCAAGTACTAACAGCAGCTGCAGCAGACAATATGCAAAGAGCCCAGCAGAAACAGAAGACCTGGTATGATGCCAATGCCAGAGAGAGCGTCTTCAAGCCAAGGGACCAATCCTCGTGTTGAAGCCTCGGAGAAAGCACAAGCTGGAAGTAGCTTGGGAAGAACCTTAGAAAGTTGGTGGACAGAGAGCAACACCTTTCTGTGATTGAGAGGGGATGTTTGGCAATAGTGTGGGATATAAGTTAAAACCATACCTATGGGAAAGAAAATTCACTTTGTGCACTGACCTGTAAGAACCAGGCCTTCTACCAGCTTCTATGGAGTGTCTAGGTTTAAAACTTTATTTCAAGCTTCTGTTCAGGCAGACTTTTCACTAAGCCTGTTTTGTGGACAGTCCCTTGCCATCTTAATTGGATTCACCTGTGAATTACTTTGTTCTTGTGAGAAAGTGTCCTGGTGCTGAACTCAACTCCTAATTAGCACTCCCCACATTTTCACAGGCTGTAATGTCAATTAAGTAACAGCCCTGATTAGTTTCCAGGCTGATGGGCCAACTCACCCACATCTCAAGAAGCCTCATTGTCTCTTTACCTTTCAGCCATTGTTGCCCATCTACAATGTGATAGAGAGCTTCTTAGCTCCATGCTACTCTTAGCAGGATGCCTAGAGTTGGCTGGCATGGATGGACTCTTCGCTAAGCCTTTGGTAAGATCAACTAGCCTTGGAACTAAGTCAGAAAATGCTAGAAAGTCTGATATTTAGAATAGCAAGCCCTTATTTGTTTTGTGCCTTGCCTAAATGTCTTTAAAGAGTGATCCCTGTTTTGCATATCTCATGTGTTCTTTCTTCAATAAATTCCAATAATATATTTTACATATCTGTGCCCAGTGTTACTAGCCTAAGGTGTACAGGCACTCAAGCGAATCCAGGAAGCCAGAGAGCTTCACAAGAATTTGACCAGCGCTCTTGGATTCTCCTAGGGGTCCCAAGGGACTGGATTTGGTACTTGGGTCACGAGTGAGGGTCTCTAGGTCATGACATGATCATTCACCATTGCACAGGTTAAACCAAGTGAAAAGTACAGACAGTAAACTAATAAAACAGAATATTCAGTTACAGGATTATAATTTCAACATAGTACATATAAAAGGGAAGAAGAATGTAATTGCGAATGCAGTCTCCGGAAACATTTAAGGGTGGAGGTTGCAGAAGCAGATTGTTATGGCTATTGAGTATTGTATATATATTGGTAGAAGATATTTAACTAATGGTATGCCTATTGTATGATGTATATATATATATATATTGGTATAAGATGTTTAACTAGTGGTATGAATATAAATGTCCTGACCTGGTTAGCCCAGGGGAGCCTGATCTTGTCGGATTTCAGAATAGGGGTGTACAGCAGGGAAATATTCGGTTTTCCTGCTTCGGGTTTACCCGAAGCGGGAAAATGATTCAGAATAACCCCAAAACACGAAGCAGCAAGCCGCTTTGGGTTCGGGTTATCGGAATTGCTTCGGTATGCTTCTTAATGATTCGGAGCATACCAAAGTGATCCCCAACTCCCCCTTGAGCCCCCCAACCCCACTTACCTTTCCCGAAGGCCAGAGCAGGCGCATCTGCCGCCGCTGCGGCCAGCAGGGCGGCAGGGAGGGCTGCAGCCGGAGCCTCCGCCGCCCATACTGCTGCTTCGGCCTCGGTGGCAGCCGGCACAACAGCAGCAATCTCCAATGCCCACACCGCCACTTCAACCTCTGCAGTGACCAACAGGGCGGCAGCAAGCGCTGGCACCACCCGCTCTGCCACTTCGGCCTCTGCGGCGGCTGGCAAGGTGGCAGTGAACACCAGCACAGTTGCTTCGACCTCTGCAGCAGCCAGCAAGGCAGCAGGGTAGGCCACTGCTTCCATCGCCACCAGGTAAGTGGGGTGGTGGTGGGAGGGAGGGCACCCTTCAAAAGGGCCCGAATTGCTTCGGAAAGCTTTGATTCGGTATTTCCGAATCAGGGCCATCATACTTGCTCTGATTTGGAATTACCGAATTTTTATGAATCAGGCCCAGTTTGGGGTTTTTTTCTGAACTGGGAACCTGAAGCTCACACCCCTATTTCAGAAGCTAAGCAGGGTTGACCTTGGTGGTTAGTAATTGGATGGGAGACCTCCAACGAAGACCAGAGTTACAGAGACAGGCAGTGGCAAACACCCTCTGTTAGTCTCTTGCTATGAAAACCCCACCAGGGGGTCACCATTAGAGATGGGCATGAATCAAATTATGACCCCCAAAAAAGCACGAACTGGGCTGGTTCATGGTTCGCAAAACAGTGGTTCATGGAAGCTCGTTCCCACGAACTTGTTGGCGCAGCATGGTTTGAACTGTAGCTGAGCTATGAATAAGGCTTCCACACACTTATATTAGTGCAAGTGTATGTACATTTATTTTACAGTGACTTATATATACAGGACTTTGTTCTCACTGTCAAAGTGCTTCGCCAAGCTCTTAATGGAACAAGCTCCACACTTACACCAGACACAGCTGGCTTATATACGTCCATAGCACCCCCCAGTGTCCAGTCCCAGCACATCAGATGAGGTGACTAAGCTGTTTCTTCGCTCTTGCATCATCCAAGGACCTGTCAAATAGATCTATTACATCAGTTATGACAGACAGACCTAAACAGCAAGATGCACACATGCTTCTTGGCTCATTATGTCAACACTCCTCCTTGAGACAAGAGGCATGATACCCAGCATTTCTTTGCATTTAGCCAACATTTCCTGGTTTTGTCCCTTTGTCAACAGATCTGCACAATTTTCATTTGACCCACAATGACTTAAACATACTATACCTCTGTGAATGGTATCACGTACATTTTGGTAACAGATTATAATATGTTTACTTCTGGCATGTATTGTTTGGTGTTGTGCCAATTGCTCTGCTGCAGAACTGTCACACTTTATTTTCACTAGCAATGGACATTGGATATTCAGATCCCCCAATAACTTTATTACCCATTCCAGTTGCAGAATACAATCACTTAATGAGGCAAATTTGGCCTCACTCGAGCTAGTTGCCAGTAATGTTTGTCTTTGTGATTTCCAACATACTAGTGCTCCCAAAACTTGTATAAGATACCCAAAAGTAGACCTTCCTTCATCATTACCCCATGATGCATCACTAAAGGCTACCACTTCAGTACTTTTTGTAGTGTTTAGTACAAGCCTGTGTTCAGAAGTTCCCTTCAAATAACGCAGCACCCTTTTTGCTGCTTGCCAGTCCCTTTCACCGGGATCTGCACACTGCCTACACAGCCACTGCACCGCATAACCGAGATCAGGGCGGCTCCAGCAGGACAAATACAGCAGTGACCCAACTAACGATTGGTATTTTGTTTTATTTTCTAAAGGAGTATTCCTTGGCTCCGTAAGACACCCAGCAGACATGGGAGTTTGCACTTCTTTTGCCTCTGACATTCCATGCTGCTTCAGCAACTGTTTTATTTTATTGCTTTGACTCAGCTCAAAACACCCTGAGCTGTTTCTGGTGATTTGCATACCTAAGTAGTTCGATATAGGTCCCAAAAAATTTGTTTTAAACACACCAGTTATTGCTTGTCGGAATTCATCCAATTCCTCGGTTGACTTACAAAGAAAACAGAGATCATCCACATAGCAAAGTAGGTAACATTGCTTCTTACCACTCTTCTTTGTGTATAAACATGGATCAGCCTCTGCTTGCCTAAACCCAAGGCTAGTTAGTGCCTTTGATAAACACAAATTCCAGCACCGTGCTGCCTGTTTCAATCCGTAGATGGACTTGTGCAGTTTTAATACACAACCTTTTTGTTCAAATTCAAAACCTGGAATCTGTTCCATATATACCTCTTCTTCCAAGTTTGCATTCAGAAAGGCAGTTTCTACATCAAAGTGATAAACAGCTAAGCCCTCTGCACTTGGTTTCCCCCCTCATAGTAGGTGAAAACACTAAATCATAATCCTGCCGCTGTATTTGGGAGTATCCCTTTGCCACAAGGTGAGCCTTGCGCTTAAAACCTCCATTAGGGTCATATTTCACTTTATACAACCACTTACAGCCCACTGGGCTTCTCCCTTCTGGCATTTCAGACAGAGAGAACACTTTGTGATCTACGAGGGACTCATATTCGTGTCGCATAGCAGCGAACCAAACCTCTCTTTCAGACCCATCTAGCCGCAAAACCTCTTGATAGTCAGCCGGTTCTGGCACCCAGACAAAATTTACTTGCGGCAGATCTGGCTCAAAGCCATATCTCACAGGAGGCACTCCTTTTGTGGAGCGTTGTGACACTCTTGGAAGTTTCATACCAGGACTCTGAGACTGTGTAGGAGATTTCTCTTCCCTTTTAACCTCCTGCTCATGAATCACATTCTGTGGCTGACTTTTGTCACTCTGAGCCTCCTTGTGCTCTGTTAACGGCAGAAACACCTGTGATTGCTTCTCCTTACCATGGAGTCTTTCTCAGCTATTGTGTTCGTTAAAGCTTGCGGATCTGCTAAAACAAACCATTCTGTCTGCTGTGACAAACCTGTAGGATTTCATACCAGACTGATATCCTACAAACACATGTTGAATTGCCCTGACAGATCCCTTTCTCCTCTGTTTCAGAGGCACATTCACCCATGCTTTAACCCCAAACACTCTGAGATACCGTCTGTTTGAATGGCACGAAGCTTTTCACCCAGCTGCAACTCGGCTCTTTTGAGCCAGTACTTCACTGCTTGAAACGTTTCTGACTTGTGTGTCAGCACATACGCCCACAGATAACGACTCTTATCATCACAGATAATTAAAGCATATCATTTCCCTGAATGGCTTTGAGGGTACGGCCCTATCAGATCCATGTGGACCAGCTCCAAGGGCTTATTTGACACACGGCTACTGAACTTAGCCACAGGATAAGCATGACTCTTTACCTGTTTGCAGACCTGGCAGTCTAGAAAATGCTTACATGGTTTTACACTTTCCCCTGGTAGCAGAGCCAATGTTTTCCTTAGTGCTTCATACCCAATATGACCAAGCCTGCGGTGTAAAATATGAACACACCCTTCATGGTCACACCTGTTGGACACAACCTGTGCCCTTACTTTAACATCCTCAATGGAATAGACATCATTACGCAATTCACCTTGCATCAGAGGCTTTCCCTCTTTAGAGATCGTGCACCCACTCTGGGAAAAAGATACGTTAAACCCTACTCTGGTTAGAGCACACACACTTAACAGGTTGCTTTCTACCGAGGGTACACATAATACATCCCTGAAGGTGTGTCCTAAGGAAGGAAAAGTTAATTTGCCCTGGCAAGTCACCTTTGCACACTTCCCGTCAGCTAGCCTGACGTGAGGCAGTGTTGACTCGTGGGCGTCCTCCAGCACGGACTCCTCCCGGCAAATTATTTTTGAAGCGCCCTAATCGATGATCCAAGAGCTCCCAGCTCCAGCTGACACCACCAGCCTTGCTTCTCCGCTCCTGGAATCACCTCGGCTGTTCTTGGACTCCAGCCTCCTTCCTTTCCTTCAATGTGAGCACTCTTTACGAACATGGGATTTGCTTCCGCAGGTCCAACACTTCTGGTTGCCAGCAAAACTTGAGACATCGGAACAGCTTGCCTGTTGTCTCTCTGTAGTTTGCTGTCGGTCCCCTCAGAACACGCTGTAGACTTGTCTGCGTTCCCAGATTTGGCTGCATGCCCAGACTTGGCTGCATGCCCGGACTCAGATAACAGCTTGTCTTTTTGCCTCCTTTCATAATCCAGCAGTTTAGCTACGACATAGCTCCATGTTAACTCGTCTGCTTGCACCATTTCTAATGTTGTCAGGAGAATTTCATACTCAGGTGCTAAGCTGGAAAGTAAAATATTCACCCGGTCCGGCTCTGAGAAAGTCTTTCCTCTTAGCTCCAGGTCCTTGAAGCTCTGCATCAATTCGGCTATGTGTTCTTGTACTGGTTCTCCAGGCTTCTGAACCCTTCGGTACAGGGCTCTCGTTAAGGCTATCAAGACTCCTGCTGACTCACGCAGGTGCACGGCCTTGAGTGCCTTCCAAGCTGCCTGAGCTGTATTTTTGTTAGCTACATAGTTTAGCTGGCTGTCGGCTATGCTTAACACAATTATAGCCAGTGCCCTTTCATCTTTCGCCTCCTCTGCCGGCGTGGGGTCGTCTGGAGGGTTATCAACACAGACCCAAAGACTTTCCCTCTTAAGGTAATGCTGCATTTGGATGGACCATACCTGGTAGTTCTCATCCATAAGCTTCTCCACCGGCAGGGCTGTTTGGATTTGTGCCATCTCTGGTATCTGGACTGGCCCCGGGAGAATGTTTTCCTTCTCCTCCTCCTCCGCACTGCTTCCCTGTGAGGACAGCTTGCCAGCTGCTGTTTTTCCTCACCAGCGCAGAACAGTCACTCCTGGACTTCACCGTCCACAGCCTTCAGCTCCAAGCCTCTCGGGACTTCACCGCTCATAGTTCCTCGAACCTTCAACACCCGTCACGCGGTTCTAGGCCCATAACCCTGTTGGCGCAGCATGGTTTGAACTGTAGCTGAGTTATGAATAAGGCTTCCACACACTTATAGTAGTAAAAGTATGTACATTTATTTTACAGTGACTTATATATACAGGACTTTGTTCTCACTGTCAAAGTGCTTCGCCAAGCACTTAATGGAACAAGCTCCACACTTACACCAGACACAGCTGGCTTATATACATCCACCCCCCAGTGTCCAATCCCAGCACATCAGGTGAGGTGACTAAGCTGTTTCTTCGCTCTTGCATCATCCAAGGACCAGTCAAATAGATCTTTTACATCAGTTATGACAGACAGACCTAAACAGCAAGATGCACACATGCTTCTTGGCTCATTATGTCAACAGAACTTCCATGTACTGGTCTACTGATTTGTTTGGGTCGTATTAAATGGGCAGTTTAAATGGCCATTTCCCCAGGGAAATGGCCATATAAATTTTTCCTGCCGCTTGCAAGCAGCAGGTCCCTTTAAACTATCAGCTGGCAGGCAGTGTGTGTGGGGGTTCCGTTTTCCTGCTGCTAAGCAGCTGGAAAGGGGCATTTAAACCCTACGAACCACAAACTGGTTCAGGAACTTGCCCCAGTTCGTGGGAGTTCATGGTTCCTGGTTTGTGGAAATTCACGAACCACGAACCGCATGGTTCGGTATTTTTGTGGTTCGTGCCCATCTCTAGTCACCATAAGTTAGCTATGACTTGAGGGCACGCTCCTCCAACAGAATGCTAATGCTTTCCAACAAGATTCCCTCCCCATTTTATTTAGATCAACATGTGGTTCGAAGCTGATAATTGGGAGCCCCCTTTTTCTTATTTGTAGATGAATGCCTTTGCAATCAAAGCACACCCAGTTTGGTATACAGTTTGGCTGAGGCAAGTGTTTGGGAATTTTAAAAAATGCCTCTCATGCCATTTTTGTGGTTTAAGGACAAGGGAACGTCATAATTATTAAATTGAGTATGTTTGTTCCATATACTTATACTCCCCCCGTTTTAGTATTAAAGGAAAGTATTCCTGAATCACCCTCACGTCAACCCTTCTGGGTGTGAACTTGCAAGAATTCCAGTGCAATTCTATGCAGAGGTAGTGCAGTTTAAGCCTATTAATACTTTAGCACTGCCACTGTAATGTGATTTTAGTCATTTTGGATAGGCCAGCTTGTACTGTTCTTAACATAGGTGGTTTTTATTTCCCTGCCATTCCAAGTTTTACCTGTTGACTTCTGCTGATTTAGAAACTGTCAGAGACAGATCAGCGGAGTAAACTGTGTTAATCTCTTAGAGAAAATTGATGAGTTAAAGGGCTGTGTGAGGCCGCGCCCCGCCGGCCGCGCCTTCCCCGCGTCCTGCCGTCCCGGGGGTGACCACCAGGGGGAGGTTGAAGGTGCTCCCTCGGCCTCAGACTGGATAGGGGCAGTGGTTCAAGCACCAAGCTCTGCCTCCTATCTGGCGTTCTGGAATATACTCGCTCTCTCTCTCTGTCCAACCTTCCAACTAGCCGTCTCCTCCTCGGCGTCACTGGGAGCTCCCTTCTTATAGTCCCTCCTGGCTCTGCCCCCTGGCTTTCCACCAACCCTCTCCCCTGGCTCATCTGCCCTAGTCGCTAACACCTGGCTACTCCCGCCTGGTTGGTTCCCCTGCCCTTCCGTCACCCTTCCTCCCCCTGCCCTCTCTCTAGTGCCTGTTTCTTCCCTCCACCACCCTTCACCAATCCCCGGTGCCGCTTCAGACCGGGGAGCCCTCCCAGGAGCCATCCAGCCAACCCAGAGCGGGGATGTCTCGCTGGGCGTCCCTCCTTCCGCCCGCCCCATCCGGGCTTTCCCCCTCCCTGCGCTGGGCCGCGCTCGCCCCGGAGCCGCCTCCCCGGGCGGCTGCGGCGGCGTCGGAGCTACCCTCCTCCGTCCGCTGCTCCCGCTTCTCTGCCGCGCGGCCGTCGTCCCGCCGGGCAGCCAGCCCGGCTCCGGCCGCTCCGCGGTCGCGAGAGGTGGCCGCGGCCGCAGCCGGCCCCGCCGCGGCAACGGCAGCGCCGGGCTCAACTCTCCCGGCGGCGGCGGCGGCGGCAGACCCGACGGTTCTCGCAGCGGCGGCGGCGGGCCCCGCTGCCCCTGTGAAGGCCGCGTCGGTGGCGGCAGGTCTCGCGGCTCCCGCGGCGGCGGGGGCGCAAGCGGGAGCGCGGCCGGGAAGCCGAGGGTCGACGTCCCCTCCGAACCCTGTGCCGTGGGCTCCCAGGTAGGTTGGGGGGCTGGGCGGGGCTCGGGTGGCTGGTGGTGGGCTCCCGAGGGGGTGGGGGGTCGGGTCCAGTCCGGGGAGGGAGGGCCCACCCCGGACACACACCCCCCCTGGGGGTCGGGAGCCTCCTGGTCCGTGGAATGTTCCGGGATTCGCGACATGTAGTCCGCATTCGCATGGAGCCATCCCGGACGGTGTCGGAGCTGGAAGCTGAAAGGGAGCAGAGAGAGGTACCACCTGAGAACCCGTGGGTTGTGGTCCTTCATGCGGGCCATCCACAGCAGGGGGGCGTGGTCCGTGACCAGGGTGAAGGGGTTGTTGGCAAGGTAAAACTGAAGTGCCCCCACTGCCCACTTCACCGCCAGGGCCTCTTTCTCTACGGTAGCGTATCTGACTTCTGCCGGTTGCAGCTTCCGGCTGATAAACAACACGGGGTGCTCTTGACCGTCGACTTCCTGGGAGAGGACCGCCCCCAGCCCCACGTCGGAGGTGTCCGTGTGTACGAGGAACGGTTGCTCAAAGTCGGGGTTCCGCAACACGGGGGCCCCTGACAGGGCCCGGCGTAGGGCTTCAAAGGCACGGAGCCGGTCGGGGTCCCAGTGTATGGTAGCCGGTTGGTCCTTGCGCAGGCAGTTGGAGAGTGGGCTGGCCTGGCTGGCGAAGTGGGGTATGAATTTACTGTAGTAGCCCACCAGCCCCAAGAAGCGCCGCATCTGCCGCTTGATTCGAGGACGGGGGCTCTGCTCCAACGTCGTGACTTTGTCGGGTACGGGGCGTAAGACCCCGCGACCCACCTGGAATCCCAAGTACGTGAGTTCCTGGAACCCGATCCGGCTCTTGCGCGGGTTGACTCGCAAGCCGGCCCCGGCTAGGGCTGCCAGGACCGCACTCAGGTGCTGTAGATGTGACGTCCAGTCCGGGCTAAAGATGATGCTGTCATCTATATAGGCTTGGGCGAACCCCTGGCAGTGGGCCAGCACCTGGTCCACGAGGCGTTGAAAGGTGGCGGCGGCCCCATGCACCCCGAAGGGCATGACTTTGAATTGGAACAGGCCTTGGGGGGTCGCGAAGGCCGTTTTCTCCCGGTCTTCGGGTGCCATGGGTATTTGCCAATACCCCTTCGTGAGGTCCAGGGCTGACAGGTAGCGCGCCGTTCCGAGTTGGTCGATCAGTACGTCAGCCCGGGGCATGGGATAGGCATCGAAGGTGGCGATGGCATTGACCTGCCGGTAGTCCACACAGAAGCGTACGGAGCCGTCCGGTTTCCCCACTAGCACGATGGGGCTCCGCCACGCACTACGAGAGGGCTCGATGACGTCGAGGCGGAGCATGTCCTCCACTTCCTTGGCCACGACTTCCCACCGTTTTAGAGGGAGTGGCCTCCAGGGGGTCCTTGCCACTTGCCCCGGGGGTGTAGGTATGTGGTGAGACAGCATAGTGGTCCGGCCCGGTCGGCAGGAGAAAAGACCTGGGTTCTGTCGGATCACTGCCCTTGCCTGCACCCGTTGATCGTCCTGGAGGTCCGTGTCCAGGACGGGCTCCTCTTCGGCGAGTCCACCCGGGGTCCACGGCAACTTGCCAGCGGGGAGTTCTAGGGGGTCGGGCGACAGGTTGCACTGGTGCGCCTCCGCCTCATGCCAGGCTTTCAGGTCATTAATGTGCAGTCTCTTCCGGTGTCGGGGGCTCGGCCCGCACTGGACTTCATATGACAGGGGCCCCCGCACTTTGGTGATGGGGTAGGGTCCCCGCCACGGGGCCCCTGGGCCCGGCCCCATGACCCGATGGTGGACAAGGACCTTCGCCCCCACCTGGAATGTCCGAGCTTTGGCTCCCCGGTCGTAGTAGGCCTTCTGGGCCTGCTGGGCTTCCCGTAGATGTTCCCGGGCTCGAAGGGGGCATATCCCGTAGAGGCCTGGGGTGTCTCGCGGACCGCGAAGAGCAAGGGGTCTATGTACAAATCCCACTGGCGGGGGCGGTCATGGGCTAACTTGCGGATCATCGCCTTCAAAGTCTGGTTGAACCTCTCCACCAGCCCGTCGGTTTGGGGGTGGTAGACACTGGTGAAGATTTGTTGTACTTGCAGCGTACGGCACAGATGTATGGTGAGCTGGGCCGTGAAAGGCTTCCCGCAGTCCGACAGCAGCTCCCGGGGCAATCCTACCTGAGCGAAGAATCGCAGCAGCACCCGGGCGACCCCCGGGGCCTTCATGTCGCGCAGGGGAATGGCTTCAGGGTACCGGGTAGCATAGTCCATCAGGACCAGGATGTAACGGGCTCCCCGTGGCGTCCGTGGCAACGGGCCGACGAAGTCCATGGCCACTCTGGAGAAGGGCTCCTCGATGATGGGTAGGGGGGCCAACGGGGCCCGGGCTGGACGGCGGCTGGCTTGCCGCTGGCACAGCGGGCAAGCCTGACAGTAGCGTTTGACCTCCTTGGCTAGCCCCGGCCAGAAGAAGTGGGCTTCAATCCGGGCCGCAGTGCTTCGCGCACCCTGATGGCCGCCCCAGGGGTGGTCGTGGGCGGCCTTGAGGACCTCTGGGCGGTAGGCAGCTGGGACCAACAGCTGGGCCACTTCCCCTGGTCCTCCTTTCACTAAGTGGTACCAGCGCCCTCCTACTTGGATGACCCGCGGTAGCCGTCCTGCTCGGCGGGGATCAAGGACCCGGCCCTCACTTACCGCAGTCATCCGGCGTAGGCTTTCCAGCGAGGGATCCTCGGCCTGGGCGGCGGCAAATCGGGGCTCGGTTCCCCATCCCCGGCGGAGTTGGGCTGGGACATCCCCGATTCCATTCTCCTCCGGGTGTCCCTCGGCGTCTCCTTCGTCGTCCCCGACCATGACCTCCCCAACTTCCTCCCGATCCGGGGGAAGGGCCGTCTTCATGGCGGGGCGGAAGTGGGGAGAATCCCTCCCCAGCAAGACTGGGTAGGGGAGAGCCTGCACCCGGGCCAAGGGCGTCTCGCAGGTATGGCCCCGGTACGTCACTGGGGCCAAGACGACGGGGCATTCCTCCACATGGTTGTGGACACAGGCGATGACGGCCTGACGGACCACCAGGAGGTCTGCGCGCAGGAGGTGGGAGCGGATCATTGACACGGAGCTCCCGCTGTCGAGGAGTGCCGTCAACTTCCTACCCATCACCGAGACCAAGACAAGCATAGGGGGAGGCCGGGGGGCCCGGCTCGTTGCGGGCAGGGCCGTGTCCCAGCCCAGGTCGCACTCCATGAGGGGGCATTCTCTTTTCCAGTGCCCCCGTTGCCCGCAGGTGAAGCACGGCCCTTTGTCTCCCGGCTCCCTAGCTGAGCTGCCGGGCTTAGGCGTAGCGGGGGTTACAGGCGGCGGGAGAGCTAGTCGGGGCCCGGCCGAGGGTCCTCCGGTTGCTCGATTCAGCGGGGCAGGGGCGGGGTGCCGGGGTCCCGCCCGCGCCCGTACCCCCTTTTTGCCTGTGCTGCGGCTCCCGTCGCTGCCGGGGCGGGGCTCCGGCTTCCCAGGCTCCCGGGGCTCCACGGCCATCGTGTTTTCCCACAGCGTGGTGGCTTCTTTCAGGGTGGCGGGCTTATTATAGGCCACCCAGTTTCGAGCCCGCGTCGGAATCACCTGGAGCAGCTGCTCGAGGACCACTTGGTCAGCAATCCTCCGGCCGTCATCCGAGGTGGGCTTCAGCCAGCGGTAGGCGGCATCCTGGAGATTGGCCACCAGGGTGCGAGGCCGGTCAGTCTTCTGGAAGGCGATGGACCGGAACTTCTGCCGGTAAGTCTCCGGGGTGATTTCGTAGCGATCCAATATCGCCTCCTTAAGCCTCGCGTAGTCCGCGCTTTCGGCCTTGGGAAGGGCCTTCAGGGCGGCCTGCGCCTCCCCCGTAAGGTAAGGCCCGATGATGAAGGCCCACTGGGCCGGTGCCCACCCTGCCGCCTCGGCGGTATGCTCGAAGGCCTCCAAGAACGCATCCACGTCATCCTCCGGGCCTAGCTTAGCGAGGTGGAACGGCGGCCTGGGGTTGGGCCCGGCGCCTCCGGCAGCCCCGGCCCCGGCACCGGCCAACGCCTGTTGAAGGTTCTGGATGAGGTTCGCCTGGGCGTCCTGCTGCTGACGCGCGAGAGCGGCTTGCGCATCCAGTTGCTGTTGGGCCACCTCCTTTAATAGTTGCCCCTGGTGCTCGGCCAGCCACTGGCCAAACTGCGTGAGATCCATCGTGGAGCCTGCAGTCTCGGCAGGGGTCTCCACACTCGCCGCTTTCAACACCGCCGGGCGCAGGAGGGGTCGGGGGCTGCTCCAGCCGGCTGGAGTGGGCAGGTGCGGGCGCGGGTGCCTCATGGGGCTGCCAGTGCCGGCATTCTCCACCAGTTTGTGAGGCCCCGCCCCGCCGGCCGCGCCTTCCCCGCATCCTGCCGTCCCGGGGGTGACCACCAGGGGGAGGTTGAAGGTGCTCCCTCGGCCTCAGACTGGATAGGGGCAGTGGTTCAAGCACCAAGCTCTGCCTCCTATCTGGCGTTCTGGAATATACTCGCTCTCTCTCTCTGTCCAACCTTCCAACTAGCCGTCTCCTCCTCGGCGTCACTGGGAGCTCCCTTCTTATAGTCCCTCCTGGCTCTGCCCCCTGGCTTTCCACCAACCCTCTCCCCTGGCTCATCTGCCCTAGTCGCTAACACCTGGCTACTCCCGCCTGGTTGGTTCCCCTGCCCTTCCGTCACCCTTCCTCCCCCTGCCCTCTCTCTAGTGCCTGTTTCTTCCCTCCACCACCCTTCACCAATCCCCGGTGCCGCTTCAGACCGGGGAGCCCTCCCAGGAGCCATCCAGCCAACCCAGAGCGGGGATGTCTCGCTGGGCGTCCCTCCTTCCGCCCGCCCCATCCGGGCTTTCCCCCTCCCCGCGCTGGGCCGCGCTCGCCCCGGAGCCGCCTCCCCGGGCGGCTGCGGCGGCGTCGGAGCGACCCTCCTCCGTCTGCCGCTCCCGCTTCTCTGCCGCGCGGCCGTCGTCCCGCCGGGCAGCCAGCCCGGCTCCGGCCGCTCCGCGGTCGCGAGAGGTGGCCGCAGCCACAGCCGGCCCCGCCGCGGCAACGGCAGTGCCGGGCTCAACTCTCCCGGCGGCGGCGGCGGCGGCAGACCCGGCGGTTCTCGCAGCGGCGGCGGCGGGCCCCGCTGCCCCTGTGAAGGCCGCGTCAGTGGCGGCAGGTCTCGCGGCTCCCGCGGCGGCGGGGGTGCAAGCGGGAGCGCGGCCGGGAAGCCGAGGGTCGACGTCCCCTCCGAACCCTGTGCCGTGGGCTCCCAGGTAGGTTGGGGGGCTGGGCGGGGCTCGGGTGGCTGGTGGTGGGCTCCCGAGGGGGGGGTCGGGTCCAGTCCGGGGGGGGAGGGCCCACCCCGGACAGGCTGAGACAGCAGGTGATGTAAAAAGTCTTCACCTGCTGTCAGTATGATTAGACAGTACTGACCTTGATGGACTAATGGTTTGGTTCAGTATAAGGCATTGTGGTTTTGTGTGTGTACGTGTACATCAACTGCTGAAGAGTTACAATTAGATATTGTGCATAGCCTCACTTCTAATGTTTTGTGCTTGGCTTCATCTCCTGTGGCAGCCATTTTGTGTTTGGCTCTGCCTCTTGTGACAGACATTTTGCAGTTGCCCCCCCACCGCCACGTGTCAGAATTCCAAAATTGCCTACAGGCTCAAAAAGGTTGGGGTTCCAGCTCTAAAGATTACATTAATTTATTTTGGCATAAGATTTTCTGGATGAGAAAATCTGTTCGTTTTTATAGTTATAGTTAGTTATAGTTTTATAGTTAGCTACAAGATCATTTTATTTTGTTTTTAACAGAGTTCTATGGCATCTTTTTCTCCTCAGCTGAAATCCTTGCTTGGAGGTCTCAGATGTTGGCTAGTTAGGTTATAATTTATTATTAAGTTGAATATTTTTGAGGTTTGTATTGTCTCTCTGTTTTAGCATGCAGGCTTCATTCAGCTTTTTTTAAAAAAATCTTTTTTTCCTCCACTCTGGTTTTGAAGAAGTCAGTTTCCTCCCTCAGGTTCCGCTTTGTAGTAATTTATTATTATTGTGTACCAGATAGAGTCAAAACACTTTGTTTTTGAAAGCAGTGAAGCAAGTAAATTTTATTCTCCATTTTCGGTTTTTAATACTTGTTAATTGGTGTCTTCAAGGTAAAGATGTGGTTGTTCATTCCTCTCCTTTTTCCCTAGGAAGGAAACCAATTATCTTTCATAGATTATTTTGTGGTTTTGTTAAGTAATGTAGTAAACTTTGTTGACAGTGCTGTACAAAAGTCTGATAATGTTGCTTGTGCAACTGTTTTGATGTTGCTAGAGCTGAAGTACCAGTGTGTCTAGTAAGGTGACCCCTACTCCTTCCAGCACAAACAGGAGATGGGGGTAGCCACTGTGTTGATCCATAGCAAAATCTACGGGCGGAAGCCATGCAATACTTTTTTTGTTGATTTTGTTTGGTCTAAGCTTACACACTGTACTGTGTTATTTTGGTTGGTCTGAGTAAATGGCTTTTGTGTTTTGATTTTTGCCTCTTGCACTGTGAAGGGTGGCTAAGAGTGATCAACTTCTGAACTCGCCTTTGTAATTCTTACAGCAACTTAATGTTTGTCTCAGTCCTGTTAATGTTTGTCTCAATCCTGTTAAAAGCTTCATGCTGATTTCTGCACTCAAGCAGCTGCTAAAGGTACAAGGCCAGATTTTTTTTTTAGATGGAGCTAAATTCTATTCTACAAAATGAAACAGAGTTGGGAAAAAAGTATAGATGTTGTACTTCCTTATCTAGAATTGGGAGCGAGTTGTCCCAATTCACTTGACGTTTTCTGGTTTGGTGCTATATGCCACTGCCATAGCCACCAGGAATGCTGAGGTTTTGTGCACCACCCAGATGCCCTTCTCTAGCAGTGCTAGGCAGCACATGCAGCTGGGAACAAAGTTGACAAAGCACTTACAAGCAGGCAGTGGAAGTGTCAGTGCAGGCATCAGAGAAGATGCATGAGTAGAGAGTCAGCACTGCAGTAGTGAGCCCCACCAGAAGCCATGGGACCTGGCAGCTGCCCCAGCTCAATGTATGCTGATGCAGGCCCTGGGTATTATCTTCTTCCCAGAAGGCTAAGGTACAACTTGATACCACCTCTAATCTGAACTCTTCCTAATTGTATATTCTACACAAGATGTAGACAAGATGCCTTAAGATTCTGACATGAAATATGTTATTTTCTCCCCTTTCCTTTTGTGTGTTTTTAAATATCTTGCTTGATATTTGTTGTTTCTTGGATTAATCCCACATGTGACAGATCTCTAACTGATGGGATCTCACAGTCCAGTCCCTTAGTTCAGGCCTTAATTCTTTTATCTATTAATCACATTTATATAGTTCTTTCCATCATGGTGACTTGCATAGGGTTTCTGCGAGGTCTCCAATCCAACATTTTGGGGAGCATTTCAGGATTATATTAGGTAATATTAAGTAAGGAGGAGGGAGGTGAGAAAGTAACTCACCTTCTGCCATGGAAACGCTGTGCTACGTCTCTACCATATTGGTCCCTACCAAAGTCCAAACACAAAAGCCATATAATGGCTTTTCCATGGCAGAAAGAGAGTGACTTTTTCACCTCTCCCCTCCAGCAGCTCCCCAAAATATTGGGAGTTCACTTTGGAGGGTGAACTCTATAGTATACCACAGATAATAGGACAAACTGCTTGTCAGTAAAACTAGAAGCCAGCTCCAGCTGGGAACTGAGAGAGAGCTAACTGCTATTAGCTATCATCCGCTAATTGTTAGCTATAGGCTCTCAGAGTCAATTTTCTCCTTAACATGGATAAAACCCAATGAGGACCTGAGAAGTTCTTAAGGTTGAGTGGAACATACCTGGATAGTAGCCAGTTAAAGCAGCACAACTATTTAAGATCAAAGAATTAGTATGGCATATAGAATACATGCATACAGAAGCCTACTGATACTTTGAAAGCTTGCATACTATTTTATGATGTTTTGGTTGGTCCCAGTGAGAGATATTACATTGATTTGACTAAATAAGTTATTCCACCTAATTTCTGGACAGCATGGAAGAGTGGAAGGCTTCACTGGACTTTGGAGTGTGCACAGGTGTTCATGTCACTTAAGTGTATGTGGCCTAGCAGTGAGTGAGACAAGAAATTAATACATCCTCTAAGATTGTGTGAACCATTCCATCTGCCTTTAGTATCTGTAGAAGGACTTTAAAATTTATTTAAGGGCCAAGCCCATTCGTTTTTTATTGAGGTCTCAGCAAGGAGGGAAAAAACACTTGAACTGCATTACTCATCCTTAAATTTGGAAGATAATTCCTCCCATTTTCAAATAAATTCCCCTAGAAAAATGTGTAATGTTCTGCTTTTACATTGGGAAGAGTATATAGAAATTAACATTTTAAAGGGTTTTTAATGTTTTATTTACATTAATTTACATAGCAGTGTTTAAAATGGGAATCTTGCAAGAAGCTAAGCGACGCAGTTGGGAGCAGTTTAGGTAATAATTGGAAATTGGTTTGAACATACAAATCAGCCTTTTCCCAAGCTAGACCATCAATCCACGTAATGCAAATCTGAACCTGACATCTTCAGTTGTGAAGCATAGAAGTCAAGAACAGATCATAAAGCATCACTACCACTTCTCAAGGGTGCTAGCTGCTGTTAAGCTTACAGTACAATCTTAAGTAGAGATACTCCAGTCTCAGCTCATTGAAATCAATGGGCTTAGACTGGAGTAACTCTGTTTAGGATTACACTGTCAGTATTGTTTGCTTGCCTAGGAGAAGTTTGCCACAACAGAGCTTGAGAACTAGCAGCTGTAATGCTACAGGTAGATAGATACGTTATCTAGTTTTTGAATTAAGACTAGTAATGTTTTCGTTTGTACTGCACAACAGCTTCCTCTATCATGGTTCCATTTTGTATGTTCTAGTCTTAGTCATGAATTCATCTGTACTTGAAACTTACAGACATTTGTGGAAGCAGTTAATTAAATCATTTAATAACGTTATTGGGTTTTAGCCTGTTTAGCTTTTGGCTATTTTGCAGTAATTTACAATGCCCCTTTGCATAACCCTAGCTGCCGTCCTCCCTCCTCATCCAGTGCAACATTTCTAACTAGAGGCTTGGGTGTTGCCAGTGTTAACAGTATCCATAAACTGTCACAGGGCAGTGTACAATATAAAAATACAAAGCCAACGCCAATTAAAACAATGTCAGAACGTGTAAAGATAATAAACATAGCAGAAAAAGTATCTCAGTTTCCAGATGCTGGCCAAGATAAATAGGTTTTAAACAGTTTCTCAAAGGAAGCCAGGGGAGAAGCCAAATAAGGGCCGATTCCAGATGGCCCTCCCCATTGCGAAACGCCGCACGTCGTCGCGCAGAAAACACGAAATATCGCGTTTTCTCACGCGAGTTTTGCGTGATGTTGCGCAAAACTCGCGTGAGAAAACGTGATATTTCGCGTTTTCTGCGCAATGACGCGCGACGTTTCGCAATGGGGAGGGCCATCTGGAATCGGCCAAGGTTTGAAACACAGCAATCATGGCTGCCAGCCACAGATGAGTAGGAATGTAATGGATTTTGCCAGCTTCCTGGTTCAATTCAACTATTAAGACAACAGAGGCAAAACCAAGGCCTAATAGGTATGAGAGGCGAAATAATGATAACTCATATCTGGAATGTGTAGTTCAAGATAACATAGGAAAGGTAAAGAAATTAAATTACTTTATAGCTGGTTAATATTACAATAAATCAGATTTTTATAATATTATTATATTGATATTTCAGGTTGTTACAAAGATACAGTCCTATTCAGTACTACTGTAACTTTTGCTGTTATCATCTTCATGAATTATGAGGATACAGAGCCTTTCAGTCAGGAATATTTCAATATGGTCTATATGTAATCTGCAGAAGATATTGTGAGCACATCAAAATGAATGTGCACTCAAGATCTCGTCATTGTTCTGTCTCATTTTTTACTATGTATATATGCTCAATTGTGAGAAGATCATTGTCTCTACTATTTGTCATTTTGCATTGCTCATATTATCAGTGGATAGTGTACCTCACATTTACAAATGCACCTTGGTACTTTTATTCCTGTGTAACCTATCTATATTATTCCAAGGTGTTATGTTATCTTGAACTACACAATCCTTGCAAGCAAGGCCCTGGATGACCATGCCCCAGCAACACCCAAGACCAGCAGCACCATGTAAATCTTTGCCACCTGCAAGCATGTCCAAGCTGCCTACCTCAGAGACCATCACTGGGGCCCTGTCAGGCAGGGCATAAACCAGGACTGATGGTCCCTCCAGATCGCCTAGCATGCCAAAGGAGCAGCAGCAAAAAATTCAGACAGAAGTAGCACAGAGGAGGCAAAGTGCAAGGCTGGCAGCATGACATCTACCTGCAGACTCAGGTCAGAATTCTAGCAGCGATACTTCTTTGCCAGGACCATGGGCAGAGCTGAGCCTCAATATCTGTGGCCAATTCCGCTGAGCCAGATCACCTTTCAGCCTATTTAGGCTGAATTTCAGCAGAGTTCAGCTTTAGTGCTTGATCAACTGGTTCACTTCACACTAGCCTTGTGTTCCAGGCTCCCCACAGGCCAGTCAGCTAGGTAACAACATCTGAGGAGACCGTCCAACCAGGCGTAGGACATTTTTTGATTCAAATGTCCCCATTTTGATGTCACTTCTCCCTTGTGATAAGTGATGCTTTATGCCCTGATTTTTGTAACACTTTCTGCTCCCCCACAGCACTCCCTCCTAAATCTATACATATTTCAGTGTTATTTGTGCACATCCTTTGTATATAAATTCCATATAAATGGCACAGAATTGGAATCAAACAGCCATCAATGGCAGCAATGAAAATAAGGGTGGAACAAAACAGATGGTAATAACAATATACTGAATCAAAAAGAAATGTCACTGACCATACCTGCTCATCCCTACAACAGAAAATGACTTCTTCTTGGCTGATATTTTATGTAGTTATTTATTTTACAGCATTTTCCCCAGAACACCCCAATCTTACTTAACTAGAGAATAAATCTGTAGGAGTCTCCTGTTGTCAGACCTCAGAACTATAGAGTGAATCATATGGGATAAGCAATCCTTGAGGTATTCCAGACCAGCACTATGTAGGGTATCAGAGTTCAGACAGAGCATCTAGAATTGGCCCTGAAAGCAAATTAGTGACAAACTTTCCTAAAACTAGTTATTCAACCCAGATCTGGGGATTGTGGTATCAATGGAGCCATTGGGATTAGATTCCACAATTTACTTTTTTTTAATGCTCCTGAACTCCACAGCACATAGTAACATGAGGTCTGTATTCCTGACTTAGACATTCACATTGATATAGAAGTCTCCCTACTGCCTTCATGGCTCCTAGCATCTCTGGATATATTGCAGAAGCATAGTAGTGACCATGGCTTCTATTCCTGCTGCACCTTTTTTACTAGGAACAAAGCCCTCTCCTTGGTCTCTTTTCTGCCTCCAAAAAGTAATGTAAAGTTGGAAAGGGCCTTACTTACTACATGAATGCCTGGTGGAAACTAAGTGGTGTTAAAGTTGTTGCCATACACCAAGCACAGCTGATAAATCTAGACCTGCTGTAGCACAGTAGTTAAGTGGTTCAGCTGTGAAACAGCACTCTGCTGATTCGAATCCTACTACTGCCATGAGCT
Organism: Eublepharis macularius; assembly: GCF_028583425.1. Lineage (NCBI taxonomy): Eukaryota > Metazoa > Chordata > Lepidosauria > Squamata > Eublepharidae > Eublepharis > Eublepharis macularius. Next base: position 175,195,176 of record NC_072791.1, on the reverse strand, counting down.
CAGTAGGTGGCCTTGTATAAGCCACTCCTCTCAGCCCCAGCTCCACAGCTGTATTAAAAATGATAATAATAACAACAATAACAACAACAACAATCAATTTATAGTAGAAATCAGGGATATTGATGTGATTCATCTGGACTAGTCCTGGAATGCATTTAGGTTCTATGCCTGTTCTTAGCATACACTAAGGACAGGTACAGTTCTCTAAGTAAATCTGCTTGTGGAAGTCTCTTTTCCCAGCGATGTAGTCTGCTGCAGTTAGTTTTGACAGATGTATGATGATACTAGTTAGCTGGAAAAGTGAAATAACCAGACTAAGTTGGGAGATGTGTTGTGAGAAAACTGGAAGAATAGGTCTAATTCTACATTTCTATATTATTTTACTGAAGTTAAATACTGCCATAATAGAAAAAAATATAAGACACTATGGGCCAAAGCCCCATGATGCAAAATATATAAAGGGGATCAGGGGCCATGAAGCTGCAGGAAGGAAATTTTAATTATTCCCTGTGTGCCATTTCCCCAGTCAGAAATGGATGCATGCCCCCCCCCCACTCCTTCGAGCTTGATGGGGGGAAAACAAACACAATACAGGTACCTGTGTCTTTCCATTTCTGGGGCAAAAAAACCTAAGGGGCATTTCAGATCAGGAATACAGTACAGGGGAAGTATTACAATGCCCCTTTCCCAGTACCATGACCCTGATCTATATTGATTCCCTCATGACTAAGGCTGATTCTGCACACGTTGGATAATGCACTTTATCAATAGTTTGAGGTGAATTTTTTGTTCCGCACACGAAAAAATCTGTTCCAAATGATCTATACAGAGGATTGGAAGTGCATTATCCAATGTGTGTGGAATCTTCTTAATTTTTGCAGTTTAATTACACATCTGGGAATTCGAACTTGGCTCTCCAGCATTGTACATGGTTCAGCCCTGCATTCCTAATGTCCTAAACTGGATATGCCCTTTCAGATCCATGAAAGTCTGATGTCAGAGCTAAATTATAACGCTGGGGAGGGGGGGGAGACCGAAGGCTGATTGCAGGTGAGCCTTTGCTCTAATTGATCCCTGGAGTCAATTAATTCCTCTTTTTGCTAGAGATTATGTCTCAGATGTTTGCAACAAATTACTCAAATTATCAGAGGTTCTGCTCAAAATAAATCCTTTCATTGATACTTCTAGCAGGGCAAGTATTTTACACAATATTTCTTTCGTTCTTTCATTTATTCTCACATAACCCCTGAGATGTTAAGAGAAACTTAAGATTTGCAAAAGTCCACCAACTGAACTTTCACTGGTTTCAAATCTTAATAGCCCTCAATCGCCACTAAACCTCAATGAAAGCACGGCAGGTTAGCATTCAATGATTGTAGAGCTAGTCATATCTCACTTGCCTTGGTGTTTATTGTTGACAAAACTGCAAAGGTTTATGGAGAAAGCTGCTGGGATTATGATGTTATGAATGAGAAAAGTCTCTTCCTCAGCAAGGAAAAGGCATCCTACATTTATTCACATCCTGTGCCAGACCTCTCAAGAGAGGTTCTCTGTTTGCATTTATGGGGCAACATCAGCATTCAACAGAGATTATCTGCCTCTCCCTGCACAAGCATCTTCAAAACAAAGCAACAAAAGATTATTCTCTAGCCTCCCTTCTGTGGGCCACAGCCATCTTTTTTTCTCTTGGAACACAATGCTTAGCACCTATGTGGTAGCTGATAATGCTGCATTCAGAAGGGATTAGCACACAATCTTCTGCAAAACTGAAGCAGCAGAAAGGTCCGTTGTTTAGCTACAGACGACTCTAGACTAGTAGTTCTCCACCCTGTAAAACTTCACATTATATTATTTCATTTTCTCTGGTGGGACCAATGGCTGAAATGTTGACTGCACACAAATGTTAGGTGGCAGACAATTTTATGGTCTAGCAACATAAAGAGCAGTAGCCACTAGGAGTCGCATTTCATCTAAAAGAAAGCAAGGTTGCCATCCTAAAGCATGCTGACTTGAAAATACATACCATTGAACTCAATTCAACATATTTTTGAGTTAGCATGATTAGGATCAGACCAGCAAACGGTCACTATTGGTAAAGATTCTGCTGGTAAGAATTTGAAAGCTTAAAAGGTTTCTACCTTTCAATCTTTTACCAAAAGCAATACAATACCAGGTTGGGATAATATTTTAATCCCACTCTTCAGAGGAGCTCAGGGTCTTATACATGGTTCCCCCTCCCATTCTTACAACTCCTCTATTGGGCAGATGATACTGAGAAGTCTAGTAACCACAGATTTTAACCTAATTTGTGTAGGAGTTACACAACACAGTCTGTCACCAGATCTTGACTTCTTTACTTAGACTGAAATTCTTAATCACTTATGCAGAAGTAAACTAAATTGAGTGGGACTTCATGTTTTAAAGGTGTTCAGAAATTCTGTGAGGAAGATACAGCCAGCATGGTTTATCATATGTTCCTGCCTCACCTACCTAAACTATTTGAATGACTCTCCATTAAAACTGCTTTCCCCCTTGTTTCCTATTTCTTTGTTTCTGAGGTTGTGCATTCCTCTACTTCAGCACTCAAATGAACATCTCCATCAGTGTGGAAATAGTTGCTCCGTCTTATCCCCACCCTTGCATGACGGCAACAGTGCAGCCAACATTCCTTCTAATACATGGTGAAACTGCTTAATGTGTTCAGCACACTACTAAAGAAGTGAAGTATTATACCATTTTGGAAATGGAACTGTCTGCAAAGGTCTTATCAACCTGTAATAAGCAATTTATAGTTTTCAGCAGTAATGCAATTTCACTGTTATATTTTCCTTCAATAGGTTTCTGTCCAGAATACAATATTTAATGTTTTGAATAGTATTAATAACAATTTTGTAGAGTATTAATAACTGAGCAGTTTGAAAAATAATGTTAATGCTGTCTAATAAGATATTGCACAGTAATCTCTTTGGCAGAAGCTTTCTATTATTGTGGCATTGCTATAATAGAGTACCAAAAAACTTGTTAGTACTAAAATTATTCTCAAGTTTGAAATTTAAAGCTATGAAATTTTGGTTTAGAATTTTGGCTTTATCTCTTCAGCGATCTGAAAATTGTGGTTGCTCTGAAATATCCCATTCCTTTATCAATTCCACTTACAAGTCGTGTTTATATGAAAGGCCACCTGTACTATGGCAGCATCTACATTATTGTGTTATTTATTTATTTTATTTTTATTTATGTTATCGTATTTATATTCCGCCCTCCCCTCAAGCAGGCTCAGGGCGGATTATTTTAAATCAAATTCTGTCAATGTAAGCAAAATATATACACGAGAATGACAGTTTGTTCTTTTAACACTACAAAACCCATAATGCAATATGAGACATGAACACACAAAAAGATCCACAGACTATAACTAAACAATTGAAAAGATTGAAATAATTGCAGACCAATTTTGAATAAACTTAACACATTTAAGTTTTACACACCTTTGATATGTAGTATGGTGGTCATGGGTTTTGTCTGCAGATAAGTAGAGAAGTAACTACTTTATTGAGTAGTTACTATGAAAAAAATGAGGAAGGGCACCAATGAAAGAAGCAAAATCTCCCAGCAGAAACAATTTACATTGCAATCCTAAGAACGCTTCTTTGGGAGTAAGCCCTGTTAAATATACCTAACATTTGAATTAGACCTGCTTAGGTGTGATCGTCGTCGTCCTTCTGTGCAGCCCCACATTGGGACTGCGCAGGCGCAGGCCAGCCGCGGAGAAGATTCTTTTAGCTTCTAGAAATGTGACGGGGACGTTCGGGCCCATCGCGCATGCGCGTCGGTGTTCCCGCCAATTTTGAAGTACAAGTACCCGAACGTCCCCGGCATTCCCTCAGTTCCTTTTTCGCCGCCGTTCGAAAAGGTTCTTTAGCTGTCGCTCGTGTCTTCGGACTGTTCGTCGCTTGTGAGTTATCGCTTCATCTTCTGGGACACGTCTCCACCATGTCCCATTCCTCTCTATTTAAAAAATGCCAGCAATGTGGCACTAAAATGACCCACTCGGACGGTCATGACCTGTGCCTTATCTGTTTGGGCGAGGGGCACGTCGTGGAGCGCTGTAAGTTCTGCATGGCCTTCACCCCGAAGGCGCGGAACGACCGCAAGGCCAGGCTCCGAGCCTGCCTTTGGGACGCCAACCTTTTGCCGCCCAAACCGTCTGGATCGTCCGGGAGCAAGCCCAGCTCTGTCGCTCCCTCGCCGGCTCCGCGTAAGTCGCCGGAACCGCTCCCCTCGGATCCGAAGGGCCCGCCCGTTCCGGAGGGCTCGACCGCCTCCGGTTCCGTGAGTGTTCCGTCCAGTCGGAAGGCGAAGAAACGCGCTTCGTCGAAGCCTTCTTCCAAGCCTTTGGCCACTGCGGCTTCTTCGGAGCCCCCGCCAAAAAAGGCAAAGGCCAAGTCGAAAGCCAAGAGCCGTGCTTTATCGCCGGCCCCGACATCGTTGGCTGGTTCGCCTCCCAGATCGGCCCCTCCTGCTGAGGACGTCAGGAGTCTCCTGCACACCCCTTCGCCTCCTCGTACGCCTCCTCCGGTGGTTCCGGACGACTATGAATCGTTCCCTTGTTTTTCGGAACCGTTCCAGGAGTTTGAACGCTCCCTGCCATCTGCTCCGGTCCCGTCGGAGGCCTCCGTTCCGGCGCAGCCAGTCTTGTCGGTTCCGACGCCGTTTCACCGATCCGTTTCAGTGCCTGCTACTCTACCTCCTTGGCAGCCTGTCCCGGGCTTTGGGAACGTGGCCTCCTGGCAAGATTTCGTGGCTTGGATCCAGCAGTCCGCCCCCTTCCTGCCTGGCCCATCGGCGCCCTTGACCTCGGTTCCGGCGCCGTCGACTCTGCCACTTGCTCCGCCTGCTGCTCGGCCGCATCGCCATCTTTCGGCTCCCAAGCCTTGTACCACGGTTCCGACGGAGCGCCCTTCGGTTCCGACGCAAACCCCGGCGGTTTTCTCCGACTCCGAGGATGAAGAGGGCCTGGCGTCTCCATCAGAGTACTCCTCGGACGCGGCTTCCGACCCTTCCCCTGATGATGCTGTGGGGGAGCTCCATTCGTCGTCTCCTAATGACGACTACAGAGTGTTCGCGGAGCAGCTAGTCCGGATGGCCGCGGCACTGGAGCTGGATGTCGCCTCTTCCACCTCAAAGCCCAAGAGCAAGCTGCTGGAGCCGCTGTACTCTGGCTCTCCTGCCTCGGTGGCGTTCCCCCCTGTCGAGGATCTCGTCGACAATGCCCTCGCGCTCTGGCAGACCCCTGCTTCCGTTCCGCCTACGGCCAAGAAGGTCGAGAAATATTATCGGCTCAAGCAGGAGGATTGCCCTTACCTCTTCACCCATCCGAAACCCTCTTCCATCGTGGCCGAGGAGGGTCAAGCTCGGTTCCGACGCGGTTCCTCGTCGGCTCCGTCGGATCGGGAGGGCAGAAAGCTAGATGGCATTGGTCGGAAGGTGTATTCTTCGGCTTCCCTGGGGTTCCGTATCGCCAATTTCCAAGTGATAATGGGCTCCTACAATCTCTTCTTGTGGAAGCGACTATCCTCCTACCTCTCTGACCTTCCCGACGATCGCCGTGCCTTGGTCAAGGCTCTCCAGGCTGAGGCATTCCGGTTGTCAAAGCAACAGATGACAGCTGGCAAGGACGCCGCCGACTCTGCTGCACGTGCGATGGCATCCTCCGTGCTCTTGCGTCGGCACGCCTGGCTTCGATCTACGGCCCTGCCCCCCGAGAAGAAGGCCAAGGTCGAGGATTTCCCGTTTGAGGGTCCCCAGCTCTTCTCAGAGAAAACGGATGAGTCCCTTTCTCTCATGAAGAAGAACCAGCAGACGGCCAAGTCCCTCGGGGTTGCGCCTTCGGTTCCGCAGACGGGTCCGAGATATCGGTACGGCAGGTTCCGGTCCTATCAGTCACCCTACCAGCAGTTCCAACAGCGCCAAGGAAGGTTCTCCTCCGGTCAATCCTATGGCCACCGTTCCTACTCTGGCCAGCAGCGCCACTCTTCGAGACGCTCCGGCCGGTCCAAGGGACGACATCAGCCTCCCTCGCCCAAGCCCTCGACTTCGGCGCAAAAGCCCACGGTCTGTTGACTAGACCAGGACGCTTCCCAGTTGGCCTGCAAGGACACTGTTAATATCTTGTTCTTGGACAGGCTACGGCCTTTCTTGCCCCATTGGCGACTCATTACTACTGATAACTGGGTCCTCTCTATTGTGGCCCGTGGTTATAAATTATCGTTTACCACTGCACCCCCTCTTTCGCACCCCCCTCGTTGTGCTTCTTGTTGTAATGTTGTGTTACAAAATAATGTTTTGGAGTTGGTTAACAAAGGTGCTGTCCGGGTGGTCGATGTCTCTGCTTCCCCTTGGGGATTTTATTCAAGATACTTCCTTGTGGATAAGAAAGATGGGGGGTCTCGTCCCATTTTGGACCTTCGGGCCCTTAATACTTACTTGAGGGTGGAAAAGTTTAGGATGCTTACTCTGTCGCGAGTATTGGAACTCTTGGAGTCAGGCGTCTGGATGGCCATTTTGGATCTCAAAGACGCCTACTTCCACATTTCCATCTTTGAGGGCCACAGAAAATACCTCCGTTTTACCTGTGGAGGCGCTGTCTATGAGTACACAGCCTTGCCCTTTGGCCTGGCCTCGGCGCCCAGGGTGTTCACTAAATGTATGGCCACCGTGGTGGCACATTTACGGTCTAGTGGCTGTTTTGTCTATCCATATTTGGATGATTGGCTCCTGGTGGGTCCCTCCTCTGATTCCCTCCGGGCCTCTATCGCCCTCACCTTGTCCGTGCTAGACGGCCTGGGGCTAGTGGTCAATTTGGGGAAGTCTGTGTTGTCCCCAGGTACGAGCATTAGGTTCATCGGGGTCCACTTTGACTCTCTGCTGGGCCGGGCTTATCTACCCCCGGACCGCTTGAGCAGGCTGTCCTGCCTGGCCCGCCACTTCGTGCATAACCGGTTCCAAACTGCCCTCCTGATTCAAACCTTGTTGGGCCTCATGGCCTCCTCCACAGGGGTGGTGTGTTTTGCACGCCTGCACATGCGGCCTCTGCAAAACTGGTTTGTTCGGGTTTTCAACCCCCTCGCTATGAGTCAACACCGTGGGTTTTCCATCCCGAGGGTGATACAGCGGTCCTTGGTGTGGTGGACTGTCCCTGAGAATTTGTCCAAGGGTTGTCCTTTTGGTCCCTTCCTGCCGGAGGTCACCGTCTTTACGGACGCTTCCACTCTAGGCTGGGGAGGGCGTTGTGGGCGCCTGTCTGCTCAGGGTGTTTGGTCCTCCCTTGAGGTGAACATGCACATTAACCTCTTAGAGCTTAGAGCGATCCGTTACTCCCTTGCTTCTTTTGCAGATGTCATTCGGAACAAGAGGGTGCAGGTCCTGTCGGACAATACCACAGCCTGTTACTATCTCAACAAGCAGGGAGGAACGGTCTCGCTCAAGCTCTGCAGGGAAGCGACTACGCTCTGGAACTGGGCCATTACCAACAACGTCCTGCCCAAGGCCGTTCATATTGCGGGGGAGAGCAACACAGCAGCAGACGCGCTGAGCAGAGTGTTTTTGCCCCAACACGAGTGGTCCCTCAACAGGGCTTACCTCCATGTGGTTTTCCGCATGTGGGGCACCCCGCTCATCGACCTCTTCGCCACAGCCCACAACGCACAGGTTCCCCTGTTCTGCTCCCGGGCCGGGATTGGCCATCGTTCACTGGGGGATGCCTTCCAGATACCCTGGTCTCCAGGGCTCTTTTATGCCTTCCCGCCCTTCCCACTCCTTCACAAGGTCCTGTCCAGGATCAGAACCTTCCGGACCCATTGTATCCTGATTGCCCCTCGGTGGCCTCGCCAGGATTGGTTCCCCCTTTTACTCTCCCTGTCACAGGGGCGGTGTCTCCCGCTTCCACACGCCCCAGACCTGCTACTCAGGGACGGGGTGTGGCATCACGATGTGGCAGTGCTAAATCTGACTGCCTGGCTCCTCTGCGCCCCAGACTAGGCCTCTCTGCTAGGGTGCTTAACGTGATCTTGAATGCCCGAAAACCGTCTACCAGGTTGTCCTACCAGAGGAAGTGGTCACGTTTCTCTAGGTGGTTAGCCCCCAAAGGGGTTTCCCCTTTCACTTGCCCGCTGCCTGTCATTCTGGACTACCTCCTGGACCTGTGCTCCCAAGGCCTGGCGTTCTCCAGTGTTAAGGTGCACATGGCTGCTATCTCTGCCTTCCATGAGCAGATTGATGGGAGGACTGTGTTTGCACATTGGCTGTCCAAACAGTTCCTGAAGGGCCTACTAAAGTCCTTTCCTCCTAGGGCCCATCCTATTCCTCAGTGGAGCCTGACCCTGGTGCTCTCCCGTCTGATGCTCTCCCCTTTTGAGCCCCTGTCTACCTGTCCCTTGCCTCTGCTCACGCAGAAGGTGGCCTTTTTGGTTGCAGTCACTTCCTCCAGGCGGGTTGGGGAGTTGTCTGCTCTAAGGTGTGACCCCCCCTTCCTGCAGTTCTTCCCCAGTACGGTCATGCTCCACACTAGTATGCAGTTCCTGCCCAAGGTGGTTTCCAAATTTCACCTGCGTCAAAAGGTGGTCCTTCCTTCCTTTTTTCCTACACCCTCTTCCCCAGAGGAACGTACTCTACACACATTGGATGTGAAACGTGCTTTATTGTTTTATTTACATCGCACCAAGTGTTTCAGGAAGTCTCCTGCCCTGTTCTTGTGTTACTCTGGCCCTCGCAAGGGCTCGCCGGCTTCTGCCCAGTCCATCTCTCGCTGGATTGTGTCTGCAATTAAACTTTGTTATCAACAAGCTGGAGTCCGGTGCCCGTTGTTGATTACTGCTCATTCTACTCGAGCACAAGCTGCCTCTGCTGCCTTCCTGCGAGGAGTGCCACTCCAGGACGTCTGCCAAGCTGCAACGTGGTCTACCGCTGACACTTTCATTAAACATTATTCTGTAGACGTGAATGCACGCCGTGAATCCGCTGTTGGCACGGCTGTTCTGCATTCTTTGTTCACATAGACACTCACACCCGCCCCCATTGGTGAGATGCTAGCTATTCTCCCAATGTGGGGCTGCACAGAAGGACGACGACGATAAACAGGGTTTCTCACCTGTAACTGTTGATCGTCGAGTCTCTTCTGTGCAGACACACATTCCCTCCCGCCTGCCCCGCTGTGAGTGCTTGGTTTACTCCATTGTTTCTCCGGCGGCTCAGGTGAACTGAGGGAATGCCGGGGACGTTCGGGTACTTGTACTTCAAAATTGGCGGGAACACCGACGCGCATGCGCGGTGGGCCCGAACGTCCCCGTCACATTTCTAGAAGCTAAAAGAATCTTCTCCGCGGCTGGCCTGCGCCTGCGCAGTCCCAATGTGTGTCTGCACAGAAGAGACTCGACGATCAACAGTTACAGGTGAGAAACCCTGTTTTTCTCCTTCGTTTTGTGCTCCATCTTTTAAAAATGTCTTTGTTGGGGGTAACACAGATTATGCAAGAAAATCCACAACCTCTCTGAAGCCCAGTTTCTTATGCTGAATAATCAGTGTGACCAGTCACAACACAGTGGCAACTAGCTGGCCAAAGGGAGGTGCCTTGGCAGGCCACATATGGCCCTTTACCTGTTCTATGCTTTATGATATTTTGTGGCATTTTAAAGATACCTGTTCCTTCATAAATTCCTCCAAGGCATGTGGAAGATCTGAATTGCATTAGCAGTGCATCAAATAAAAATGAATATCTAACCAGGAGTAGGCAGAGAGATACGGGAGTATGGAACCCCAAGAGCCCCCCCCCCCCCGATTCTCCTGCCTCATCTAGAATGCAGGTGCTTCTTCCTTTCATTTCTATTCCTGTTGTTTTAATGGATCTTGCAAACTGTCCTATGTGGCCCTCAAGTAAAGGAGGCCAGCACCTGGAAGAGAGGATTGGAAATGCCAAGAGACAATTCTCTTTTATGGATGAATAGAGCAAACCAATATGGGAATAACAAAGCAATGTGAATGACAGCTTGGATCAAATTCATAATGACCTGGTTTGTATAGGCCAGGTGTTATGTAGATTGGAGCTTGTTATTGTGCATCATTTTGGCAACCCTGCTGTTCAACTGCTAGTTCCAAGAAAGCTGGGCACCAAGCCACTTGCTTAAGCAGGTCCTATGCTCAACCAGACAGACAAGGAATGCTCCCTCTTTCCCTTCATGTCCTATGGGAAAGGCAGGTCTGCTGCTGTATCTTCAATCATTTTACAGAGCTTCAAGAAAAATGGCACCCTGAATTACAAAAACAAATGGAAACCTGCATTCAGTACCATGTGTTTAACAAATACTTATTTGTAATGATGCCTTTTCCTTCAGTTTGGAATAATAATACATGAGGAAAGTCCTTCCTGTTTTTTTTAATCATCAAAGTAGTTCATTACAAATAGCAGTTCAAGTTTTGTTACTTTTCAGATCAGGGAGAGAAATAGACCAAGTACTTTTTTTTCTGAATGCAAAGGATTATATGTTGACAACCAAAAAGTTGAACCAAGTGCTTCTCAGGTGTGCAGCTGGTTCCTGAAATATTTGCTTTAATTATTTTCTGGTGTGTGTTTATTCTGTAGAGTTCATCCCCCAAGGCATATAAAATTGTTTCTGGAGAATTAATATTTTGATAAAAACCCAAGAGAATAATAAATAATAACATTGAGCTTTTCCTGGATATGCTTGTAATCAAGTTTAAAGAAACACTTTTCCATGAATGTTCAACATTTGTTTGTAGACTTTGACAAAACTAATGATAAATCTGGAAGTGACAAGTGGAGACAATAATTCCTGCCCCACCCCTGGAAGGCAAATATTGTGTGACAGAGGCATTATTGCCTGTGATGCAAACTTCCATCTGAATGTGTTTGATTAGGGGAAATGTGGGGGAAGATATTTTTAATATCCACAGAAAACCAATCCTTATCAAACCATAATTCAACTGGCTTCAAAATTGTTTAGCATAGTCCAGTCAACATTTAGCACTACACCGGCAAGGTGTAGTGAGGCTGCAGTAGGGAGTGCCCACCCTGCTTTTCCCCAGACAGCCGCACCAGCAACCCCCCAATGTATCACCCCCATGAAAGGCCTGTGAGTGGCAAGGGGCTGCCAAGGCATGGGCCCCCATCTCCTTGGCTGGAGAGCAAGCGGCTGGGGACCAGAGTCCCTTGCAGTCATGGCACCTGCATCAAAGCACACAACTGGGGGGAAACTATCTAGGGGGACCCTCAGTGCCGTGGGGGCAGGCACCTGTACTCCCCGCCAGGGCCAGTTGGGCTGTCAATCTCCCACCCTCCACAGGCAGCCCCCCTAGCACCACCCATCGATGCGCCCTGCCATCAGAGAGCTAGAGCTCAGGGCAGAAATACTCCCTTGTGGTCATGCATGCCATGACCATAAGAACGCACCCATCCCAGGACACGGCCCTCATATGAGTGGGTGGAGCTGCCTGACCAAGCGGCAGGCAGGGCACATGCCCCCCCTTGGAGGTGCAGCCCTCTGCAAGGGGGTTATGGGGCAACTGACCTGCTGGGGGGCCCAGCCAGGGCAGCCCAGGAGCATGCCACAGGAACATGGACTAGGCACAACCCACCGGTGGACAAAGGGTCTGCTACCCACCCAGGGGCAAGGCACACTCACCAGTGTAATGGCATCCAGATGGCCCAGCCCTGTCACTAACAGCAACCCTGCAGTGTGCACTGGGTCACCCCTGCAGATACAGGAAGGGAAGGGGCAGCAGCAGGCCATAAACTACAGCTGTTAGCTGCCCAAGCAGCCTGACAGTGCGTGTTTGGTCCCCAGACGTGACAGGCAGCAAATTCCCCAGGCAGTCTGCAGCTGCCACTGCAGATGAGGCCAGGCCAGCTATCCACTCATGACCCTGGGACACAGCCTGCCGTCTACTCGTGGTGGGTCTCCAGCTACTCCCTCTCAGTTGCTGCCACAGGGCAGAGAGGTACACTGAGCAGGGTGTGGGCCCTGTGCCCAATATTCTGCCTCAAGCAAGAGCCGGCATCTGCAAGGTTAATGTTGGCAGATAATGACAGTTGACTGGCACAGCAGGGTGCCAGAGGCAGGATGTTGGGGGTAGATAACCAGAATTGTCGAAGGCAGGCCAAGGTCAGTAGTTGGAGGAGCAGTCTGATAAGAGCAAACAGCAAGTCTGTATCTCAGGGAATGTGTTGAAGCCATTCTGATGGGTCCTCCTCTCACTCTTTTATGCACTGCAGGTCTTGTATTAAGCTTACAACAGCTGATTCAAGTCTTCTCCAATGAAGTCCCTCCTTCCTCTGGAATGGATGGCTGGTACTGCTGAGCTCTGAGGCATGCTGACCTACATCGGGCCTGTAAGTCCCCTCGGTACCTGCCCCACTTGCTCCCATGGGCCTGGGGATCCTTGAGGGGATAGGGCAGCTGTCAGGTCCTGAACTGTTAGCTCCAGGTGCGGAGAGGAAACATCCTGGCCTTCTGGCTGAGAGTCCTCATCTGACTGTTCAGCTTCAGCTGGCTGGTGGCTGACAGGAATGGAATCCAGCTGCTCTTAATCATAGGAGTCAGAGCTGTCCTCAAGCCCTCACTGTCCCATGACACCTAAACCCCTGGCATGGACTGTGTATCTCCCACATCCCCCTCCAGTCCAGAGCCCATGCCACCCAGCCCCTGATCCACCCTCCAGCCCCTCCAGCAAGTGGTATTGCTCCACCCCATCAGAAGATGTAGAGGTTGTCTGTAACATGGGATCCCTGTGGTTGCTGCTGACTCTGGTAACTCCTGATGTCAAGAGTCTGGAGGACAGCCATCCCCACTGCCGCAGCTCATCACATAAGGGTCACAGCTTGGAGAGGCACCAATGTGGAGGCCCCTGTGGGGAAGAAACAGGGTGATCAGATCAGGCATCTGGACCTTGGGCATGCTACTTGGGCCTTGGGATGCCTCCCCAGACTCTGCCCCTTCACCTCCACCCCCTTTCATGTCCACGCCCCAGAATCAAGCTTGTTCACATCAGCCAGCTCCATCTCCTCCTGGTTCCACTCCTCAGCCTTGGGGGGGGGGGGATAGGCACGGGGTCCACATCATGGTGCTCTGCTGCCCAGACAAGGGCCCCGTGGCCAGCCCAAGCCCTCCTGGAGCCAGGGTTGGCTAGTTGGTCCAAGGGGCTCCCCTCTCCCATGGCCTCCTCGCCTATGGTACCTAACAGCTCAGGAGTAGCATCCATGCTGAGCAATTCACCTGTACAAAAGGAACAAGGTCACCCACAGCCTGCATGGGAGGCTGAGGCCCATCCTCAGGCTCCCAGCCCATACCAGGCAGCACCACTCCCCCGGTCATGAACTCACCGGTCAGGGCCTTGATGCCAAGGCTGCCCACCACGACAAGTAGGTTCACCATCCACATAACTGCCTCCACCCCTGGCAAACCCTCCTTCACTGCCTGCATCATACAGGAGGACTGCAGGCAATGCAGCCCATGGCGATCGCCAAGCTCGTGGATGTCTGTGGCTGGCTGTGTCTATAACATTGCCACTCAGCAGCAGCTTCCCAATGGAGGGACTGGGGAGGAGCTCTGAGACTGGATGCAGATGCCAACTTACCCAAGCCAGTGGCAGAATGTAGTAACAGGTGTGGCTGAGTGCAAGCAGATGCAGGAGCACTTATGGCTGATGGCCATTGAACAACATGGCTGTGCTGTGACAGGGACTTCACTGGTCACCCTGGCTGCATGCCCACACTCCCCTGCCGGCTCAGGCTGCGGAAATGGCCCCCATTGCTGATTGGGTAGGTCACAGACCCACCGCTGCCTTGGCACTGCTGAGGGTGCTGAGCTGCCTGGCAGGGCCTGAGTTGCCAGACCCATGGCCTTGCAACAGCCTCCCATGCTGAGATTGTGCATCCCACCAGACAGGGCTGGTGTCCTCCACCTTACTGCACGCATGTAGGTGCGAGGGGAGTGACCTGCTCCTGGTCTCTGACCCTCTTGCTGCTGCAAAGGATCTCACTATGCAGATGAAGGGGGCATTCTGGTGATAACTTCTCTCAGTCATGCCCTGCCAGGGAGGTGTTCACAGAGATCTTGCTCTGGCAGTTGCTGCAGCCATCCCATGTCCTCCCACAGCTTCTGGCCAGCTTCCCTATGCCAGGGTGAAAGGACTGCTCACTGTGACCAAAAGGCCCCTCCATAGATGGTGGGTGGGGAGGCTTGGAGTGGGAGGCTCATCTAGCTTTGGAAGCCCTCAGGCTATCTGGGCCGGTTCAATTGAGACTGTTAATCCAAAGAGTACTGCAAGAGAGCTGGTATGTGCTCATACCACTACACACATGCTCCATTCTCCCCGAACCAGTATTCCATGTGGAAGCCCTGATCCAGGTTGGCCTCTAGCCTTCTACCACCTTTTCCTTTCCTTCAGTACTCTCTGGGTCAACAACACTTGTCCACTTCCCCACTTTTACTGGTGAAGAAAAGAACCCCATGAGGGCAGGGGTGGGGAGCTCCCTTAGTCATGTGTGCACACAGCGCATGGACTGGCCCATTCTCCTGCCCAGGGATCCCACCCAACAGCCACAGTCATGTGCCTCGCATCTCAGAACCTAGTGGCACAGGGGGAGAGAGTTGATAGCCCTCCTCTGACACACAGATGGAACCTCACATCCCACTCCGTTTGCCGTGCACCATGGGGGGCGGGGGCAGCATGGAGGCAGCATGCGGCACAGCCTCCATGGGATTAACAGAACCTCACTCCATTCAGGACCTGAGCCGCCCAAATGGCAGAGACGCCTAGTGTATACTCAAGGCTGGCAGTTCCCTGGCAGCCCAGGGCCAGGGACCATCCCCAGGGACGTGCTGTGGGGCTGTCCCAGAAGGGAGTGTGGGATGGGGGGAGCTATTGTCAGCCAGCAGCAAGCAAACAAACACAGACAGAGTTCTTGTTCTACACAATCTTTATTGAGCTGCCAAGAGTGGGGCAACTGTCTTGTGAGTTTGCCTGGGATGGGGACTATGGTTGCTCAAGCAGAGGACGGAGCTGGGCGAGACTTGCCTCACATGGATATATTTTGGGTCTGAGATGTAGCTGAGGGCTGGCTGAAGATCTGTTCTTGGTGCCTGGCTGGAGAGGTAGTCATGACTGGACACTGGGGAGCAACTCAGCCATGCTCTTGGGTGACCCAGTCAGGTGGCAACCCACATGGAGGAGGAGCAGGGACATGTACATGGAGTGCCATGGCCTTGGCCCTGCTCCAGCCACAGAAAGGGAGATAGCTATGTGCCAGTGGGTGCTACCATCAGGCAGGTGCTGGATGGGTCTCCCATGGGGAACTGTTCCTCATCCGCATCGGGATGTCCCAGTGATGCCATGGCTGCTCATAAAGAAAGCAGCCACTTTTTTTTAATACTTTATTTTCATTTTAACAGTTTTAACAACAAACATCAACAAAACATTAACCCACTTATGCCCACAAGACACTGTTGCTAATGTTGTACAACATATTAACAGGAAGATGTACGTAATTTTACAAGAATAATAAATAAATAAATAACAAAGGGCCAACATTTTAACTTGTAGTACTTCAAAGAGTCACAAGGATATTACACACTGCTGCATCAGGTAATTGTGAGTGGCCAGGAACAATCATATATTCTAGAAACGAAAGCTATGCCCACATGAAGTTAGACTGGAATTGCAAATTGTCATACAGATGGAGTTGATCAGCAATCTTTTCCATAACAAAATAATCCCAGATTTTTGGGGGGGGGGGGTACCAAGTCAATAAAGAGGGAAGGGAGGCTTTGTTCCAAGAAGAAGCAATGTTTGATTTAGCAGCAGTGAGAAGGAAGAAGATTAGATCTTTCCTTGCGCTTGAGAAGAAAGCAGCCACTTTTAAGAGAAGCACACCACAGCCTATAATGAGCCCCATCTAATCCTTTCCCTCATGTCAAGAGAGGCTGGATTTCCCTTTCCATATTACTGGAACTGACTTCCCTTACAGGAAGCAAAATGCAATGATACATAGAGCCCCATCAGATCTTCTCCCTCTGCTGCCAAGACAGAGGTGGATTTTGCAGTCCATATTGTCAGAGATTCAAGAGGATGCTGGGGATTCTTCAAGAGTGCCATCTGTCCTGTCTCCCTGCAATAGAAGAGGTGGATGGATGGATCACTGGAGGAAAGACAGTTCTTACAACATATCAGTGCACAGACCATGATCCACCTCTTCTGAGAGGGTGTGAGTTGTGCTCTGCATAGCGACACCAGTGATGTTCCACTAGGATGACTCCCAGAAATCTAACTGAAATAGTGGTTCCTTTTCTCTGGAGAGGAATTTTTTTTTTTTTTTGGCAAAAAGCCCTCCTCTCCCCATTTCACCTCCACCCTGATGCTTCTATTGCAAGCCGTGAGAGTTCAAGTTAATTAATTTTGTCTGGACTATACCTATTGTCTGTTTCTAGCCTCAGACTTCAAATACATTTATTTATTATTAATTAAAATAGGTATTCCTCACCTTTCCTGTAGGTCAAGACAACTGAAAAATTCAATTACTTCAAAAACATAAAATACAACAAAATCCAAAATAGCCTTCCTCCCCTTAAAAAAATCCCTTGATTTATAAAGGGTTTCAGTAAAATTGGATTGGGAATGCATTGACTCACTAATGCTAAACACATTTATTTGGAGCTGGCAATCTTTTGATTTTAATGGTGATTTCTTCCAGATTATGATAGTTAAGTCTCAGCCTTAAAAAGCACATGGAGAGCTGATTCATGTATTGCAGCAACTGGTATGCCGCACTCTTTTATCACCTTTCTCCCTTGCTAATTGCCCCAACTGTGGATGCAAAAAGTTAAATGGAGAATAGTTTCAAACAAGGACTTCCACTCTGAAGGCCCAGCTCAAAGGGGGAGGGTACGTGAAACAAGAATAGAGAGGTGCCCAGCATGTCATTAAATGACTCATGAAAAAGTGGTGTGTTCGGTTTTTTGGTTGACTAGTTGTTCCACTCATTGTCAGAGGCTTATTTTTAGATCAACTCTCCAGTGCTAGTTCAGGAGACATGAAAAGGAAAAAGAACTTCCCTCTCATCCCAAGGGATGGTCGCTTGGCAGCATCAATGCTAATGAACAGAGAGCAGCAATGGGAAGCCTGTGTCTCCTCTGCTCTGTCAGTGCCAGAGTTTCACAGGGGCCCCTCTGAGTGTTGTCGTATGCAATTAGAAGAGCAGAAGAGATAGGCAGGAAGTCATTCATCCATGGTTTACACAGCATATTATCTTTCTGCCTGGCAGGTTGAGCACAGATTGATTAACAAAACATTCAGTTTAATAATATTCCTATGTAGGGGTAAGTTACGTGTGAGTGAGAGAGGAAGAAGAGAAAGGGAAAAAACCAGTAAAAACAGAATCAGATAATGAGGGAGCACAAAAGGAAAAAAAGCACCTAGTTTTACGGTAGTAACAACTTTCCTAGATATGATAGGTCAGCAGATCCTGAGATGTATGAAAAATGCAGATATACAGAATATTTAACCAGACTATTACTAGCCATGGTGGATCAGATGAAGGCAAGCTGTGCATTCTGAGGAGACTGTTCCCTTTCCAGTCAGGCTCTTCATTATCAGCAGGTTCCATACTGGGTACCCAGTAAGCTCTCTCCACATCCAAAATATCAGACCAAGTCATATCAGTATGTAAAGGTCTCTTTTATTTTCTATTTTTTGCCAGTAGCATGCATGTAAATAAAACATTTATTCCATGAGCCCATCACAGCTACTTTACATGAAGAAGGAGAGAGAGATTGAGAGGCAAATGCTTTGGGAGTCATCATGAGACTATTTCTAATAGGCAGTTTTCCAGAAATCAAAACTTCCAAATAGATATTAAAAACGTTTGTATTTGTTAATCCAGGAAACAGTGATGCATATTTGTATAGAGGGAGAAAATGTCTTATTTCTTAATTACTTCTTGAAACGGGAATCAAATTCTTTCACCTTTATGCCAATAAAGGGACTGACTGACTGACTGACTGACTGACTGACTGAAAAGTCTTTCACACATCAAATTGTATCAAGGTTCAAGCATTTGGGTTGCAGGCCAAAATGAAAAGAACAGGGACTACTCTTTTTGCCAAACTGTTTTCCATCTTGAGTCAGTGATTTACAAGGCAATCCTAAGTGGCGTTATATCCTTCTAAGACATTGACTTCAAGGGACTTAGAAGGGTGTGATGCCACTTCCGATTGCAGTGAAAACTTCTGTGGATAAGGCTGATGTTCCCCTTCTACAAATTGGTGGTGTAGTTGCCCTACATAGACTAGAGAAAGCTGCTTCAGAACAGAGATGGCAGAAAACGATGCCAAAAATTAACATATGAGAGTACTCAGGTGACTGGCTTTTGCTGCTAAAGCTATTCAAGCACTTTTTACTTGGCAAGCATTTTATACCTGATATACATTACCTTTTGGGTCTGGTGCATGGGTGCAGCTCCCACAATGGCAAGAGCTTAAAGATTCCCTGCTCCCATCTGGTCCCCACTAGCACAATCAAAGTAACATTGCAGACCATGACTGTTCCCACGGGGTAAGTTCCTGGCTGAAATGCTGTAGGGGATTGTGGGAAAGAATTTTAACTTCAGTACATCATGACTGTGGCTCTGGACTGTTGCATGGTTATCTGTGGACATTAGCCTGAAGATTGTGAGGTACCTGAGATTTACTTTTTTTCTGGTGTGGGAGCTATCTATATCTGGACCAGAATGTAAGAGGGACATACCATCCCAATACAGATAGGACCTGGTTGATACGGGGATCAGTTTTATCAAAGATAGCCAATGTTGGGCAAAGTTGCTAATTAAAATGGAAAACTTTTCTAGAACATGCTGTGGAAGCTGGTACCCACTGGAGATGGTGAGGCAATGATAGGCAGAGCCAAAATTCAGAGTAGGTAGAGCCAATTAATTCTGGGCTTGTCCTAATTCTCCTCCCTTGCAATTCTGCAGAAGGCAACTGCATTCAGAAGACATTCTGGAAACTTCTCCAATTGAACAAAAGGGTAATACTGGTCTTTAAGGAGATATATCAAGATGGGTAGCCATGTTAGTCTGTCTGTAGCAGTAGAAAACAAAAAAGTCAAGTAGCACCTATAACAGTAAAAAAAATTGTGGTAGGATATAAGGCTTCATGAGTCAGAGTTCCCTTCTGTAACTCACAAAAGCTTAAACCCTACCACAAATTTTGTTAGTCTTATAGATGCTGCTGGACTCTTGCTCTTTTCTACGAGTCTTTATGTAGGTGACAATGTAATGCATTGAAACTGTGAAACAGCAGATATACCCAATGCAGGGGGGAAAGCACATGCTCCCTTTCCTAAAACCTGCTTCTCAACACACTCATCAGAACAGTAACATTTTCGAGACAAGGATATGAGTACTGCATGTCTGATCAACTCTCCAAATCCCTACCTCAATAACTCATTTTTTTGTTTTGTAAAGTCACACAAAGCAATATGGCCTTTAGCCACAAGAAGAAGTCAAAGGCCTTCCCTCTCAACTGGACAGTTAGTTACATACAACCAGTCCAAACCAGATTAAGGGCTGTTGATTTCAGAAGAAGGACTTTCAAGAGTCCCAACACTCATTTCATTCAAGCAGTAATATTTTTCAGAAGCTCTGATAAGAAAATTATTTGTGGCAGGACTAAATGTCTTGAATAAAATGGTTATGTGTGTGGGCCTATGATTGTGAATAGAGGGAAATGGATGCTTCAAAGAGAGAGTACACTAGTCCTTTGGGGCTTTGGCAGCCATAAAATATCTCCATCTGCGAGAGTTTCTAATTGGTTTCTAATGTTTTCCCTATCCTCCTTGGGAAAGAAGAAAGATAGGAAATGTTTGTCAATAGATTCTTATGGATCCACTGTCCAATCAGAGACTCGGAGTGAACCATGAGGATGGTTCCTTGCCCAATAATTTAGTACTGCTGTGGATAGGCCTGATTTTAAGGAAAAGAAAAACCCTTTCCCTCTGTAAGATGGGACTTGCTTAAATAAATACAAGATAGATACTGACTTGGCTGATAGCCTGTTACTCCCTTGACTGTGGGATGAGGACTGGAAAGAGGCAAGCAGGAGGGAGCTTCGGGGAGCCTGAGTTGGTGGGGCAGTGCCCCATTAATCCTAATGAACCAGTCTCCAGTGATAGTATGCTGAATAAGTCAGTATCTGACACCTAGCATAGTGGTTAAAGGGTTGAACTATGATCTGGGAGACCCAATTTTACTTCCATGAATCTTGGGCAAGTCACTTTCTCGCAAAGTTGTTGTGATGAAAAATGCAGAAGGAAGAACCATATACACCACCCAGAGCTCCTTAGAAGAAGGTCCAGACAAAAATACATTATATGATTAGACAGGCATCACTAGTCTAGCAAGTTTGCTGTATATTAGCACTTTTTTATGCTTTCCCCCCTCTCACACCCTCATATTTATTTTAATAATGGCAGCTGCTGGTGGTCAGGCTTTCTAGGGCTGCAGGGCCAGGTGGACCAGAGTTACTAACCTCCTCCACCAACTGTGAAGCTGTTTTGAAACATCCAAGGAGGCATACTTTGGTGCATGTTGGGAAATGCATGTTGGCACAGTATGGTTTGAACTGTAGCTGAGCTATAAATAAGGCTTCCACACACTTACAGTAGTAAAAGTGTATGTACAGTTTATTTTATAGTGACTTACATACAAGACTTTGTTCTCAGTGTCAAAGTGCTTCGCCAAACACTTACTGGAACAAGCTTCACACTTACACCAGACACTAGGGATGTGCGTTTCGGCATTCAGAATGCCGAAAGAATGCTGAAACAAAAGTGTTTCGGCTTCTTTCGGGGAATGCCGAAACATTTCGGGGAATGCCGAAACGTTTCGGGTAGCCGAAAGAAAAAAGCCGAAACGTTTCGGGATTCTTTCGGCTTTCTTTCGGCTTTTCAATGGGAAAATGCCTCCGTTTTCCCGGACGTCTGGGGGAGGCATTTTCCCACCGAATAAGCCCAAAATTGGTGGGGACCTTCCTCTAACCCTTCTCTAACAACCCCCAAGTTTCAGACCAATTGGACTTTGGGGGGCCATGTTATGGCCCCCCAAAGCAAGTCCCCCCCATCCTCCCATAAGAAAGCGAAGGAGCAGCATATTGTTAGCATGCTGCTACTCATCTTCTTCATTATTTCCTATGGGGAAAAAATGAAGAAGCAGGCTTCCTTTGCCAGGGGTGGCATTTTGCATGCAAAATGCCCCCTCACCCTCAGGGGCCCTTCTCCCACCCCTCCTCCCACCCCCCACCAAGGCTCAGCCTGCTCCCACTTGGGGGGGCATTTCATGGCCTCCCCAAGTAGGTGCTCTAATCTCTACCACTGACAGCTGGGGGAGGCTTGTGTTACCAGGGGTGGCATTTTGCATGCAAAATGCCCCCCTACCCTCAGGGGCCCTTCTCCCACCCTTCCCCCCACCCCCCACCCAGGCTCAGACTGCTCCCACTTGGGGGGGGCCATTTCATGGCCTCCCCAAGTAGGTCCTCTCAGCCCCTAAAGTCCACCCCTTACAGCCCCACACAAACCCAATTCCCCCCCAGCTGCCACACACAGACCCAAATCCCCACATTAGCCCCTCACAGACCCAAATCCACCCCCACCTGCCCCACACCCATAACCCCAGGAACAGGCTGGCAAAGGCCAGCCCTCTCCCTTTGTTCCCTATGCTGGGAACTTCTAAACTCTCTTTCCCTGGGCAATTCTGCACAGCCCAGGGGTGCCACAATGGTGGGCACACTTCTGAGTGCCAGCTGGTCCCTGTGAAAGAGCACCTGAACCACAGACACCCTCCCTCAAATTCCCCCACCACCTACAGAGATGGCTGGCCAGCCAGCCCCATTGTTCCCTATGATGGGAACCAACTGCACAACAAAGAATAAAACAAGAACAACACAAAATAAAGTTTTAAATTTTTTTTCTCTCTTCCAAAGTACAAGTAGGCAAAGCATTATGACACATTACACCAGCAGTCCCCCACAGAGAAAAATTAAAACAAAACTCACTTAACATCAGAGAATCACAAAGCATGATTCCTGTCAAAAACACTTTATTTCTTGAACAGCTTTAGGTTACACAGCAGGGGGGAACACCAAAGGGCATGGCAGCACTATCTTACACAAAAATAACACAACTCACTTAACATCAGAGAATCACAAAAACACAATTCCTGTCAAAAACACTTTATTTCTTGAACAGCTTTAGGTTACACAGTAGGAGGGCACAACAGGGCATGATAGCAATGTACTACAAAAAATAATACAACCCACTTCACCGTTTTTGACAGCAATTGTGTTTGTGTGATTCTCTGATGTGAAGTGAGTTGTGTTATTTTTGTGTAGTACACTGCTTTCCTGCTCTGTGGTGCCTTCCTACTGTGTAACCTAAAGCAGTTACAGAAATAAAGTGCTTTTGACAGCAATTTTTTGGGGTGATTCTTTAATGTGAAGTGAGTTGTGTTATTTTTGTGTAAGATACTGCTTCCATGCCCTTTGGTGTTCCCCCCCTGCTGTGTAGCCTAAAGTTGTTCAAGAAATAAAGTGTTTTTGACAGGAATTGTGCTTTTGTGATTCTCTGATGTTAAGTGAGTTGTGTTATTTTTGTGTAAGATAGTGCTGCCATGCCCTTTGGTGTTCCCCCCTGCTGTGTAACCTAAAGCTGTTCAAGAAATAAAGTGTTTTTGACAGGAATCGTGCTTTGTGATTCTCTGATGTTAAGTGAGTTGTGTTATTTTTCTGTGTGGGGGACTGCTGGTGTAATGTGTCATAATGCTTTGCCTACTTGTACTTGGAAGGGAGAAAATAATTTTTTTAAAACTTTATTTTGTGTTGTTCTTGTTTTATTCTTTGTTGTGCAGTTGGTTCCCATCATAGGGAACAATGGGGCTGGCTGGCCAGCCATCTCTGTAGGTGGTGGGGGAATTTGAGGGAGGGTGTCTGTGGTTCAGGTGCTCTTTCACAGGGACCAGCTGGCACTCAGAAGTGTGCCCACCATTGTGGCACCCCTGGGCTGTGCAGAATTGCCCAGGGAAAGAGAGTTTAGAAGTTCCCAGCATAGGGAACAAAGGGAGAGGGCTGGCCTTTGCCAGCCTGTTCCTGGGGTTATGGGTGTGAGGCAGGTGGGGGTGGATTTGGGTCTGTGAGGGGCTAATGTGGGGATTTGGGTCTGTGTGTGGCAGCTGGGGGGGAATTGGGTTTGTGTGGGGCTGTAAGGGGTGGACTTTACGGGCTGAGAGGACCTACTTGGGGAGGCCATGAAATGGCCCCCCCAAGTGGGAGCAGTCTGAGCCTTGGTGGGGGGTGGGAGGAAGGCTGGGAGAAGGGCCCCAGAGGGGCCCCTGGCAAGACAAGCCTCCCCCAGCTGTCAGTGGTAGAGATGAGAGCAGAGCACCTACTTGGGGAGGCCATGAAATGCCCCCCCAAGTGGGAGCAGGCTGAGCCTTGGTGGGGGGTGGGAGGAGGGGTGGGAGAAGGGCCCCAGAGGGTTGGGGGGCATTTTGCATGCAAAATGCCACCCCTGGCAACACAAGCCTCCCCCAGCTGTCAGTGGTAGAGATTAGAGCACCTACTTGGGGAGGCCATGAAATGCCCCCCCAAGTGGGAGCAGGCTGAGCCTTGGTGGGGGGTGGGAGGAGGGGTGGGAGAAGGGCCCCTGAGGGTGAGGGGGCATTTTGCATGCAAAATGCCACCCCTGGCAAAGGAAGCCTGCTTCTTCATTTTTTCCCCATAGGAAATAATGAAGAAGATGAGTAGCAGCATGCTAACAATATGCTGCTCCTTCGCTTTCTTATGGGAGGATGGGGGACCTGCTTTCGGGGGCCATAACATGGCCCCCCAAAGTTCAATCTGTCTGAAACTTGGGTGGTTGTTAGAGAAGGGTTAGAGGAAGGTCCCCACCAATTTTGGGCTTATTCGGTGGGAAAATGCCTCCTCCAGGCGTCCTGGAAGACAGAGGCATTTTCCCCATAGAAAAAAGTCGAAAGAATGCCGAAAGAAAGCCGAAAGCCGAAAGAGATTCTTGTTTCGGCTTTCGGCTTTAACGATAGAGAATCTTCTTTCGGCTTTCTACTTTCGGCTATAGCCGAAAATTTTTGGCTTGCACACCCCTACCAGACACAGCTGGCTTATATATATCTATAGCACCCCCCAGTGTCCAATCCCAGCACATCAGGTGAGGTGACTAAGCTGTTTCTTCACTCTTGCATCATCCAAGGACCTGTCAAATAGATCTATTACATCAGTTATGACAGACAGACCTAAACAGCAAGATGCACACATGCTTCTTGGCTCATTATGTCAACACTCCTCCTTGAGACAAGAGGCATGATACCCAGCATTTCTTTGCATTTAGCCAACATTTCCTTGTTTTGTCGCTTTGTCAACAGATCTGCACAATTTTCATTTGACCTACAATGACTCAAACATACTATACCTCTGTGAATGGCATCACGTACATTTTGGTAACGGATTATAATATGTTTACTTCTGGCACGTATTGTTTGGTGTTGTGCCAATTGCTCTGCAGCAGAACTGTCACACTTTATTTTCACTGGCAATGGACATTGGATATTCAGATCCCCCAATAACTTTATTACCCATTACAGTTGCAGAATACAATCACTTAATGAGGCAAATTCTGCCTCACACGAGCTAGTTGCCACGAATGTTTGTCTTTGTGATTTCCAACATACTAGTGCTCCCAGAACTTGTATAAGATACCCAGAAGTAGACCTTCCTTCATCATTACCCCATGATGCATCGCTATAGGCTACCACTTCAGTACTTTTTGTAGTGTTTAGTACAAGCCTGTGTTCAGAAGTTCCCTTCAAATAACGCAGCACCCTTTTTGCTGCTTGCCAGTCCCTTTCACCGGGATCTGCACACTGCCTACACAGCCACTGCACCGCATAACCTAAATCAGGGCAGCTCCAGCAGGACAAATGTAGCAGTGACCCAACTAATGATTGGTATTTTGTTTTATTTTCTAAAGGAGTATTCTTTGGCTTTTTAAAACACCCAGCAGACATGGGAGTTTGCACTTCTTTTGCCTCTGACATTCCATGCTGCTTCAGCAACTGTTTTATTTTATTGCTTTGACTCAGCTCAAAACACCCTGAGCTGTTTCTGGTGATTTGCATTCCTAAGTAGTTCGATATAGGTCCCAAAAAATTTGTTTTAAACACACCAGTTATTGCTTGTCGGAATTCATCCAATTCCTCGGTTGACTTACATAGAAAACAGAGATCATCCACATAACACAGTAGATAACAGTGCTTCTTACCACTCTTCTTTGTGTATAAACATGGATCAGCCTCTGCTTGTCTAAACCCAAGGCTAGCTAGTGCCATTGATAAACACAAATTCCAGCACCGTGCTGCCTGTTTCAATCCATAGATGGACTTGTGCAGTTTTAATACACAACCTTTTTGTTCAGATTCAAAACCTGGAATCTGTTCCATATATACCTCTTCTTCCAAGTTTGCATTCAGAAAGGCAGTTTCTACATCAAAGTGATAAACAGCTAAGCCCTCTGCACTTGCTTTGCACAGAGCAGCTCTGAAGGTTTCCACCCTCATAGTTGGAGAAAACACTAAATCATAATCCTGTCCCTGTATTTGGGAGTATCCCTTTGCCACAAGGTGAGCCTTGCGCTTAAAACCTCCGTTAGGGTCATATTTCACTTTATACAACCACTTACAGCCCACTGGGCTTCTCCCTTCTGGCATTTCAGACAGAGAGAACACTTTGTGATCTACGAGGGACTCATATTCGTGTCGCATAGCAGCGAACCAAGCCTCTCTTTCAGACCCATCTAGCCGCAAAACCTCTTCATAGTCAGCCGGTTCTGGCACCCAGACAAAATTTACTTGCGGCAGATCTGGCTCAAAGCCATATCTCACAGGAGGCACTCCTTTTGTGGAGCGTTGTGACACTCTTGGAAGTTTCATACCAGGACTTTGAGACTGTGTAGGAGATTTCTCTTCCCTTTTAACCTCCTGCTCATGAATCACATTCTGTGGCTGACTTTTGTCACTCTGAGCCTCCTTGTGCTCTGTTAACGGCAGAAACACCTGTGATTGCTTCTCCTTACCATGGAGTCTTTCTCAGCTATTGTGTTCGTTAAAGCTTGCGGATCTGCTAAAACAAACCATTCTGTCTGCTGTGACAAACCTGTAGGATTTCATACCAGACTGATATCCTACAAACACATGTTGAATTGCCCTGACAGATCCCTTTCTCCTCTGTTTCAGAGGCACATTCACCCATGCTTTAACCCCAAACACTCTGAGATACCCGAGCTTTGGGTCCTTTTTATACAACACTCTGTAGGGAATATCATTTATTGCCCTACTCCAAACCCTGTTGCTGACATAACAGGCTGCTCCCAATGCCTCAGCCCAATAAGATACCGGCAAGTCTGCATCTGTCAGCATGGCTTTCATCATTGTTTAGACTTTACCACCACTGAGTTCTACCACGCCATTTTCACTTGGAACCCCTGGGTTTGCCATTCTATGAACAATTCCCTTTTTATTCAACCATCTGGAGAATTCATTTGTCTGGAACTCTCCACCCATGTCTGTTTGAATGGCACGAAGCTTTTCACCCAGCTGCAACTCAGCTCTTTTGTGCCAGTACTTCACTGCTTGAAACGTTTCTGACTTGTGTGTCAGCACATACGCCCAAAGATAACGACTCTTATCATCACAGATAATTAAAGCATATCGTTTCCCTGAATGGCTTTGAGGGTACGGCCCTATCAGATCCATGTGGACCAGCTCCAAGGGCTTATTTGACACACGGCTACTGAACTTAGCCACAGGATAAGCATGACTCTTTACCTGCTTGCAGACCTGGCAGTCTAGAAAATGCTTACATGGTTTTACACTTTCCCCTGGTAGCAGAGCCAATGTTTTCCTTAGTGCTTCATACCCAATATGACCAAGCCTGCGGTGTAAAATATGAACACACCCTTCATGGTCACACCTGTTGGACACAACCTGTGCCCTTACTTTAACATCCTCAATGGAATAGACATCATTACGCAATTCACCTTGCATCAGAGGCTTTCCCTCTTTAGAGATCGTGCACCCACTCTGGGAAAAAGATACGTTAAACCCTACTCTGGTTAGAGCACACACACTTAACAGGTTGCTTTCTACCGAGGGTACACATAATACATCCCTGAAGGTGTGTCCTAAGGAAGGAAAAGTTAATTTGCCCTGGCAAGTCACCTTTGCACACCTCCCGTCAGCTAGCCTGACGTGAGGCAGTGTTGACTCGTGGGCGTCCTCCAGCACGGACTCCTCCCGGCAAATTATTCTCGAAGCGCCCGAATTGATGATCCAAGAGCTCCCAGTGCCAGCTGACACCACTAGCCTTGCTTCTCCGCTCCTGGAATCACCTCAGCTGGTTTTGGACTCCAGCCTCCTTCCTTTCCTTCGATGTGAGCACTCTCTATGAACATGGGATTTGCTTCCGCAGGTCCAGCACTTTCTGGTTGCCAGCAAAACTGGAGACATCAGAACTGCTTGCCTGTTGTCTCTCTGTAGTTTGTTGTCGATCCCTTCTGAACACGCTGTAAACTTGTCTGCGTTCCCAGACTTGGCTGCATGCCCGGACTCAGATAACAGCTTGTCTTTTTGCCTCCTTTCATAATCCAGCAGTTTAGCTACGACATAGCTCCACGTTAACTCGTCGGCTTGCACCATTGCCAATGTTGTCAGGAGAATTTCATACTCAGGGGCTAGACTGGAGAGCAAGATATACACCCGGTCCAGCTCTGAGAATGTCTTTCCTCTCAGCTCCAGGTCCCTGAAGCTCTGCATCAATGCGACTATGTGTTCTTGCACTGGTTCTCCAGGCTTCTGAACCCTTCAGTACAGGGCTCTCGTTAAGGCTATCAAGACTCCTGCTGACTCATGCAGGTGCACAGCCTTGAGTGCCTTCCAAGCTGCCTGAGATGTGTTTTCGTTAGCTACATAATTTAACTGGCTGTCGGCTATGCTTAACACAATTACAGCCAGTGCTCTTTCATCTCTCACTTCCTCTGCCGACGTGGGTGCATTTGGAGGGTTGTTAGTGTCCGGGGTCTGAGCCCCAGCCCCCAGACTTGAAAAGAGGGAACAGCAGGGGACAAAAGGGTGGTAGCAACTCCACCCCCCAAGCCGGCAACCAGTGCCAGAACCTACCTACTCCAGGGGGAGGGGGCAAAAGGCCAGGAGGGGTGGAGGGAGCAAGGAGAGACCAGCCAGCCCCACCTTCCAGGGGGAAGAGAGGGGGCTATACAGGCCGGAGGGAAAGGGCCACAGCAGGGGGAAGGTGGGTCCAGCAGCAGCAGCAGCCCAAGCAGAGCCCTTACCTGGCAGGGAGAGGATGCTGCCGCTGCAGCCCAGAGCCACACCATGGCTAGAAGACAGCAGCCTGGCTCAGGAGTTGCTAGAAGCCAAGCCTCTCCAGGGGGGGGGCTGCCACAGGCATTCTGGGGGAGGAGATGGGTAGCCCCGCCCAGCATTGCTGAGCAGGCAGCACAGAAGCTGGCTAAGGCAGCTCCTCGTGAGCAGGGCCAGGCAAGCTCAGTAGCTCAGAGGCTGGCTGGGGCAGCTCCTCGTGAGCAAGGCCAGGCAAGCCCAATAGCACAGAGGCTGGCTGGGGCAGCTCTTTGTGAGCAAGGCCAGGCAAGCTCAATAGCACAGAGGCTGGCTGGGGCAGCTCCTCGTGAGCAAGGCCAAGGAGCCCTCAGCTGGGGATGGCTCGCACTCAACCCCACCCTGCCAGCAAGGCAAAAGAGCCCAGGAGGGATTAGTGGTTGGAGGGAAACACCTGGAGGAATGCACAGCTGGGCCCAGTCAGGGGAAGGAACAAACCTGGAAGGAGGGCGGGGTGGAGAAAGGAAACCCTATAAAGGGTGGCTGGGAAGAGCTCTGGGGTGGTTGGTTTGAGTAGGAGTGATGGAGCAGAGTTGGAGTGGAGAGAAGCCAAGGAAAAGGCAAGAAGGAGAGTGGAGGCTTGAAGGACAGTCTTGGGAGGAAGAGATGGTGGAAGATGCAGGGGGTAAACAGGCCAGGTTGAGCAGGCCAGCGAGTGGATTGAGAGGGAGTCAGGGTGAGGTATACCACCCCTCCTTCCACAGAGCAGGGTCCTGCAGAATCCCTGGCCCCCCTGTGACGTTAGGGGCAGACTGCCCAGTGCCACGCCCAGCGGCAGCTGCGGCAAGCCCTGACAGTTAACACAGACCTTCCCTCTTCAAATAATGCTGCACAGAGGGACCATACCTGGTAGTTCTCATTCGTGAGTTTCTCCACCGGCAGGGCTGTTTGGATTTGAGCCATCTCTGGTAACTGGACTGGCTCCGGGAGAATGTTTTCCTTCTCCTCCTCCTTCGCACTGCTTCCCTGCGAGGACAGCTTGCCAGCTGCTGTTTTTCCTCACCAGTGCAGGACAGTCACTCCTGGACTTCACCGTCCACAGCCTTCAGCTCCAAGCCTCTCAGGACTTCACCGCTCACAGTTCCTCGAAACTTCAACACCCGCCACGTGGTTCTGGGCCCATAACCCTGTTGGCACAGCGTGGTTTGAACTGTATCTGAGCTATAAATAAGGCTTCCACACACTTATAGTAGTAAAAGTGTATGTACAGTTTATTTTACAGTGACATATACAAGACTTTGTTCTCAGTGTCAAAGTGCTTCGCCAAGCACTTACTGGAACAAGCTCCACACTTACACCAGACACAGCTGGCTTATATACATCTATAGCACCCCCCAGTGTCCAGTCCCAGCACATCAGGTGAGGTGACTGAGCTGTTTCTTCACTCTTGCATCATCCAAGGACCTGTCAAATTGATCTATTACATCAGTTATGACAGACAGACCTAAACAGCAAGATGCACACATCCTTCTTAGCTCATTATGTCAACAATGCAGTCTTCAGGGTATCTGATACGATGCCTGAGGAAGATTCTTTTCCCCATTGACTCACCAGCTGACTACCTATTTGTCTGCCTTAGCTAGATGCTGCCATCGTTAAGAAATACATTTATTTTTATTTCTCTCCCACATTTATGAATGCTAGATATCATGTTATGCTTTTTTACTATTATGAGTATTCAGTTGGGTTGTATTTTATTTTAATTTGAGCTTATTGTTGTTATTCCTATCTGTCTTGAAGATATTGGTGCTGAGAGGTAGGATAAAATTCTTATCTTTAACTTCATGTATTTAGGTATGTATAAATAAAATATAGAACACTGGTGAGCCACATGACGCTAAAGTTAAGCCATTAAATCTGCACCATATTTTGAAAGTTTTAGTCAACGATTTCATTTCTTTTTATGTAAGACTCTTTCCAGCAATGCCTTACTACCGATAGAACACGGTGATGTCCAGGAGTGAATGTGAGAGTGACTATAGTTTATGCCATTTGACCAGGAAGTAAAAACAATCCACAACATCTCACACTACTTGGCTTGCATCAATGTACTCCATGAGTGAACGAGTCCCCAGTAAAAGTCAGTAACTTTGACAATAACTGAGGTTGAGAGTTAGAATTTTGATATCAATGACTAGAGAATGAAGTATTTATGAAACAAATTACTGTAACATAATAAACCAGTAAAGGCACCCAGTAAGTACAGTGGTTGAACCTGTCTTCTTATTGAGGTAAGTATTACTGATTACTGATAACTGGAGAAAGAAAAAAAATATTGTAGTGTAGCACCCACTTATTCGACAGTCCTGACAGGGCAAGAATTCTACCTGCCATGCAAAACAAGAGAAGCCTTGTGGAGAAATTCACAAGCTATTAACCTTTCCTGATTGGAGTCTTGAACGTGCAGATAGAGAAGCAGGCACACATTGCCTGTTGTCAGGCATAGATTTCATACTCAAGAATTACTCTGATTTATTTTGCTGTGATAAGAAGGAAGAAAAAGCTGTCATTTAAATTATTTCTCTGTAACAGTTGAATCCATTGTCAGGCCAGACATGCCCCTTACCTTTCTTGCAATCCAGTTGTCACATTTTCTTATAAACATCACAGACATACATGCCATGCTCGTTTACATTCAGTCCCTCATATGCTTGTATGCATTCAGCCAGCTGTGGCTGGCTGATGGATCCAGAATAAGGAAAGTAAAGTTCAGACACTTCATATCATCAAGCTTTATCTGTCACCAGAAGGTCCAGAAAGTTTCATTAAAATAATGGCTGAGGGATATGTGGCACATACATATACATCAGATCAGCTTTTTAATCTCTTGTGTATTCATCACTTGATGAGTCACAGCTGAACATGTGCTCTCACTTAATAGAAAGCATTGTGTTCAATGTGGTAAGACATTGTGCCTATGATGTTTTATTAAGAGGCTCATTCACACATGCAAGAATACATTTATCAAATGAGGAATATGCATGGCTGAACCACCAGCAGACCCTCAAAATTCTATATGTATTTTTGATTACTGTACTTGCTAATAATATTTCATGCACTTAATAACTGGGAGCACAAACTGCTCTATCGGAGTTGAGTGAAGGATCCTGAAACTGTTGAAGATAAGATATTGATTATCCTACCAAGATAAATATCTAAATAATAGTGTCAACTGATAAATATCGTAATAATAATGTCAACTGCTTGCTACATGTCCCTGCATTGTAGTTGCTTTTCTTTAGGATGTACCATCAGAATATTATTGCCTTGCAAACTTATTCCTGAAAAGAGTATAATTTAGAAAACAGGTATAATGGATTTTGATGTCATTTGGGCTATATACAGAATTTTTTAAAAAACATTTATATCATGCATGCATAATTTAATATCCACCAAGCCAAACATAATGCACCAGCCATATATGACAGTCTGCTTGGGATTCATAGATCTGTTTCTGCTGTGTGTCTGCCTTTTTGCATGTGTTTGTGAAAAGCAATTTGACAAGCCACAGTCTATGGATATTAGGTTGCATCTGGTCTGGATCTTCAAATGTGTATGTCCACTTTGAATTAATATCTGGGCATAACTCAAGAATATAATAAATGGGTGTTTTCATTATGTCAGTTAGTACAAAACATTGTTTTAAAATAATATACTCACACATAACTCATAAATAATATAGGAATTAAAGAAAAAATGCAGAAAAGGCCCTCATTCTGGAGCTTTCCATGGTTCTGAGTGCTAAGAGTTCTGAGTGCTAAGAGTTCACAGCCCCAACATTTCCTCATGTAAAAGATGCAATGGAAGAAAAATCTAATTAATGTTGCTGTTATATTAGCGTATTTTCTTGCTTTTCCTGTACTTTATCAAATGCTAGATCTCAAATGCAATTGATTTGTCTCTTGGAAATTTCAAATTCCCAGTCATTACAAAACCAGAAATACCAAAACAATGTCCAGCAATGACAACTTGTAAAGAACATTTTAAATTTTATTGCCAGTGGTTCTGGAGGTTGTATTCTGCTGCTTTACATAACTATGTCTGAAGCCTTCATACAGAAGAAAGGGCTATGAGCAGAAGCTTCTTAAATGGAAGAAAGGCTACCACAGAAGAATGGTAGGATAAAAACATATATATAAAATGAAAAATCTATCTCTCCTAAGGAAGTGACTTATTTCATTTATACTTCTGTTTCCTCATTAAAGTAATATTAGAATATGTAAGAGTAAATAAAATGAAAGTTTCTTATTTGTGAATTGCTTGTTAGTATTCTAAGATTCCTTAATGTCCTGACATTTATTATTAACAGCTGGATCTTTTTTTTGTTGTTGATAGTTCTCACCAGTACTTGCAACTCTTGGGTGAGGTTCTCCCAAGTCCTTATCCTTGAGCACTGGCCCGCAACACTCAGCCAAAGAAACTGTAACAACTTAAAAGCACTTATTAACAGTATCTGAAGTTAAGAGAAAAATATACAGGCATATATAGATGAGATGGGACTTTTAGTGCTGGTGAATCCCTTAAGTCAACTGTTCTTAAATGTAAAGAGGTTTAAAAAGTCCCCCTTTGGAAAGAGATGTGATGCCATAGGGTTTGAAGGTAGGTTGCCTGCCTTCTCCCTGCAGCCTGGGTGAGTTGAGTGCCCTCTGGCAGAGTATTCATGGAAATATATTCAAAATAAATATTTATTATACAGTGTACACAGTAATAAAATTTAAAATTAAACATTAAAAACATTAAATCTCAGGCTACATAGGAAGGCTTTAATAAGCTGTAACATTCTCCAAATACAGTTGATAAACATGTCAAATGACCAAACAAGACCATACGTATTTTGGCTCAAAGCCCTTTCTCAGTGGTCAATAATATATACTTCTGCAATAAACAAACCCACGTATCCAGAAACCAATATGTATCAGCTCTGCCCTGATATTATTATCTGGAAATGCAAATAGAGAAAAATGGGGAGGGATTTAATTTGTTATAATGAGAATAAATATAATTATAATGTAAAAAAATATTTTTGAAAAAATACAAAGTCAGTTTTACCTCATATATTGTGCGGTATGATGTAAATTATTAAAGCAGGCCATGGATCCCTTCACATGGTAACTGCACTCACACAAAGCTCTTCATTGGTGATATATTCTATAGAGCAAAAATTACTTTTGAGTTGGATTTTACATAAATAAATATTTAAACCTAAAAACACACATCTTCAAACACACCTGTTATTTAGGTTCCAATACCTAATGCCAATAAAGGTGATTGATTGATTGAAGGTTCCAATATTTCTGGATGTGTGTATCATCAATCTGTAATTGAAGTCAAATGGCACATTTGTCCTGTAAGTTCAGCTATATGATAGAATGAAAGGATGATGAAATATCTCCCATGTGGTATGGAATTCTGCTTCCAAAGGAGAGAGGGAAGGGAAGGGAAGGGAAGAAGGGGAGAAAGGAGAGATTCCTGGTACATGATCCATTAGTACCTGAGTCTACAGCTCCATGCTTGTAACTTGAGGCCCAATATAACTTAGCTGTACATGAAAATCCCTACCTTTGCCACAAATTATTGGTTCTGTCTTGATGGACTACAAGGTAAAGAGAGAGCAAAAGGGAGGAAAAGGTTTATTAAAAACTTCATTGAAAATGAGCTGGCTTCTATTCCTATCTTCTAGCCTTGCAGACTTGGGAAAGAGGGCCAGTTTTGATTTGTCTCCTGCAAGTCTTCAGAAAAGACAAGAAGCAGTACGAGTCTCTATCCCTGCTCTCCCATTCCTTAACATCTAAGTAGGCATTTGAGTAGTTGGAAAGCTCAGAGAGGGGAGCAATTTCTTGCCTACTCAAGAGTCTCAAAACAAGTCCCTGTCTTTTTTCAAAGAGCCAGAGGTTTCTGGGAAAGAAATTAGACCTTTTCTTATTTTGCTTTCAAAAAGGCCAAAATAGCACAAGTTTCCTATCAGCAAGGACAGGTGGTGACTGCAAATAATTGCTGACTAGAAAGGCAGTCCAAATTTTTTGGATTACTGATTGTATATAACACTCTTCTCTCTTGTGAAAATACTGTCTTGCCTTAAATGATGTTCTTTATTTTATTTATTTTATTTATTTATTTCAAATTTGTATTCTGCCCTCCCTGCAAGAGGGCTCAGGGCAGATACCAACATATTAAAAATACAATTAAAATACAATTAAAAATTCATATTCATTAAAACAACATATTTAAAACAAGATGGTGGACAGCCTTCACAGGGAGGGTTTTATACACCCCCCTTCCCCCCCCCCAGGCCGGCAGAGGCCCAGCCTCAGCCATATGCCTAGATAGTAAGTCCTGCCGGGCTAGCCTAGAGATGACCATTGCTTGGATCACTGTAGTTAAGTCACGGGTTGACAGGTAAGGGACAAGTTGCCTGGTCTGCCGCAGATGGAAAAAAGAGGACCTGACAACCGCTGTGACCTGTGCCTCCATTTTCAGGGAGGCATCCAAGATCACCCCTAGGCTCTTAACCCTTGGAACTGGCACTAATGGTGCCCCATCGAGGGCTGGGAGCCGAAGTCCCGAACCTAATCCCCCGTGGCTCAAGTACAGGACCTCCATCTTCGTCGGGTTCAGTTTCAGTCGACTCTGCTTCAACCAACCAGTCATGGCTGCAAAAGCATGTTCCAGGACATCTGGGGCTGAGCCAGGCCGTCTGTCCATCATCAGATACAACTGGGTGTCATCTGCATATTGATGACACCCAAGTCCGAAACTTCGCACCAACTGGGCAAGAGGGCGCATATAGATGTAAAACAATAAAGGGGAGAGTATTGCTCCCTGCGGGACCCCGCACACCAAAAGGTGGCGGGATGACAATTTCTCCCCAAGCGCCACCCTCTGTCCCCGACCATGGAGAAAAGAGACAAGCCACTGTAAGGCAGTCCTTCGTATCCCCACATCGGCGAGGCGGTGAGTCAGAAGATTGTAATCAACTGTATCGAATGCTGCCGACAGATCCAATAATAGCAGCACTGAGCCGCTTCGATCCAGATGTCTACGAAGATCGTCTGTGAGGGCGACCAGCAATGTCTCTGTCCCATGTCCCGGACGGAACCCGGACTGGAAGGGGTCTAGGGCTGAGACATCCTTCAGGAAGCCCTGCAGCTGTTCCACCACCCCCTGCTCAATCACCTTTCCCAGAAACGGGAGGTTCGAAACTGGACAGTAATTTACCAGGTCAGTGGGGTCCAGCAATGGTTTCTTTAAAAGAGGCCTCACCACAGCTTCCTTTAATGGCCCAGGAAAAACCCCGGAGCCTAAGGATAGGTTAACAATGGCCTCCAATGAGGACCGCAGCCCCTCGGCACTGGCCTTTACCAGCCACGATGGGCATGGGTCCAAGGGACATGTGGTGGACCAAACTGATTGCAGGGTCCTGTCAATTTCCTCCCCAGAGAGTGGGCTGAAATGATCAAATATTGGCCCCTAAGACGGCCAAGGGGTCTCCAGCTCATTCACTGAATCAACTATGGCTGGCAAGTCACAGTGGAGAGACAAGATTTTATCAGCAAAAAAGCTCCCAAAAGCCTCACAGCTAATATCTGAATTCAAAATTTGATGGCCTCCCTCTGGCAAGGAGACCAATGACCGAACCACATTAAACAATTTTGCCAGGCGTGAGCTAGCTGACGCAATAGAGACTGCATAAAACTCTTTCTTCACAGCCTTCGCCGCCACCTCATAGGCTTTCATAAATGTCCTATAAGATGATCAAGTATACATTTCCTTCATTTTATGATGTTTCTCCCACGTGTGATAATTCAATTCCCTTGACTTTCCCCAGCAGTCACTCATCTCTGGCTCCCCCCCCCTTAGGATAAGAGAGAGTCACATTCAGCCAGAAGGCAACAAGACACAATACAATTCAAACATTTGTTCAAAACTCTCAAGAACTGAAGCCTTTCTTTCACTGACCACACTTAAGCTTTGCATGCCTTTGGCATTTCAGTGTTGTAGGCACAACCCACTGAGTACTGTAAAAAAACCTGTTAAAATACAGAGCCTTCTGTCTAAACACAATGGGCAAAATCCAGTGGCAAATCCTTTTGTGCAAGTCCCCTTGAAATGAATGGCAACATTACAAGACTGTTGTTGGCTCTGAATCC
Organism: Eublepharis macularius; assembly: GCF_028583425.1. Lineage (NCBI taxonomy): Eukaryota > Metazoa > Chordata > Lepidosauria > Squamata > Eublepharidae > Eublepharis > Eublepharis macularius. The sequence goes on along the minus strand of NC_072791.1, from coordinate 175,158,492 downwards.
TTTCAATGGTGCTTGCAGAAGAAATTCCTGCTGGATCATGCCCAGGATGAAGAGAACTTTTGTAATTCTAAAACTGACATTATGCTGAAGTCGCTAGTTTCTTCCTTGTAGTTTTGACTGCCTAATTACTACTGTCTACTCATCTGATATATTTACTAAGCAAATTGGGCTTTGTTTATGTCACAGCACAAGTGAAATCATTTTAGGCAAAATCACTTTTTTTCTTGAGGATATAACTAACTGCTGGCAAAGTTTGCTGTCCATATTAGACCCTGTTGAACTGCTGCAGGATTAGTTATAATTAACTGTCACTGTGTCACCCCCCCACCCCAACAACTCAGATTAATATTTTAAAAAGACCAGCAGCAACCATGATTAAAACAATTCTATTCTGTCATATTCAGTCCCAGCACAGCTTTATTTTGTAGCTCTAAAGTGTACCTCATCTATTCATCTTTTGGTCCTTTTACTTCACTGTATAAACTAATGCCATTGCCAATAATGGTAAGTAACACAAATGTTAAGATAAACATTCAGTAAAAAAAATAAAGCCAACTTCTATATCTGCATCCCACTGTGATCATGTTGCTAAACACTCTGCACATAAAATCTCTCACATTCATTCTGACTTGGACTGTACGTTAGAAGTAACATGATCAGATGATCCCAGATTCCTTATTTGTCCTGTTGAGTGAGATACCTTTCACTTTGTCCAGCCTGAAAATATGGACAGGATGTTTGGAAAGTTGGGACCTACCACCTGCTTGTACAATCTTTGCCCTTCTGGGCTGCTTAAATATGTTGGGGGGGGGGAGGATCCAGGAGACAGTAAATGCCTTCCTGAGAAAGGTGATGGTCACCCCTGCCTTGAAGTGGGCAGTGGTGCATCCACTTCTAAAGAAAACTATCCTTGATGCAGGAGAGCTGAATAACTGTTGCCCAATCTCAATTGTACCATTCTTGATCAAAGTGATTAAATGAGGGTTAGCTGGTCAACTTCTGGGATTTCTGAATGAACTGAATTGTTTGGATCCATTCCAATTTGGTTTCAGACCTTCTCATGGGACTGAAATGGGCTTGGTCACCCTAGTGGAAAATGGAAAGAGGAGTCATGTGACCTTGTTAATTCTACTGAACCTCTTGGTGACTTTTGATACCATCAATCATGGTATCCTTTAGGACTGCCTTTCAGAGTTTGGACAGGGACAGTGGCTATGATGGTTCTGTAGTGGTAGGTTTCAGAATGTGGTGCTGTAGGACTGCTGTCTTATTCCTTGGCCTCTGGATTATGAGTTCTCATAAGATTTTCTGTCTTGTCTCCCATGCTTTTCAACATCTAAGTAAAGCTGCTGGGAGAGGTCATCTAGAGATTTTTGGCTGAGTTGCTACCAATATACAGATGACACTCAGCTCTATCTCATGACTTCTGGCAGATCTCAGAGAGGCTGTGGAAACCATGAGCAGATGCCTGGAGGCAATTTTGGAATGGATGAGGGCTCACAAACTGAAAATCTTGACAAAATGGAAGTGCCACTAGTGGGGGGAACATTTGACCCAGGAGTTGGGATGTCCCCTGTTCTGAATGGAATTGGACCTCCTAAAGGAGCAAGTCTGTAGCTTTGGGGTGCTGCTGGACCTGGGCCTCCTGATGTATAAACAGGTGGCAACAGTGGCCAGGGGTGCCTTTCAGCAGCTTCGACTAGTTAACTAGCTGCGGTCCTTCCCAGGCAGGAAAGTTGTTGCCACTCTGGTGCATGCCTTAGTAACATCTAGATTAGATTACTGCTGTGAGCTCTGTGTGGGACTGCCCTTTTAGACAGTCAGGAAGCTACGGTTGGTACAGAAGCTGTGGCTAGAACACTGACAGGAGCTGGATGCACGGACCATATCATTCCAGTCTTATTCCATTTATACTAGCTCTCAATTTACTTTCAGGCTCAATTCAAGTTGTTGTTATTGACATTTAAATCCCTTATATGGCTTGGGGCCAGCATACATGAAGTACCACCTATTCCCATATGAACCTACCTGACCACTGCAGTCATCTTCAGAGGCCTTTGGGTGCCCCTACCATCTGATGCTAGACAGGTAACAACCTGAGAAAGGGCCTTATCAGTTGTGGCACTGATATTTTGGAACTCCAGGAAGGTTCATCTGTCTCCCATCGTTGTCTTCTGCTGATGGGTGAAGATTTTTTAAAATTTTGCTTGGCATTCCCTCACTAACTGTCATTGGCTCTCCTCCCTGGTTGTGTTGTGTGTGTTTGTGTTTATATGTTTTGTGTAATTATTTTATATGCTGTTTTAATGTCTCAAATGTTTTACTATTGAATTTTTCTGATGTTCACTGCCTTGGGGATCCTATTTCAGTGGAAAGGTAGCATCAGTCAGTCTATCCCATGATGACCTTTGAGGGTCCCTAGTGTGGAGTATAATTATTTATTTTTAGGGCTTGTTACCGGAACTGCTCTTTTGAATGGGGAATTAGCTTAGCAGTCCAGAACTAAATTTAGCGTGGATCTAACCATCTATACCAAGGTCCCTTCTCCAGACGCTCACGTAATAAAGAGGCAGACTACAAAGATTCAATCAATAACGTGTATTTACTAGTAGTGTGGCATAGGCCTGAACTTGCACATACACACAAGATAGCATACAAGGACTAGGAAACAGAGTAGGAAATATAGAGATGGTCGCATGAGCAGGTACCCACGATGATAAGGGATATACTTACAATCCTGAAGCGGAGTAGAGACACAGCAGCGAGGTGGTCCAATGCCAGCACTGGATCCACAGAGAGACAGCAAGGGGTCTGGACAGGGAAGGCGTACGCACCATGTGGCCGGGGCGGCCAGCTTAAATACCCCAAAATGTATCCTGGGGCTGGTGCTGTACCTTGTGGTTCTCATGGGTCGAAACAAAGGTCTTAATGGTTCTCTGAATGTCTTAGATGGGCCACTTTAGTAATCTGATTGTGTTATAGTGACACCTTAGGAAGAAGGGACAAAGGAGGGAGGGGGAGATCCGGGTGTATTGAATGGATGTTCCAGCGGACGGGGCTTGTCCTGATGTAATCAGCTCTGGAATGCGGAGGCTTCTTTGAGATGCATTCTCTAAGTGCTTGGGATGGTCAGCACTTAGCTTCTTCTCCGGGGCGGCTCTTAAGATATGCAGAGCGGGGCGAGGTTCTCTTGCTGCGGACGTGGTGTGCCCGCTTCTCCGAAATGGCTTCCCAAAGCAGGCTTCTTCTCTAGGTCTTCTGGCTGCCTGAGAACATGGCTGCTGGCTGGGCATGGCTGGGGCTGGCTAGCAGGCTGCCCGGTAGCAAGGGCAAGCTGAGTGACTGGCCTGTGGGAGGCTCCCAGGCGGGAACTGGCCAGGGGGTGCCTGGTCAGGCTCGCTGGAGGTCTTCCCTGGCTGGTACCTGGCTGCTAACAGCACGGCTTGGGTCCAGATGAGGCAGGCTTCCATGGAGACAGGGAAACAGCACGTAAAACATAGTCCATAGCAGGGAACAGGCACAGCCCATGGTAGATGGCAAGGCAGTCATGGAGCACACGTGTAATAAAGTCCAAACACACCCAGGAAGGTTCAGATATAGGCTTGGGCACAGCTGCCCAGAAAGAGAGTCCTTAGTGTAGTTGTCCAGACATGGATTCAGGAAACTGACACAGTCTATTGCAACAGCAGGATAACTAGCAAGCAAGCAGGAAACTGACACGTGTGTTAAAGTGCACACGTGCAGGGCAGTCTTTGATGCAGCAGTAAAACAGCAATGCGGGAAACTCCAACACAGTTCATGGCAGGCCTCAAAGCGGGAGAGGGGGCTGCTTGGCAACAGGCTGCTAATGTAATTGAAATAGGGTTTTTATCAACACCTGATAGAACACCAATAAAGATTGTAGATCACAAATTATGCAGGCTGGTGGTAATGATATATTATGAAATTTTTATAAGAAAGCAATAGATTTACCTTGTTTTGATTTTTTAAAAATAATACCAATCCAGGAAAGAAATTGCCTTGTGTGCTTCTACCTTGAAGGTGCTTTTTACTAGTACGTGTATTAGTGACTTTACATCACTGTAAAAATCAGATAGCTGTAGATGTTTATAAGAAGTTTTATTATGATCATATACAGAAATTTTGTGAACATTGTAATATTCTATGGGGCTTGTATCAAGTCTGTTAGAACAGCAGGGTTTGAGTCCAGTGGCTCCTTAGAGACCAACAATATTTTCAGGCTATAAGCTTTCAAGAGTCAAAGCTCCCTTCTTCAGATACTATTAAATACTATTTGGCAGGGGTCATTTCATAGAAAAAGAGCTGCAGGAACTCAATAGCATAGCTCATTAGCATATGCCACACCCCTTGCCATCGCTGGAAGTGTGTCATTAGCATAACTGGTTTGCATATGCCACAGCCCGACATCACCTTTCCTGGCTATCTTGGACCCAACCCTGGCCATTCAGGGCCGAAATTGGGCCCAACATGGCAAAAAAGGGCTGAAAATGGCCAAAAAGGGACCCAAAATGGTCAGGACCGGGCCGCTACTGAGTAGGAGAGTGATCCACCACCCATCAGAGGCATGATCTGGACCATTTTAGGACCAATCCAGGCTGTTTCGGCCCCGATCCTGGCCGATTTGGCCCCAATCCAGGCCACAATGGGCCCAAAGTGGCCAAAAATTAGGTGGGTGGGGCCACCTGACATGTGACCTCTTTGGAGAACTACCGGAACTGTGTTCCTGTGCGTTCCCCCTCAAAATGAGCCCTGCTATTTGGTATCTGAAGAAAAGAGCTTTGACTCTCAAAAGCTTATACTCTGAAAATCTTATACTCTCAAAAGCTTATACTCCTGGACTCAAATTCTACTGTTCTATTGCCAACTAACACGGCTACCCTCCCCAAATAAGTCTGTTAGAGTTACAGTTTAGAACTCTCACGATTAGAGATGGTCACGAACAGCAATACGAACAAAAAAAAGCCACGAACAGCCCAGTCTGCTGTTCGAGAACAAGCTGTTCACGAGGCCCCATTCTAAACGAACGGGTCATCGTTGCAAGCCTCATTTGTTGCTGTTCGTCAAGCCAGTCTGGCACCTGCAATCAATTTCCTTGGCAATGTAGGCAAGGATTGTCTGAACTCTGTCTGAACTCCTGCTGTTGCCCTGAAAACCCCAATCTAAGCCCAATTTAGCTTGATAGGCAGGTCTTCCTTCCAAGTGTGGAGCTCCACATTTGTTACAAGAGAGCAAAGACCATGGGGGAGGGGGGGCTCCCAGCTCTGGCTAGTCTTTGCAGACAGTGGAGAGGGAGAGACAGCTGCTGTTGGCATTTTGATAGAGAGACAGGGAGAGTGCATTGGAGCTTGAATTTTCTTTGCGTGTGGTGGGATATGGATCTACCTCTTCAGGTTCCAGGGCTGCTGCCAGGCTCTGGGGCCAAGCTATTATTTACTATTGGTACCTTTCCTGCTGCCTGCTCAGGTAGGGTTTCTGGGAGTGGTGTGGTAGGGTTTCTGGGAGTGGTGTGGCAGCCCTTCAAGTTCCAGGGCTGCTGCCAGGCTCTGGAGCCAAGCTATTATTTATTATTGGTACCTTTCCTGGTGCCTACTCAGGTCAGGTTTCTGGGAGTGATGCAGTAGGGATCTTGACCAAACTTGGATGATGGCTGGTGGAGAGCCTGCTGGCCCTTACGAGCAGCCAACCATGAACATGTTTGTGAACAGGGTCATGTTCATGGTTGTTCATGTGTCCCTGTTCGTGGATGGCAACGAACAATGAACATCATGTTCTGTTTTTTTTTTCTGTTCATGCCCATCTCTACTCAAGATGGGATGGCCAAAGGGAGTGAAGTATGTGGAAGTGTGGAAATCAGTCCCAAAGCCCTGCCTGCCTTCCAGGGCTCTGAACCAATCTTGGTGATTTATGCCATATACAAATCACAGAGATTGCCAAACAATCAGAGCCCATGGAACTCTGCTGGATGGGAGGAGGTAAGCCAGCCTCAATTTAAGAAGGGAGAAGAGATTTTTTTCTCTTCAGATAGGGCTTTTGGTGGCTGTGGATAACAGCTTAAACTTAGGCTGTTTATTTTGGTTCTTTGGGGTCAGGTTAGGGAGGAGAATTTGGTTTGAATGAAATAAACAAACATCCTATAGTGAAATAAACAAGCCCCCTGAAAAGTATGTCAATTCTATTTTTTGTGTATAATTTCAATGACTAGGATCTCTGTGAGGCATGAGAGTGGCACGGAAGCTGAGTGTAAGCCTGTAAGCTTTGGTTCAAAGGTTACCCTAGACCTTAAATGATGAGGAATCCTATCTGGAGGATCCATTCTCCCCTCGGCACTTGTTTTGGTTAACTAAGGCTCAATTCAATGTGTTAACTCGGGGGGGAGCTATAACCTCTTGGGAGTGCAGTTGAGAGCCAGTTGTACCTTTCATACTGATTATTTCACACGAAAACTTTTACTGTACTTTCACTTTTCTGTAAATATGTTTTGTTTTTCAGTCCCATATTTGTCTTGCCTGTCAAGTCAAAATAGCTGTGTGAAGGAGGTTATAGTTACTTACCATTAAGTATATTATTCATACCATTAAGTATATTATTCATAAGAACATAAGAACATAAGCAAAGCCATGTTGGATCAGGCCAGTGGCCCATCCAGTCCAACATTCTGTCACACACAGTGGCTAGAAATCCAGTGCCATTTAAAGGACTGTCAGTGAGGCCAGGACACCAGAAGCCCTCCCACTGCCTTCCTTCCAGCACCAAGACAACAGAGCACCACCTCCCCACAAAGAGAATACCATCTATCTCCTGTGGCTAATAGCCACTGATGGACCTCTGCTCCATATATTTGTCCAGTCCCCTCTTGAAGCTGGCAATGCTTGTAGCTGCCACCACCTCCTGTGGCAACGAATTCCATGTGTTTATCACCCTTTGTGTAAAGTAGTATTTTCTTCTATCTGTTCTAACCCGACTGCTCAATAATTTCATAGAGTGCCCACGAGTTCTTGTATTGTGAGAAAGGGAGAAAAACACATCTTTCTCTACCTTCTCTAACCCGTGCATTATCTTGTAAACCTCTATCATGTCTCCCCTCAGTCGTCTTTTCTCCAGGCTAAAGAGCCCCAAGCGCCTCAATCTTTCCTCATAGGGAAAGTGTTCCAACCCTTTAATCATTTTAGTTGCCCTTCTCTGTACTTTTTCCAGTGCTATGATATCTTTTTTAAGGTGTGGCGACCAGAACTGTACACAGTACTCCAAATGAGGCCTCACCATCGATTTATACAGAGGCATTATGATACCAGCTGATTTGTTTTCGATCCCTTTCCTAATAACCCCTAGCATAGCATTAGCTTTTTTTATGGCAGTCGCACACTGTGCTGACGTTTTTAGTGAGTTATCTATCATGACTCCAAGATCTCTCTCTTGGTCAGTCTCCGCCAGTTCAGACCCCATCAACTTGTATTTATATTTTGGATTTTTGGTTCCAATGTGCATTACTTTGCACTTGGCTACATTGAACCTCATTTGCCACATGGATGCCCACTCTTCTAGCCTCGACAGATCCCTTTGGAGTGCCTCACAATCCTCTCTGGCTTTCACCATCCTGAACAATTTCGTGTCATCTGCAAATTTAGCCACTTCACTGCTTAATCCCAATTCCAAATCATTAATAAACAAGTTAAAAAGCATTGGACCCAATACCGACCCCTGTGGCACCCCACTGCTCACCACCCTCCACTGTGAGAAGTGCCCGTTTATACTCACTCTCTGTTTCCTATTAATTAGCCAGTTTTCGATCCACAAGAGGACTTGGCCCTTTATCCCATAGCTACTGAGCTTACTTAGGAGCCTTTGATGAGGAACTTTGTCAAAAGCTTTCTGGAAGTCAAGATAAACAATATCTATCGGGTCTCCCTTGTCCACTTGTTTGTTCACTCCCTCAAAGAACTCTAACAGATTGGTGAGACAAGATCTTCCCTTACAGAACCCATGCTGAGTTTTCCTCATCAGCTTTTGGTCATCAACGTGCCCACTAATTTTATTTTTGATAATAGTTTCCACCAACTTACCCGGTATTGACGTCAGGCTGACTGGCCTGTAATTTCCCGGATCTCCCCTGGAACCTTTTTTAAAGATGGGGACAACATTAGCTACCTTCCAGTCCTCAGGAACAGATGCAGAGTTTAATGACAGATTACATATTTTTGTGAGGAGATCTACAAGTTCACACTTGAGTTCTTTCAGAACTCTTGGATGTATGCCATCTGGGCCCGGTGATTTATCAGTTTTTAAATTATCTAGCAGTCGCATAACCTCCTCTCTCGTCACCTCAATGTGACTCAGGTCTTTCAAACCCCCTCCCAAAGTCAGTGCTTCCGGAGTGGGCATGGACTTCTTATCTTCCACAGTGAAGACAGAAGCAAAGAACGCATTCAGCTTCTCGGCCATTTCCCTATCACCCTTTAGTAATCCTTTTACGCCTTGGTCATCCAAGGGCCCCACTGCCTCCCTAGCTGGTTTCCTACTTCTAATATATTTAAAGAATTGTTTATTGTTTTTCTTTATGTTCTTTGCAATATGCTCCTCATATTCCCTTTTTGCCTGTCTGATCACAGACTTGCACTTTTTTTGCCACAGCTTATGCTCCTTTTTATCAACCTCACTCCGACTAGTTTTCCACTGCCTAAAAGAATCCTTTTTACCTTTTACAGCTTCTATTACATTGCTTGTTAACCATGCTGGCCTTTTCCTAAACCTATTTGTGCCTTTCCTAACCAGCGGTATATATTTAATTTGAGCTTCCAGGATTGTAGTTTTAAATAGTCTCCAAGATTCCCCAAGTGTTTTGACCTTTTTTTACTTTCCCTTTCAGTTTCTTCTTCTTTTAGGGTCACAAATAAGAACCCTTTTGAGGAACACAAATCTTATATGCTACCAACCAGTTAGATAAAGCTTGTGTCTCCCCTTTTACTGATTGTGGACAGTTGAGGGGGTTTAAACAAATAAAAGGAGAAGTCTGTGAGATTTGGACAGGCAAAAGTCCAGAGGGCAGTTTACTTGAAAAGCCCCCCTTGTTTCATCTTCTCTCCTTCCTCCATTCCCTCGTTGCTACCACAGAGACATTTGTAACTCGTGACTAGTGACAACACAGCCACTGACCAATAAGTGACTATGAGATTTGAGCAACCGCAGTTTGGCATCCAAAACTGTAATGAATTTGTGTGAGGAGATGCATTTCCTTGGTAACAAAATATTGCTGGGTTCTACTCTAAAGATGACAGATTCCTAAACCAGATGTGCCAGCTGGGATAAATATGTTAGAGTCCTTTCTAACAACTGAGCAAGTATTGTACATTTATTCTACAATAAACTGATCATCAGGAAAAGCACTAACATGTCAGATTGTCATTATTTAAGGAGAGAAAGTAAATAAGATTTAATAAAATGATCATGGAAGTCAAAACCAGACATTTCCCCCATACTCTAGCAGTAAGACATTAATTACATGTGCATTCTAACAGGCTCTTTTAAAAATATTCTGTAACAGAAATTCACAAAGTATCTTATTTCATGTTACTAATTTTGGGTTCTACTAGACAGGATGAATCTCCAAAGCATTTTTATTGGCAAATGGCATCCTCAAGAGGAGGGACTTCAACAATGGCTATAGCACAACGGGAAAGAGGAGCATTTAACCCCTCCTCCAGTGTTATTTTCCTGTTTTCTTTAAAGGGTCCCACAGAGCCGCTAAATGCCCTGTTGAAGAAAACTTACAGGCAATTTACAGTTAACAGCTGAAGAAGGGGCATTTGAGATTGGGAAAACATAGTGGGGGAGGGTTAACCAGTTCTCCTGTACCATGTTCACTGATGGATCTCCCAGAGCCTGGTCTAGTTTGGCCCATAATGGACTTTATATCCCACATTATCTGTGCAATACAGGATAGGTAACATCATGTACAGCACACTCATCTAAAAAATACATCACTATTCTGCTCTTGAATTGGTTATTTTTTGATACATTTATCTGTATAGGCTGCTCAGTTCCTTCAGCTTTGCAGATTGGTACAGTCTGTAAAGTTTTCAGTTCACTGGACAGATCTTTATTCATTTATTAACTATATGAGCAGTAAGGGGAAAAGTTGTATTAACATTACATTGACCCTGTTGTGTAACTCTGATTTCAGATGTTTCTACAGACAAGTTTCTGCAGCTTGAGAAAAATGCAACAATAATTTCTACAATACATTTTAAAAAAATTACTAGTTTGGAGAAAAGTTTACAATTATTGAGGATATTTGTTAGTTAATGTGGCAAAGTTGCACAGGCAGGAAAGCATGGAATCACATGTGGTGCTACAGTCTTCAGGCCAATATATTGCAACAGATAAAACTTACGTTTATTGATGCTAATTCACATAGACTTGCATTTTGCAATAGCAGAAGAAACAAACTCAAAATTAATCTAGATAATATTCCCTATAACAAGTGACCAGTTAATCCAGCTGCACATGAGCTGGAGTATGATCTGGAGTATGAAAACAGAGGTGTGATTCTGGTATGTATGTACAGAAGAGTTTTGGAAAAGTAGATTGCCTCTTGCAAGACAATGAGGGGACAGAGAGAAAAAAGGCACAGAAAGAGGAGTCAGAGAGAAGCTTCTAGCTCAGACAAAAAGGCTTCACACATATACACAGTCTGTTTCTAGAAAAAAAGGGAAAGTAGCACACACACACACACACACAGTGTGTAGGCATATTGACTTGAGTCACCCCTATTCCAACAATAATTGTATTGGTTTTTAAAGACAGGACAATATGCCAAATTGTTCCATCTCTCTTATCTTTATTTTGTTATAATTGTGCATCATACTGTACAATGGTTTCCTATTGTTAAAGGCAATCTGACCACTGAACTGTGCAAATACCCAAGAAAGCACATAATTACTGCTACACCTCAGTAATTTTTCTGTTTAAAAGGTCATAAAAATACTCCAAATAAGTAAATAAATAAATCTCTAAGGGAAACTGAGCAGGATAAAGTTCTGCCTCTCACAGCTAATGATGAAATGTAATATGATATTAAAAACAAGGAGAAAAGATACTTTTTATGAAACGAAGATGTTGCATTGTTTTCCTGCAACACACCATTTGACTGTGCCATCGACCCTGCTAACTGTGGATTCGGTTTCATTTTCTCAGCCATGTCGGACGCTCCTCTTCGCAGGTCCGAGAGGAAGCGTCCGAGCAGCCTGACCAGGCGGCTGATCTGCAAAGATTAGCCCCCAGGACTCCCAGGGAGGGAGTCAGGGTCCGGGACGCTGCGGGAAGAACCCTCTGGCAAATGCATGCACGGGGTAAATTGCCCATTTGTCCCCATGGAGGCCGGCAGACGTACGCGGCACCTTGCGTGCTGCCGGGCCAAGGAAAACGGCAAAGAACAGGACTAGGCGGAAGCCTGTAAGTAAGCGAATCCCTTCTGTTATTACAAGCGTATGTGAAGGAGTGGTGGGATCTGAAGTTAAGAAGACTCGGATTTCTTCCCCCTCGCTGAGTTTCAGAAGGTTGGCGGTTCCCCCCCCCCCCAAAATGGCAGCGAGAAAGCAGAGTCCCGCTTTGGGCAAGTCAATCTCAGCTGCCCTGCAGGGAAAAGCGGAGTCGCTCGAGGACTTGGTCAAAAGGTCAGTCATCGAAACCATAAAACCCTTTGTTGACAAGCTGAATGAAACAGATCAAAGGGTGGGCTTAATTGAGAGCAATGTGAAAGCCATTAAGGAAGTAGTGGGGGGGGGGCAGAGAAGTCTGCTCGGGAAAATGCGTCACTCATTTTTTTTTTAATTTTTATTGGATTAGAAATATTTTAATATCCATTACAATCAATTTCCTTTAAATATTCCAATTCTAACCCCCTCCCTTCCCCCCCTTTTGATGACTTCCAACAGTTTTCCAATCCCTTATTTATTTTCCCCTACTCATTTCAAACTTATTTCACCTATTAAACATATACTTTCACTCTCTTCTAAGCTTATCTATTATATCACAGTGCTATCTCTATTTCCCTTCCCATTTAACTTAACAACTAAATAATACATTTCTGGCATATATTCTTCAATAATCATTTTAGTAGCCTGTACTCTATCTTACTCCTTCTGGTCTCGTCTATATGGGACAAACAATTTATCCCTCGTTATACATAGCTTTAAGTACATTATAAACATTGCATACCTTCAATATAAGTCGATCAGTTTAACTTTATACTGTTTTAATTATCTAATTTCTCCATTATACAACTCTATCAGAAATAGTCAGTCACTTTAACCCATATATACACATTCAGCATAAGTCAATCAATTTGACCCATATTCTGTATGCTACTGTATATTTTCCCCTCCTTTCTTATATTCATTCATTTTAAATATATAAATTCTCCATTATACCATTATCTGCCAGCAATGAAATTAATTAGTTTCTGTCCTTATAGATCTTATAATAACACCACTATTACTTAATACTATATATAGTAGTCAAATAGAATAATTGCTTAGAAATTTTCAATTAACTCTTCCCCTTCCCCCCCGGTATAGTCACTTCTCTCTTCTTTTGTTGTATTTCAGTAATTTTCAAACTGCCACAGTTCTCCTCCCACCTCCCATTTTTTCACCAAGTACTGTTTCAACTTCTCCCAATCCGTGTTAAACTGTCCTGGATCAAGGTCTCTCAATTTTCTTGTCATTTTATCCATCTCCGCCATGTACAGCAATTTGTAAATCCAGTCCTCAACAGTTGGCACTTCTTGTACTTTCCACTTTTGCGCGTACAAAAGTCTGGCCGCTGCTGTCATGTAAAATAACAATGTCCTGTATTGTACTGGAATATCCTCCATTCCCAAGTTCAGTAGCAGGAGTTCTGGGTTCTTATTAACTTGAAATTGTAAAATCTCACTTATTACTCTTATTATTTCCCCCCAGTACTGCCTAGCTACCTCACAAGTCCACCACATGTGATACAAAGATCCCTCATGCTTTTTACATTTCCAGCATTTGTTAGACGTATTCAAATTCCCTAGCGCAATTTTCTTTGGTGTCCAATACCAACGATAAATCATTTTATAGACATTCTCTTTAATACTGGTGCATGTCGTGATCGTCAACGTATTTTTCCACAAGTATTCCCACGCCTCCTTTGTTATTTCTTTATTAAAGTTTATAGCCCACTTCACCATTTGCACTTTAACTGTCTCATCTACAGTATACCATTTTAGCAACACCTTATAGACCTTAGAGATTTCCTTTTTATTTTCTTGTAAAATTACTTCCTCTAATTCCGAGTTCTCCATTCTTATCCTTCCCTTTGCACAGTCCGAGTTGTACAGATCTCTAATCTGTCTATATTGAAACCAGTCATAATTTGAAGACAACTCTTCTTGCGTCTTTATTCTTAATTTAGAAAGGTCTGTTCGTGTTATTTCCTTGTATGTTAAACATTGTTGTTCATTGTCAACAGTTCTCAGGTCTATTACTTCATAAGGAACCACCCAAGAGGGAGTTCCTTCCTGTAGGTAATTTCTATACTTCTTCCAAATTGTGAAGAGGCTTCTACGGATGTAATGGTGCAAAAACATAGAATCTGCTTTTACTTTTTCATACCACAAATATGCATGCCATCCAAATATTTTTTTATATCCCTCTAAGGCCAGTAATTTGCGATTTTTCAAAGTCATCCAATCTTTCAACCACACCAAGCAGATTGCATCATGGTAAAGTCTTAGATTGGGCAGTTGCATTCCACCTCTCTCTCTTGCGTCCTGTAATACTTTCATTTTCACCCGAGGCTTCCTGCCTGCCCAAACAAAATCCGATATTTTCCTCTGCCATTTTTCAAACTGCTTAGAATCCCGGATGATTGGTATTGTCTGTAACAAAAACATCACTCTTGGCAACACATTCATCTTGACTACTGCAATTCTTCCCAACCATGACAAATTCAATCTGTTCCATTTAATCAAATCTTTCTCTATTTGAGTCCACAATTTCTCATAGTTATTCTTGAATAGGTCTATATTTTTTGCAGTCAGTTCAATTCCCAAGTATTTCACCTTACTTGTTACTTGTTATTTCCGTTAATAACTGTTGTTTTTGTTTAGTCATATTTTTATATAGTATCTTAGACTTCTTTTTATTTACATAAAAACCTGCCAAATCTCCAAATTCTTTAATTTTTTCTATTACCTTTGGCATATTCTCAATTGGATCTTCCACAATTAACATTATATCATCTGCAAATGCTCTGACCTTATAGGAGAAGTCTTTTATTTTTATTCCACGGATCGCATTATCTTCTCGAATCTGTATCATCAAAATTTCCAAAACTAAAATGAACAACAATGGAGACAACGGGCAACCTTGTCTTGTACCTTTGCCAATAGTCAATTTTTTGGTCAACTCTTCATTCACCACAATTGCTGCACTCTGGTCTCTGTAGATTTCTTTCACTGCTCTTATGAATCTTTCTCCCATTTGCAGCTGTTCCATAGTGGCAAACATAAAGTCCCAGTTCAAATTGTCAAATGCTTTTTCAGCATCCACAAAGAAGAAACCAACCTCCTTGTCACACCGCTTGTCATAATATTCAATAGCATTTATAACTGTCCTTAAATTGTCTCTGATTTGTCTATTCGGTAAAAAACCAGCTTGTTCTTCTCCAATAACTTCAGATAACCATCCCTTTACTCTTTCTGCCAAGATCTTCGCAAAGATCTTATAGTCATTATTAAGTAAGGAAATTGGTCTATAATTTTTAACATTAGTCAAGTCTTGTCCTTCTTTGGGGATCAATGATATATTAGCTTCACTCCAAGTATCTGGAATTCTTTGATCTCTCAAAACACCATTGATCACTTCTTTTAGGAATGGTACCAGTTCATTGACCATTACCTTATAAAATTTAGCTGTGAGTCCATCAGGTCCTGGCGCCTTTCCCAGGTTTGTTGACTGAATTGCCTTTCTTATCTCCTCCTCTGTTACTTCACTATTCAATTTGTCTCTCCAATCTTCCGAAATTGCTGGAAGCTTCATTTTCCCCAAATATGACGCTATTGAGTCTTTATTCACTTCTTTTTTATTGTACAATTTAGCGTAAAATTTATAAAAAGCTCTGCTAATAGCAGTCTGTTCCAAATATTCTTTATTGTCCTCACATATTTTATTTATTGTCTTCTTCTCCTTTCTCTTCTTCAATTGCCATGCCAGGTATTTCCCAGGTTTGTTTGCACCTTCAAACGACTTTTGATTCATTCTCTTAAGATTCCATTCCAGTTCTTTGTTATTCATTGCCGTCAACTGCTCTTGAAGGATTTTAATATCCTGATAAATTTTCTTTTTCCCTGGTCTTTTCTTTAAATGTATTTCTTTGGCTTTTATTTTTTCCATAATCTCCTGTCTCTTCTCCTCTCTTTTTTTTCCTGGCTCTTCCATTTAAGTCCATTAATATGCCTCTAATTACTGCTTTGTAGGTGTCCCATACCTTATTGGTTGGTACTTCTCGATTCATGTTGTACTGTATGAAGAACTTAGTTTCCCTTCTCAACATCTCCAGATTTTCTCCTTCTTGTAACAAGTCCTCATTTATTCTCCATCCTTTTAGTTCTTTTCCCGAACTTCCACATAATTGGATTATGATCTGAGCCTACCATAGGCATTATTTCCACATCCTTAGTCCAAAGCACTAAGTCCTTTGAGGCCCAGATCATGTCAATTCTTGATAAAGTGGAGTGTCTTGCGGAGAAAAATGTATATTGTCTGCCTTTGGGATTCTGTATTCTCCATACATCTTCCAAAGTTTCCTGTTGCATTAACGCAAAAAAAGTCTTTGGTAATAGTCCTCTTTGCTTTTGTGCAGATGTTGATTTTTTATCCTGCTCCAAATTTGTGACACCATTGAAGTCTCCTGCAAGAATTATCTGGTCATAAGAAAGTTCGTCTAATTGCTTCTTCAAGTCCTCAAAGAAGCTCTCTTTTGCACCATTAGGTGCATAAATTCCAATCACCAACACTTTCTTTAAATTCCATGTACATTCCACTGCTAAAAATCTGGCTTCCACATCTCTAATCACTAACTTTGGCTGTAGCTCCTCTTTCAAATATAATACCACTCCCCTTTTTTTCTTTGTTGAGGCCGCTACAAAATCATTGCCCAGTTTGCTCGATTTAAGATATTTTATATCCTGTTTTCTGATATGAGTCTCTTGTAAACAAACAATATCACATTTCTGTTTTAATAGCCAGTGGAAAATACTTTTTCTCTTATTGGGTGAATTAAGTCCATTTACATTCCACAATAAAACTTTACATTCCATATTCATGGCCTTGTTGTTGGTAAGTCCTTTTCATTGTCCCTCAAAAACTTTTCCATTTCAAATTCAGATCTGATGCGCTTTTTCACTCCTCCAAACTCAAATGACAATCCTTCCGGCAATTCCCATCTGTACCTTATTTTCATGTCCTTCAAAATTTGGACTAAGGCTTTGCATTTTTTCCGGTCAAGCAACACCGATCTGGGTAACTCCTTCATAATAACCGTCTTGCCATTAACCTCCAATGGGTCTTGAAATTGCTTACTTACAATCATTTCTCTTATATTTCTAGTCGTAAATTGCACAATCACATCTCTTGGTAGTTTCCTCTGGGTCGCAAATCTTGAATTTATGCGATACACCACATCTAGGATAGCCACAATTTCCTCCTCCTCCTTCCCCAGGTATTCAGCTAACACCTCAACAATTTGTTCTTGGGCTGTCTTTCCCTCTACCTCCAGCAAGCCACGAAACCTCAGCTGCTTCTCCATATACTTGCTCTCCGCAACAGCCATTCTTCCCCTCATCACCCTCATCTCTGTTCGTTGCGTATCTGAGAGATTCTCCACCGCCTTCTCCACTACATTAACTTTTTGTTGTGCTGCTTGCAAATCATTTTGTATTGTTTCCATTCCCTTCTTCACTTCTGCCAGTTCATTTTTTACTGTCTCCTTAACCTCTTTAACCTCTTTCACCAACTCCTGTTTTGTCTCTTTCAGTTCCTTT
This sequence comes from Eublepharis macularius, assembly GCF_028583425.1. Lineage (NCBI taxonomy): Eukaryota > Metazoa > Chordata > Lepidosauria > Squamata > Eublepharidae > Eublepharis > Eublepharis macularius. Next base: position 175,141,406 of record NC_072791.1, on the reverse strand, counting down.
AACATTTCCATAATTTTTTTGTCCAAATTCTCTATAGCCATTTGCCACTCTATCTTCGACATCGTGAGGCTTGATTTACCTCGCTCCCACGAGTCTGCTCGTTTCCTTAACTCTGTGGCACTTGGCTTAGTGTCCTTTTAGTTTAATTTGAATGTCCCGGTTTCTTAAAGAAAAAAAAAAACGTTTAAATAGTCCAAAATGTCGGGCGTCTTTTCTCTATGGTTTTTCTGTAGTTTTTGTAATCCAGTATGGCTTACTTCCTCTTCTGCTGAAGTTGGGACCCTTCCCTTTTCAAAAATGGTGATTCCCTTCTTCCTGTCTTCGGGTAAGGGCCGTCTCTCTCCAGCAGCTCTATCCCTGTTACGCACTTCCTGTTTCCCGACTCCCCACAGCAGCTCTTGCGATGGTAGAAACTTTCTCACAGCCTGTTATCTCCTTGCAGCCACAGGTATGGAAAACAATAGTCCAATTTCTTTAATAACTTCGTTTAGCTTAGTCCTTTTTCTAATCTATTTCTTGCCGAGTCTTCCCCTACTTATAATCAATCTGTTGCAATTTAAAAGTCCACTTTAATACTTCATTGCTTTAAGTAATTCGTCCCGTTTCAAGAGATAGTGATCTTTACCTTTTCAAACGTCTTTCTGGGTTGTAATCACTGTTTCAATCTCAGGATCTCCTTCACCTTCTTTCCCCTGTTGAAGCTTGGGCATGTAGGTCTTATGCCAGCCGCACTGGCTCCAGGACTGCCGCAGAGATTTAAGCCGACCTGTCTTAGGGTGGGACCTCAAGGGTCGGGAGAGAGTCCGTTGCGCAGGACCCCCCCTTGCCCGAAATCAACACGCCCTGAGGTGCTTGAGCGTTCTATGCCTGTTCTCCGCCTGAGAACAGTTGGCCGCGAGCTTATTTGCCCCGCCGGCCGCTGAAATGGCAGCCCACTCAGCTCTGTACTTAGAGCTGCGTTAGACCTCCATGGATCCCAAACCGGAAGTCCGGAAAATGCGTCACTCATGAGAGCAACGAACAAGGAGCTAAAGCTGGTGGAAAACCAGCTGATCGGGCTGCAAGTGGAACGAACACAGACTGTTTTGCGTCTCCAGAATGTTAAAGAGGAGGAAAACGAGGATCTAAGGGAGCTTGCCTTGGAATTATTGGCGTCACCCGCGAGGGCAACCAAGGAAGAGGTAAAAAGCGCCATTTTTGAAGTCCGTCGGGCTTCTTCAAAATATGCAATGAAGCGGCAGCTGCCTCGCGAGATTTTTATTGAGTTTTCATCTAGGAAGGTCCGAGACACTATCCTATTTAACTCATATAATGCGGACTTGGACTTTCTGGGAAATAAAGTCAAGATACTGAAGGACGTTCCATTTCTAGTTCGGAAAAGAAGATTTAAGTACAAAAAGCTCGCAGCTCTCCTGAGGGAATGAGGGATAAAGTATAAATGGCTATTTCCGGAAGGAATCTGGTTTAATTATAAAGATCAAGCTTACAAGATAAACTCAGAGGATCAGCTAAGGGATTTTGTGGACAAAAATCAAGAATTCGGGCAAGATACCATGCAAAATGAAGAAGATTCGAAGCCTGAAGGGAGGGGGGAGGCAGCGAGCGCAGTGGCTGTAGCTGCTCAGAGAGAACTGCGTCCGGGGCCTGGGGGGGGGGGGGAGAAGAAGATTTAATATGGGTTGTATTTTGTATTTTGCAAGGTCAACCACTCCATCATTACTTTATGAAGGCTTAAATTTTTAACTATGGCAGTATGAAGGGAAAACATTGTAGTGTAGTGTTTATTGTTTGTATGTTACCTCCCCCCCCTTTTCCAGCCCTCCTTCCCCCTTTCTTTCTTCTTTCCTCTTTCCCCTTTCCTAGTACTTTTGTAGTTTTTTTTGGTAGGTTTTTGTCTTAGATATTAAAAATTAAAAAATAATTTCAAAAAAAAAAGACCCTGCTAACTGTTGATACGATTTTTGCACAAGTAGGAATCAGTAATAATAATCCAGACACAGCCCCCATGAGGTTTGCACATGTCAAATATGCTGACTTTGTATGCCTAATATGCACACTATTGGATATGTAGAAGCACCAGTTTAATACTGATACGCAGATTTTGTTAATACCGAATATTAATACTGTAAACTAGATACTGGTGTCTGCTCAGCCACAACAGCTATAATCAGGAAGCCAACCCAATGTAATTTTAAAAAGTTAGCTTAAGCTTCCAGTTTCAACATTCTTGTTTAATTTCACGGACTTTAAAAATATCAGAACTGAGCAACTCTACTGTATGCATATGCATATCATAAAGCTTTTCCTAGACCTTACTTATGTCAAACACCTACAGTGCTCTAGTTCAGTCATGTATGAGCAATAGCTGCATACAGCATGCAAATGATCATAACAGAAAAACAAGAGACTGTTCAAGTCAGATTTCCAAAGCAATTATTGGTTCCTAATAAGGAAGACTGTAAGAATCACAAATATATATTGCTTTACGAGAGCCATTTTGGTGTAGTGGTTAAGAGCAGTAGGACTCTAATCTGGAGAACCAGGTTTGATTCCCCACTCCTCCACTTGAAGCCAGTTAGATGACCTTGTGTCAGTCACAGCTCTTCCAGAGCTCTCAGCCACACCCACCTCACAGGGTGATTGTTGTGCTGATGATAATAACATACTTTGTAAACTGTTCTGAGTGAGTGTTAAGTTGTCCTGAAGGGCAGTATATAAATCAAATGTTGTTATAGTTATTATTATGCATGGTGAGAAGTCCAGAAGTAGTGCTACGTGAGTAGATTCATTGGGATGACAGAAAGCACTAGAGATTTATGGTATCTTTGTAATATTTATTTTATTTACAAATATACAAACAGATCACTATGGGATCAAACAGGTACTCATTCAGCAGGCAACAAATTAGCTATGTTTGCATCAGATTCCCAGAAAGCAAACTGTGCAGACTTCTGAGGTTGCTCCATAATTTGTGGTAGAAAATCCTATGTCTCTTCCCAACTGAAATGGACTTATTTGGATCTGGGTATCCAGAATACCATATATATTCAGTATTCTGGATGCTAGGGTCCAAAAATACCAATTTAGTATTTGGATCTGGATTTTATTTAGCAGTCTGAATACATTTGTTCCCTTCTTCCCTATGGGGAACCTATCGGATGGAGGTGGAAAGATTTTTGTGTGTGTATGTAAACTCCACCAAAATTTCAGGGAACCTAGTCCTTCCTGTCCACTAAAGGCCCCATCAAATTTGAAAAAAGCCGCCTGAATAATCTGCCCCACCACTCTCCATTGTTCCCTATTTGGGGTGGGGGTGGGGGTGGAATTAACAAATGTTAACCAAACACACAGAGGAAACCATTGGCCAAAGGCCCAGTCCCCAAACAAGCTGAACCAGGAAAGCCCATTAGAACCAACATCAAACCAGAGAATCCCAGCAGAACCAATGCCAAACCAGAGAATCTCACCAGAACCAAAATAAATGAACTGTTGCAAACCCAACAGAACCATTGTCACTCACAGAAGTTAGGCAGAACCCTGGGCCAATGTAGTAACACCACAGAACAGAACCAAGTACCAACATCAACTATTCTGCAGGACCACCAACCTGGTACAAGTACTGGCAATGGCAAGCAAACACAGAGAGTAATAACTTACTATAATACACCTCTCTCAAGGAAGGCCTCAGAAAGTGTCGTTCACTGGGTCAGATGAACCTAGAGACAGAGCTGCAGAAACCACCCTTCATCACTGGTCACCTCTTCCCTCCCACCCTTGCAAAGAAGAAAGTTTAGTTAACACAACAATAGCATGCTAGACTAGTTTCATTTTTGCTCCTTCTGTGGGTATACTTCTTTTAATTTAATGTTGGCATATATGTGCTGTCAATTCTCTACTTTCCCTGACATCTTTCTTCCTGTTCCAGTGGCAAGAGAATATTTTTGGTGCCACTTTTCTTAATTTTCTGCACAGGATTGTGTCATGGTCTAAGGAGTGTGCTGGCTGGGCTGGTTAACTTTGGGAAGACTACTTTTCCCCACCTCCCCAACACAGACAGAGAGGATGGAGGCACAAGAAGAACGTGCTCACTTCAGTCACGCTCAAAATCCAAAGCTGGCAAACTGAAGAGCAGCAAGTTGACCTTCAGGAAGACCAACTGCTCAGTTCTCCAGGGGAGCAGGCAAGTGTGATGAGGGCTGATGATGTTGCCCATACAGGAAAAGACACACTTGCTCTGCATGCTCTTCAGAGGACATGAGAGGAACCTCTGAGCCTTAAGAGAGAGATCTGGCCAGACCACCTCCTTCTTAGCTCTGAGGACACAGCTCCAAAATGCAGTCTCTATTGCCTCCACCAAATCCTGACTCAGATGCCTCAAGTTGCCAGAGGGGCCGAGCACCTCCCTGATGGCCATGGACATCTTGGAAGTGGTGGTGTGGGGGAACCCTGTCCAGAAGCAGAGGTGTAAAGTGCAATAGCAGAGCTGCTCTCCCGCTCCTCCCCCTCTGCTGGCAGTGTGCTCCTCTTGGCCTGCATACACTACACCTACCAAGAGAGCTCATCTCTCAAACAATGATGCTGCGCTTGATGTGCGGGTCACACATGGTAGCTAACATGTTCTCCTTCTGCTCGTTGAGAGGTTGTAGGCGGGACCTGATGCCGTCTTGCTGCCTTCTCACAAGTGTACGCATTCTTGGAACAAAGTCTGCACATCAGATGCCTGGGTGCAGAAAGGAGGCCGTCTTCCTCTGAAGCATTTGGATCAGAGGAATAACCAGACCCAGGCTTGCCAAGTCAGTTGAGATGTGATGGTGAAGACCTTAAAGGGCTTCAGTACCTCCTCCACCTGTAAGATGGTCAGCCAGTCCTCTTGGCTGAACTGGCTCTCCCCACTCCCAGTGTTGCTCTCCAAGAGCTCCTGCTGCTCCACAAAATGCTCAAGCATGAAATGGGTGGATTATATGAGTGCTTATATCAATGATCAGGTGGTGCTCCTGCATGCCTCCTAAGGCATGGTCTGGCATAGTGAATAGGTAGCCTTCACGCTGCATGAGAAATGACATCTCATGATGTGCCAGCATCTCATGATGAGATACTGGAACTCATGAGTTGCAGTATCCAGTCTAGGATCCTCAGGATTCAGACCCAGATCCAGTGCATCCTTGACTGTGAGGTGAAGTTCGTGGGCCATGCAGTAAATGCAATTGAGGCCCATATTCACTGCCACTGTCCAGATGTTTTTGCTGCCATCTGTCACCATGTACCCTGTGGTGATGTCCCTGCCTACCTACTGGACAAATTGCTTCTCAATGACAGATGTTCTCAGTGAGGTGAAAACACAGCCTAGCAGTAGCTGACCCAGTGGCCCCCCATCGCACCCTGCCTGATGATGGTTGTCTGAACCCTATCCAGAATGTCATTGGGTTGCCACCAATGCATAGTCAGTGAGGCTCCAGACCGATAGCCTTAAACCAACGTGATGCAGGAACTTTTGTATGAAAAATAAAGAATGGACAGCTTTTAAAACATATTATACAGCCCACGAAGAAGAACCCCCAAGTGGGCTGAACAAATAGCTGGCAGGCCCATTAGGCCATTTTTCCTTTTGGACCACAGTCTACACTTGATGTGGAATAGTCCATCGCTGTATCTTTATGCCTATAAAAAACGAAAAAAGCGAACTGATTTAACTATTTGAACTATAGTGTTAAGCAACACTTACCTTCAATACAGTCTGTCAGGAGCGGGTTGTAGGACCATGTAAAAAGGAAAAATCACATAGAAGATATTGTGAAGATGGCGATTCTTACCTTCAATATGGTCTGTTAATAGTTGTTTGTTAAAAATAGTTCCTAGTATGAAAGTGATATATAGATTTGCACATTTATTGTAATTTGCACATATAGCAATTGCACTTTGTTTATATAAAATCTATAAATTATAGAGAGAGTAATTGTTGCAGCCTCCAGTGGAGGTTTCTCTTGTTGGTTTTCTGTGTATTACAGAGATAGCCTTATTTTCTGTGCGTTATGGAGATAGCCTTATTTGCGGTTTGTGTTCACATATTCCTTGGCAATCCTTTAAAGTGAGGGCACCACAGTTCTGCTCAGCTTGGTGTGAGCAGGGACTGTGTGCCAAGGATAGGCAGATTGGAGCAGCCTGTGGAACTGGACATTCTCAACTACAGAAAAGGGACACCTATCTAGAATATTCATCTCACCGATGAAGTGAATGACCCTCTTCCCTGCTTACTGGATTCCCTCTCTTGGAAGATTAGTGCCATCCCATATCCATCAAAGATGTTTGGCGATCCTTCTCTACAGGAGACATGGGGGGAGAGTGCCAGAGACGGATGAGGGACAACACCCCCTCCTAGTTTTCTAGCAGCCTTGTGCCACCAGCCCCTCTCTCTCCTCCCCAGGAAGCTCTGTTTGGTTGAGCTTCGTCAACTGTTTAATACAGGCAAAAAGCAATCTGCCCTCACTCCTCCCCCAGCAGCATCACTTAATATGTAACAATTAAAAGCAACCCTTTAAATATTAAACCAAAACAATCTGAGCAATCTGCTCTCTCCACAACAACTGCAACTCTTAATAATAGAACAATTAACAGCAAGCAACTGTTAAAAATTTAAACCAAAAAGCAAGAAGCTATCTGGCACTCCAACACAACAGCAACTCATAATATACAATTAACAACATAAATTAAATATTAAACTACACTAAAAACAATGTGCTCCCATGACAGCAAAAATTACAACCCCCCTCAAAAGCAATTAAATAAACTTTAAACAGAAATTTAAGAAGACTTGCCCCTTTCTCCACCCTTACCCTACCCCTCCCCAAGCCAGTAGCAAGCTGCCACCACCACCCAAAACAGGAAAAATAATGAGTCTACAACCCTCAAACCAGGCAGAAGTTCTTGAGGTGGTCCTCCAGGAAGGCTGGCAGGCAACAACAGTAATCCAAAGTGCAATCCAAAAGGTAGTAAATCCAAAAGGCAGCCAGACAGACCAGTCAGAGGCTAAGAGCACTTACAGCACATTCGCCAGAAATCTCACTTAAAATGGAGTCTTCTCTGAGAGTCTCTCTACACAAGAAGACGCCACGATGCATGTTTGTCAAGTGTAGGGAGACGTAATGTTAGCCGGAAAGCATAGTTTAAAAGACAGAGCCAGTGAGATTGCTCCTCAGAGGGTTTGTTAATTTCATCTTCATCTTCCCCTCTGCAGTCTAAAACTGTGTAGGATCGTAAGCAGAGAGCAGCAAGGAATGGAAATGGGCTGGAGCTGCCTTCCAGAGCTGGGCTTGGACCTGGAGAGGTTATAAAAGGCTGAACTTTCCTTTCTAGCATTTCACAGCCCCTTCACATAGCTCCAGTATATAGCAAGCCTTTGCCCTGATGTCAGTTCTGTCTTTTTAAACTGCCATTCCCAGCTAACTTTGCATCTCCCAACTCATGTTCTTCACATGTTAGATGTCTTGTGTAGAGAGACCCTGAGCCAGGCCTGCTTTTATGTTCTTCTAAGAATTTGAAAAGGCTATCCTATCAAAGAATCACTGTGATTGGCCAGACAAGTAGAGCTCCGCTAACCACTGATTAATCACTCACTCCCCCTCCCTCCTGCCTCACACCCTTCCCCCTGTTGTCTGAGGTGGAGGGAAGCATGGGAAAGAACAGAAGGGAGAAGCCAGCCAGTTTTAAAATGGCTGATGCAGCAATTCCTGAATAAACTCAAATAATTTGGATATATTCGGGAATCCTGTATTTGGTACACTCAATGATATTTGGATTTGTCAGGGCTTGCCACGGCTGCCGCTGGGCATGGCACTGGGCAGTCTGCTCCTGACATCACAGGGGGGCCAGGGATTCTGCAGGACCCTGCTCTGTGGAAGGAGGGGCAGTATACCTCACCCAGACTCCCTCTCAGTCCACTCGCTGGCCTGCTCAACCTGGCCTGCTTACCCTCTGTGTCCTCCTTCATCTCCTCCTTCCAGAACTCTCCTCCAAGCCTCCACCCTTGCATCCCACTGCTCTCACTCCACATCATCACTCCTTACTCACACCCACCACCTCAGGGCTCTTCCTAGCCACCTTATATAGGGTTTCCTTTCCCCGCCCCGCCCTCCTTCTAGGCTTGTGCCCTCTCCTGACTTGGCCCAGCTGTGCCTTCCCTCAGGTGTTTCCCTCCTACCACTAATCCCTTCTTGGCTTCCTTGCCTTGCTGGCAGGGTGGGGTTGAATGCGAGCCATCCCCAGCTGAGGTCTCCTTGGCCTTGCTCACAAGGAGCTGCCCCAGCCGGCTTCTGTGCTGCTGAGCATGCCTGGCCTTGCTCACGAGGAGCTACCCCAGCCGGCTTCTGTGCTGCTGAGCATGCCTGGACTTGCTTGCGAGGAGCTGCCCTGGCCAGCTTCTGGGCTGCCTGCTCATTGATGCTGGGCGGGGCTACCCATCTCCTCCCCCAGAATGCCTGTGGCAGCCCCACCCGGAGGGGCTTGGCTCCTAGCACCTCCTGAGCCAGGCTGCTGTCCTCTAGCCAGGGTGTGGCCCTGGGCTGCAGTGGCTGTTTCTCCTCTCTGCCAGGTAAGAGCTCTGTTTGGGCTGCTGCTGGGCCCCTATGCCCCCTGCCTTGGCCCTTTTCCTCTGGCCTGCTTAACCCCCTCTCCTCCCCCTGGAGGGTGGGACTAGCTGGTCTCTCCTTGCTCCCTCCAGCCCCCTGAGGCTTTGGCCTTTTCCCCCTTCCCCCTGGAGTAGGCAGGTTCTGGCCCTGGTTGCTGGCTGGGGTGGCAGGGTTGCTGCCTCCCTTTTGCCTCCTGCTATTCCCTCCTGGCAAGTCTGGGGGCTGGGACTCAGACCCCAGACAGGATTTATCTGGGTATGCAAAACATGCACAAATAATACTGGAAAGGTATTATTTGGGTGTATATTCAGCTCAGGAATACCAAATCACACACCACTAGAAAAAACCCTCTTCAGAGACTTATATATCCTATTGTATTTTAGCATGGTTTGAGGGACTTTGGGGGTAACAATACTGACTCTGTCAAAGCCATATTAATACAGAAAAATTAACTTTCTAGCACTACAGGCATGTTTAATCCTTGGTGTTTTCTATCTCTATCAAAGAGATAAACTTTCCCTATGATTTACAAAAAAGTTGGGACCGTAAGTTAGCAAATGACTACAGTATTGTTGATGGAAAACTCATGTCAAGACAGACAAAATGAGCCATAGAGCTCTTTTCAAAATTTATAGTGATGGCTGCAAGGAACTCTTCTTCTCCACTACTACTGTATCATTCTAGCTAAATTGTTAATGATATATTAATACCTAGATTGAACTTCTTGTGAAGTTAATTCTAAAGAGAACTATGGTTGTTTGCTCATGAATGTTCTTATCTAATCTGACTTGGAATGTGAATCCTTTATCAGAAGAGTTGGAAGTACCTACCTTTCAAGATTTCAAATTAGTTTCAAATTAATCTCCCTGCCTCATGTGGAGTTGCCAAGGCTTGTCAAAGTTTGTCGGAAGAAAATAAGTAGAACTCTTAATAAGGACTGTAACTACCTTTTTCTTTAGAAGGAACGTTTCTATCAAGTCTCATGGAATTGTGACCTTTATTGGAGACAATGATATTTCTGTTCTTGTCCCATTCTATCTGGCTTTAGGCTTGTTTATGGGACAGAGATAGGATTAATTTGACTTTAAGCCTCTTGAAGTATTGATTATAACCACAGATTATTAATTCATAACAGAAGAAAAATCAGGAGATAGTTGTAATATGAGTCAACATTCTAGACAGGTAGGCATAATATTCCTAGAATGTTACCACTTTGTTGTTCTAAAAGTATAGATTGGCTCTGAAATCGTCTAGTAATGGCAATTTTGCTACCCTAGACATTTGGTCAAGGTACCCAACTCCTGCATGTTATCTGGGTTCTTTTTAGTGGTATATCTTCTTCTGGAGTTTTGCCTGTGGTGCTGTGTATTAAAGATATCAAAATGAGGCTTTGGAACAATAAGTCCTTGACAATGGATGAGATCATAGATGCCAGGACAAAGAGTTTCAGTGTTAGTGAGGTTTAGAAGATTGCTTTTATAGCTCCATTTGCAATCAAAATCTAAAATCAAATGAAAAGAGTCTAGAGGGAAAGCAGAGGAGATTCTTGATGAACAACGTATCTTCCCCAGAAATTGACCATAAATAAACTGCTGTCTGTTTCAAATCACACTGATGAGGGAACCCAATTTTTTGCCACAAATGATTTATTAGGAATGCAATAACATGGAAATAGGAATTCACACAATCTTATCCAATCTTCCATTTTATGTAAAGTTGCTGTCTTAACCTGCCAAACAAAATCAAATGCAGAAATGTAATAAAAGGAATGGAAACTTCCTTGGACTAAAAGTTACTGCTTGGCTTTAAAATACACTTAAGGAATAAGTGCTGTGGCTCATTAATCTTGTTACCTATACTGCACAGGGCTCATTTTCTATTTGACAGAGAGTAAAATACATTTTCCATTGGGAAACGGAATGGGAAATGTATTATACATGCAATGCATTTTACAAATACAGCATTTTTGGGTGAATCAGGTAGATTTCATAAGCAGAAGTGAAGTTTAGGGGGGGAAGCCTACTTAGTGATATGTGCAGTCTATATCTTTCAAGACTTGAGATTGCTCACAAATTCTCAAGGCTGGAGATGCCAGACAGCTATAGTTGTATTTGATGTGCAATAATTTTGTATCAACAAGCCAAGAAGTAATGTAATATTCATATGAAATGAGGTGAAGCCAACTCCTGCAGCATGGAAGCATGACATAATAAATATTCTAATTGGTTAGGGTGAGAAGTACTTTGAAGGCACGAGCACTAAATAAGAATTGGCATGCTGGATACCGTAAACAGAATCTTCCTGAAGTGGATGATGAAAGACTTGAAGCTTTGCCTTTTCTGTCCCTGTGAGAACTGTCCATGCCCACCCCCCACATCCTAAGGTGGGCAAAAACATACTTCCATACGGGCACAAACAAGCATGCTCCTTTCTATGAAGGAATTCCTGTTACTCAAACTTGCCATGATAACAAAAGCAACAAAACTTATCCACTTGAAGAGAAGCTAAGGGTTTCTACATACTAAAGAGATCTCTATGGTATGCAGAAAAATATGTGAAAATTAACAGCAACTAGTTCTACTGCTACTACAAGTAGTACTACAGTTAATACAACTACAACTCTGAGAAGGAGAAGGAGAACAGCCTGATGAGGTCTGAATATGGTCCATGTTGAGAATCAGTTAAAGGGAAAAGGAGGGACAGGGGAAATTAGCCTGTTCAATCCCCTGTGAGTTTGTAGAATTGGGGGGGGGAATAAGAGTAGGGAGGTGAGATGGACAGACTGTTTCCACTTCTTGCGATCCTCCATGAGGCTCCAGTTTGTGTTTAACAACTAATGAATTAGAAAACAAAAAATGTTCAGGAAAAATGCTTTTTAAAAAACCGATACATATATCTAGGCACCGCAGAAAAAAATCGAACTGGTTAGAAAAAATATACTACAAAAATCTACACAAAATAGTAATCCTTTAATGCATATGCAAAAAATAAAACCAAAAGAATGCAAAATTACCATAATATGTACAAAACACCCATAAAACCTCAAAGATAAAGCAGGAGACCAGACATATTTCAGTACCGAGTCTTCATAAGTGCTTGATCTAACGTTAATAATGAAATGCAAAGTAAAACTACTTCCTGTAATGACATTAAATTTACAGGGATCATAGAGGCTTAAAAAACCCTTCACACAGTTTAACATCCACAAAAAATGAAATATTATAAATTAACATAAAGTGATGACAAACAATGAAATCAAACCACTTGTAAGTTCATTTACCATTTTCAACTGGGCAGGTCCCATTGTGACTATCCTATTTTCAAATGCAACACAAAGACCCACTGGGCCAGAGCGGGATTTATTTAAACCATGTGCAGTGCAGCCAATTACATGCCACTTTCTACCTGGCTGTTTAAGTCTGCTGTGCCATTCTGGGTGGGCATCTGCAATGAAATGGTCCTCCTACATGCCCCCTTTGAAAAATATGGGATTACTTGGTGCCTATTAGAGCTGAGCAGAAATATTTGGGCTCCCTTCAGATGGAAAGGTAACTTTTTGTACTTGTTTCACATTGTTCACGGGATTCCAGGAGGATTATAAATAGGTTTGGTTTTTGACTGGTTACAGTCATAGGAATTGTGCAGATTGCTTGGTTGTTGGCACAGTTGTTGACACACACCCGGAGATAACTATGGATGAAAGGCTGTTTCCAAGCCAGTCCCATCTTTGATTTGTGGGCCCAGGAGGACTGAGGAGGGGAAGCTCTTGATGCTGCACAGTGTCACTCAAGCCCAAGGAAAAGAGATACGGTTTCATTTCTTGGCACAATTTGGATGTGCAGGCTTGGATAAACTTGGCTGGTTCATTTGGTAGAAACCCTGAACCGTACCCTGGAAGCAACTTTGGAATAGATGCAGGCTAATAAACTGAAGCTTAATCCTGACAAGACATGAAGTGCTACTGGTGAACAGAAGGTCTGCCTGGGAATTAACGTGTCACCAATTCTGAATAGGACTGTATTCCCCTTGAAGGAACAGTTCGGTAATTTGGACCCAAGCCTATGGCTGGATAAGCAAGTAGCAGCTGTGGCCAGGTGTACCTTTTACCAGCTTTAACTGGTTAGGCAGCTGTTAGCAGGAAAGCTGTAGCTGTGGTACATGCCCAGGTTACATATAAATTAGAATACTGCAATGTGCTCTATGTGGGGCTCTGCTTTAAAAGCATTCAGAAGCTCGAATTGGTGCAGATTGCAGAATGCTGCAGCCAGGATGTTGACTGAACTGGGTCATAGGGACCATATTGCTCCACTTTTGGCCCAACTACAATTTCCCGATCTGTTTCCAGGCACAATTCGAGATACTGACATTGACCTTTAAAGCCCTATATGGTTTGGGACCAATAAATCCGAAGGGCTGCCTACTGCTTTATGAACCTACCCAACCATTGTGGTTATGTTCCAAGCCCTGCTTTGGGTGCCCCTGCCTTCTGGAATTATGTGGGTGGCAATCTGAGTGATGGCCTTCTCAGTCCTGGCACTAAACTGTGGAACTTTTTCCCCAGGGAGACTTGTCTATCTTCTGTTGCCATCTTTTGCTTCATTGGTGTTCCCTCAGTGATCTTTCTTTCCTGCCCAATGTTTTAATTGTTGTTTTTATGCTTTTGCATGTGTAGTTTAATGGCTAGTTTTAATTGTTTTAATTATGTGTTTTTTTCATTTTAATGATTTTAAAGATGCAATTTTATTATATGTTTTTAGTTTGTTAGGTGCCTGGGTGGCCCTTATGGAGGCAGAAACACAGGGTATAAATTTTGGAAATACTCATCTTCCTCCTCATAACCAGATTGTAGACAGGATAGAGTTGCCCATTAGAATCTAGCTGTTAGTAGCAAGCAAAAGTTGAAAGTTAGTGATGCTTTACTCATGTAGTTAGCCCATAATAAAACCTAGTTTAAGCTATACATTTGGTGTCCCATGTCTTTATTTAGGGGTACAAATATAATTACATTTGTTTATATTTATTCCCTCTTGTCCTTACTTCTCCTTTTCCTCTTGTGTTCCCTCTTCTGTTGTCTGCTCCAGTGTCTAGATCTACACTGTAAGGATTTGGGGAAATAACATATTTTTTGCTTTTTGATATACCAAAGGTTATATCAACATAATGCTATATAAACATAATTTATTTTTACTGTTATTACACATATAAAAAACAAAGGAAATGTGTTTGTCAACCAGTTCAAATATAAGAAAAAATATCCTATAATTTTAAGTAGCTCTGACGTGATACTTCTTCCTGCTTGAGTAAGTGGGGAGTGCTTAACAATATATAACATACCAACAGGCAAGAATAATTAATAATACTTACAGAGTTGGAGCCTTGTTTCCGCAGTACTTAAACACACACACATTTTTTAAAGGGAACAATAGTCCCCCCCCTCCACCATCTTTGAATCTCTTTTAAAGAGGCAGAGTTACAAATGGTATGACTGAGAGTCAAGGGCTTTGTGAAAGCCATTTTCACTCCTAATACTGACTCATCCCTAATGGATAAAACAAGAATGTTAGAGGCCATAGTCTGAATTTGATACTGGTATTTTTGAAAGTACAACGTTAAATAACTTTGATAGGGTAACATGACCCTGCATGTAAACACTCCAACCACCTTGTCTTTTTTTTTAAGAACTATGTCAGAATGGTGGCTTAATATTGTTCTTTAAAGCAATTGCTTATATTCATGTTTGCCCATACCTACAAAACAAGTCACACCCACACATATGCACATGGATCCCCTTTGTGGATTACATTTCAAGTGCACAAATATGTGCTGAACTTTGCATCAAGAACCTTGACTGTGCTGGCATATCTCCTTGATAGCCAGATAGAATTTTCAGACTCTGGATTTTCAGACCCTAATTAGCAAAACAGTGACCCCAGACCTGCACCAATCACCTGGTAGGGAAAGGGAAGGGGAGCTTGAAACTAGAGTTGGGCACAAACCGGAAAAATACCGAACCATGTGGTTTGCGGTTCATCAAATTTCACAAACCATGAACCACAAACTTTCACAAACCTGCCCCTGGTTCACAAACTGGTTCATTTGGTTCGTGAAAACATCACATCCAGGTCAGAAAATCGCCATTTCCAGATCAGCAGAAGGTCACTTCTGGGTCAGCAGAAGGTCTGTAGGAAGTCCATCCCCTATTGCCTAGGAAACTGATTGATCAGCACCAGGCTGTCTGCAGTGATGAACCAAAAAACAAACCAAACAAACCAGCCTAAAGTTCATAGCAGTTCGTCGGAAATGGGATCTGACGAACTGCTAGTTTGCGGACCACGAACCGGCCTTATACAGCAGTCATTGACAGCCACTATAACCAGGCCAAACTATAGTTGCTAGCCTCCAGGTGGGGTCTGGAATTCTCCCAGAATTACAACAGCTCTCCAGACTACAGGGATCAGTTCCCGAGTAAAAATAGGGGATTCAAATGGTGGATTCTATGGCATCATGTCTCTGCTAAGTCCCTCTCCTTCCCAAACTCCCATTTCCAGGCTTTACTTCCATACCATCAAGAATTTCCCAACCCAGACTTGGCATCCCTAGGCCACACATTTGCTCAATAGGAATGCATAAAGATCCTTTGATGGTGCATTTTAATAATGAATATCACTGAACAATTACAGGGAAGTGTCATATTTTGGTGATATTTACTTCAATGTATAACCACTCTTTGTCTCTGGTGACTTTGGTTCTGATTCCGTATCAGATAAAATTTTCTCTACTGTACTTCCCTGTCTTGTAGCTTTATGATGATCCATTTCTTCCTTTAGCAGAAGATTTGGTCTTAGGCTTACCATTTGTCCACTTGCAGTGAGCAATATCAGGGCATTTGTCTCTGTTGCCTGCTTCCGCTCAGAGCAGTGTTGGGAAAAAAATATAAATATAAATACTGTAGGCCTCTTTGCTGATATGTCACTTCCAGGTACAATCCAGAAGTGACATAGGGTAGCTCTAGTAATTGCCAGAAACTTTATGGTAAAACCACACTGAATAATACAGTCTCAACCTGACCTACTTCACAGGGTTGTGAAGATAAAATAGAGGAGAGGAGAATTTTATAAGCCACCTTGCAGTGTCTCCTGATATTTCTCTTCTCTTTCTTTAAACTTCCAGATGTTCAGTGTTCTAGATTTATGTCCGGGTCTGTATCATCTCCAGCTTCAGATGTTTGAAGATTAGCTATCTCAATTGTTTCTACTTTTAAAATAATATTTTCTCATCTATCTGACTTAAACATGTTTAAACTCTTTCTTTCTGTGTTCTGTCACCCATCACGAACCCCAAAGACCCTGTCAAGAAACTCTCTTGTAACCTTATTCAGTTAACAACAACAAAAAATTACCCCCTGAAATTATTTTAAAATAGTCAGAATCCTATCCTGTTTATACCACCAAATTGTGATGGATTTCCTGGGAACCAGCCACCACCCCACAAGCAAATTTCCTTCCTGTCACAATACAATTTCCTGCCTATCCCAGTGCATGAAGGTTCCCAGTGAAAAATTAAAAAGAGAAAATATGATTTGAAGGATAGGATCTGGGTTTGAGTATAACCCACCCAAGCTGCGATTGATAACTGAGGTAAAACTGACAGGCAGAAGGTACACATATCATAAACATAATAAACAAACAGAACAGCTACATGTAAACTCTTATGACAAAGGATGAAGAATAACTAGCATTGTGATTGATTAATAATTTGGATTACTGCTAGTCCTATTTATAACAGAGTTAGGATTCGAATATAATATTTTAGCATTATTTCAGTTTGCTAAACAATAGTGTTGCAATACTTTCTAGGGACTGAGGAACAAAACTATAAGGAGATGTCTTTGAATCAGGCAGCTTTGTATAATCCAGCTACATTACTATTCAACTTTAAAAACAAGCCTTTTCTTAATTTTAATGTATTCTGCTAAGTGCTTGCACTCATCTACAGCTGTCAAAACAGAGGATACCCAAGCATAATATTTATCTCATTAGTGCAAGTAAAGAGGTTGTAATTAGGTGGATGTGATTCAAAATTATCTTACAATTTGTCACTAGAATTCTTGACACAAAGTAGATAATGAGACTTTTTATTGGACTAATTTCTCTTGGTTAAAGGGAATGCAAAGCTCCCTTTTCCAGGAGAACTTTTAAAATCTTTGCTACAGTGTCTATGAGAGATTCACAGTGCAAATCCTGAAGAGAATTACATCCTTTTATACCTGGAATTAGAAGGGTAGAGCTCTGCTTAAGACTCACTGCAGAAAAAGAAAATTAACTCCTCAACTTCTTTGAGCTAAATTACACATGATGTGGCAGTTCTGTGACTGGAACTCCAGCCCTTAAAAGCTGATATAGATTGGGGGCATGGTTCTGTGGAAGGAAGGTTTAATGTCCCTCCCCTATGCTGCTTGTCCAAACCAAAATGACACCCTGGGACTGTTTTAAGCCCCAATTAGGGGAAAAGACAAGTGTCCATATAACTTATTTTTCCCTTGTGTGTGTAAAATGCCATCAAGTCACAGCTGTCTTCAAGTAACCTCTGCTGTGGTTTTTAAAGTAAGAGACTAACAGAGGTGGTTTGCCATTACTTGTGTCTGCATAGGGACCCTCCCTTCCTTGGTGGCCTTCCATCCAAATGCTAACTAGCGCCAACCCTACTTAGCTTCCAAGATCTGATGAGATTAGGCTAGCCTGGGCTAATTCAGGGCATCTTTTTCCTTACCAGAGCTTAACGCAGCAGGAGCAGAAGGGTGCAATTTCTGACTGGAAAAGTGTTGTGGGAGAAAGAATAAATCCTCCCATCCCCAACACTGTGCCCTCAATCCAGATTGGGAGCATTGTATGGGTATGACTGTTTTTTGGCCAAGTAAGATAATGGGTGTTCTATTCACAGAACTCCAGAATCATGTGTAGTTTGGCCCATTAACTTTCTCCCTCCCTCTCTTACTCTCTCCCCTGCTCCAACACTAAACGGCAACAACAGTCCCTCAAATAACTGAGCTATGCAATGAGATTTGGGAGAAGAAAAGAGGCAAAACGTTTTTACTGTCATTGACAAACAGTGATGTTAATTTGCAATTAGACAACTGAAAGCCTATCCCCACATTTCTTTCTCCAACTTAGGCAGCTGCACAGTCGATAAAATCAATGTGATCAGGGGTGCAATGGGGGGGGGGATCTGCAAAGAAAACTATTTAGCATGGTTCAACAGCTGCCCTCAGTTTCAAAATCCTGCTGATGCATCAGTTTCCATGAATGTCAGCAAAGGTTCCCGGTGTTTTTACTCTACTTTTCAGCCAAAAATTGACTTGCAAAGGAGATTACAGTAAGGAAAAACTACTGTAAATATCAATTACAATGTCATTTTTTAAACAACACAAGTGCTCAGGGAGGAAGCTCGAGATGAAGTCAAGGCCTTAGCACAATGGAGGGGTGCTTGGCTGCTGACTCTTTCCCCCTCTGGTCTCAGCAGTTGGTAGCTCAGAGGATGGGGCATTCTGATGAAACTGGTTCAGACATAATGGAGGAATGAATTTCTGCATCTCAGCCCAGAATAAGTGGTACACAATATATGGTCACTTATCTCCAAGAAAAAGTGTATGTGGATGCAAGGAACAAGAAGCTTGTATGCTTTTGCTTCTTGATGGTGAGGAAAGAACCACTTTAATATTTTGCCTGTGACCCCGCTACAGCTTAAGGCCAGACATTGCTGATGTTGTTTATATGGTTCAAAGCACATTTTATTCACTGCATTGTGAAAGTGTGTTCTGAGTATGACAATTGTGGCATGATAAAATGCCTTTTACGCTTCTCAGATGTTGCTTAAGGTTGCTTCCATCGGGGTAGCATTGTGATCCGATAAGAAAGCACTAACACTATTCTCAGAAGGATGAAACTGCTGATGCGCTTTAAATTGTACTACTGTATATGTACAGGTTAGTACATAAAAATGAAGCCAAAGAGGGCACAGGGGACTTTAATCTGCCTCTCTGTTGTTAAGTTTATCTTTCGAGTCCAATTTTACATGTTGAATCCTGTGTCAGGATGAAAGCAGCATTTTTCATGTCTCGTTATCAGTGCAGGAGGGGGGAATCAATCCTGTGCAGCCCAGCACTGTACATGGTTTCTCAGAATAAAGTGTTGCTATGTCCAATGGGGATAACTCCTGAGTTTTGTTAAATTGGTCCTCACGCCTACTGCTTTAAACTTTAAGATCTTTAAATATGCAAGGGAAATCTGCATTCTATCCTCTTTGTGCTGTGAGATTCTGCTTTTGCCCTGGGAAAATACAATTTAAAGGATCAGGTTGACAAGCCTCTTGAAAATCTGAAAGTGCAAATAATAGCCTCCTGTTTTTTCTCTCACTTTCTCTGGTGAATTTCTAATGGCAGCTACACAGAGTCCTGGAGGATGGGTTACTAGGGATTCTAGATTTTCTCACCTTAGACACATTTAACTATATTTATTGGCCACCTAACGCAACTTTGAGGTGGAGGACAATTTCTTCTTGAAAAATCATGCCAATGGAAGTGTTCAAGTACAGCAACATCTTGTGTACAGAGAAGAAAATCCTGCAGGGGCCAGCAAGCTCAGGACAGAGGGGAAGTAATTTCTTTCTAACATGGGGTTTTCTCCTTGTCTGTCTGCAGACTGCTACTCTTGGGGTAATCTCCTTCTTCTCAGAACTCTGCATGATCTCTGTTAATTAGCAAGACAGGTAGAAAAAATTGCTTCTTTTTCCTTTCCCATTCGTTGGTTCTATTAATAAAAACTTTGTCACACTTAGTTCAATGTTCTGACTTCTGCACAGGTCCTCTGCCAACAGAAAGTTGTATAAGAATACTGTGAACACTTATTGATTTGTTTGTTGAGATTGTTCCTCAGGTCTAGTTTATTTGTCCTGACTTGGGTTTGCTTCTTCATGGAATATTAATCTGCTGTTACCCACCATTACTGAGACATTTCTGGTGGGTCATTGCCTCCCATCAGGTGTTCTTTGGCTGCACGCCCAGGCATACTACCCCGGAAATATTGGACTGACTTTTGTGGTTAGAACAGGGTTGTTTCTAAACTTAATGTCTTTGTGCAGAATACAGGGCAAATCAGAAAGCCTGTTAGCTTCATACCCATAATCCAGAAGTGAGCATAAACATTCTAAGAGGCATAAACTGAGTGCAGTGAGGATTGCTAAGGCTGAAACAATACTTCCCTGAATACTTAATATTGGTAACTTTGGTTAAATTTGCCAGTTGTTTGGAGTAAATAAAATATGCATAAGTCATAGGAATCTAAGCATGACCTATAGAAAAACAGGGCTTCTTGTATCCTCTTCCCTTCTCATATGTATATCATTTATGAGCTTGCTCAGGCAGGTCAATTCAAATATTTGTGCATTTGTTTAGACTTTCAGTTGAGTTATGCTTTCCACAAGACTCAATCAATTTGCCTCTTTAGGCTTAATTTTAACCTTGTGTAATTGGTACCATTTTGTATAATAAATGACCTTGCTGCAGTACATTTCTTTGTGGCTTTGCTGCGTAGAAAGCAAATGTCTCCACCTTTCATTTCCCCCTTCCTCTAAACCTCCTTATCTTCATGAAACTCACAGCTTTAACCACGGTGCACCAGAATTACTGGAAAAGTTTCAAGAGTGTTTGGGTCTTTAACAATACCGGTCCTCTTCTGAAAAGGATTCATAGTGCATAGTAATCAATGTTGTTCTCAGTGATCATGGCATGTTGAATTGCATGGAAGAGCTGAAATTCAGTTCAGGAATTACATGAAACCATAGCTTATTTTAGCTGTGATAATGGAACCATTCATTCATGACTCAGCAAATTCTGACCAGCACTCCCTCCCCTCCCCCCCCCCCTTCCTGGCATGCCTTGTGAGGCCCAATTGATGGCAAAGCCTTCCTGCATCACCAACTCATTTACCATTGGCTGCCAAGAGTGCAAGGGCAGGAAGATTCTCTTGGGAGGATTCAGCCACTCTCAGAACAGTGCCACTGAACTGCACCCCACACCCCCTCACAGCCACTCAGAGACTAGCCAAGGAAGCTGCCAGGCTTTCATGATAACCCGTTCCTCACAAAAAACTGAGGACAACTTCCTGCTGCCAATTTCAGTACAACTCCCCCCAAACATTGAGTGGCACCCAAACTTCCTGTCTCTGCTGAATGCCATACAGATGCTTGTTCAAGATCATAGAATCATAGAATCATAGAGTTGGAAGGGGCCATACAGACCATCTAGTCCAACCCCCTGCCCAGTGCAGGATCAGCCTAAAGCATCTCTGACAAGTATTCATCCAGCCTCTTCTTGAAAACTGCCAGTGAAGGGGAGCTCACCACCTCCCTAGGCAGCTGATTCCACTTTTGAACTACTCTGACCGTGAAAAAGTTTTTCCTAATATCCAGCCGGTACCTTTGTGCATGTAGTTTTAGCCCATTGCTTTGCGTCCTACCCTCTGCTGCCAACTGGAACAGCTCTTTGCCCTCCTCCAAATGACAGCCTTTCAAATATTTAAAGAGAGCAATCATGTCCCCCCTCAACCTCCTCTTCTCCAAACTAAACATTCCGAAGGCCCTCAGCCTTTCCTCGTAGGGCTCAGTCTCCAGACCCCTGATCATTCTTGTCGCTCTCCTCTGCACCCTCTCGATTTTGTCCACATCCTTTTTTAAGTGAGGCCTCCAGAACTGCACACAATACTCCAGGTGTGAGCTGACCAAGGCAGTATAGAGAGGGGCTATGACCTCCTGCGATTTCGACGCTATGGCTCCTTTGATACAACCCAGGATTGAATTAGCCTTTTTTGCCACCGCATCACACTGACTGCTCATATTCAGTTTACAGTCCACTCTTACCCCAAGATCCCTTTCACATATACTACTGCCCAGAAGTGTATCCCCCATCCAGTATTTGTGCTTCTCATTTTTGTGGCCCAGATGTAATACTGTGCACTTGTCTTTGTTGAATTGCATCCTATTCGCAGCTGCCTACTTCTCCAGAGTATTCAGGTCTTGTTGAATTTTAATTCTATCTTCTTGGGTGTCTGCTACCGCTCCCAATTTGGTATCATCAGCAAATTTAATGAGCAGCCCTTCCACTCCTTCATCCAGATCATTGATAAAAATATTGAAAAGTACCGGGCCCAAAACCGAGCCCTGCGGCACACCACTGTACACCTCCCTCCAATCTGATGAAACGCCGTTGACCACCACTCTTTTTTTTATAAATTTTAAGCTTTATTAGCAGTAAGTCATAACAACATCAACTGTAGGAGGATATATCATATAACAATACACACAACGATTTCTATATTACAACTGGGACATAAGAAGAGGATTCCAATACATATACTTTAACTAACATACTTTACATAGTCTGTGAACATACAGAGAAGAACATTTGTGGACCTACATTTTATAAGTAAGATAACTTGATTACTCCAGCACTGCAATGGCCCTCCAGCCACTCACACTTCTGGTTGTATGATTACCTGAAAGGGCAGCTGTGATGCTAACAATTCATTTTTGGTTAGATGGTCTAAGAAAGGGAACCACTTGGCAGCAAAGTCAGAAGGTCTCAACGGGTTTGTGAGAAGTTGCATTTTGTCAGATATCTTATCCATTATAAGATGGTCCCACACCATCCTGTACCACATGTGCAGATCTGGGGGAACGGGCGACTTCCATTTGACAGCGATCGCATTTTTGGCGGCATTCAGGAGTGTACGTATTAAATCCCTCTGTTGGCGTGGTACAGTAGAATCAGTCCAGATATCCAGAAAGACTAGTGTAGGGCACGGTGGGATAACTTGGGAGGTGATAATAGCGATTTCATTAAGGACCCAGCGCCAAAATCCTTGAATGGATTGGCATCCCCACCAAACATGTATAAATGTCCCCTGTTCACCACATCCTTTCCAGCATAGAGGGGACCGTTTGGGATATATTCTTGCCAACTGATGCGGGGTAAGGTACCACCTGTGGAGGATTTTGTAGTTTTGCAGTTTGGTATTGATGACTGGGGTGTTTAATAATTTGGAGGACCAGATCCGCTCCCAGTCAGATTGTGAGATGTTCACCCCACAATCTAATTGCCATTTATCTTTCATTGTCACATTCTGTTTAGTTTGGGAGTTTATCAGCATGTTGTAGATTTTGGACAGAAGTCCTTTGCGGGTGAGTGAGTCGGGTTCAAGAATCGTCTCAAACTCCGTCATAGGTTTAGATAGGACTTGCCTTATTTCCAGGCGTCTCACAAAGTAGGTTAGCTGAAAATAGAGGTACCACGGAACCTCCCTACCAAGTTTGCGGGCTAGTTCTGTCCTGTCCAGGATGCCAGTTTTAGATGTTATTTCTATCAACCTTTTGTTCCTAAGGTTCTCCCAGGATGCTGAGACTGTACTATTATTTTGAGGTGGTACCCCGTCATGCGATGTCACTAGCGAGAATCTAGAGATTTTAGGGACCAGCTTGGACCTGTGCTTATCCCATAGCTTCAAAAGAGCCTTGAGGAAGATGCTCCCGTTCGATGAAGCGGAGCGGTGAGCGGTATTGGTCCAGAACAGCTCACCAATTGTATGGGTTTGATGTTGTGGATGCAGCACATCCATCCAGTCAAAGTGTGTGTTGTGGTGCAAGATTTGAGCTATATCCGACAGCCTAGCTGCCATGTAGTACATACCAATATCAGGGAAGTTAAATCCCCCTCTAGTGCATTTGGCCCTCAGGATCTTAAAAGCTATTCTGGGATGCTTATGATCCCAAAGAAACCTATTAAGAGATGTTTGCCATTGGCTCAGTATGTGATGGGGAATATCTATTGGGATCGTTCAGAAAAGGAATATTAGCTTTGGGAGGATGAAGGATTTAATCAGATTGTATCTCTCAAACCAAGATAATGGTTGTTTGTTCCATTTGAATAAGGCGCTCTTAATTTCTTTCATTGTCAGCTGGTGATTAAGTCGGAGCAGGTGGTCCGGGTTCTGGGGGATATTTATGCCTAGGTAATGTAAGTGGGATTGAGCCCATTGATATGGGAAGAGCCGTCTGATCTTATTACTCAAAGGGTAAGGCAAATTTATGGGGAGAAGACTCGTCTTATTCTGGTTAACCTTTAGCCCTGAGATTAGTTCAAACTGAGCTAGTTCTTCATGGAGGTGCTTTAGAGAGTCCAGAGGGTGGGAGATAAACAGCAAAATGTCATCTGCGAAGAGGCATAATTTAAAAGTGTTGCTATTGATTTTTATACCTTGGATTTGCTTGTTAGACCTTATGGCTTCAGCAAGGGGCCCGATCGCTAAAGCAAAGAGGATGGGAGACAATGGGTAGCCTTGTCGTGTGCCCCTGTAAAGGGTGAGCGAATGTGAAGAGACACCATTGGTTTTAATTTTTGCTCAGGGACAGTCATATATGGCTTTAATTACATGTTGAAAGTCAGGACCAAAATTCATGTGGGACAGAAGCTCTTGCAGGTAAGTGATTTCAAGAGAGTCAAATGCCTTTTCTATATCTAGGGATAGGAACAGTAGTTGTTGATCGTAATGCTTGCTATAAGTCAATATATTTAAGGCTTTATAAATGTTCTCTGAGATATCTCTGTTGGGGATGAAGCCAATTTGATCCTTACAAATATATTTCCCTATAAAGGAGTTCAGCCTTTTCGCCAGAATTGAGGTAAAGATTTTGTACTCCGCGTTTAGAAGCGATATCAGCCGAAAAGAGCCAGGGTTTGAAAGATCCTTGCCCTCCTTGGGAATTAATGTAATGTTTGCTTCTGACCACGTCCCGGGTAGGGTGCCTATTACAAAAATGTCATTGCAAGCTGAAAGCAAGGGCTGGTACAATGTTGCTGCGAATTTCTGATAGAATTCTGCCGGGAAGCCATCCGGCCCCGAGGTCTTATTACGTTTCAGGCCCTTGATGGAGTCAAGAAGCTCAACGCTGGTGATAGGACTGTCCATTATTACCTTGTGGGCCTCTGCTAGTTTTTTAATATTCTTGTGTTTAGACAGATATAGTTTGATTTTCTCTTTGTCTGGCTTGGTTGAAGAGTATAACTTGGCGTAAAAATCTCTAAATACTTTTACTATTTCTGTAGGTCCAGTGAGCACCTGATTACTAGAGTCTTTGATTAGTCTGATATGTCTGTTAATCTTTTTGTCTTTTACTTTCCATGACAGGTATCTTAAGGATTTAGGCGAGTGGTACCAGTATTTTTGCTTTAAGTATAAAAGATTTTTCTGGATTTGTTGGGTTTCTAGTGCCTCTAGTGCCTTGCGCTCATGTAGTAGCTGCCTATATACTTTTTTACTGCCATTTCTTTTGTGTAGACATTCTAGGTTGTTAATTTTGTCAATCAGGGTTTGTTTCTGCTGTGTTTTAGCCTTATACAGAGATGCTGAGAACGCTATCAACCTCCCTCACAACACTGCTTTAAGTGCATCCCACACCGTTTGGGCTGAAGTTTGTCCCGTTTGGTTTTCTTCTAGGTATTGTTTAATATACTGTTCTATCGTTTTAGTGGTGCTATCATTAAGTAAGAGGTTTTTATTAAAGGTCCAATATTTTTCTTTAGGATGTTCAGAAGCTAGGGATACCCTACAGTCCACCCAGGCGTGATCTGAATATTCTATGTTACCTATCTCAGAGTGGCTCACCCTGTCAGAGAGGTCTGTGGACATAAGAATGTAATCGATTCTCTTGTATACATCGTGTCAGGAGGAGGAGTAGGTGTAATCCCTAGTCAGTCTATTTTTCTCCCGCCAGACATCAGTTAGGTGAAATTGGTTGAAAAGCGACAGTAGCTTTGAGTCAGAAGATGCCGAGTTAAGTTTCTTTTTGGGCTTAGTGGTATTGCGATTAAATGAGGATTTATCTAATTTATAGCTCACTATATAATTAAGGTCCCCACCTACTATCACCGGTCCCTCCTGAAAATCTTGCAATTTCTGTAATGTTTCAGTCAAGAAATCTAGCTGGCTTGCGTTAGGCGCATAAAGTGAGGCCAGTGTTATCATCTGATCATTCAGCTGACCTTTGATGAATAAGTATCTTCCTCTATGGTCTTTTAGACTAGCTTTGTGCACAAATTGAGTATTTTTAGATAACAATATCGCCACCCCCCCGGGCCTTCGAGGAGCCCTTCGCATGAAACTGCATTTTAATCCAGGGGGCCTTGAGTTCATCATCGTGCAACGTATGCAGATGAGTTTCTTGAATCATAGCAACATCAGCATTGAGTTTTGCTAATTTTGATAGGACCCTTTTCCTTTTTACAAGACTGTTGAGACCTCTTAAATTTTGGGTGACAATATGTAGACCTGTTTGCGGTGTCATTGCCAATTAATTAGTTACCCAATGGGTGAAGTGTGAGGTTGTGTAGGCCAAAGCGGTACTAGTGGAGTATTAAAATCAAGCAGGTCGTGTCTACTACCAGTAGTGCGGTACAATGATAAAGTAGGTCAATGTAGGAGAAGAAGGAAAAACAGGTAGAACAATGCGTTGTCAACAACCAGTGGAGAACACCATTTTAACAATCAAGTTCCACTAACAAATCGAATATAAGAAAAAAACTATTATACATTAAGTTCTACTGTATAACATCTCATATTGAGAAAACAATAGTAGATCATTCAAGTTGTCAAGCAACACACCATACAACTGGCAAATGTAACTACGTCTATATGACCTCGAAGCTAACCGGTCTTTCACTCCTTTTCTCTTAATCAGTATACCAGAGTGAATTAATTTGAAGGAATTGGTCTGTGCACTGTATATGCGTCTAACAGTAGCCTATGCTTCTTTCTAAGAAACTACAGTCTATGTATCTAAGAAATGTACATCTGACCCGTCTTTAAAGAATGGCTACTTTTTTCTTCCTTTCTTTTCCTTTGTTATTATTTTCTAACTATACATATATGTATGTACATATATATTAACACAGGGTTGCCCAGCGACAAGTAGCACCAAACCTTGTGTTGGTCCTTTTACAGTCAGCCTATTTCAATTGTAGTCAGCTTCGCAGACGCAATATGTAACCTGTAGACAAGCACACTTCCAATCCTTTTAAGAGATAAGAAGCACAAAATAATTCATGGACAGCAGACTGTAAATTAAAATCCTTCAGTACAAAACAATCCCCCTCCCCCTCCCCTAATGCAATCAGGATAGTTAAAGTTGATTTGAAATAAATATTAGATTAATTGATGAGACCCCCAATTCCTTTCCCTGTAGCTATATGAAAAGCTCTGCATTTCCTATTGAAAAATCAATCTCATGGGTTATTGATATTTAATGGGTGAGTTTGTGCGCGGTTCCCTATGAGATTAAGTTAATACTTATACATATATACACAATGTTCGCAATGATAATCAATAATAGGTGATCACTCAGAAATTATTAGTGCTCCCTACGTCCTCCAACAAGTCAAAGACAATAAACTATGAATTAAAATCCCTTGATAGAAGGCAACCCCCCTTCCTCTCCCCTTATTTAATCAGGATAGTTCAAGTTGATTAGAAATAATTACTAGAGCAATTAATGAGACCCCAAATTCCTTTCCCTATAGCTATATGAAAAGCCCTGCGAATTCCTAATAGGTAATCAATCAACTGGGATATAATTAATCAATGGGAGAATTAGTTAGCTTTTCCTTATAAGATCTATGTAATACTTAAATGTGTTGATATAGCACCCACTGTGATCATCAATAAGAGGCAATCACACAGAAATTAATTATTATTAAGACTTCCTATTTCCTCCCCCCCTCTTTTATTTCGATATATATTTAAGAATTAATCAGATAACTTATATAACTAAAGAGTTTTGTATCAGGGTTAATTAATATTGGAAGTGTGGGTTTAAGCAATCAAGAGTAAGCCAGCACCCCTTCCTAGTTGTGCTCAGTATAACCCTGTAACTGAAGAGAAATGACAGACACTCTCTATCTATGAAGGGGATAAGTGGCAACTCAGTGCACTATGCCTTTAAATCACTACAGCAAGGGAAATCCTCAGCGTAGCTTAAAACTGCAGTGAATGCTCCCCCCACAGCGGATCATTCCCTATAATACTGATGGGGTTATTTAATTGATGAAGTAATGAAGGTAAAAGTAAATAAAACTTCACTAATGAAAGTAATAGGTATCCTGTTGCTAGGCAGTCTTCAGAAGCTCAGCGAAAAGAAAACTCCTCTGAGCTTCAGCTAGAAGCCAATAGAAAGGACTGCCTGTAAGAAGGAGCTAAATAAAACAAAAAGCCCCTTGTTCAATCCCACCCCGCTACCCTTTAAATGCAAGTGAATACTATTGGATTCAAACATTCTACTTCAGTCAAGAACGACATTCAGAGCAACTGCTTTCTAGGCTAGGCATCACGGATGGCGACTTTGCCGCTCTTCTGTGGTGACAGAGGCAGGCTGCGCTTTCTCCGCTGTACGCCTGCTTCAGTTTCCATGGCGCTTTCAATGCCTAATTCCTGCATGAAGCGGAGACCTTCATCAGGTGTTGAAATGAAGTGAACCTTGCCGTTGATATTAACTCGGAGCGTGGACAATCGGGTCCAGCTGTAATCAATTTGGGCTGATCTGAAACCTTCCGTTATACTTTTAAATTGCCGCCTTTTTTCCAGTATTTCAGAGGGGAGATCTGTGAAGACATTGATCTTTGCTCCTTTATATGTTAAGAATCTTTGCATTCTTGCCGTTTCAAGGATTTTCTTCCTAATTTTCCAGTCAGCAAACACCGCCACCACATCTCTCGGTCCTTTCCTTCCCTCCTTGTTTTTGGCGCCAATTCTGTATGCCTTAGTAATGGCTATGGGTGATTTTTCGTGCAGATGAAGCTCGTTTGTCAGCCAGTCAGAGAGAAAATTAGAAAGGTCCATATCTGCCTCCTCCAGCCCTCTGAATTTCAAATTGGAGCTCTGCAATTGAAATTCAATGTCCAGGATTTTATTTTGGACTTTGCTGTTCTCAGACTGGAGGAGCCGAACATCATCTTTTAAAGCCGCCATTTGGGTTAAGGCTTGGTCCTTAACCCAAATGGCTGCTCTGAGCTACAGCATCCATTACCAGCTTAAGTTAGTTGATTTGTTTAGAGATTGGCTCCATCATAAGGACCACCACTCTTTGAGTGCGGTCCTCCAACCAGTTCCCTATCCACCGAACTGTCCTATAGTCTACTCCACAGTCTTCCAGTTTGCCCATCAGAATGTCATGGGGAACCTTATCAAAAGCTTTACTGAAATCCAGATAAATCACGTCAACAGAGTTCCCCCGATCCAGTAAGCTGGTCACTCGATCAAAGAAGGAAACCAGGTTGGTCTGGCAAGATCTGTTAGGAACAAAACCAT
Organism: Eublepharis macularius; assembly: GCF_028583425.1. NCBI lineage: Eukaryota > Metazoa > Chordata > Lepidosauria > Squamata > Eublepharidae > Eublepharis > Eublepharis macularius. The sequence goes on along the minus strand of NC_072791.1, from coordinate 175,112,380 downwards.
GCTGACTTCCCCGGATCACTGAGTGGTCCTTCAGATGCTTACAGATTGATCCCTTTAAAATCTGCTCTAATATCTTCCCAGCAACAGAAGTCAGACTGACCGGCCTGTAGTTTCCTGGGTCATCCTTCCTCCCTTTCTTAAAGATTGGGATAACATTCGCTCTTCTCCAATCTTGTGGCACATCCCCAGTCCTCCAGGAGGCCTTGAAGATGATGGACAGGGGTTCTGCAAGTTCTCTGGAAAGTTTTTTCAGCACTCTTGGGTGCACCCCATCCGGCCCAGGGGATTTGTATTCATCCAGTGCAGCCAGATGCCTCTCCACTACCTCTCTGTCAATGTCAATTAGCCACTCAGGTGTCCTGCCACATTTTCTACTATCTCTAGATGTGCCTGAGTTCTTCAGGGAGAAAACAGAGGCAAAAAAGTCATTAAGCCTGTCTGCTTTTTCTCTGTCCTGCATCAGAGTTTCTCCATCTACTCCCAACAGCGGTCCAATTGCCTCTTTTACCTTGTGTTTGCTTCTCACATATCTGTAGAAGTTTTTCTTATTGTAGCGAGCCCTCCTGGCCAGAACCAGCTCGTACTGAGCTTCGGCCTCTCTGATGGCTGATCTGCAGTGCCTAGTAACCCTCATATACTCCTCTTTAGAGGTCTGTCCTTCTCTCCATTTCCTGAACATTTCCTTTTTCTCCCTTAGCTTATTCTGGAGCTCTCTGTACATCCACATCGGTTTCTTGGAGCCCTTACCATGTTTCCGTCTTGCTGGGATAGTGAGGGCCTGAGCTTGCAAAAGCTCGTGTTTGAGAATGGCCCACCCTTCACTCGCTCCTTTCCCTTCCAGCACACTCCCCCACGGAATGACTCTCATCTAGCCTCTGAGTTCATCGAAGTTGGCCCTACGAAAATCTAACCTACGAGTCTGGCTATGAACTTCCTTGGCTCCCCATAGCAACTGGAATTCAAGAAGGACATGGTCACTTCCCCCTAAGGTCCCCACCACCTTCATCTCATCTACCAATTCTTCCCTGTTGGTTACTATCAAGTCTAGTATGGCCGAACCCCTTGTAGCTTCCTCCACCTTTTGAAAAAGGAAGTTATTAGCCAGGCAGGTCAGGAAATTGCGTGATTCATGACGCTTTGCTGAGCCTGTCTCCCAGCACACATCGGGGAAGTTGAAGTCACCCATAATTACAAGGTTCTGATGTCTGGATACTCTGCCAATCTGTTCAAAGAGGGCAGCATCCATTTCTTCTCGCTGGTCAGGTGGTCTGTAGCAGACTCCAACAATAATACCCTTTGTCCTTCCTCCCCTTATTTCTACCCATATACTTTCCACCGGGCTGTCTGCCCCATTCTCCATAACTTCTTGACAATCAAGCCCTCTCCTCACATACAACGCCACTCCACCTCCTTTTTTTTAAAACTTTTTTTTATTAAAGAAAAAAATACAACAAATAAAGAAATGACCACTTTACAGTACAATGTTACCATAACAAAGATTATATAACTAAACAGTAGTGGTGGTGATAAAATTTCCAATACAACACTATAACTAGATTGATACAGTTACTACCGATATAATGCTATGTTTCATTCACAGAATTAAATTTCCGAATTAACAATCTCATAATACGGTAGCTTTGTAATGAGTAGATTTTCCTTAGAGAGGAAATCCAGGAAAGGAAACCACTTCTCATAAAAATCTGAAGATTTGGCTGGATTCATTCGTAACTGCATCCTGTCTGTTAACTTCTCCATGATCAAATGGCCCCATACCTTCATATACCACCTAGTGAGATTTGGGGGGAAATGCGACTTCCATTGTGATGCGATTGCAGTTTTAGCTGCTGACAACAATATTGATATCAAATCTTTCCTTATTTGTGGTATGGATAGTTCCCCCAGATATTCAAGAAAATTAGTTCTGGTTTAAAGGGAATTGAGTAAGATGTAATTTAAAAAATTTGGTGAAAAACCAATTGCCAAAATTCTGCAACATAATTACATTTCCACCAGCAATGTGCATAAGACCCTTGTTCACCACAACGCTTCCAACAAAGGGGGGATCTATTTGAATAAATTTTAGCCAATTTCTGTGGGGTAAAATACCATCGTTGAATAATTTTGTAAGTCTGAAGTCTTATATTAATAACTGGAGAGGTAACTATTTTAGATTTCCAAATTTGTTCCCAATCTTTGTCCGAAATAATGTTTCCACAATCTTGTTGCTATTTTTGCTGTAATACTGTGTTAAAAGATTTTATATTACAAATAAGGATATTATAAATCTTGGACAGTAAGCCTTTACGAATAAACTCTGGTGCTTTTAGAATTTGCTCTAATTCCGTTTCAGGGCTGCCACTCCACCTCCTCTTCTACACTTCTGGTTTTTTTTAACAACTCATACCCATCCACTAGCACATTCCACTCATGGGAATCATCCCACCAAGTCTCAGTAATTCCTACTATATCATAGCCCTCTGTTTGCAATAGAAGCTCAAGCTCTTCTTTCTTATTGCCCATACTTTGGGCATTGGTATATAGACACTTGTAGCCTTGAACCTTTGTTTGACCTTTCCTACCCAGGTGGGTCCCCACTGTGTTCACTTCATCATTGAAGTTGCCATGTCGATCATCCCCTGCCCCTTGCGACATCAGTTTAAAGCTCTCCTGATGAAGTTCTCCAGGTTCGTTCCAAACGTTTTCTTCCCTGCCCTTGAGAGGTGAAGCCCATCATGTGCTAGAAGGCCTTCTCTAAGAAAACCTATCCCATGGTCCCAGAACCCAAAGCGCTCCTGCCGGCACCACCATCTCAGCCAGCAATTCACCTCAAGTATGGTCCGCTCCCTGCGTGCTCCTCTTCCTGTGACTGGAAGGATAGAAGAGAATACCACCTGAGCCCCCAGTGTCTTCAACTGCCTTCCAAGGGCTTCATAATCCTCTTTAATTCTTGCAACAGTATTCGAAGCCATGTCGTTCGTCCCCACATGAATCAGCACAAATGGGTACCTATCAGCAGGCTTGATGAATTTTGGCAGCCGGTCGGTAATATCCTGAATTCTGGCTCCCAGCAAGCAACACATCTCTCGGAATAGGGGATCTGGCCCAGAGACAGGACGTTCCATACCCCTGAGCAAGGAGTCCCCGACGACTACCACCTTCCGTTTTTTTCCACTTCCATGTGGCCCCATGTCTTCTGCACTCCCTCTTCCAGATCTTTGCGGTTCTCCTCCCACTGTCACCTCTGTCACCATCTCTAGCACTTCAAAGCGATTCTTGAGCTCAAGTGGACCAAAGCATCTTCTTCATTGACGCCTTCGGGTTTGTACTGTAGATCTGAGAGGAGGCTCAGAAGGGAGATCGACTCTTTCTCCTCCTCGACTTTCCTCTTCTTGGCTGTGCGGAGCCCGCAGGCTGTTGTCATTAAAATCCTCTCCCTCCTTGATCTCCTGAAGGGTGGTGATCCTCTCCTCCAGGCTCTGAACTTTTTCTTCCAAAACTCTGACCAGCTTACACTTCTGGCAAGTGAACTCTGTCTTCTCTTCTGGGAGGAAAACAAACATGGCACACTCCATGCAGGTGACTGTGAAGGGGGCTTCAGTAGACATGATTGCCTTCCAAATATACCTAGAGTACTAGCAGAACCAGTATACTAGCAGAGTTTCAGGTCCCCCAGGCAGATCCCCAGGCTAAGAGCCCTTTGGCTCACGCCCTTTGGCTCGCACCTCTGGTGAGGAGGAGCCTTTTGTTTCAGAAGGTGCCTTTCTGCCTAGCCCAGCAGGGCCCCAGGACACTAGGGGGTGGGGCTTGTAACCACGAGCAACAGCAACCAGCAGCAAACAACAGCAATTCACTCAGCCCCCGACAGCCTCACACAGAACTTAACCAGAACCACTCTCTAGCAAGCTACACAGAACCCACTCACCCTCAGCTTCTCACACAGTAGCTAGGAAAGGCAAAAGGCAGAAAGACAACAAACCTTTACCTTCTAGCTTCAGCTCTCCACCATGTGCTCTTGCCTCAGCTCAGCTGCTTCTCAGGCAAGCAGCAGATACTGGACTCCACTCCCTACTTTCCATTGGTATGCTCCAGCAGGTTTTTGAGTCCCTGCAAACACTACCTACTAACCACGGCCAGTCAGGGGAGAGGACAGGAGAATCACCAAGCTTGGACCTCAAGTTCAGAAGAGGCCTCAGATTTAGATACTTGTATAGTTTTGGGCATTTAATAAGTTTTTCTGCTTGTTTTTCTGCAGATCACATCTCACCATTTTCACCATTTTAATTTTTTTAAAACTATAACTAAGGGCCTCAAAAGCTAGAAGGGGCCCAGGCTTCTTTGGACCTATGAGAGTACCTGCTGACTGATCCAGAGGAATTAGCATTAGACATGGGCATGAACCACAAAAAAACCGAACCATGCGGTTTGTGGTTCATGGGGTTTCCACGAACCAGGAACTCCCATGAACAGGGGCAAGTTCGTGAACCAGTTCATGGTTTGTGGTTCGGGGGGTTTAAATGCCCCTTCCTGGCTGCTTAAATGCCCCTTTCTACCCTTTAAACTATCAGCTGGCAGACGGGGGGGGGACTCTCCCACACTGCCTGCCAGCTGATAGTTTAAAGGGTCTTGCCACTTGCAAGCAGCAGGGCCCTTTAAATGGCCCAAAGCCCACATACCCCAGCTCCAGCCCCCCAGCCCCCACCCCCTGCTCCATCCCCACACTTACCTTGTCTCGTGGCTCCAGTGTTCTCTGCCACCCTGTGGGCCCTCTGCCTCCTCCCTCTCCTCCCATGAGGGGTGGGAAAGCTGTTTTTGACCTCCTCTGCCACTGCGCAGGCCCTCAGAGCAGCGGAGGAGGCCAAAACCAGCCTTCCCGCCCCTCAAATGGCCACCACGGCAGCCATTTGAGGGGCAGGAAGGCTGTTTTTGGTCTCCTTTGCCACCCTGCAGGCCCACAGAGCACCAGAGGAGGCAAAAAATGGCCTTCCCACCCCTCAGATGGCTGCCACAGCAGCCATTTGAGAGGCTGGAAGGCAGTTTTCGGCCTCCTTTGCCACTGCGCGGGCCCTGGGGTTTGTGGGGTTTGGGCCATTTAAAGGGCCCTGCTGGTTGCAAGCGGCAGATCCCTTTAAACTATCAGCTGGAAGGCGGCGAGGGGGGATCCCCCCTGCTGCCTGCCAGCTGATAGTTTAAAGGGACCTGCTGCTTGCAAGTGGCAGGAAAAGTTTTAATGGCTACTTCCCCAGGGAAATGGCCATTTAAACTGCCTCTTTTCCTGCTGCTTTGCAGCGGCACGGAAAGGGGGCATTGCCCTTTAATACGAACCAAACGGAACCAGTAAACCAGTTCCGTGGAAGTTCATGGGAACAAGCTTCCACAAACCATTGGTTCGCAACCCACGAACCGGGCTGGTTCGTGGGGTATTTTGATTCATATTCAGGTACATGCCCATCTCTAGTTAGCATCTGACGAAGAGAACTGTGGTTCTTGAAAGCTTATGCTACAGTAAAGTTGGTAGTCTTAAAGGTGCTGGACTCTTTTCTATCCTGCTGACTGAGAACCACATCTCTAGACTGTTTGCACAAAATCCAAAGCCCCCAAAAAGCTTCTGGAAGAACCCACACAAAGACATCCTGACTTTCTAGTGCTATTTCAAAGGAAATTAACCCCCGTAAGTGCTGCCTGAGAACATTTTATTGCTCAGGGAAGTATGACACAACTTTTAACAACATAATTATTTCATTTGTACAAGAAGTCTACATACAATTTTGGGATTCCTTTCTGTCACTGTGTGTTCTAGCACTGATTTTCTACTTGAATGTGTGTGGGGGGGAGCAGTATGTAATTCAAATTCCTATCTTTTAAGAGATTAATTTTCACTCTTTTCTAACTAATTGTGTGTTCATGAATCTCTTTTTTGGCAGGTAGAAGAGATGCACCCCCACAATCATGTCTTTATTCATTGCAAATAGCCAATTGATAGGTAATAGAAAATGCTGGGAGCAATGTTTGGGATATAATTTTAGCTGTTCTGAAATAATACCTGGAGAGCGTTTTGTTGCTTCAGTGATGTAGACTTTGGTAGTTTGGTGGTGACCCTTGCAACTGGACATGTCTAAATTAGCATAGTTATTTGCTAGTCTTTTTTTCTAAAGGCAAGGTAATCAATTTTAGGTCAAAATAGAAATGTCATATATTATGGTGATTGTCCATACATGCCGACATCTGTCATCCATAGTTACTGCAGCAGCTGGCCCTATCTTCTCATTATTAGTGACAGAAGTCTCTTGGGGTAGCTCTTCCAAGCTCTGTCCATCAGTATGGACAAACTCCACTAAACCTACTTAGTACCAAAGTAGTTACACTGTGGAACAGCAAAATCAGCAAAATAACACCCAGGGCCGGCATGCCCATTGAGGCCAGGTAGGCGGTGGCCTCAGGCATGGGGTGCTGGAGGGAGTGCCGGAGGAGGTGCGGGGGGCGGGAGCGCATGCCACAGAGCAGCAGCCTCCTATCCCTCCTGCCCTGCGCTGCCGCCGCCAGCACACGTTCCCGGCCGGGCGCAGCCACTGCGGGCAGGCATCTGCGCAGGCAACCGAGCGGAATAGCTCGGAGGCAACCCGCATACCGTCACAGCCGCCTGCCACAACGATCGGGCCGGCGGTGGTGGCACGCGCGCTCCCATGATGACATCATGTGTGACATCATCACACAGGCCGGTGTGTGCATGTGCTGGAATGCAGGCGGGGAGTCTGCCACAAGCTTCTCTAAAAGTCCAGAGTTCAACCCAACTGACCGGGGAACAAGCAGGGAGCGTAGTCCAGGGAGCTGAATTCAAAGGTCAGAGCCAAGAGAGCAGTCAGAGCAGAGCTGGGTCACAGTAGAGCCAGGCGGGTCTGTGCGCAGGTGCTTCTGTAATGAGGGAAAAGGCATCCTGGCTTAAGAGCAATCACCTCCAGGGCAGTGCTGCATCCTGCTAAGACTCAAGGTCACTACGCCGCTGTTTGAGTGCCTGAAGCCTTGCACTACGTCTCCTCTCCTGTGCAGCAAGATGCTGCCACACCCTGCGCTGCCTTTCAGGCTCAGGGGAGCTGGGTGGGGATGTTGCCCTGGTCTCAACAGCTTTGTCTTTGTCTTTGTCTTTGAGTCTGTCCTGGATTCCTCAGCCTTCTCTGGCAAGGGTTCCTGCTGTTCTACTCCCTGCTGGTTGTCCAAGCGGCTGACTTTGGAGGGGCTTGGAATACTCTCTCTCTTGTCATCCTCCCTGAGGTCTTCATTCTCTGAGGACTCAGAGCCCACGACACTGCGCACTTGCGCGCATGGGGGGGGAACAGCCAGCCAGCCGGCTGTGAGCGCCGAAAACCCTTGCGCCACCCCTGATAACACCCACCCCCCCACACACAGAAACACTGTTTTCATGCAGGAAAATGGTTTGGGAGAAAGGCAGGAGCTCCCCACTCTTCACAGGGAGGGGAAAGAGTGGAAGATCTGCTTTTGCAGTCTTCTCCTGTTTGTGATTATTTGAATTCAACTCTTTGAGTGCAATGTATAGAAATGAAGTATTTTTTTCCTTCCTCAAATCTTCTGTATATGCATTCACTGTTAAAACTGTAACAGAACCCTCTTAAGCAGGTTTACACCTTTGACTGCAGTGGACTTACAAGTAGACATGGGCACGAACTGAAAAAAATTAATGAACCAGCAGTTCGTGGTTCGGTGCTGACGACGAACCCAAACCAGTGAACCCCAACGAACTTTTCCCATTGCCAAACCGGTTCAAGATTCATGGTTCGTGGGCATCAGAACGGCTCCCGTTGGAATTAGAGAGCCCATATTCCTGGGGAGTGTTTAACAAGCTCTCCTTCAGCCATTATCCAAGTTTGGTCAAGATTGCAATAGGGATCCAAGCTCCAATTAAACTCTTTCTGTCTCTCTCCCCAAAGGCTAGCAAGTGGCAAGCAACAGCTCTGTCACACTCCACTGTTCGCTGAAAGTGAAACCCAGGCTGGGAGCCCACTGCTTTTTATAAGCTGAGGTCCCATTGAGCAACACAGGAGGTCTGTGGTTGGCCGTCAGAGCTGCCTATCAGGGTTTGCAGGGATGAGATTGGAGTGCCCATGGCTACAGAACACCCCCTCCCTCCCCTGGGTGTCTTCTCCCAGGTTGTAACCAATTTGCAGCTCCATGGTTGGAAGGAAGACCTGCTGATCAAGGTAAGCTGGGCTTCCATTCGGGTTTCCAGGGTGACAGAAGGAGTGCAGACAGAGTTCAGGCATTCCCCCGGCTGTTTCCAAGGGAATTGATTGATGGTGCCTGACTGTCTGGCTTCACGAACCACAGAAGAACACACAGAACCGCGCCTCTAACTAACACTGGTTCATTGGCTGTGGACGCTCATGAACCGCCGGATTGCGAACGGAAGATTGGACGGTTCGTGGGTTTTTTTGGTTCGTAATGCGGTTCGTGCCCATGTCTACTTACAAGGGTACAGCTCTGCTTAGGATGGCACCGCACTATCAGTCTCACTCATCTGAGCAGAAGCTAGATATATTTAGCTGTCTTTGGGTTGCATCCTGTAGCCCTATTCTAAGCAAGTGAAATAAGGCAAGACATTGCATGCTGTTGCACTCACAGACATGCTGTTGTCATTTATTAATCTATTATTCTACATTAGCATCCAGCATCCTTTTTACATTTGATTAGCATTATGTTAGCACAGTCACCCTAAAGAAAGTGCCCATAGCAGTTAACAATATATCACAGTGAAAGTGAAAAAATACACCCTCCAGTAGCCATTTAAAACAAATGAAATAAAATGTGAATAAAATGACCCCCCCAAAGAGATGGTTAGCATTGCACTTTTATTTCTTTAAAAAAATTATAGGAAGGAGTCCAGGAACAGTTCAAGAATACTGGGTCTTTAAAAGTTATATTTATTTGTTTTTTTCTTTGTTTATATCCTACTTTTCTTCCAGAGTGGCTTACAATACAATACAATGCAATAAAAAATACTAAAGGAAAACATTAAGAGAAAGGGATAAGATTTTGGAATACAGTGTAGTTCTCCCCTCTCACACCTTAACTAATAGATCTTCCTCTCAGTACTTAGCTATGACCTCAGGCTAAGAACCAAGGGCCAAGAGCCCTTTGTCTCTTGCCCTTTGTCTCATGCCCAAGGGTGGTTTTAAGTACCTTTACTGGAGGAGAAACAAACTCAGCCAAGTCTTGCACAGCTGCTGGTTGCCAATCCATAGACACACAACTATGGTTGCACATAAGTGGAAAATGCTTCTTTCAATTAAGACGATGAATTTATCCTGACAGATTTATTATTTATTTTTTAAATGCAGTTATGCCATACTATTATTACATGTAATTGTATATTTTATCCTTTTAAATCTCTAGAAAAAACCAGGGCATCCCAATGCAGATGTTACAATAAATCTAAGTACTAGAAACAGTATAAACAATTAAAATTGTGCTCATATGTGCAAAACATTAGATCTAAACTCTTATACCTGCTTATGCCTAAAACTGCAACTTAAATACTAAAGTCAAAAGCAGTGATGTTTGAGATTTGATATATTTCCCAGAGGGGGATGCTTTATTACTGTGGGGCAATCATCAAGAATGTATCTCTGTATCACCCTATCTATATGGAGTGCAAAGATAGTAAACTCACAAGTATGTTCTCTTTGGGTGGTAATGCAATAAAGGAAAAAAGGAAGAGAGAAAATGAGGTGAAAAAGAACAGCAGAAAAACACTTAAATATATTTATATGTCTCCTATACCCAGCACAGACAAATGTAAGCCAACAACCAATATGACACTTCCCCAAGAAACTGAGGAAGCTCTTGTTTTGACTGCCTGCCTAGCACCTGAAAAGGCTTGGGAGGAAGAAAGACCACTTGGTCCCACAACACTTCAGACTCAATCAGGACCAGGTCTGTCCAGTTTTTAAAAATTTCTCAAGTTCAGGTCTAAATGTCTACTACGGGTCCACGAGTTCAGCCCATGGATGACATAACATGTTTTGGCACTTATTAGAGATCATCACTGGATTGTTGTAACTGAATGTTCGGATCAATACAGATGGCAGTCTTGTGAAAGAATCAGACCACAATACATTTGCGTTCTATAAATCGTAAGAATGTGTCCAATAAGGGAGGTGTTTCCTGATCCTGATCTGTTGCTTGAGAATGCTTTTGGAAATATAATTTTGGTTCTATACTGAAACTAAACCTTTCCCTATGCTCTGCTTATTTTTCCTGAATGTTGACACCTCTGGCTACAGAAAACTGGATGAGCAATGTGACAGCTGCCAAGGTCAATAAGAGTTATAGCGAATTGCTGAGTAAGTGCTGGCTGCACAAATTAAAGCAGTTTAAGGGCAGCCTCAACGTATACAAATATGCACCTCATTCCAACTGATTTTGAACTTTAGAGAATCAACTTGCAGGTGATTTATCTCCTGCTCTCTGCAGAGAAGTTATGTGATGCAATGTGATTAAATCAAAAGCAATTCACAGAAACATAGGGTTATGTCCACATGTCACCTTACTGAGAATGACAAAATGTGCAAGAAATTAAGAAATAATGAGAAGAAAACTGAAAGCTGTCTGAAAAAAATGTAATCCAGTGAAATCTTCAGGATAGCTGTTGGGGAAGAAGTCAATGGATAAGAGACTGAGTAGTTAAATGCATGTAATCAACTGTATGAAGAGACTTCCTGATTTTATCAAGACACAAAACGTCTTCATGATATCCCAAAAAGGCTGGTATGACAAGAAAATCTGAGCAGATTAGGAAGACTACCCACAGATTCTGATAAGCACCCGTCCTCTAATCCACCACAATTCCCCTCAAGGATGAACTTGGAAGTGAAGGCCAGCTACAGTGATAGAGCATCTCCCTTGCATTCAGAAAGTCACAGGTTCAATTTCTGTCATATCCAGCAGAGTTGCCAGGCTATAACCTGGAACCACTGGGAGCATTTGGGGATGGGGATAGGTATGCTGGCATGTTGCCAGCATGCAATGTCATTCTGGTGAAAAGCAATTAAACCATAGAGATCTTGGCAAATCCTAGTGCATCCCTTAATATCATAATGTCATTTCTCGTTTTTGCTCAAAGTGATATCACACACTGGCATGATGCGGGCACACACCCCAATTTGTTTTGCCATTTTTCTCCCTCCAGCCTATCAGATGCCAGTGGGCAACAATGGGGATTACTGGGAGGAATCCCACTATAGCTGGAGACCTTGCAGTCCTAAAATGATCGAGTAGCAAGTGATATGACTCGCCTCTGCCTGAAATCCTGGAGAACTGCTGTTAGCTGGAGTTAGATAATACTGACCTTGATAGAACTGACTCAGTATAAGGCAGCTTCACATGTTCGTGGCCAGCTTTACAACTGGTACCCGAAAGAAAAACTACTGGCCGTGCAAGCTTTGTAGTTGTGTGAATCAGATCTGAACTCGAATCCTAGTTTAACAGATCTATGAGTCTGGTGTCCAACTTTCTTTTTGAAAAGCTACACAGATGTCATTTAAAGAAGTAATTTAAAAAAAACCCTGAGCCCTTCCCCTCACAATACAAGTTTGATCCCAAACAGAAAAATCCTTGAATGCCACATTTTTTTCTCTGAGCAAGTATTTGCAGCCAAGTTCTTAGGCCCTGAAAATAGAACTTGATAATGAAAGTGCTGACACACTCTTAACAGAGGTGCTGTGAGCAGTAACACTGCAATAATTACAATGAAATAAGTGTTAGGGGGTGGGGTGAGCAGAAAGATCTCTCTTTCACTTTCATATATCCGCTTATACTGCACTGGTTTAGAATTACCAGCAAAAATATTGCTGGGCAGTACGACCCTTGATTTTTCTATTTCAAAAATTGGTAATTGACCCTCTGAGGAGAAAGTGGGTTTTTTTTTTAAAGCACTACTGACATTAGGAAAGGTTCTGGCACTATTTAACATTTATTTAGACCAGATAAAGTATACCAAGCTGTATGCAGTTCCCTAGGAATGTATGGTAGCTCTCTGGGAGTGTGATGAATGTCTGGATTTTGCTTCTACCTGGGATTGCAAACTAGGAGGATTGTTGCAATGAGTGTCTGGTGGGTTGTCCTTGGCTTAATGTGTCACAAGTTGGGCTTGCGTGAAGTAATGTGTGATAGCACAAATGAAGAAAGTGGGAACTTGGTCCCTTTCACGCCTTTCTCAATTAGCAGGTATGTGGTTGTTGATGTGGATGTTGTATCAACATGGGTGGGACTAAGTAAAGGAGTTAGGAAAACATACAGGAAGAATAAATTGGTGATTCAAAGGAAAGACAAAGACTGGAAGAACAACAACCAGGAAGAGATTTAGCAACAACAGCACAGAAAAAGATACAGAGGAAGCATAGGAGCAATACAAAGTTGATGGTACATGGTTGTTTAAAAAAAGACTTTGGGTTTGAACCGGCGTGATTTCCACTCAATTTTGCAGGGGTAAACTATGGCACTCTTAATGAAATATAGCCTACTTTTTTCTGGTCTATTCCTGAGTGAGTTAAACTTTCCCTGGCAGTAGGATTCTTAGGTCCCTACTCCCTATACTCCCCAGGTAGGAGGGGGGAGCTGGGACTTACCTGTGGAAGTCTCCTCACATGCGCATGAAGCATGGTGCATATTCCTGAAGAGGTATAATGAAGTGATGTCATCAGCCAGCCGCAAGTGTGCTCCCGCACTTTGCATGGAGCCAATTCTGGCCTATTTGGAGCCAAAATTGGCCCCAGCGAAGCATGGGAGTTTGCCCACAACCGGCGCAATGATGTCAGTTCCAGAAGTAACATCATTGTGCCCTGTCGGGAGTGCACCTGGTACACATTTTCCTGGGTTGCCTGCCAGTGATGGGTGGTCACCGGGGGTGGGGTTGCCACCTCATCAGCAATCAGTAGGCAACTGAGCAAACCCTCAGGAGATTGCCTGCCACCAGCAGACAACCAGTAAGCCTACTGGGCAAGGAGATGGGAAAAACTTAACTTGCAAACTTTCTGTGTTAAAAATGATAACAACCTGGCCATGTGAGCCCCAAATTCTGCTCATCCACAAAGCTTAAATGGTAATAATAACATTCAATTTATATACCACCCTTCAGGACAGCTTAATGCCCACTCAGAGCGGTTTACAAAGTATGTTATTATCCCCACAACAAACACCTTGTGAGTTGGGGCAGGGGCTGAGAGAGCTCTGAAAGAGCTGTAACTGACCCAAGGTCACCCAGCTGGCTTCAAGCAGAGGAGTGAGGATGGAATCAAACCCGGTTCTCCAGATTAGAGTCGCACGCTCTTAACCACTACACCAAACTGATTTTACATGCTACAAGAAAGAGCAAGAAGAGCAAGTGAATCAAGCTTATTTGTTGGAGGCTGCTGAGGTAATGTGCGTATCCTCGGAAGGCAATTGAAAGGAATGGGGGCACAAGTAGAATTCTCTTCAATCCTGCTTGTCAGAGGAATGCAATGGGAACAGGAGATTATGGAAGTGAACCAATGGCTGCATTTATGGTGCTGGAAGGAACAATTTGGATTCTGGGACCATGGACTATGTTTTCTTGAAGATGGCCTGCTTGTACTTGACGGACTTCACCAGTCAAGAACAGGGAAGAATGTGTTGTTAACAGGGCTTTTTTTCTGGGAAAAGTGCTGGTAGAACTCAGTGGGTTGCTCTTGGAGAAAATGGTCACATGGCTGGTGGCCCTGCCTCCTGATCTCCAGACAGAGGGGAGCTTAGATTGTCCTCTGCGCTGCCGCCAGCGCGGAGGGCAATCTAAGCTCCCCTCTGTCTGGAGATCAGGGGGTGGAGCCACCAGCCCATGTGACCATTTTCAAGAGGTTCCGGAACTCCGTTCCACTGTGTTCCAGCTGAAAAAAAGCCCTGGTTGTTAAGGATCTGGGGAGATTCATCAGAAAGGCTTTAAACTGACAACTGGCATAGGAATTTCAGGGAACAAGGAGAGCAAATAGCAGAGGCCTACCTGGGAAGGTGAGTTCAAAGAGAGGGAATGTTGTAAGGCTTCCAGGGCCTATATATCAATGCCCAAAGCTTGGGCAATAAGAAGAAGGAATTTGCTCTACGAATGCAGACAGAAAGAGACACATATGCCCTAGGTCTGAGGAGACCAAGCTTTAGTTCAGATGTGGAATCCCAGTGGGTGCTGCAGTGGTCACTTATGGGCAGAAGTAAATGGTCACTAAATATATGAAATTCTTTCAGGTGGGTCAATTAGAAGTGTGGTCTAAAAGTGTGTTTATTGGGATCTGGTAATCCTGCTCAGCAGAAATAGAAATTCTAGGAATGGCAGGGCCTTAGCAATGAAGTAAACTAAAGGCAGAAGGAAATAAGCCATTTATCAGGTGCAGGAACACTACTATTGCAAACCAAATGTACAAAATCCATCTTTGCTTTTATCATACAAGGTAGTAATGAGCAGAGACCCTAATACAGAAAGTCAGTAAATTATACATCATGCTGGCAATCTGTTTCTCAAGGACTAATGTGCTAGTTTCATTGAAACAGTGCAGCCAGCAGCAGGCAAATAATCATTTTTACAAACATTGGCCGTTTCAAAATTCAGAAGCAATGCAACTTGCTAACAAGGTTAAGAGACAAATGTTTCAATTATACCGAGCTTCAGAAACAGATATTTAGGACAGGACTAAAGCACTGCTATCTCATGTACATTTTCACCTATTGGACTCAGACATAGATGGTTATCCGAGAAGTGCTCTGGCTGAATGCAATGAAAAAAAATATTTCACAAGCTCTAAAATGTTCTCTGGAGCATCATTGATTTCTTGTTACTTTACACACACTTAAAACCAGTGTTAGAATGGTAGTCAAAAGAAAATCTTTGACGAGTCATTTTATGGCCCGATCAGCATTTGAAGAAGCTTATCAAGTTCAGAAGAATATTGTGTAAAATTAATCTTTTACTTGTACATAGCTCAACAGACTTAAATAGTTTGGGCATGGTTTATATAGGAAAAGCTTCTTCCTATATGTCTTGTGCAGGGAGCTGTTATAGCTCAGTGGTAATACAGACTTTGCATATTTAAGATCCCATCTATATACCGGGGAGGGCTGGTTTGAGGCTTGAGAAATCTAAACCTCCCCCCACCCAGTGTTTCAGGACCATCAGTTAGAACTACTTGCACAAAGGCTCCTCCTAGATGGGAGAACTAATGACAAAATAGCTAGCCATAGGGCAGAGCTGTTCAAACCTGCTGTGCTGTACCATGCAAGCCATACTTTGGTCAAATTCATACGTGCAGTTTTAGACACCAGAGATTTTAGTATGAAACCCTAAAATCCCTACTCAAAGATGTGGTAATAAGCAACTATCGAATACCTTAATACTCAGGTTTAGAGATAAATTATTATCCCTTCTTCTTTGCAATGCTTAAACAGCAGTTTGTGTTGGTATTCTTATTTATGACTTTAATATAGAGGAACAGCTGCAAAGCATCCATTGGACACAGTGATGGCTTTAAAAGAAAATTAGACAGATTCATAGAGGAAAGGTCCATCAATGGCTATAGTCATTGTTAGGGGTGTGCACCTGAAAAAGATTTGGGTGTCCTGCTTCAGGTTCCTGGCACAAAAAGGAGTGCTTTAGGTTTCAAATGCTGTGCCGCTTGTTTCCTCCGAATGGGAAGCAAGCGACACAGCATTTGAAAGCGCCCCTTTTCGTGCTGCTTGCAAGTGGCACAAAAAAGGTGGCTTTCAAACTTCCCACCCCACCGCTTTTTCCCCCCATCGGGAAAGTGGTGGGGTGAGAAGTTTGAAAGCAAGCAGCACTTTTCCTGCTGTTTGCAATGCAAACAGCTAGAAAAGTGCTGTGGGAGCAGCTACTGTCACTTTGTCCAAAGCTTCCTGAAGCAATACAAATCTCTTTGGAAAGCTTTGCTTCAGGATTCTTGAATTGGCTCAGCAATGCTGGGGCCTATTCAAGAATCCCGAATCTTTACAAATTGGGCCCAATTTGGGTTAAAAACCTGAACTGGAAACCTGAAGCACACATCCCTAGTCATCGTGACTAATGATAACCTCCACATTCAGATATAGTAAACCTCTGAATACCAGTTCTATGAGGTAGCATCAGGGAAAGGGCCTTTATGCCCTGATTTTTGGACTCCTGGGGCAATAATAACATAACATTATAACATTCAATTTATATACCGCCCTTCAGGGCAACTTACTGCCACACTTAGAACAGTTTACAAAGTGTGTTATTTTCCTCACGACAATCACCTTGTGAGGTGGGTGAGGCTGAGAGAGCTTGGAGAGAGCTGTGACTGACCCAAGGTCACCTAGCTGGCATCAAGCAGAGGAGTGGGAATCAAACCCTATTCTGCAGATTAGAGTCCTGCAGCTCTTAATCACTACACCAAACTGGCTCTCAACTGTCTACCCTGACCTGGCTGGTCCAAGCTAGCCCAGTCTCGCCAGATCTCAGAAGCTAAGCAGGGTGAGCCCGGGCAGGTATTTGGATGGGAGACCACCGAGAGGTCCAGGGTTGCTACGCAGAGGCAAGCAATGGCAAACTACCTGTTAGTTTCTTGCCTTGAAAATCTTAAGGGATTGCCATAAATTGGTTGTCACACATGTGCACACGTGCATACACACACAGTGCAACTTGCTGGCCACTTTGTGGAACAGGATGTTGGACCAGATGGACAACTAATCTGATGCAGCAGAGCTCTTTTATTCTCTTAATCATACTGATTTCTGAAGCAATGGGAGCAAGCCTTTGCAGGGGTAGGAACTTTTAGAAAGCAGGACGGAGGGAAACAATGTGACTTATCCTGAAAATGATAGTTAATCCAGAGCTTCTAGTTGCTTATGAGTCAAGACCAGACAGTTTTTGTTCAGAGATCTCCAGTATGCATTCTGCACTAAAAAAGGATCTTATTCCCCTATAATTTGAACGAACACTTTATGAACCTTTAATTTTATTTTAGATATAAAACCCTCTAAATTATACATCAATAGAAACCATATGCGTAACTTTTTATGGGTTACAACCTTTAGGAATGAGCTTGCTTCTTGTGTAGCAGAGGATTAGTTTCCTTTCCATTACTGCTAAAGATAGACAATGAGCAATTTTAAATCTGAATTTATTCAAAACAAACAGAGAGATGTATATGAGCAAATAACTCTTAGCAGCTGCTTGGTCAAAAAGTCAAAGATAAAAAAGAAATCTTCATTATAGCCATTTATTCAGCAGAACATGGAATGTTTATTTCATTGGGTGGGATACTCAGCCATGGTGAATCAGGAAGTCAGCATCAAATTCAACAGGTGGCTATGCTAGTTTTCATTCACTACCACCTCATGCCTCTCTCTCAGTTGGAGAGAGTTGGTTTTTACTCTGTACATCCATCTCCGCCTTTCTTTCCCCCATACCTTTCCTCCTTGACATTCATAGTTGGGAACAGATTTTTCCTCTTCCCCTCTTTTCTGTATTGATTGGTCCTTATTTGATTCTGTTGGGAAGCCTGAATCGTAGAAAGACAGCAAAACAAAGTACGAAGACTTGCTTGTGGTGAAACATACTATTTCAAAATGTGAAAAAGATCCCACTGGAAAAAAATAATATGTTAGCAAAGTTCTTGCTATCAGAATGCTGTGGCTCAGTGGTACATCCCAAGCATCTCCAGTTAAAGGTTCACAAAAAACTGGTGTTGGGAAAGATCTTGGTCTGCTCAAGACCTTGGAGAGCCACTGCCAGTTGTGGAATCAATACTGAGATAGATGGATCAGTGGGATCAACCTGTATAAAGCAGCACTGTGAGCCTTAACTCTTAAAATGTTGTTTTATTAATATGTCCATAACAAAATGCTGCCCTGACCTAGATAGCCCAGGTGAGCCTCACCTCGTCAGATCTCAGAAGCTGAGCAGGGTCAACCTTGGTTAGTAGATGGATGGGAGACCTCCAATGAAGACCAGAGTAGCAGAGGTAGGCAATGGCAAACTACCTCTTGTTAGTCTCTTGCCAGGAAAACCCTAGCGAGGGGCCGCCATAATAAGTCAGTGATAACTTGAGGGCACTTTCCTCCTCTAACAGAATGCTTACGCTTTCCAACAAGATTCCCTCCCTATTTTATTTGGATCAACACATGGTTTGAAGCTGATAATTGGGAGCCCCCTTTTTCTCATTTGTAGATGAATGCCCTTGTAGTCAAAGCACACCCAGTTCGGTATACAGTTTGGCTGAGGCAAGAGTTATTAGCTTGGGGCTTCAGTGCTGCTCAAGGCCATATGAGCGTCAATGTTTTTCAAGCTTCAGCTGGTTTATTCAGCAGCAAACCTGGTATTTTATTTTGAAATCAATAAAATAAGCAATCTTTATTAAGTCATAAAATTGTTCTCTTTTACCTTTTCCAACGCTGGGCCTTTTGTTCAATCTTACATTTTGTTTTCCTGTGGGTTCTTTTTTCCCCCTGACTGCCACTTTATCAGCCTACAATATCCCCCTGCTGTGTTATACCTCATAACACTGCTCTACTTTTTCAGGCTTTTGCTTTCTCCCTTAAAAAAAATCTTGCTCTGTTAGTTCTTAAAAGGCAATAAAAGTGAGTTTAACATTAAAAGCAAGCCTAGGTTAGCAGGCTTGGTAGAGATCCCAGTTTCTTTGTCCTTTGACTGAAGCAGCAAAAAGGAACTAGATAGGTAAAAGACTTGAGTTCCCTTTCTGGATTTGGAGCCAACTTGCTATGTAACCTGAGAAAACTCTGATATTCTGTTGTCTTTAATGTGTGAATAGTGCATTTTTGTTACACCTGGAAAAATATGTTTAAAATGCAGTTTAAAATATAGTTTAAAACTATATACTCTTCAGCCTACAAGTATATTTTTAAAGACAATGAACAAGTTTTTCATAACATAGTACTGGATAAGACAAATAAACAAGCCACTTTCATGGGCCAAATGACACACTTAATAATGGAATTATCAAGGATTCAAAAGTATGACCAAGAGGCACTGTGATGTGGCATGTATCTTTGATGCGAAAGGCATTTTGCTCTTTTATGTTGAAGTTACAGATATTAATGTGGGAATCAGGGACAATTTACATATTGTTCTTTCAATGAGCCTACATGTGAAATTAACCCTCCTTCTACCTGAATTGGTCTCCAGAAGAAGGCGCTAAGATCCCTTCTACCAGTAGCCAACAAGGTAGGAATGGCTTCATCTGCTAGTAGCGAATTCTGTAGCCACATACTTGTGGGCAGCAGCAACTATTATAATTGGGCAGCAGTATCTTGTGGTCTCTGGTGGCAGCTGCTGTTTCCTGAGCTGTTTGAAAGACGGGAGTCCACCCACTAGGCTAATCAGACAAGAGGAGCTGATTCCAGACAGAACAAGTAGCACAGCCAGGGCGATGAGATGTATCTATCCTGTAGCCACTACAGTGACAAAATGTATACAGTCTTAGTCCCTGTATGGTTGCTGTTGTGTATGTTTGAGGGTATTGTGCCATTTGAGTTGGGGTTGTTGGATCTTTTCAGCCCCTGTAGTTTTTGGGATGGTAGCTGATGTGGGCAGAGCTTTAGAGTTTGTATTAGTTATGTTCTGTGTTAATAAAACAGTTACATTTAAGGTCTGCTGAACTTCATTTATCCCACTACCAGCACAGCAGTTACTGCTAACATTATGTGTATATTGAAATATGTATATTTGGTAAATTATTTATTTGCATGTAGAGGATCTAATTTTTCTTGTGTCCCTATTGCAACTTGATATCACATACAGTATGGCCATGGTGCCTTGCCTTTAGCACCAACATCCAGCAGAAGAAAGGCCAGGAAAAGTTCAAACATCAACGGAACAGTAAACAGTGGAGTTTCTGCTGCTGCCTGTATCTAAGTACTCTTCCCTGGTTTTCTACATAGGGTTGCCAACCTCCAGATGGGGCCTGGAGTTCTCCTACAATTGATTCCCAGGTGACAAAGATCAGTTCCCTTAGAAAAAATGGCTACTTTGAGAATGGACTTTATGACATTACATCCACGCTGAGCTGCCTCTCCTCCCCAAACACTGCTCTCCCTGGGCTCTACCTCAAATCCCTAGGAATTTTCTCAACTTGGAGTTGGCAACCCTATTTCTACAAGTAATGAAAAAGTAACCTCTTGTTACCATTGCCGGTATTGGCTAATGGTAGAAGAAAGCCACTTTTCCTTCTACTGGTCAGTACATGAAGAGTGAAAATTGATTACTAGGGCTGCAACCTTTGAAGCTGGTGAGCTATACACAGGCCTGCTATTCAGTCTGTCAATGAATCGACACAAGTACGTTATAAAGAGTGGTTTGTTGCAAACAAGATCATAATGGTTGTCTAGTAACATAATTTGCATTTTAATTATTAAATAAGAAGTTGGAAATCAGGTCACTAATGCCTAATGGTCACCTAGACCTCATTTTTCTGCTTAACAATTTCAGAATGGGAAAATGCACAAAATAGGACAGTATGAATTATAATTCCACAGAAACAGCTAACCATTATTCATTTTATTTTAAGCATTTTTGTTCTAACCATTATCAGCTGAACCCTTTTTAAACAAACAAAAAAATTTAAACCTGAAGACAGCCCTGAGTGAAATTTGTTCTGACACACCAATTTTTAGAAAGATAATGTGGATAAATTCTGTCTATAGTAAGTTTTCTGTTACGGGCAGCCTATAAAAATTATAAATATGTAGAAATTCTATTTTTCATATTGGATATTTTTCCTTGTATCTGTTGCTATTTATCTACAATTTTAAGATCAATATGCTGCTCTGTTTTAATTGCTGATGTTTTGTATTGCATGTACACTCTTTGAGAAGAAAGTATCATACCAATCAGCCCTTTATGATCTGCTGAACAGCCAAGGAGATTTCACATTACTGAGATCAGATCTGGAGGAACTCATTAGCATAACATATCAGATCAGATTCATTTTATTGTATATGGCCATTGGCCTTCACAATAGCAAAACACTCTCAAATGTCAGTATAATACATAATCAAAATGATCAGGTAATCAAACACTTCAAAACCACATAAAATGCCCTACCATTACTCAGTTTTTCCCTACTCCACCCCTTTGCCCTTCTATTCCTCTTTGTTTTTTTCTATTTATTTTTCTTATAACACAAGAAGAGAACTTTTGGCTCAGACCAAAGGTCCATCTAGTCCAGCATCTAGTCCAGCATCCTGTAGCAGATAATTAGATGCACTTGTTATGCCTATAAGCTGCACCAAAGGGAAACTCCAATTATCCCCTCCCCCTGATAGTACTATTAATGGCATACCTCATCTGAACCTGGAGGTTTCACCACAGGGTTGCTAGGTCCCCTGGGGGCCAAACCGGTAGGGGGGGAGATGGGGGCAGCAGGTACTTATCCCACAGTGTTTGGGGCCAATTTTTAGGGACTCAGAGCTAAACCACATGAGACGAATTACACGTGGATGGTCAAGTGAAGGGAGATGCAATATTAGCCGGGAAGCCTCATTTAAATTTCACCTCTCTATATAGAGCTGGCTAATCGTTCTTCAGAGGGTTTGTTAATTTCCTTTTTGCCTCCCAGAAGACTCTAAGCCGAACAAGGGGAGAAAACCGGATAGTGAAAGGTACAAGCAACAAGTCTGGGAATATGCAATTAATGCTAACTTTTTATGTAAACGTTTCAATAGTGCAAAGTGCAAAGTGCAAAGTGCAAATAAATAATATGCAATGAATACAATAAATATAATTAATACAATTCAGTTGTCCAAGTCATTATATGAATGTCCGAAACAAACCCACAATGGGGGCATATTAAAGAGGAAGTCACAAGGCAGTCTTATGGTGGTGGCTCAAGTCCAATGAGATGTAAAATCCATGGGTGCCGACGGGATTATGCAGGCATCTTATACAATTCCCGTTTCGTATGAAACATACTTCTTCTTGGGCACAAATACAACTGGACTGAAAAAGATCAATATATAAGTCAAACAATTAATCCATTAAAGTGCTATGTATGAGGTGAATAGCTGGATGTGACGCCTCCACGTCATTGGCTGTTTACATGTTTATTGTAATTGTTTTGCAATGTTTACACTGTATATAAAGGGTCTGAGCCCTTTAAGATCAGCCGGATGTAATCACGTTGATTATGCCAAATTGGGCCCATTAACCTAGTTGTAATGATGTATTTAAGAGTCCCTTATCTGCTGTATGAGTCTTGTCCGTTTACATATGTCCGTCATTCATTTGGAAATGCAATAGGTCTTGAGCAGTCACGTTGGAGTGGATTGGCAACCTGTGAGTACACGATGCCCACGCATGTTCGTTGGCACTTTAATGGATTAATTAAGGTTTGACTTATATATTGATCTTTTTCAGTCCAGTTGTATTTGTGCCCAAGAAGAAGTATGTTTCATACGAAACGGGAATTGTATAAGATGCCTGCATAATCCCGTCGGCACCTGTGGATTTTACATCTCATTGGACTTGAGCCACCACCATAAGACTGCCTTGTCAATTGACTCTGTCAATTATTAACAAACAGGTGAAATTCAAACTAAGGTTCCCGGCTAACATAGTGTCTCCCTTCACTTGAGTGCCCTTGTGTAATTCATCTCATGTGGTTTAGCTCTCAGCCCCCAACACTCCCATGGTGGCTCCTTAAAGACTAACAGCATTTATTCCTGTATAATTTTTCATGAAAGCTCATGCTGGAATAAATACAATTAGTCTTTAAGGTTCCACTGGGCTTTGTTTTTGTTTTGCTATAATAGATTAACCCAACTACTCTTCTAGAATTATTAAGACCAGATAAGATACTGAGAATTCTATTAACAGAATTCCCAGCTTTTTGTTCCTTCTAAAACTCAGGGCCAAGTTATATGTGACAGTGTCCCTGGGTCTGACCCAACTGCCCCCATTCTAAAATCTAAAGAGGTGATTTAAAAATGCCTTGAAGGTCCAATCTTGATCAGGTGCAAAGCGCAGAGGAAAGAGGTACTCTTGCTGAAATGGCCACGTTCCCTCCCTCACAGCTGTTTCAGCATTTGAAAAAGCATGGGAGGGGGACAAGAGCATCTCATGCCACTGCCCAATCCAGACTAGGCCCTTGCAGAATTTTTAAATTGCCTCATTAGGCTTTAAAATGGTGGAGGTGTTTACGAGTCAGACCTGGGGATGCTGTCACATCTATTTGGCCCTCAGTCATCTGGCATCCCAGGTCCAATTGGGACCGGTGATTTAAGTCTGATGCCGTTCCTGTATATTGATTATGTCAGGCATAAATCAAGTATATAACAGTCATCAGAAATTTGGTGGAACTGCCAAACCCAGATTTTGGGGAAAAGTACTTACAGAGGGAAGAAGTTGGGTATCTTGAACATTAAACAATTTAAAAAGACAGGTTTATGCATCCTTATAAATAACTCTGCAGCAGGGAATGGGATTACCTTCCAACTTTCTACCTTAAAACATATTAATACAAATAATAGTAATAATATTTTGCATATAGCTAGCAAGGTATGAAGCAGTAGTATCACCCAGAGGTCTGCAGAATGGAGAGTCCTCTATCCAGATATTCAGGAACTGTTGGGTAATGAAAAGAAGAAAGTATAAAATAACACAGCACAAAATGCTGCAATCTCTTCTTATTTCACGCAAAGCACTTTGAAGCTCTTTAAGACAGCAGGCGATCCTTTATCTTTCTTCAGCCTTTATGTGACATGATACTTCTGCAAGTCACTGAGATAAAGCATCACAAGAAGAAAATCTTTTGAATTACCTTGGTGACCTTGCTTCTTCAGAAAATGCAAATATCTTTGGGGAAAGTGATATTCTAGGAAAGTTAGAGAGAGCCTGTCTTTCACTTAAATGAACGAGGGCTTAACCAGATGTGGGCATTTCTGCAGCTCCTAGCATTTTCCAAAGTATCAGGCACATGGGGGCCTTAGTGTAAGAGAAGGGGAGTTAAGCCTTTCCCATGTACTATTTCCCTAACCCAAAACTGATCCAGAAAGCCACTGTTTGCCCTTTTTAGGAAACTTATGTGCACCCATCAGAACAAAAAAGTTTCCTGAATAGAGTTTATCCTCCAACCATGCCACAGTCCCAATTTGAAACAGGCCTTCATCTGCTATTAAATTTGCTAATAATTACACCTGCTAATTAAGTTTGAAAAAATGTTCGTTGCTGTAGAAACACATGTCTGGTTAGATCCTGAGAAAGCATCAAGACTTTGCCATGATGGACCATCTAATTTATTTTCGCAACTACTTTAGCCATGGTAGATTAGCAATGAATGACTCTAAAGTAGTTAGAGTAGCTGTCTGTGTATTGATCCCATTTTTATCCGATCTTCTTTCTAGGAGCTCAAGGCGGGACACATGGTTCCCTTCCTCATTTGATATTCACAACGATCCTGTGAGGCAGGTTAGGCTGAGAAAAAGGGATTGGCCAAAGGTCTCACAGAGTGGTTGAATGGGACCAGTTCCAGTGCAACACTCTAGCCATTAAACTGTACTGGCTGTCTTACCATTACTCTCTTCGAGCAAGTCAGTTGTAGATACTAGATGCTTGGAAAGAGTAATGGACTTGGTTGCCTTGGAGCAGCCCTTTCTTATCTCTCACTCATTAAGACCCCTCTTATACTTAAGAAATACTGAAGACATTTCTATCATTTGGACACATGGGAAAGAGGCACTGGAGACATTTCACCGGGTCTTCAATAACTTCCAGCCTAACATCAACCTGACCCTGAATCAATCCACACAAGGAGTACATTTTCTTGACACTACAAATACACAATGGAAGCATAAAAACCACCTTACACTGGAAATCTACTGATCGCCAAACATATCTACATGCCTCCAGTCACCATCCTAAACACACTAAACAATCCATCGTCTATAGACAAGCTCTGTGCTACAGCTGCATCTGTTCCTTTCCCTTAGGCAGAGATTCTCACCTGCAGAATTGACAATAGACATTTTTCAAATTATAATACAACTTGATGTACTAAGAAAACAGAACGAGAAAACCAGAATGATGCCAAAGGACAACCTGCTACAAGTTAGGCCCAAATGAAACAACAACAGAACACCACTGGTGGTCACATACAGCTTTCAGCTCATACCATTTCCATGCATCATTAATTATCTGTGTTGGAAAATGATGCCCTTTTCTCACAGGCATTGGGAGGCACTTCCCAACATGGACACAGACTCTGAGATCAGGGCCTACAACAAACCAAGATGCCAACTTTGTCCCCATACTCACCCTAACAGCCTACACTCTAAAAGCACTATCACTGGACCGAACAACACCAGCCATGCCATCT
This sequence comes from Eublepharis macularius, assembly GCF_028583425.1. Lineage (NCBI taxonomy): Eukaryota > Metazoa > Chordata > Lepidosauria > Squamata > Eublepharidae > Eublepharis > Eublepharis macularius. The sequence continues at coordinate 175,087,004 of NC_072791.1, read as the reverse complement.
CAGGTTCATTACTTGCTTATTTTCCAATACTATATATGCCATCGAATGTCAACAAAGCCCTTCCACTCTCTACATCTGACAAACAGGTAGGTCCCTACACAAAAGAGTAAATGGACGTAAAACTGGCATTAAAAACCACAACACTCAAAAATTAGTGGGAGAACATTTTAATCTTCCAGGACATTCCACTGGTGACCTAAGAGTGGCAGTCTTCAAAGAGAAAAGCTTCAAGGGAAGATAACACTGCGAGATTGCTGCAAATGAGTCCATTCATTTTTCTGTCACTACAGATGCTACTTTTCTGCATTTCTTCTCCTGCTCTAATGAATTTGATTACGTTTCACATTCTACCTCTATATCCTGTCTTACTTCTTTGCAACGCCCCTCTCACTTTCTGACTGGGATATAAAGACTCAGAAATCTCCATTCTTACTGGTATCTAAGGAAGGGAGCTTGACTCTCAAAAACATATACCCTAGAAAATCTTGTTGGTCTTTAAGGTGCTACTGGACTTAAACCTTGCTGGTCAGACTATATACAAGGTAATAGATCTTAGTGGATGCTTTTAATAGGAAGTACTATGAACTCAGATAAATGATTAGCAACTAGCAGTTTATGAGGCACATTTCAAATGGATACCCCAACTTTGCCACATCTATGTAACTCCCAAAGCTGTTGGAGTTAAAGGCATCAGGCTAGATGAGAAAGTTTACAGAGAAGGGGGAAAAATATCTGAAGTAATTACATGCTGGTTTCTTAGCAACTGTTCATTTTATTTACTGCCACGTGCAACTTTTTGATAGTAGCTATGTTTTAAAAAACCCTATCTAGTCATGTGTCCATGAGAAAAATGCTCTTTTTCATTTAAGCATGTTGACAAAATTAAAGTCACAATATTACCATGTCTATATCCTGCCCATTTCTCCAAGATCTGGTCATAGTTCATGGTTGTGTGATCACTGATATTGTTTTACTGTTTCAGTGTGACCAATTTCTTTGCACATCATGCCTTTTCAATCTTTTAATTCAGCAGAGACTGTTGGTGGTTAGCCTGGTTGCTGGTAGTATTCTAGCAGGGCTGGTATTGGGAATTCCATATAAGATTTCATCATCAGAAGAAAATACAAAGATTCATAGCAAAGTTTAAAGACATGTCTTTTCGTATTATTAAAGACTCAAATGCAAAAAAACAACAACAGTGTACTTTAAAGGTCTGTAATACAATATCTATGTAGCAACACGATTGTAAGTCAATGGTGTCTTGTGGTCTCTCAAACACACACTTTTCTCATTTCTCTATGACTTGTTCATAATTCAGCTGAACTCTCTCTCTTGCTCACACACGTACAATGCTTTTTTGTGAAATGTACACTTGGCATGTATACTGGGGTCAGTAATCTGAATCTTTGGGCCAAATCAATCCCATGAAAGGTGTCACCACCACTGCCCAGTTGGCAATTTATGGGTGGAAACGATGTAGAGAAAATGGCATTTGTGGCAATAGACGTTTCTGACAGTTGCCTGTATGAGATATAGGTTAAGATGCTGTTCTAGCATCCCTCACTCCTTTCCTGAAGTGGCCCTTACAGAAATATAGTTCCTTCAACTTGTTTACAATAATAATCACTTACTGTTTACAATTAGTGAAAAATATCGGCTCTCCCAAGGAAGAATCACAGGGAGCTCTTACACTGCTGGCTGTTTCAGATTATTTCTTCTATTTATGGTTGCCAACTTTTAAATTGGTCCCTCTAGCTGTCTTTTTAATATCAGCTTGATCTGCAAGTAATTATCAGGTGATGTTAGCTACTTCCATGCCATGAAAAGCTTGGCCATCCATTTCCACTCACTGAAGCTTTCTTAAAGGAATAGCTCTCTCCCCCCCACTGCCCCTTCCAGTCTTTCGGCAACCTTCTCTCTCCTACTGCATACATAGAATCCATTCTGGATATGGAGAAGTATTGCAGGCCAGTGTCAAGGGGGAGAGGAGAGCTAGGTGGGCAAGGCAACAAAATACACAGACAACTATGATGGAGTTAAAAGAGGCCACAACTTTATTGAATCACAGCTCACACAGCATTGGTGCCACATAGGGCACAGATCCGAACATCAGCTGACCCGCCTGCCAGCCGATGAACCACCACACATCCTCAGACCAAGGCTAGGGGGTGGGAACCATGGGATGACAATTAGGGGGATACCACGTGGGTGTGCATCACTGTGTGGGTCCCCTGCCACCTAGGAGTGAGGCAGACCTGACAGCCCCCGAGCTGGGCATGCACTTGCCATGCCACACTCCCCAGACCTCTTAAGGGGATCCTCATAATAGGGAAACTGAGCTCACAGGCCCTGTTTCCCTGCCCCCCCAACAGATCTGTGCCCAATGCCCCAACTCCCTGCTCCACTCCAAAGATGTCATGAAAGGGAGGCCGTGAGCCAAATGCTGGGGGTGGGGGCTGCCTCTCTTTACAAGAGCTGGCAGCAGACATGAGAGGAAATTGTGTCTTCCAGATCCGCAGACCTCTCCCCACCCCAGTCAGCCTGCTCCAATTGGCCGGTCACAGTTTGAATCTGGGCAGCAAGGGCTCCCTCGTTGACCACAGGTAGTCTATGCCACCTTACATTTTGCTGACTGCCATGCTGTCCTGCCCTCCACCCCACCCCTCCCTGTGGCCTGCAACTGAACCCCCCAGTTAAGTCTTGTGTGTGTGGCATTTCTTACAATATTCTACAGCATCTGCTTTGTAGTAGTAACACAATTTTGTTCTTATGTGTGCTGAAAGGCAGCAATCCCTAGAGATGGATTGCAGCAAGAAGTTCTGTCAGAAAACCAAAAGTGCTCTCCTCCAAATTCTCAAAGGCGACCTAACCATTTTATTGTGCCATTGCTGCCTGTCTGTATTAGTCCATAAAAGCAATCTAATAAAACTCTACTTAGACACACCACCCTGGCATTTAAAGTGAACAAATAAAAAGAATTACTTCATCATGCTCACATATCATGAAACGGAGTAGGAATCTAGGTGTTTTTTTTTACCTCTCCCTCCGCCCCATCCTTCCAGACTCACATGAAATTTCTCAAGGCTCCCTTGATGAGTACGATTTCAACTATTCTTTTTAACTTAAAATTTGAAAATTACCAAGGAAGGCAAAAATATTTTGATTGTGTATGTAACATCTAGCTCATATTGGGATTGCTGTGAGAAGGGGAACTCCATTCAGATAACAACAAACTCTTCCTCTCTCTGATACACAGTCCTTAGGTGTACACATGGCTGTCTATATTGCCATCATATATGCAACTGTTTTTTACCCAAATTTCAAGGAAATAAGACAGAAAGCATCCTTGGCCTAGAGACGATGGTAGTACAGGAAGGTGTGAACTGGCACGTGAGTGAGTTTTTCCTGCCTGTCCTGTAGGGTTGCCAGCCTCCAGGTAGTGGCTGGAGATCTCCCGGAATGACAACTGGTCTCCAGGCCACAGATATCAGTTCACCTTGAGAAAATGGCTAATTTGGGGGGGTAGACGCTATGGAATTATACCATGCCAAGGTCCTTTCCCTTCCCAAACCCCAGTTTCTCCAGGTTTCTTCCGGTTTCACCCCCCGCCCCCAGATCTCCAGGAATTTTCCAACTTGGAGCTGGCAACCCTACTGTCCTGGCCTCCTCAAGCAGCAAGAAGAAGGTCTCATTTTGGGGATTCTTTTACAAAAAAGCAAGCGACTAGGGGGGCAGATTTTCCCCTCCTCCCAAGACTAATTGCAGTTAGAGAGAGCAGTTGGCAGCTGCTTGGAACTCTTACATAAATCAAGATGTCTCAGATCCTGAATCTGCAATTCACTGTCACATAGAGAAATGATCGGATCCTTATCACTGAGCTCTTGAACCTCATCTGATCTGGGGTGTGTGTGTGTGCATACCATTGGGGGCCTTAGCTTCTGCTTCCTGTTTGCAGCCCCTATTGACAGCTATTTTGGTGCCATATTTGAACAGAGAGATCTTGTTCTTTCAGGAGATGTTCACAGGATCAGCATGGCAAGAAACTGCAACCTGCAGAGGAAGACAGCAGGAGCTTGACAGAATGTGCAACAGAAATGGCAGAGCATTAAGAATGTCACCATTACAACAGCTCCTTAACAGAAGGCCACCAGAGCCCCACTGCAGTCTATACTCAGAGGTATTGTGTCTTTGGCTGCAGAATCTGAAGGAGAACAATTCTATGGCAGCAACTCTGACAGTGTAGCTGGTGCCCTCTGAAGAGCAAACCATCCTTTTCTCTCCTCCCTCACACCAACCGCAGTGTTGTGCACAGTCAGAAGCCTGGTTTCTTGAGTGTGACTGTGGGATAAAATGGCAACAACAGCAGCAGCAGAGAAAACCAGTTGCCACCATTTCCCTCCAAAAGCCCGAGCTCAGAGACTAGGGGAAACAAGGCTTGAGCTTTACCAGGCATTACCTGAGAATCAGCAGTGCCGAGTCTCCACAAAAGTTACAAAGATAGCTTGACAAAACCAGCTTGGGCATTGATTTAGATTGACACCAAGGATCAAAGAAACACCAAACAGTTATGAAGAAGGTTTTGTTTATTATAAATGTGGATAAAAGGCTATATTTTGGCACATGTGTAAAAGGATAGATAAAACAGTAAAGTGGCTGGATACTGTTTTTGATGGTCAGTGCAACTGAAACATTCACCCTACAGAAACCAATGTTGACAGGAAGCTGTTATTGTTGTCCTGAATAACAAAAACTGCCACCAGAAGCCAAATCTGACAGGGATGCTCTTTTTAATGCTACAGCTGATAGCCCAGGAATGGCATCCTTGCTAAGTGACTTGCCTGCATAGGAGTTGGGCAGATGAGTTGGTGGTTAGAAGGGTAAGGCTAGGATCACAGTCCCTACCACTTGGATGTGCCACAGCCATAGGGTCACACTCCCACAAGACAAGACCTCAGTACTGCAGCTTCCCACCACAACAGGCGGCATCTCTGCACACATGATGGCCTCTAACCCAGGCAGATCCTCCTCCACTACCTGCTCATGCAGCAACCCCTTGGCCATTAGGGAATGCACAGGCTTCTGAGCAGGGCTAAAGGAGTCATTCCAGTGCTTCAGAGTGGACACCTCTGGGTGGAGTGGCCCAGGGCAGACACCTGCTTGTCTGCCATGTGCCAGAAGGCTCAGTGGCAGTGGCAAGTGCCACAGCGGCATGCTCCACCACTAGGCCATAGAGCAGCGCCTTCTCAGCCTTGGTCCAGTTAGGCTGGTGGTGGCTCTGTTTGGTGGCAGAACAAAACAACAGTCCAGTGGTACTTGGAAAACCAACCACAGCCGCCCCAGCATGGCCACCCCTGAATCAGAGCCCACCCTCTTGAATATGTGAAGGGGCAGCCCTAAGAGGAAGTTACAGGTGGGAGGGAGGTGGGGCAGGGAGGGGCTTGGAGCTAGTCGCATCAGCTCAGAAGTAAACTGACAGTTGTGGAACAACCCGGTCTTTCTGAAACTGTGGCCATGAAGGAGTCAAATGACTTAAGTTGCCAGTTTCTTCTGTCCGGAATGGTACCCATGCCTGCAACAGCTGCTCCCAGGCACCATGGGGAGACAGGCTGAGCTGTCCCCATCACAGCATGCTCATGAGCAAGGCATGTCAAAAAGCTGCCCGAGGCATGATGCTCCAGGAGGCAGGCTGGACCTGGAGACTGAACAGAGTGACAGGAACAATGACCATGCTCCCAGGTCTCCTTGTTGAATTGCCACCTGTATGAAAGAAAAACAGAGACATGGGCCATGATGGTGCTGGCACAGGCTTGGTGCCCACCACAGACATGTCTACAGCACCTTGGGAGAGACCATAGCTCCATGCCCAGGGTGGCGTTGCCAGGGAACCCCACTGAGGTAGATGCTGTTGCCATCTAAATAAGATCTACCCATCCAGTATGGAAGGCATGCTCCTTGAGCGCAAAAGATCAATGTGCTCCTGCTGCTGCTGCTGCATTGGACTAATCCTGCAAGGGAATGAGTCCCAAGATTGCTTGGCCAGCTTTTTGGGAGAGTACAGTGAGAGTACAGTGGGTCACCTCAACCCACAGTTGTACCCTCCTCCCAAAGGTGTGTGTGCTAACAGCCCTGTGGGGGACTGCAAGGATCCCTACCCCCTTATCTGAGGAAGCTTTGTTGATTGCACTTTCCAGGGAGTCTACTCCATTGCATGTCCTGGGCCATAGTTGAGAGGGCTGGCTCGGGCTGCCCCTGCACCACCACACTGCTGGCCTTGGTCACAGAAGCTGGTTATGTGGCAGTGGCAGCCCACCTGGTGCAAGGGGAAGGAGGGCAGCAGATGTGGGTGACTGGACTGGCCCAGAAGGCTTCCTGGCCCTTTCTTACCTGTCAGCGCATGGTCACTTCCTCATGTCCAGCCTCTGGAGCAGCCATACCTGTTAGGGTTCTGCAATGCGACATTAGCCCCAAAGTTTGGGCTTTGCTCTCCCCCTTGTTGGTTAGTGCTAGGTGCCTTCCACTCTGTGCTTTTGCCACCACTGGAGTACAACACCATGTGCTCTAAGTCCATACAATAAGGAACTTTGAGACAGAGTCCTATGCCATGAGCCCTACCTCATGAGTTATAGGGTGTTCTGGCAGGGCAAAGGGTCCATATTTGGGTTCTGGGAAGGGGGTTTGGCCACTGCTGAGAAGGAAAGGAATTGAATACAGCTGTAGTTGGTATCCCTGCTGGGCCATTTGAGTGGGGTTGCTCAGGTGGGGGCAGTTGCCTTTCCCCTTTGCAAGGGCACCTTTGGACTACACCATCTTTTTTTGACGACATACATTTCTGCTGCTGTTGGGGGGGGGTCCCAGCCAGGAGTGGCTTAAGGTGCAGACGAACTCCCTGAACTCTCCCTGGCTGGTCCACTCCATGCCAGTATGGAGACAGGCATCAGCAGCCTGCTGGTGAACAGCCACAGTGGGGCAACACTGGCAACACTTCACTCAGTGGAGAGCTGCAGCAGTATAACTCCAGATTATGTCAACCTAGGTGGAAGACATGTCAATATTAGGGCTAGCTGGCTCCTTAAGTGCTTTTGCCTCACCCCTTCAGATTGCACTGGAAGTGTTGTGGAAGTGCTCTAGGGAGAGTCTTCCAGGTGGCAGAAAGGAGGAAATACTAGACATTCATAGGATCGGATCCTTAATTTCCATGCACTGAAGGAATTCCCTGCACAGTAGCACAACTTCTCTCTCTCCTCCTGCTGCAGCCCCAAAAATATGGCGAAGGATTTGGAAGGCTGTCAAGGGAGAGATCAGTCAGTATGCATAGTGCCCCTGCTTCACTGATCTTTTTGATGAGATCCATCTCACATTGTGTCCTTCCTTCTCTAAGGAGTCTTTCCCTTCCATCTTTGTCTCTTCCAATTCTATTATGGTACACCTGGATGCCCATTCTGTTGGTATTCAGAGGTTTTTAATAATTCAACCAGCACTTGAGTGGTTAAATTACTTGGTTGAATTTGCATATCCAGGCATTCTTCTTTTGTATAACCTGTTATTTTTTGCATAATTTTAAAAATAATTTTAATGCTTATAATCACTTTGAGTATTCTTTGGAAGTAGAATATTAATATAATCCATATAAAATATTAAAAGGAATAAGAAAGAAGTGTTGATGAAAAGCTGATAGGGATCCAAAGATAAAGATTCTTGGAATGTGCAGTCTGAACTGTACTAATCTAACCCAAACAACACTCATTCATAAATATAGTAAATACTCTAAATCTGACCAGAATTACTTTTGACATTTGGCAGTGGCTGGATACCATCTGACCTGACAGTTATTCTGGTAGCTTGCTTTCTGGTTTCAGTTTCTTGTACCATGACAGGTAGTAGAGGCAGGTTGGGTTGAAAGGGGACAACTATTTGCCTGAAATGTGGGAGGCATACCACATACCAGGCCAATAAGTAGGCTGTTGGTCCATCATATGAACCACCCTACACAAAGTGTGGAAGAGTCCCTGTTGTGGAACGTGTCTAGCTACAGTGGAATGGACAAGAGCATCACACCAGGAAGTGGAGGGGAAAGTTCTACTTGGCTCCTGTTGGAAAATCATTTTTCTGGGGAAACATAATTGCAATTAAAATCAGTAGGACCTAAAACTTCAAAAGAAATAAGAATAGAATTTCATTAGTGATCCTTTTACTGATCTAACTAATTTTTGAATGTGTTGAAATGTGTACATGAAGGTCTGAAGCATTTATACAGCCTATTGTGTATATTTTAGATGCTGCTTGATGATTGTTTTATGGAGTCTTGGCTCAGGATAAGATTGTCATTGTCATTCTTTGTTTTGTTAAATATTCCATAAAATTCTCTATATTGAACATTGTTAGGAACAATAGCTTTCTACCAGAGGCACAGTTTCTTCAGTGGATTTGGAAGGTCAAGGACACTCACATAAGCAAATTACTCTGGCAAGATAAACAGGGCTTTAATTGAAAGAAACAGGCAGTCCAAAATACAGCAACCCTTTAACACATGGAAAACAAAACAGCAATCCCTCACATACTGCGGGCGGGCGGGCGGGCGGGCGGGCGGGCGGGCGGGCGGGCGGGGGTCCTATAGAGCAACCAGCACTCCCCTGAGCAATTCCAATGCAAGCTCTCTAGGACTCTTCCTCTTTCTGTTATATACTAGGCCTCTGCTTACCAGGCACAGCTTCCAGAACCAGCCACACCTGACAGTCTGTTAGGTCATGCTGGCCTGGGGCTACTCTCTACACTGTCTCCTTTAACCCTTTCTAGGAAGGTTACAGAAGTAGGCAATCCTGCAACTACTTGCAGGTATGGATCTCTAGTGCTAGTATGCTTAAAGTAGGGTTGCCAGGTGCCCCAGTGGGGGCAGGGGATCCCCAGCTCCTACCCTCCACCACCGCCCACCTGGCCAGCAGGGTGGAAAGGCAGGGGGATAGGCCTTCCAAGCCTTCCAGGCAAGATTGCTAAGACTCTCAAAGGACATCAAGCTGCCTTAGCAAAAGAAGAGTAAACCCCCCACCCCCACCCCAACGGTGTCAGATTGCTCTTTTCCTGGGTGGTAGTTTTATTCTCTCTTCTCTCTAGCCAGTTTGTTCTCTTAGCAGCTGCCCAGGTGCCAGAAAGTGAGCACATAGATTGAAAAAGGGTGGTGGTGCTGGATTGGAAGGGCCCTTTATTTCCATCAAAAGCACAAGACCCATAGCTCAAGAAGGCACACTGCTTACCCTCTCCAGTCCCTCCAGCAATTGCTGTTTCAAGGTGCAAACCACAAGCCCTATCAGGTAATGGCTTTACCCATGTTCCCGGAACAGAGGGCAGTAAGAATTGTGTCTTCCAGAACAAAGGCATTATTTTTAGGCAGGCTTTGAATCTTTCACTTTTGATGTGAATACTCTTATTACATATACTTTCTTGAAATTAATTGAATATGTTTAAAGTCTCCATGTATATAGATGCTTCCCATTCTTCAACATTCCTCTACAAGAGGAAACATGTAGATTGTAACTGTGTGCATGTAATGCTTTCTGCAATGATCTGATGGGCTGCACACACCTTGCTCCCAATTGGGTACTCTGCATTGTTAAATGCATGAAGCATTTAGTATTTCTCAATATGACAACAACCAGCTTGTGTTCCAGATCATACTCCATGGTTGTGAATTGGCTTCTAAGTCCCTGGCATCCAATAACCAATCCAAAGTCTGGGCACCAACCCAGCTGCAAGGTGACAATTCAAAAGTGACTGCTGAAAATCTATACCAGCTGTCACCTACAAGGGCATCACTTCTTAACCTTGGAACCATCCAATCAATGCCTTGGTAACACAGCCAAGATCTACCAATTAAAGCAGGAATCCTGCCAGTTTCCAGTTAGATAATGAGACCCAGAGGAAAAGAGAGAAAGGAAGATGTTATTGCAGGAAAAAGGGATAAATGAGTAATGACGGCCACCAAAGAAAATTACGATAAATAAGATTTTGATCAATATATTGAGTTTGAGACAATTCAAAAGAAGTGATTTACAACTGGCATGCCAGAATCCAAGGTCACTGGAACCCCGTGGATGAGTTGTTAGGATGTTCACAGTAAAATGTTGGGATTGTTATAGTTTGTGCGACTATCAGGTCAAAGGACAAACTCACAAAAAGATGGGCACTATTACAGAGCAAGTCCACAACATCAATACATTGGAAATGGCATACAATTTTATTTCTTTTTATTTATTTATTCAGTTTTTAAATGGCTTCTCTTCAGTTGATAGAACAGTATTGTACCTCCACACAGCATAACATATGTGGATATGGACACATGGCTGAGAGGACTGCAGGAATGGGAATGGGTGCGCACAAATGTCCGTTGGCTTATATGCCTGCTGGTATGTACCTACTGATACATCAAACATACTATTGTAACTGTAATTCTACTATAATATTAAATAGGTATTGGATTCTACAAACAGCGAAGGAAAGGTGTTCATGGTATATTTCCTGCCTTCCCTTCCCCCAATATCCTTGAAAAGCTGATGCTGAGGGCTGAGGAGTCTTGTAGACAAAATGCCTTAGGTATGTATGACGACAGTGGGGGAGAAATCAGGTAAAATCACTCCTGTTCCCTCTTGGGCAAACAAAAACCTTGTTCTGGCACACTTCTATCAGCAGGAGAAGGATGGTGATGGAAGTAGACCCTCAGCCTAACCTACCTCTCAGGGTTATTGTGAGGATAAAATGAAAGGGATAATGACATACATTGTTCATTGGAAGAAGAATGGCATAAAAATGTTTTATAAATATATAAAATCTGTAAATAAATAACATCTGTAGGGTTAAATTGGGCAAGGTCAAAAGTCATGTCAGGTATGAGGATAGAGATCTTTCTGCCTTTCTGGAAATACTGTATTAGTTTCACAGAGATTGCTCAGGTGGGTAAAACATATTTTATGACCCAGCAACCTAGCAAGAGAATACTATGCTAGATGACATAGTGCTTATTACTAGAATTTAATAAAAACTGGACCAAGGGGAATATGATCCAATGCCTCTCTGTAGAATAAGGATCAAACTTAGCAGTGTATGAAAAGTGATGTACCACCTACAATAGAGAAATGGTTACTTTTATGTTTGATGCCATAGGGACGCTTCACTGTCTATATCTAGGGAAACTTTATGGAAGCAACAAAGGTACATCAGAGGAAACCGAAGTGTATATTTATTGACGATACTCAATCAGGCCAAGTTATAAAATGATCCTTTTTTTTGCTTCAGAGCAAAAGTTGAAGGAAGAGAACATTTATAGTAATTTTTCAACAGAAGTGCATTCACATGCATGCACGTGCGTACACACACACGTTTATATGCCTCTTCATTCTGCCACTTAACTTGTTTTGGAATGCCTTTTTTTGCTTTGCTAGATGTCAAACAAAGATTATGGGATTCACAATGACTGTGAAGCATTTTGTGTCCCTGGATATAAATTAAATGAATCTATAAGTGGGAAGCATTTATTTTGGAGTCTCTGGTTTTGACATTTTACAATTTTGAGGAAGACAGAACAAGCATTTCATATGCATAAGTCTTACTGTCTCTATTTGGTGAGAAATAGCAGAACATTTTGGGGGAATCTTGTCTCACAGATATAAAATGATCGAGAGGGTTAGCCTGGTTCACAGCACAATCTGGGGGGGAGGGGGGGAAGTGCCTGACTAGGAGTCACACCCATGTATCCCAGGCTTATACCAGCATAACCCCCTCATGATGGCACAGGAGTCCGGCACCGCTTCGCCCGGGGCCCCACTGGCATGCGGCCACAGCAGATGGATGAGGACATAACTGGGGTGTAAGTCCCTGCATAGGTGGGCCAGGGGGCAGGCCGGGGAGATGGGTGTGACTTAGTTCCCTAAGCCATTTGGGGCACAGGAACACTCTCAGCAGTGATGGACAGTTATGCCCTGAAAAATGATGGCATAGCCAATCAGCGACTATTGTGTGGGAAATGTCAACCAATCCCCCCATGCTTGGTCCCGCCCAAGTGTCCTGGCAGAGCATAGGATGCTGACTATTGTGATGACCAATACGTGACTGCTTTACACACAGAAGCTCTATGTTACCATACTGCCAATATTTTGTCCCTTCCAACTCTATCTTAGTGTTCATGTTCTACTTTTCTTCATGTTTTCCATTACAGTCTAATGAACAAATGTCTGGCCAGCACAGAACAAAAGTCAGAGATTGAAGGAGAAATTAGGAACACAATACATTCAAATATTCTGGCTGGAAAGTTCATGAAAAGAGCAGCCTCACACAGAAACAGTATTAAGAACATTAAGACCAAATCTTATCAGTGAGCCATTTGACACATCAGACTTAGTTGCTATTACAATGTCTAGGGGTCTATGCCTATTAAACAAAATTTTGTTTAATTGACATAGAAATTTTGTTTAATAGGCACAGAAATGAGAAATTAATTCACATTAATTTCTTATGCAAGGAAAGTGATGCTCAAAATTCTACAGTAAAGACTCTTACCATATATGGAATGAGAAATGCCTGATGTTCAAGCTGGATTGTCACGGTCAGGGCAAGGGCTCCCGGCGAGGCGAGGGCTGAGTGGAGCAGCGGGCTGCGAGCAGGAGTCCAGAACACGCCAAGGTCGAGCCAGGGAGTCTGTCCGTCAGGGGCGTGAGCAGGGGAGATTCAAGGAGCCGTTCCAAGGTCTGAGAGCCAGGGAGTCTGTTACAAACGGAGATAGGCAAAGGGTGGTCAGGGATGGAGCCGAGGTCAGGTCGCAGGAAATCCTTCCGAGCAAGGCAGGATACGAGGCGAGCCACCGGGCGCAAGGAGTGTGAACAAAGTTGCTCCCACTTATAAGGTCAGGGCGGCATAAGAGGGCCAGGTGTCTCACCTTCGCCTGATTGCTCTGCCTCATCTTTGGCAGTCATCCCCGCCCACCGCTGCGCTTGCAGCCGTGCGCTCCTCCTCTGTTCCCACACCGCCTCGCGTGCACGAGCCTTCCGCCTTTCTGCTGGCTCGTCGGGCTTGGTCTTCCAAGGCGCTGGTTCTGCCTCCTCTCCGCGTGCCCCCTCACCTCCACTATCCTGCGCTGAGGGGCCGGGTTGCTGGTTGCCGTCTGGAGCTTCAGGGGCTGGGGGTGCGTCTCGCACTGGCTCTTCCAGCCCCTTCTCCTCTGAGGAGGAATCATCTGCAGGCAGAGCGCCCCATAGGGGCGGGTCTCCAACATGGATTCAGAAAAGGAAGAGGCACCAGAGATTACACTGCAAATTTACGATGGCTAATGGAACATACTAGGGAATTCCAGAAGAAAATCAGTCTGTGTTTTATAGATTACAGCAAAGCTTTTGACTGTGGATCATGAAAGCTATAGAGAGTCTTAAAAGAAATGAGGGTACCACAATAGCTGATTGTTTTGATGCACAACCTATACTCTTGACAAGAGGCTACTGTCAGGACAGAATATAAGGAAACTGAATGGTTTCCAGTTGGCAAGGATGTCAGACAAGAATGCATATTATCTCCCTAACTGTTCAACCTCTATGCAGAGTATATCATAAGGAAAGATGGATTAGATCTAGAGAAAGGTGGAATAAAAATTGATAGAAGGAACATTAACAATTTAAAATATGTAGATGACACCATGTTACTGGCAGAAAATAGTGAAGACTTGAAACCGGTACTGAGGAAGGTTAAAGGAGAAAGTGCCAAAGCAGGATTACAGCTGAACATCAAGAAGACAAAAGTAATGACTACTGAGGAACTAGACAATTTTAAAGTTGACAATGAGGAAATTGAACTTGTTCAAGATTTTCTATTCCTTGGCTCCATCATCAACCAAAAGGGAGACTGCAATGAAGAAATCAGAAGTTTGAGACTTGGAAGAGCAGCTATGAGGGAGCTAGATAAGATCCTTAAAGATAAAAGATATGTCTCTGGGCACCAAGATCAAGATAATTCAAATTATGGTATTCCCCATTACTATGTATGGATGTGAAAGTTGGACAGTGAAAGGAAGAAAATTGATTCATTTGAAATGTGGTGCTGGAGGAGAGTTTTGCGAATACCATGGGCAGCCAAAAACACATGTGGATACTAGATCAAATCAAGCCTGAATCCTCCCTAAAAGTTAAAATGACATAACTAAGGCTATTGTACTTTGGTCACATCATGAGAAGACAAGATTCTCTGGAAAAGTCAATAATGCTAGGAAAAGCAGAAGGCAGTAGGGAAAGAGAAAGACCTAAAATGAAATGGCTTGATTCAATAAAAGAAGCCAATAAAAGAAGTCCCCCAGTTTTCAGGATCCGAGCAAGTCTGTTGATGATAGGATGTTTTGGAGGTCTTTTCTTCATAGGATCACATAGGTTGGAGGTGACTTTACGGTACATACACACTGTGCCTATACCTAGATAAGCCACCTTCATTCTGTTGCTCATCATAGGGCTTTCAAATATGAGATGATGAAAAGTAGTTTCTCCTTACCTTCTTCTGTGCAGTAACCAGGGTCATTACCTCTACCAGTATCAACCCCTACTATTGCTGTTGCCCAGTAGCTATCCTTCAAGGATTTCTCCACCCCCATCACTATTAGAACTGCTAATTCTCTTCTGTTGATGCGACCATCGATTCCTGAGGGGGGCAGATGAATCTTAGTCTGGAGTCTGAGATTTGTTCATTCTGCCTCACCATGTTAAGATCTGTGTCCAAGATTCAATCTTACCATGTGGATAGTTAGGTGGGTAGCTGTGTTGGTCTACAGTAGAACAGCAGGATTTTGATCCAATTGTTAACAGCCAGACCCCCTCCCCATGCTGAAAGGGCAGTTTATTGATATGGAATATCATAAACCCCTTGCAGAATGTATGCCAGCTGGCCTATACATAGGAAAGTTACCAAGATGTGACTCAGAGGAGGGATGACTCAGTCCCCATGCCTGGAGAGAAGCAGAGACAATGAGTCTTCTTGAGAAAACTCCCTGCCTAATCCCATCAATGCCTTCTTTTACCTCCCCTCACCCACTTATCCTAATCAAGGCTATTCAGCACACCTTATAGCCTTCCCGTCCAGTACTTACCAGGTCATCAAGAAATATTTTTACCTATAGACCATCCTTGATAGTCATATTGAACCTCTCCCAATTTATTGTTCTACTTCTGGACAAGCCATTAAGCCATTGTTTTGGGGAGCAAGATGTCAGCCTTGCCCCAGGGAACATTTTGCTCTATAACTGGGCTTCCCAGCCATGTGATTGGACTCTGTGTGCCTTGGTACTCATCCACACACCTCCAATCTATTTGGGCTTCTTCTCTCTGTGAAATGCTGGTCGTTTTGCTGCTTCTCTGCAGACCTCTCCAAAACTAGTAATTATCGCCCTTCCCCCCAAAATGCTTTCCCATTTCTTCACTGTTTTCTTAGTTAGTTCTGTGTGTATGTAGTGTGTTTTTTCTGTTTGTTTACCTTTTATTCCTCTGTTAATAAAGAAGACTTTCTGGTTGAATATCTGCCTGTTTATTTGAGAGTTTTCTAAGGGAATAATCCCTGTAGACATAAGTGGAGAATCCCAGTTACCCCCTCTCACTTGTCTCCTTTAATGCTAATTCCCCCAACTATATATCTGCTGATGGACGGCCAGCCTGGATCAGCCCCAGATGCCTTGGAACATACTTTTGAAGCTGTGGCTGGATGGCTGCGGCAGAGTCAGCTGAAGTTAAACCCCTCAAAGACAGAGATCCTTAACTTGAGTTGCAGGAACTTGGATTCGGGACTCTGGATCCCTGTACTCAATGGGGCGGTGCTTACACCGGCCCCAAGAGTTAGGACCCTGGGGGTGATTCTGGATGCCTCCTTGAAAATGGAGGCCCAGATCATGGCAGTCGCCAGGTCATCGTTTTTCCATCTTTGACAGACCAGGCAACTCGCCCCCTATCTCTCAACTTGCGACTTAACTAAAGTGGTCCAAGCAATGGTCACCTCTAGGTTAGACTACTGTAACGTGCTCTGTGCAGGGCTTCCCCTAAACCTGATCCGGCGGTTACAACTGGTCCAAAATGCGGTGGCGTGGGTCATCACTGGAGTGCCTTGCACTGCACATATAACACCAGTATTGCGCCAGCTGCATTGGTTACCAGTGGAGTACTGGATCAGATTCAAGGTTTTGGTACTAACCTATAAAGCCCTATGTGGACTGGGACCGGCATATCTTTGGGACCATGTCTCCTCTTATGAGCCCTGGAGGACACTTCGATCCAATGATAAACAGCTGCTAATGGTCCCTGGCCCCAGGGAGGCCCGTTTAGTGTCGACCAAAGTCAGGGCCTTTTCGGTCCTGGCTCCAACCCGATGGAACGCTCTGTCTAAAGCGATCAGGGCCCGGCCGGATTTGCTATCCTTCCGCCAGGCCTGTAAGACAGAGGTGTTCCACCAGGCATATGGTTGACACTCTGGGCCTCCCTGCTGGCCACCTAGAGAAAGTTGTGCCCCTACAAAGGGATATCTACCACCTAGCCTTTGCCATATATTTCTGGAGGTGGTTGGGTGGTGGTTGCTGGTGAAATCTGCTGCCATATGTTTTTCAAAAGCTGCTGCTGTATTGCTTGTTGTATGTGTTCTTTTTAAAATATTTAAGATGTTTTATTGGTTTTACAGATATTGTATTTTATATTATTCTATTAATTGGAATCCGCCCTGAGACTGCTGGAGCGGGGAGGGTGGAATATATATCAAAATAAATAAATAAATAAATAAAACTAATTAAGGAGACCTTCTATTTGGGTAACACTGTGGCACCTTAGAGACCAACAAGAATGGTGTTTGAAGAAGGGAGCTCTGTCTCTTGATAGCTTACACTCTGAAAATCTTGTTGGTTTCTGAGGTGCCACTGGACCAAAATCTTGCCAAACTTAACATATATGGAACAAGAAATGCCAGATAAGCAACCTGGATTCAGAAAAAGAAGAGGTTCTAGAAATCATATTGCAAATATATGGTGGTTACTGGAGGGTACCAGAGAATTTCAGAAGAAAATTTGTTTCTGTTTTATTGATTATTGCAAAGACTTAGACTGTGTGAATCATGGAATGCTATATATGATGTTAAAAAGAAATGGGTGTGCCACAATATCTGATTGTTTTGATACACAACTTTTAGTCTAGACAAGAGGCTACTGTTAGGATAGAATATGGGAAACAGAATTATTTCCAGTTGGCAAAAGTGTCAGGCAGGAATGTATATTATCTCTTTATCTGTTCAATCGATATGCAGCACATATCATAAAGAAAGCTGGATTAGACGAAGGTGAAGTGAAAATAGGTGGAAGGAACATAAACAACTTGAGATATGCAGATAACACGCCATTGCTGGCTGTTTCCCTCTCAGCTTCTTTCTTTCTCACCTTCTTTACCTTACACTCCCTTCTCTCCTTCGTTCTACCTGAGCAGGATAACTTGTTCAGTTTTCTTGATGTTTGGAATCAAGCTCGCTTCCTGATTGCTAATTCCTCTTTGATAATGCCTCTTTAAAAGAATTTTGTTCCTGTTTGGATTCTATGTAAATTCCTTTAACCTTTCAAATTTGTGATAATGCTTCATCTCCTACTCACAAATTCTTATCACTGGTGTGTGGGTCATTGTTTAGAATTGGTGTTTATTTTGTTTCATCAGTCAGTGTTAAAATCTAGGTTTGCGGCTAAATGAATGATGGAGCTATATGTTCACAATGAGCTATATTGATGTTGGTATTGGCAGCAAGTGGGGAAAAGGCCATAGTTATACAGAATTTATGTTCCTGACTACACACATATGCCATTGACGTGAATCCTCTTGGTACAATATGAACTAGATTGGCCTACAATTATCAAGCACAAATGTTGTCCTTACTTCAAGTGCCCTGCAGGATCTGACCAATGATCTAGTCCAACATCATGTGTAACATGACATCACTTACATGGGAAACCTCGAAGTGTCATCATTGTTGCTCTAGCAATTGCTGGAAACTCTTCCTGTTTCCCCTAGAAATGACTTCATGTTGTGCATACTGCCAGTCAGAGTTGGCAATTCTATATCTGTAGCACCAGGTCTGATTACTTGGAAGAAGGACCCATTGAAATCATTACTTTGGAGTGCACATAGTTGCGATTGCACTGTACTATTCATACACATATATAATAAATGAAAATTATTTATGCTTTATATCAGAAAAGGTACCATTTCTTTATGGTGACACATTGGTAGGAAAATACAGTAGGCTATTCAAATAATAATTTAGACAATATCTAAAACACTGTATTCTGCTTCAGCAAGTCTGTGAAGGGTTTAGACAAAGCATGAAATTATAGCTCATTTGAAAGCTTGTACAAATTTATTTTGAGCAGAGGAGGTTCCTTTAAAGTTCTGTAACAAAGCATCTGTCAGACACTTGAAGTGCATCCCACAGTTTCTTATGCCAGTCCATTATATGTAGGGCTCTAAGATCCAATTGCGCTGCATCACATGACCTCCCTCCCCCCCCAAAAAAAACAGAACAAAAGAGTCCAAAAATGATAATTATGTGTCAAAGGCAAAAGACAGAGTGAAAATGAACAAAATATCTGAGACATGTTCCTAACAATCCTCCATGGTACATATTAAAAGACTAAAAGGACAAAAGAAAGCCCATTGGAGGGACAAAAGTCAAAAATAGGCAGCCGACTTAAGGCAACGCTGCTCCTCTAATGGTTTACTAGCACTGCTGTACCATTCTTTTCTCAACACAATTAGCAACAATCGCAATATAATAGAGGGTTATATGCCATGTTCACAGGTTAAAGGTAGGAATGGCTATTCTAATCTAAACCCTATTTTTAGAGCCATATAATTTTGGCTAAGAAAAAGAGAGAGAGAGAGAAATTGGTTTAGCCTGAAAATTGCCAGGTTTGTTGTAAAGCCAAAAGAGACCTGTCTGTAAAATATGGAGAAAATTGATCTCACTGTTGTTTGAGCTGCTGACCACTAAAATTATCCTAATTTGAAGTCCTGACCCCTCTGGCTCAGACAAAAAGTGTGAAGACTTGATTGCTTTCCTCCTCCCTCCCATCCCCGTTTTACACAGGCTATAAAAATAACACACATTTAAACAAAGATATTATTGTAATGTGCAGAACTTTTCACTATGAGGATATTACTATGTAAATCTTGCCTTGAAGCAGGTAATCCAGCTCTTTTTCTGCCAAATCCTTTCCAGGCCTGGGATCATACAGCATATTTTCTGAATTCATTATTAACAAGCAGGTTGGATGGACTGCTTTTGGTTCTCTTTGATTCTTGGCTACATAGTGTAAATAAAGAATCACCAATATATTGTTTCATCTCAGAAGAAACAACTGCCTCCTACTGTATTGCTAGGAAGGCGAACTGGGTCTGGTTACACCTCTACATATAATAATACTCTACACTTGTCATTTATTTTATTTATATATATTCAATTTATATTCTGCCCTCCCCTCATCAGCGGGCTCAGGGCGGATTACAACATATACATTATAAAAAACTTTTAACATTTCAACTTTAAAACAAATAGACAATAATATATAACTTAAAATCTAAAATACAGAGTACAAAAAGCAGCAGCACAGAAACAATTAATATAATCCATCATCCAACCATCCCTAAAAAAAATCACAAAAGGGTCAAGTGGTAGCTATTTCCTGCTAGGGAGGGATGATCCCCTCTATTCAACCGGTGGGGGGCCCTGCCCAGCGTCAACTATATGCTTGGTGGAACAGCTCTGTCTTACAGGCCCAGTGAAAGGATAGCAAGTCCTACCGGACCCTGGTCTCATCAGACAGAGTGTTCCACCAGGTTGGAGCCAGGACTGAAAAGGCCCTGGCTCTGGTCAATGCTAGGCAGGCCTCTCTGGGGCCAGGGGCCACTAATAGCTGTTTTTCACAAGAACGAAGTGTCCTCCGGGGCTCATATGGGGAGAGGCGGTCCTGCAGATATGCTGGTCCCAGTCCGCATAGGGCTTTATAGGTTAAAACCAGAACCTTGAACCTGATTTGGTACTCCATCAGTAACCAATGCAGCTGGTGCAATACTGGTGCAATACTAAAATGCTGCTGCATTTTGGACCAGTTGCAACTGCTGGATCAGACTTAAGGGAAGCCCTGTGTAGAGCGTGTTACAGTAGTCTAACCTAGAGATGACCATTGCTTGGATCACTGTAGTTAAATCACGAGTTGACAGATATGGAGCAAGCTGCCTGGTATGATGAAGATGGAAAAATGAGGACCTGGCAATCGCAGCGATCTGGGCCTCCATTCCCAGGTGGTATCCAGGATCACCCCCAGACTCTTCACCCATGGGGTTCGTATAAGCACCGCCCCATCAAGAGTAGGAAATCAGGGTCCCAAATCCACGTTTCCGCGACTCAAGTACAAGATCTCCGTTTTCGTGGGATTTAACTTTAGCCGACTCTGCTTCAACCATCCAGTCATGGCCTCAAAAGCATGCCCCAGGACATCTGGGGCTGAGCCAGGCTGGCTACTTATCAGCAGGTATAACTGGGTGTCATCTGCATATTGATGACACCTAAGTCCGAAACTTCGCACCAACTGGGCGAGGGGGCGCATATAAATTCATTATATAAATAAAATTTCACAATGGCATTGGAGAAAAATTACTAGAGCTTGCTGCCTCTCATGAATTGCCTGCTTAGGGAATAAAGGGTGCAGAGCAAGGAAGGCCATGAAAGGTGGTGAGCAACATTTCTAATGGACAATAGTGTCTACTATAACTTATAGTTACTAGGGAGTTGCAAGGCAATTGGATTCTGTCTGGTTTAAAAAGTTATATAGTATTGTTCACTTATTACATAAATTTTGGGAAATAATCTGGTACACACAGACACTCTGGTTTCATTATTTATTTTCATCGTAATGCTGTTTTACACCTGTTACCTTCCCCCCACTAACTCAATTTGTATAAATCCTAACACTTTCCACATCCATTCTGGATGGTAACTGCTCTGCATCAGATGGAGTACTAATAATGTTGTGTAGGGATGTGCAATCCAGATTTGGTATTCGGTAAAAATTACCAAATGTTACCATCAGGTAAAATTCAGTATTACTGAACTTAAATCTGAATTATTGAATGAATTTGGTAATACTGAATATACTGAACTTAAATTTACTGAATGTATTTGGTAAAATTCGGGAAGCGTGGCAGTATTGGCCATCCAGAGACTCTTCACATCAATGCTAGTTACAGAGGATCTACATTCCATCGTATTTGCAATCTAGGAAACGGGCTGAGAGGCCAACAAGTCCCCCTGCCCCAACACAGTCTTCCAGTTCTTCTCAACTGGGACAGAAACACTTCTTTTGACTATCAGAGTCTCAGCAGGATCTTTTCCAAGTTTTTTGGACAAACTATTACCCGAAATGCTATACACATGGAGGCCCTGTAACAAGCAAAGGCAAGCCCTCATTGGCCCAGAACAAACACATGTATTCAGGGATCTTTAACTAGTGTATACCAAGATCCAGATCCAGCACAGCACCAGAAAAAATGAGGGGGAATAAAAAAGGTTTTTTATTAAGATCACATAAGCCAAATTGTACAACAACAACAACAACAACAACAACCACTGCACTTATATACCACTCTTCTAGACAGATTAGTGCCTCACTCAGAGCGGTGAACAAGTTAGTGTTATTATTATCTCCACAATACAGCTGGGGAGCTGGGGCTGAGAGGAATGGCTAGACCACCCACTGAGCTCATGGAAGTAGTAGGATTTGAACCAGTAGAGTGCTGATTCGCAGCCAAACCACTTAACCACTGTGCTACAGCCGCTCTCTGTTACAAGAAATGAGAGAGAGAGAGAGAGAGAGAGAGAGAGAGAGAAATTGCAAAGCAGCAAACCAATAACCTTTCCCTTAAAAATACCTGTCTATAAGAGAAAACAAAAGGAGAGGGGACAGACGCATACAACCTGTCCTGCAGAGTGTGGAAATCCTGTAGAAATGTCACGTGTGGAATGTGAAGTGACTGTGAAAATCCTGTAGAGTTCTGATGTAGAGACTAGAGCAGGGGAGTGTAGTGTAGAGACAGAGACCAGCTCGTGTCTCCAATGAACCTGTGCCACACAGGGGCAGTAGATGGAAAAACTGCTGCCAATTATTGGGGATTTGGGGGCCATATTTATAGTACACAAGTTCATTATCTGGTCACAAGGTAAGGCAATAACAAGTCCAACCTCACACCCACAGTTTATTGGTGCTAGATTGGATTCTATCTTGGAGCTTTTCTGCCACGGGACAATGCACAAGTCTTGCACTCGCTCTTTTCTTTCAATCTATATGATTCCAGTCTGTTATTACAATACCAAACTGGTTGGAACGCCTGGTTTTTACCACAGTTGTGGTTCCATATGAGGCCCCTGCAAAACTGGTACAATCAGGTCATCTGTTCTCAAGACCATAAATTGTCCATTCCCAGATCTGTAATAAGATCCTCATCTTGGTGGACCATACTGCCTAATCTGCTCGTGGTTGCCCATGTGATGTCAGCATTTCCACATTAGTATTACCATGGAGCCTTCCCTTATGAGTTGGGGGGCTCACTGTGAGGACATCTATATGAGGTACCTGGTCCTCTTCAGAGTCTCGCTTGCACATCAATGTCCTGGAGCTTAGAGAGATCTGTTACTCCTTGCTTCTTTTGCAGATATCTTACACAACAAGGTAGTTCAGGTACATACAGACAACACTACTGGAATGTACTACCTGAACATGCAAGGGGGAACAGCTCTGATGCTATGCTCTGATGACACTACAATCTGGAAATGGTCAGTGAGCAATAGATAATGTGACACTTTAGGCTATCCACATCACAAGCACCTCAAACACCAAAGCAGACAAACTCTGCAAAGTTCGAATCACACACCACAAATGGGTCCTTAAGGACAAGGATATTCTAACAGTGTTCTGGCAATGGAGATTCCCTTATGTAGACCTGTTTGCCAGGGTGATCAACAACAAGACCAAGGCTTTTTGTTCTCTGGAGGGCAGTGACCTTAATTCTACAATTCTTTTGTAGGTCTAACAGTATTTTTTGTCCATTTTTCTGGACCAAATAAAGGTCAGGCAGTTCTGCTTAATCCCTCCTCTGGTGGATAGCTGCAGCCACTAAATCTTGCTGTTTGCAAGCTGGTGTTTCCTTCCAGTTCCAATACATGCTCACTTGACCAGAGCACAAGCATCTTCTGCTGCCTTCCTATGTAATGTTTCTCTTAAGAACATCTGCTGGGCTGTGATATCGTTGTCTGTGGATACCTTTGACTGTCGCTATTCGGCAGACACAAATTTAAGGAGTCAGGTGTTGGGGCAGCAGTTCTACATTCCCTTTTCCACTAATAGACTCACTCCTGCCTTCATTGGTGAGTAGATTACTACTCTCCCAATGGGGGACTACACATAAGACCCAAGACAGGAATACACTTACTTGTAACTGTTTTTTCTTGAGTATTTTCTTTGCAGGTACACCTTCCATCCTGCCTGGCTGTGAGCCCTGTTCTTCCAGGTTACGGTATATGCAGTTCCGGCGGCTCAGCAGAACTGAGAGAAGGGGGCACTCCTTTTCACGATGTGCATTGTTTTGGTGGGAAATGTCACACACACAAATGGAAGAGGAGGGGTGCCCCCCACAACTTATTTTAGAGCTAAAATTTCTCTCCACAGCCAGCCTGCACAGAAGACACTCAATGAACAACTGTCACAGGTAAGTGCAACCCTGTTTTGCTGCTGATCTGAAAATCCCTCTTTTTATTCTGTCCTTCCTGCCAAACACCAGGAATAGTGAAGGATCAAAATTCTGTGATCACTCCATAAATAGGATCTGAATTGAAGAAAGGCCTGGCACAAACTAGTTCTGCTCTCAAGCACAGTACCAAAAGCAAGGAAAGCAGAAGGAGAAACTTGGAAATGATGTTACTGACAAATTGTCCATTCTTTGCTCTCCCCAGATTTAGATTTTTCAGGAAACTGCATCCGATAATCTAGGTGCCAGCAATAAAACAAAAACAAAGATTACCAATTACATTAGAGACAAAATCCCACTGTTCTTTCAAATGACACCCCTAGGAGAGGAGTGTGAATCAATTTACACCCTATAGCAGGCATCCTAGGGACAGCAAATGAAGAGAAGAAATAATTCTGTTTCGACACTACCAAAAAATAAAGACACATAAACAGAAAGGGATTCTGAAATGAATATATCACATGCATTCTCACTCTTGGTTTACACAGGTAGTTCAGGATCTCACTCGGAAGACACTTCAAGCTTTAAAAGCATGGCCGTATTTATCTTACGCAACAAAAGCAGCAAACTGTTTTGTTAGACTTAAATGATTAACAGTGCAATCCTTTGCAGTGTTAAACCCTTCTGAACCCATTGACTTTAATGGTTTTGCAGCGCAGTCTAGGAGTATGCATTCAGATATAACTGAGCAAAAATTAAACCCAAAGGTAGCAGTTTGGGATCAGTTCTGGGATATCCAAAATGACACAAAACCTCCCAGAATTTCTGGAGTAATGATTATTTACCTCTTGGAATTTCAGGAATGCTTCAGGTTTCTGGAGGCGCAGAACTGGGGAGGAAGAAAGAAGAAGTGCCACAGTAAACAGTTGTTTAGCAGTGCACATACCCTTTAAATTTCTATGGGAAGGCCTAGTCCCAACATTTCAAAATACAATAAAATATCAAAATAGAATCCCAAACCAGTAACAACAATCCTGGACATTCAGGATAACAAAAATCATGTCCCTGAAATCCCAAAATAAAATCAATACAATTTTTTCAAAGTACACATTACTACAGCAATCCTAAACAGACTCACACCCTTCTAAATGTGTTGAAGTTCATGAGTTTAGAAGGGTGTAACTTTTCTTAGGAGTGCACTTTTCAAAGGGGGTAACTCTGCATAGAGTTGTACCTTAATGCTTTAATCTTATGCACTTTTATGTGTGACTAGCTTGATGCCCGTGCTCCGCTACAGTATTTAACTACTTTAAATCCAGTCATAATATTTATGGGTATGTAACATTTTTTTGTTGGCGAGGGGAGGGGGATTGAGTTGGTTTTGTAGTATAATAGCACAGTACCTGAGCTTCACAAAAGTGTTTGAATAAAGCGAAGCATGTTGATGTCTAAAACTGACAAAATGTAACATTTATTGAAGAGATTTTTAAAAGGAAAAGATTGTAGTGCAATAAAGTGAAAAATACATACAACCTTTTTTTTTTCTACTGAAGGACCTCTTTGCAGACCTCATTGGTGATTTCCCCCTCAGGATCACCAGGCTGCAGGGTGAGCTCACTCTGGAGCAGGCCACATAGAACTGCCCATGTGAGAAGCAGTCCTCCCTCAAGTCAATTCCTGCCACCTTCAGTGTCTGCAACTGGGACTTGTTGATCGTCATAGCAAAGCAGACCTTGAGGGGGAACTGCAGTCTCTTGAACTTGAAGAGGTTATCTAATGGTATGAATGGTATGCGTGGTATGAACATCGACTCCCCTCCGAGCACTGCTGATGAACAATTTGGCCTCAATGATATTTCTGTGGAGGGCTTTCACTCGTAGTCTGGTGCCATTGCAGAGTTTGGGTGAGCTGTGGTTCTGGAATAGCATCACTGGAGCCCCCACTTTGAGGAGAAGCTTGTAGGCTGGGAAGCCAGGAAGGTTGAGCATACTGAAGAACTCTACAGGATAGTGGAACATATCATCCATTTGCACCACTGAGTCCACAGATCTGCACTCCATTTCTGCCCCTTCGAGAGAGTTAAGTTGTGTTTCATTAATGATGGCAGCCTTGTTGTTCTTGGCAGTCAGAATGGCATGCTTGCACAGCCTGTCCGTGGACTACTCCCTGATAGTGGCTGTTAGGTCTGCTAGGGTCATCACTACTGTGCCCAGGCCTGCAGGGATGGTCACCTTTCCCTTGGACTCAGGATTTGCTGGTACTTGGCCACTGCTGCTCAGTGCACTGCAGGAGTATTTATTTATTTATTACATTTCTAGACCGCCCTCCTTGTTGGACGGGCTCAGGGCGGTGTAACAACATACAATTTATAACATACAGTTTAAAACAATCAAAACATTATAAAAAAACATTTAAAACATTATTCCATGTGCAATAAATTTTTTCAAATGGCGGACATAAGTTTTAAAATTCAGCATTTTAGGTGCAGGGCTTCGTTCTTACATAATGACCTGCATCACGCTTTATGAGCTCCTGCATGGGTGGTGGACGTTCTTCAGCGGTATGACCGGCAAGAGGACAGCCTAGCCCCCACCGAATGCCTGGCGGAACATCTCCGTCTTGCAGGCCTGGCGGAAAGATAACAAATCTCGCTGGGCCCTAGTCTCCTCAGACAGAGAGATGCACCAGGTCGGAGGCAGGACTGAAAAGGCCCTGGCTCTGGTAGAGGCCAGACGGACCTCACTGGGGCCAGGGACCATCAACAACTGCTTATTAGCTGATCAAAGCGACCTCTGGGGAACATATGGGGAGAGGCGGTCCCAAAGGTATGCTGGACCCAGTCCTCATAGGGCTTTATAGGCCAACACCAAAACCTTGAACCGGACCTGGTACTCAACTGGTAACCAGTGCCGCTGATGGAGGATGGGTGTTATATGTGCCATGATGGGAG
Source organism: Eublepharis macularius (assembly GCF_028583425.1). Classification (NCBI taxonomy): domain Eukaryota; kingdom Metazoa; phylum Chordata; class Lepidosauria; order Squamata; family Eublepharidae; genus Eublepharis; species Eublepharis macularius. Next base: position 175,060,289 of record NC_072791.1, on the reverse strand, counting down.
CTCTGGCAACCACTCATGCAGCTGCATTCTGAACCAGCTGCAGTTTCCGGATCAAGCCCAAGGGAAGCCCTGTGTAGAGTGAGTTACAGTAGTCTAATCTGGAGGTGACTGTTGCCTGGATCATTGTCGTAAGGTCATCGGTCGACAAGTAAGGGACAAGTTGCCAAGCCTGTCTTAGGTAGAAAAATGAGGGTCGAACAACTGCTGCGACCTGTGCCTCCATAGACAGGGAAGCATCCAGGACCACCCCCAGGCTCCTAACTCTCAATAAGCGGCGCTCCATCGAGAGCAGGGAGCTGGAGTCCCGCACTCATGGACCCTAGACCCACATGCAGGACCTCCGTCTTCATGGGATTCAATCTCAGCTGACTCTGCTTCAACCATCCAGTCACAGCTTTGAAGGCACGTTCGAGGACATCTGGGGCAGAGTCAGGCCATCCATCCATCATCAGATACAATTGGGTGTCACCTGCATATTGATGGCACCCAAGTCTGAAACTTCGTACCAGCTGGGCGAGGGGGCACATATATATGTTAAATAGCAAGGGGGAGAGTATTGCCCCTTGAGGGATATCACCAGCGGATGGCGGGATGACAACTTTTCCCCCAGTGCCACCCTCTGTCCCCAACCATGGAGAAAAGAGACAAACCACTGCAAGGCCATCCCTTGTATCCCCACATCGGCAAGGTGGTAGATCAACAGGTAATGATTGACCGTGTCGAATGCTGCTGTTAGATCTAACAAAATCAGCAGCACCGACCCGCCTTGATCCAGCTGTCTACGGAGATCATCCATCAGGGCGACCAGTAATGTCTCCGTCCCATGTCCCAGACGGAAGCTGGACTGGAAGGGACTGGAAGCATGATATGCATATCTCTTTACCGCATCTCTAAGTTGCTTCCTCCTTTTAGCATCGGTATATCTTGCACAACATCTGCTAGGAGGCTTCTTGGGGGCAGTAAGAGATGATGGCTGCAAGAGGTATGAGGTGGACTGAGGGAGGGATGGTGTTGTGGGCCCTTTGGCAGGTTCATGTGAGAGGTTCACATTGAAATGGCCCCTAGAAAGGTTGTGCACCATCTCCCACGAACATTTAAAAACTCAGTTGCCATACTGACTTTTATATAAAATCCCTTTTCAGGAATCTTGTACTGTCTTTCTTCAACTGTCTGCAATTTCCTTTACCTAATTTTTACCTCAGAACACAGAGTTCCACAGCTGACCCATCAGCCTCCCAGCCACACCGGAAAGCCAGGCCCCACAGGGAGACTGGCAACCCTAGACTGGAAGGTGTATTTTTACCTCAGGACACATTCAGTGACTCCCAACAGCAAGTATGACCAATCAAGGGTGCATATGCAAATGACCTCAGGGAAGAGTGGCAGTTGGTGGGAGGTGGGAGGACCCTGCCAGCCACACAGGGAAGCTGTATCCCTATGGGAAAACACATTTTACCCCTTTTTACCGCCTTAGGGGGTGAATTTCTTAAAATCCCTTCTTAGTGAGCCTCTATATCACAAAAGGAACGTTCTCCCCAAATTTCACGTTTCTAGGTCCAGGGGTTTGGGCTGGGCGTTGATGAGTCAGTCAGGACACTTGTCTTTATATATATAAATTAAGGGCCATTGAACCCAGCAAGATTTACCTCTGAGTATATATGCATGGGACTGGGCTGCAACAGGTTTATTGTGGAATAAGCTTTGTGTACTATACAATACCTTGGGTTGGATATACTGGTTTTCTTTCAGCTAAGTGAGAAATTGTCCAAGGAAGTGAGACTTTTTCTGTTGGAAGGACTTCTTCCTCTCAGTGGAAGAAGGGTTCCTCCAACTGAAGATTTCTCACTTAGCAGAAGGAACCACTGGATTCAGTCCTTGAGTGATGAAATGTATTATGTTGAACCTTACTATGTATATGAAAGAATTCAGTATTTCATGTATAATGGATGATTGTTTTATTCCTGAAATAATATTTGGATTTTCAATTTTTAAAGAGCAAATGGTAACAACTATTCTCTCCACTGCAAGTCCTCCAAGATAAGTTTTGGTGGCTTCATTATTCGCCAACCAATTTAAATGAGCCTACCTTTCACAGAAAGAGTTCTATCAATATAAGGATTACAACACTGAGCCATAGAATGTTAAGTATTCTCTTTCTACTGTGTATTCAAGGGGATTTGCAATATACAATAAAGCAAATAAATAGGAAAGGAACTGTGACTTAAAAGCTAACCACTGTAAAAAGAGCCAGGAAACAGTTTTTTAAAAGAAAGGGAAATTTAAAAAAAATTACAAACTTTCCAATAGAATATTAACATGAGTAAAGCACAAGTTAAAATTGCTACACTGAAAAATAAAATCTTTCTGACTTAAAATAGTAAAGAGTCCAGTTGCACCTTTAAGACTAACCAACTTTAGTGTAGTCTAAACTTTCGAGAACCACAGTTCTCTTCATCAGATACATCTGATGAAGAGAACTGTGGTTCTCGAAAGCTTAGGCTACAGTAAAGTTGGTTAGTCTTAAAGGTGCTACTGGACTCTACTGTTTCGCTATTACAGACTAACACGGCTAACTCTGGATCTTCTGACTTAAAAGCTTTTAACTTGCAGATAGAACAGGGAGTAAAGGGAGACAAAATTCTGTCTTTAATAAGGGAGTTTCATAACATGGTTACATACTGAAAAAGTCCTTTCCTATGCCTCTGCTAATTGAATTCCAATAAAGAAAGGGATATAGAACAAGGCTACATGCATTGATCTGAAGCAGCAGAGAGAAACAGGCACAAGAAGGTAATCCCCAATATTCATGTGGTTCAAATCATCTATGTAATAAAAGGTTGATTTAAAGGATACCTTTGTTGTATAACTGGAGCAGGAGAAGAAGAACAGGGAAGAACCTGAAACGAGTGATACAATTTTATAGTGGGAGAATTACTCCTGAACATCTGTATTCAGAGTGGCTGTGTCATCTATTGTGGCTGTATTGGCAGCAGGACAGGACGCATTATGCTCACAATGCATCAGAGGAAAGAAACAGAGGTTACTCTCATCCATGAGGAATAGCCAAGCCAGCCTCGGCTGTCAGGCAAGCTCTCCATTCTGTAAGAAACTGTGCGTGACTAAGCAGTACCATAGTTGATTAGCTGTTAAGAGACATGGACCTGGATGTCGTACAGGAGCAAGAAGTAAAGAGAGCAAAGGGCGAAGGAAAACATGAGCGGCAGAAATAACAGGCCATTCCTGTGCTGTTGTGTGACACGTCCATGGCTCCTAGCTGAGTATAGAGTCTACCCTTGCAGCGGGTTTATAAAGATAACTCAACAGTGAAATAGGATTGTGTTGTCTGTTTCTATAATGACACACAAAATTAAACTGACATGTGAACTAGTGCCCTAACCAAAAGAATAGGACTTGGCAAGTAGTTTCAGAAAAGTTCAGAACTACATTTCCTAGGTGAGGGAATATAAGGGAATATCTTAGTCCCGTGGGAAAAGTTTGTTGGAAGAGATTTATACGCCTTGGGACCATAGTTCCTAAATACTTCATTGAGTTGTTGCTGAGCCTGACTTTTTGAATTCCAATAAAGAAAGGGAAACCTTCAAAAATGTGTTACGTTCACATAAAACACAACTTCAATTTTTTTAATTCCAAGTTTAACTTTTATCCAGAAACCTTGGTGAAAAAAGCATTAGAGTTTCATTGGTCTTCCAGTCCCTCTGGAAAACTTGGACTTTTTCAGGGTAGACATGCAATGGAACAAACATTATAGCAGCAATCTGCCATGCACAGAGGTAGATGGTAGGTCACACAGGTCAGAAAAGTCCAAAGTCAAGCCACAGGCCAGGACAGAGATAGGCAACAAATCCATATTAACATTATGATCCACCTTTTTCTCTGAGACTCTAGGCAGATCACACAGTGTAAATCAACATGATCAATGGCTGGGACATTCAGCAAACAATACAACAGGGTATAGAAAATAAGCAGAAATCCGATACAGTGCTAATACAATGCTGAAACAAAACAAGCGATTTGACATGACAATGTGGAAACTACTCAGTAGGAACAAACTTATAGCAACAAACCGTACACAGTAGTATTGTCTACAGACCCTATGCCATTATCAAAGTGTCTCCTCTAAACAATTTCTTTACAGCACAGCCTTATTATCAAGTTGAACCCCATTGAAAGTGGGGAATACAATGCCCTTCAATATCTCCGTCTTCCCAACCAACATCACTGTCTTGTCTAGGTTCAGTTCAGTTTCAATTTGTTTGCTTTCAGCCAATTGACCAAAGCTGTTACGCAGTGACTCAAGACCTCAACTCTACTGCATCACAAGGGAATTTGGATAGAGACGAGTGTCATCCGTGTATTGATGAAATCCAATTCCATAACTATGAATGATTTCTCCTAAAGACTTTACATAGAGGTTGAATAACATGGGGGATGAGATTGTGCCCAGTGGAACTCCACAAGATAACTCCCAACCTAAAGACAGCAACAGCAACCCTTTGAGTCCATTCCAGGAGGAACAACTTCAACCAGTCCAGGGCATAGCCTCTGATATCTACTTCTGCCTCCAAACAGGATGGTGTGATCTACTGTATCAAAGGCTGCCGATAGATCCAGAAAGAGCAACAAAGAAGCATGACCTTTGTCTACATTCAGAAGGAGGTCATCCACTGGAGCCACCAGAGCTGTCTCTATCCCATAGCCCAGCCTGAAACCAAACTGAAAAAGGTCCAGACCTGGACCCTTTTCTAAGAAGACATGGAGTTAGTCTGCTACTGCTCTCTCAATCACTTTGCCTAGAAAGGGCAGAGAGACGGGGCAAAAATTGGCCACATCGTTTATGTTTAGGGATGATTTTTTAAGTAGTGGGTGGATAACCTCTTCATTGAATGGCTGAGAGAAGGCACCTTGAGTTCGTGACTGATTTATGATAGACATCAAGGACCAATTTATGTGGTCCTTACATGATTTGAGAAGCCAAGATGGTCAAGGATACAGTGCACAAATAGTGGCCTTCACGGATGCCAGGATCCTGTCAATATCCATCAAGGTAATGGAGTCAAAATGGTACATAAGTGGAACCTTTGGGTTAGACTGGATACAGCACTGCTGCTAGAAAAGCAAGTTACTGCAGCTGATGTTTTTGAACATCATTGTATAGTATATTTTTATTTTGAGAAATTATTAAGATTCATTTTAGGCTGTTCCAGATTTTATGTTGTTTATGCTTTGGATAAGTTTTGGAATACTGAGCTTTAAAAAGCTTAACGATGCTTTATGTTTTTATTATGTTTTATTTTGTAAGCCTCTGTGGGCAAGTTCCCTGGAGAGGTGGCATAGAGAATTTCCAGAAAAATAAATCCCTAGGCAAGGAGCACAACCGAGTTAGAGATCCCTTTATAGTATTTGGGGGAAGGAGCTTTTCTCAATTTCTTCTGTTTCACAGGATTTATCCATGACTTCTAACATTAGTAAGAGAGGAGGTATGGTATGTATAATATCCCACTGCCCCCTGGGGCAGATTCATGGCAATTCTGTGTTTGGACTCACCAGCAATAGTTCCTGTGCCATGAATAATTGCGACCATTTGAGCTTTGCTTCCAAGAAACTTCTTGTTCTATTCTCAAGACAATTTCTCTCTCCACTTAAAATATAATGAAGATGGCAGCAGCTAAATATAGTTTCTGAGATTCCTTCCTTCTTCAAGGAACATTTCTGAGCTGGGCTGTAAACATCCAAACCACATTTTTTTCACAGCCTCATAATAAGCAGCACACACACCTTGGAGCTGGGTTGTTAGGAAAGCCATTTCCACACAGCCGACAAACTGCCTATTGTACTTTTGCTACATTAAAAATATTCCAAGCACTTTACTCCACAGAGCATTTGTTGGGTCTCCTCTCTTTGGGCAATGTCATCATAAAGGATGCCTAGTTGTAGTTGCACGGGTTACCAGAGGCCTTTGCAATGTAATTTGTTCATGATGACAATACGCAAAAGATCAGCAAATCTCTGAAAGAGTAAAGAGGTTCTGGGGTATCAATTTCATGAGATCAAAATCTTGAATATCTTTGGTTCCAATTGTTGTGAAGAAAAGCAATATATGTAAGGCTATGAAGCCAAGTAAACCCTTTGGATTTCAGTTCTTCTGAAGCCTTGTGAGGAAGCTATAATCAAACATTCAGAACCAAACATAGGATCTTACAACATCTCCCCTCCTTTTCTTAGTTAAACCACAAATGCCCTTTCTGTTATACATAGATAAGGTTGAGTTTGTAGGAGAGTAATAAGCAAGAACCCTGTTTTAAACGTAATTAAAAATTTCTCCTGACCTGTGGATGACAGAAGAGCTACTTGGAATGTAAACAAACTGTAGAGGTGGCTAGCAGAGACAAGGAGGATGAAGGGGTGGGGGGAAACTCCCTACATTGCAAGAGTTTTACACCTTTTATAATAGAAGGCTGATAGTAACAATTTTCATCCATTCTTTTAGGGAAGTTGCATAGAATCCCAGAGTTAGAAGGGGCCTTATAGACCACCAACTCTCTGATCAATGCAGGAAATCCAACAGTATCCCCAGAAAATGGATATGTATTGAAATTCTCCACCAAGGGAGACTCCACCATCCCATTGGTACTTGGCTCCATTATGAAATTGCTTCCACCCTTTGAAAGCTTATCCTGTTTGTTCATCTGAAGCATGCCATTCTGCAATTTGAGCCTATGAGATCTCATTTTGCCTTCTGGAGAATCAGAGAACAAGTCTTTGCTCCACCTTTCTATCCTACTTTCCTATTTAAAGAATAGTGAAAGTGGCTAGCAAAATAAAAGCAGTCAATAACCCATCAAGCCTAATAAGTACAATAATAAATACAACAAAGTAATCAACAGAAACTGATAATAGAAACTGGTCATGACATTATAAAAGATCTCAGGGCACAAAGCAAAATTATCAGCTGTTTTTCAAAAGCCACCTGGAACAAAGACTGAAGGGACAGTCCCAGCGGCACCTCCAGTGGGATGGACTTTTATAAACTGGAGAAGGTAGCTGAATATGAATATTGACCCAGATTGCTACAGAATTTTTGAGCTTTTTTTGATTTAACCATTTTCCTGCAATTATGAGAGGCTAAGCATTGCATTGCTGATATGTGTGTGTGCCCAGTTTCTGCTAAGCCCTGAAAGTAGAGGTTCTGTTGTGTTGTCAAGTGGCCCCCCTCTCCTGCTCCAAGGCCTGCCATGAACTGTGTTTGGGATTCCTGCGTTGCTGTTTTACTGCTACACCAGAGACTGCCTTGCACGTGTGCACTTTAATACATGTGTCTGTTGCCTGCCTGTTTATTATCTACCACGGACTGTGCCTGTATCCTATTCCTGCTATGGACTGTGTTGTACATGCTGTTTCCTGCCCCCACGGAAGCCTGCCTCACCTGGGCCCCAAGCCGGGCTGTTAGCAGCCAGGTGCCAGCCAGGGAAACCTCCAGCGAGCCTGACCAGGCAACCCCTGGCCAGTTCCCGTCTGGAGCCTCCCGCAGGCCAGTCACCCAGCTTGCCCTCGCTACCGGGCAACCTACTAGCAAGCCCCAGCCATGCCCAGTCAGCAGCCATGTTCCCAGGCAGCCAGAAGACCAGCCTGAACAGCCTGCTGAGAGAAGCCATTTCGGAGAAGTGAGCAGACCACGTCCGCAGCGGCGAGCCTCGCCTTGCTCTGCATATCTTAACAGCCACCCCGGAGAAGAAGCTAAGTGCTGACCATCCCAAGCACTTAGAGAATGCATCTCAAAGCAGCCTCTGCATTCCAGAGATGATGACATCGGGACAAGCCCTGTCCGCTGGAACATCCATTCAACACTCCCAGATCTCCCCCTCCCTCCTTTGTCCCCTCTTCCTAAGGTGTCACAATAATACAATCAGATTCTAAGATGGCCCATCTAGGGTAGTTGTAAAGCCATTAGAACCTTTGTTCGACCCGTGAGAACCACTGGGAACCGCACCAGCCCCAGGGTACGTTTTGGGGTATTTAAGCTGGTCTCCCAGGCCACATGGTGCGTGTGCCATTCCTATCCAGACTCCTTGCTGTCACTCTATTGGATCTAGTGCAGGCATTAGACCACCTCGCTGCTACGTCTTTGCTCCACGTTGGGATTGTGAGTATACCCAACTTCATCGCTCTCAAGTGGGCCACCCCACTAATGCAACTGTCTCTATTTTCCTACTCTGTTTTCCTAGCTCTTGTGTGTAATCTTGTATGCATATGCTAGTTCAGGCATACACCACATTATTTAGTAAAACACGTATCTTTATTTAGTCTGCTTCTTTATTGCATGAGCGTCTGGAGAGGGACCCCGGTATATATTGATTAAAAAGCTCCGCGCTGAATATAGTTCCAGACTGCTAGCTAATTCCCCATTCAAATAGAGCAGTTCTGGTAACAGTTGTGCTGCTGATAGAAAACCAGCTTGTTTTGCTTTCACTAAGTAAAAACAACTGTGTGGTATGTACTGTTTTAACCATTTACTCAGATAATATTATTCTTATGCTTTGCTAACTGTAATGGCATCTCTGTAGAAACATGTTTTGTAACTAGCATCTTCTCATATGTAAGACATTTCCCCCACTTCCAAATATGGAAAATATTGTTCTCATCTTAAATGTACTGCTTAAATGTAAGTAGCCCTTGCACAATTTGTGTCTTGTTTATCATTGTGTATGTTAATTATATGCTTTATTTCATGGTATTTTCTATTGTTTTAAAGAAAAATATGGAAGCCCTCTAGTGGCAAAACCTGTTAATTTCACCAAACTCTATGGGGTAACCTTTTCATCAAAAAGGAGCACTATGACCAGATATTTATTTATATAAAAATTATTTTATGTACTTACTTTATTTATAGTCCATCTTTCTCACTGTAGTAAAGCCAAGATACTACATACAATAAATTGTTCAATAAACTATAATCCTATTCCCTTCACTTCTGCCATATACTGCCCTTGGTATAACTTGGAAACTTCAAGCAGATTGTCACAAGTAGACATGGGCATGAACCGCATTACGATCCAAACCCCCCCACGAACCGCCGGATCGTCTGTTCGCGATCCGGCGGTTCATGAGGGTCCATGGCCAACGAACCAGCATTCGTTGGAAGCCCAGTTCATTGCGTTCACCCTCGGTTCATGAAGCCAGACAGTCAGGCACCATCAATCAATTCCCTTGGAAACGGAGCTGGGGGAATGCCTGAATTCTGTCTGCACTCCTTCTGTCACCCTGGAAACCCGAATCGAAGCCCAGCTTACCTTGATTGGCAGGTCTTCCTTCCAACCATGGAGCTGCAAATTGGTTACAATTGGTTACATTGGAGAAGACACCCGGGGGAGAGGGGGTGTTCTGTAGCCATGGGCACTCCAATCTCATCCCTGCAAACCCTGATAGGCAGTTCTGATGGCCAATCCCTTGTACACTAGGCCAACGTCAACTGGTGGCTCTAATTGTATTAAGTGGGAGTTTCCTGGGGGCCTCGGATTGGAGAGGGTATAACTCCAAGATCTCTATTGCAATCTTGACTAAACTTGAGTGCTGGCTGGAGGAGAGACTGCTAAACACTCCCTGTGAATATGGGCTCTCTAAGAGCAAAGGGGGCCATTCCGACACCCATGAAATACAAACTGCGAACCGGTTCGGTAATGGGAAATGTTCGTTACAGTTCATTTGTTCAGGTTCGGCGGTGGCACCAAACCATGAACTGCAGGTTCATTAATTTTTTTTCGGTTCGTGCCCATGTCTAGTCACGAGCTGTTTTTTTTTTTTTTTTTGAAAAATTTTTTATTGGGTTAGAACATTTTTATTTTTACATTACAATCAATTTTCCCCTAATTTTTCGTTTCTAACCCCCTCCCTTTCCCCCCCTTTTGTTGACTTCCAACAGCTTTCCCACCCTCTGTCCCTTTTCCCTTACTTCTATTAAATTCCTCTGTCTAAAACAGATATACATTCTCCATTATATTAAGCAGTGCATCATTAACTCCTTTAATTATTATACACCCAAACTATACGTCTTTAGATAAACAATTTATCCCATTTTCCAGTTTTGAATAATTCTATATAAACCTATATATCATAAACCATAAAAATTTCCCACATTTAAATCAAACAATTTGATTTGTTCTCTATATATTACTCATTTCAACTTTTTATGGTAATTCTATAACTAGTCACGAGCTGTTTATTGTCTTATGTCAAAAGTCAGTTGTGCTCCATTTGCAATGGTTGACTATCCTGGAAGATGGCTTCCTACCTTGACACAGCTGGTCTGGCTACCTGGATTCATGCCACAGTAACATCAAGACTAGACTACTGTAATGCACTCTATATAGGTTTCCCCTCAAAGTTGACTTGAAGACTCCAGCTGGTGCAGAATGCTGCGGATTGCGTACTGTAAGGAGCTAGATGGAGTATGCATATCATTCCCATCCTATAGTCACTCCATTGGCTTCCCATTAGTTACCAGGCTTAATTCAAGGTCATGATAATCTCATTCAAAACCCTGCTTGGCCTTGGCCCATCATATTGATGCAACCGCCTCTCCCCCTATGTTCCACCACAGCAGCTTTGTTCATTCTGCAGATACCACCCTGCAGCTGGGCAAAATCAACAGCTGTCCACCCACATACTTTCTCTGTGATGGCCTCCACCTTATAGAATGGCCTACCTGAGGAGATCAGGAAAGCTCCCAATCTCCTGGCTTTCTACAAAGGATGCAAAATTGAATTATTCAGGAGTATTTCTACCCAGATTATAGGGCTATTCCATAAGAAATACCTCAGAGAGATGCTTTGGTAGGGACAGGAACTATATATTATACCGTTGGGTACTGTCTGCTGATGCAGATAAGCACCACTAGGGAGTTTCCATGTTGCTTAACATGCTATCTAAATTAGTTATGTGTTATGGTACTTACTCAGTGAATGTTCTAGCTGTTGATTATATTGTATCTCACTTGCACTATGTAATCCATCTGGGATCTCAGTGAGAAAGGCAGGCTATAAATGAATAAATCAAAATAAAAGTAAATAAAAAACCAAGGTGCTAGCTCTCACCTATAAAGCTCTTTGTGGCCTGGGTCTCATATACCTGAAGGACTGTATATGCACTGGTTTGTGACTGAGATATTCAGCTCTGTTGGCAGTTCAGTTATTCACAAGGTAACTGCCAACCCTCTCACCATGTCCCCCATTGAGAAGGGCATTGAAATCCACAACACAGTCATTTTTCACAAATACTACAAAATATATTTATTTCACTGGGCTAGTAAAGTTTTATAGCTAATATGTGATCTGCTGATAATTTTATGGTTTGTTGTAAACTGGGTATAGATGTCTGTCTTATGATTGTTTTATGGATTCCTTTCATCGTGTTGATTTTATTAAGTTCATTGAAGATGTTTGCTGTGAAATTGGGTATGGTTTTTTAAAAAATGTATATTTTTTTGACCCAGTGAATTTTTTCCCCCTTCAAAATAAACAAAAAGTCCGAAAGCGTTTGGTACAACTGTGATCCAGATGTGAGACACAACTAAAGGGCAGTATATTATTGTATCATTCTGCTGAATCTAACATACGCATAACAACATACTCATAATTTAATTTTTTTTCTTTTCAGATCTGTTCTTCAGAACTGTGATGCTGCCTGCCATTATATTCCTTGGCTTGTATCTTTTTCATTACTTCCATTAGTATCATTCTTCTTCCTCTCGTTTCTTATGCTTTCTGACAAACCTTTACTGCTGTGTGGCTTTCTCTCTTTCTTTTCCTCGCTTGCCTTTTTTGCTTTCAGTCCCTTGAACTCCACAAGGTATGCTCTTTTATCACACTGCTGCAAGATTTAGTCACAATGCCTGAGACAGTGCACACAAAATGGTCATAACTGACCTCACAGATACTTAACAATCATTACCACCCTTCGTAGCACCCTCACTAATTAGGCGCCAAAAAAAAAGAAAAACAGCTAAAATTACATGCCTGTTTGTTTGCTCAGCTGCTGTATGCCTTCTCAGCTGCATTTTTGTGCTTCTTGTTTATTCAGTCTCTTTCTGTGAAGAACACCTTACTTGCAGGCAAACAGTAATACTGGCAGTAATGTTCCCCACAGTGTCCTAGTCTGCTTACTGCAAGGGGGGGGAGGGGTGCAACCTTCAAGTCCATGCTGAAATGCCACCAATTACCTGGCATTGTGAGAAAACTCTGAAAACACTTGGGTTGCCCAGCACCATGCAACTGGTGCATTGAGTTGAAATGAGATTTTAATGACTGTACTTAAAAGCCAAGAATGAATGCTGAACTGCAGAAAGGCATTAAGAAATTAAGCAAATGATTAAACCAAAGCTGGCTGAAATAGTTTGCCAGCAAAAGGAAATATGTTACTATTTCTGCTTTGCTGTTTAATCATTCTCAAGCATCATTCACCAGCTTAACACCTTGGAGATCTTGGTGAAAAGGCTTTCACTGACTTTGTGGTACATAAGGCACTATAAGACATTTTTGCACCTGTGAGATTATATATTTAGCCCAAAGGGCTAAAGCATATATATAATTTTTTTATTATTATTAATTTTTTTTTATTCGGATCTATAAAGATCCCCACTGCCAATTCTTACTGGTCCTGTATATTTGGAAGCTGCTTCAAGATGTTTCTTCTGTGTTTGTTGGCATTCTTGGGTGGGTTATACAGTTCAACACAAATTGACGCATACCACTTTTGAGTTGCTTATGGCCTTGGGGTATTGACACAATATTGTGTCAATACACAGTTGGATCCACCATTGCCTATGAAAATAGGACCCATTGTCAAGATTTCTTCTGCCTATGCATTCTTAAGATCACATCATCATCATCATCATCATCATCATCTTTTCACTTTGATATTTAATGAAGTTATTTAAAATTGTCAGAGCATATACCATCCTCTGCATCTATTCCCCTTCCTATTTGTACTCTATAGCAGGGGTGGCCAAACTGCGGCTCGGGAGCCACATGTGGCTCTTCTAGACATATTGTGTGGCTCCTGGTGGTCTCTGAATAGTGCCATGGCCATACATTTTATTTTAGTTTCGTTTATTTCCCTCCCTTTCCTTCTTTCTTTCCATGTCTTTCCCTCCCTTTCCCTTTTTTCCTTCTTTCCATGTCATTTATATTTTTAATAAAAATGTTGGGGTTGCTGGGTCTGACTCAGAAAATACCTGAAGACTTTGGGGGTGAAGCCTAGCAAGGATGTGACATCACTTCCAAGTCAAAGGTCAGGTGATGGCTCTTCCCAAGCTCCATCCCTTCTGATGATGTCACTTTCAGCATACTGCACCAAACCCCACTCTTTCCTGTGATGTCACTTTCAGGACACTCCCCCAAACCCACCTTTTCATCTGAAGTCACTTCAATTTATCTTGTCTTGTGGCTCTCGAACATCTGACGTTTATTCTATGTGGCTCTAACATTAAGCAAGTTTGGCCACCCCTGCTCTATAGCAACATTCTTATCTTTTAATATTACTTCCCTTACCTTACATGGGAAAGTATAATGCCACTTGTTTAGTTTTAGTGAAATGGCAGGTAAGGTATGATTTTCCCAGTCTGGTCCTTCTCATGTATTTTTCATGTTTTTTTAATTAAATGTATGTCTTGCAGGAAAATCACTCCAGCCTTTTCTTTATCTTGTCTTTTTTCTCTTTGCCTCTTAATTGTTCACATGAACACATGAAGCTGACATCAGTCCATTAAGGTCCCTACTGCCTACTTAGAATGGTAGCAGCTCTCTCGAATCTCAGGTAGAGGTCTTTCACATCACCCACTACCTAACCGTTTTAAAATGGATATGTCAGGGACTGAACCTGGGACCTTTTTGAGAAATGGCTTTGAGGAATGGCTGTAGCTCATAAATGGTACTACATGCCCCAGTGACCTGAGCCTCCAACCATAGGCCTGGATCCAATAGCAGGAGAAGCTGACTCTGCAGTCCCTGACCCTGAGTAGCTTCTTCATTGACCAAAATCACCTCAGTCTTGTCTGGGTTGAGCTAAGGTTTATTGGCCCTCATCTATCCCATTACCTTCTCCAGGCACCTATTGAGGACTTCTACAAATTTTTATTTATTGTTTGTTTGTTTGCCTTTCTCACTGAAATCCAAGGCAGATTATAACACTGTGAGTAAAAATACAATATAATCAAAAGCTAGGACATTCACTGAGAAAAAGTACAATAATGAACTACAGTCAGTAGTACATTCAGAAAAACAGATACAATAGGGGATGGTAGCTGAAAGGTTTTTAACAAGCATAAAGCCGAGCACAAAGATGAATTCTAGCTGGAACGCCCCCCCCCCCCTTGCCAATAATTTCTATGGCATGTTTAGCAGCATGGAAATTTGCTAGTAGGCTCATATCAACATCCGCAGACAGTACTCAGTAGTGTAGCATTTAGCCCCCGTCCATACCAAGGCCTCTCTCTGGGCTATTTCTTATGACTCAGTCCTGTGATCTGGGTAGAAAGCTCTTCTGAATAATTCTATTTTGCATAGTTTGCAGAAAGCTAGAAGAGTGGGAGCTTTCCTGACCACTTTAGGCAGGCCATTCTCTATGGTGGGGGGTACCACAGAGAAAGTACGGTGTGAACAGCTGTTGATTTCACCCAACTGCAGGTGGTATATGCAGAAGGCCCTAACCAGATGACTGCAGGTACTGTGGTGGAACATAGGAGGAGGAGCCAAGGCCATGAAGGGCTTTGAATATGATAGTCATCATGACTTTGAGCCTTGTAAATGATGAGCCTTCTAAATTATGGGTAGCCAATGAAGTGATTGCAGAATGCGAGTGATATGCATGCTCCATCTGGTTTAGCTGTTAAGGAGAAATTGAGCTGGATATCATCTGCATATTGGTGACACCTCACTCCAAATCTCCAGAAGATCTCTCCCAGAGGTTTCATGAAGATGTTACACAGCATGGAGGACAAGATGGTACCCTGCAGGACCCCTTAGCAGAAATGCCATATAGGGCCAAGCAGCAGTCCCCCAACACCACCATCTGGAATTGGTTGATCAAGTAAGAGTGAAACCACCAAATTATAGTGACTGCCTTCCAGAATAGCAAGTCAGACTTCCCA
The DNA here is from genome assembly GCF_028583425.1 of Eublepharis macularius. Lineage (NCBI taxonomy): Eukaryota > Metazoa > Chordata > Lepidosauria > Squamata > Eublepharidae > Eublepharis > Eublepharis macularius. The sequence goes on along the minus strand of NC_072791.1, from coordinate 175,045,129 downwards.
GAAGGATTCCATGGAAGATAGCATTTAAAGCTGCTGAGAGGTCCAGGAAAATCAATTGAGACACACTCTCTCATCTCTCTCCCAGTGAAGGCTATTAGTCAGGGTGACTAAGACCATTGCCATCACAAGGCCAGGCCTGAATCCAGACTGAAATGGGTCTAGGTAATCCATCTCCTTCAAGACCACCTGTATAGCTACCACTGGCTTGAGCACCTTGCCCCCAAACTGAATTTTAGCTACTAGTTATTGTTTTCTTTTACGGCAGTGACTGTATGTGAAGGGATTGAGGTGAGGACTCTAAATAAAGAAAGCAGACAGGACCATGTGGCCCGGGTGATGGGATGGGGCTACCTTAGGGATCCACAGAAGGATCACAACAACATCAGTATGGGTATTGTGCATGTATGGATGTACACATGAATGCCCATGCACAATGTATGCTTGTTTTAGGAGGGACTATCATTGTATAAAATAACTGTACACAAGATCACATTCATACTCTTGTGTAATAATCATTCTGTCCAGTTCTGTCAGCAGAAACAGATATCATAGCACTGAAAAGGTAAAGAAACAATCCATTGTTTTCCCCGCTGTCATTTTAACCAACATTACTGTGTATTCAAAATGGATAATAATGTGTGCTATATGATTAACGACACTTAAGAATTCATTTTTAGAGGCCATCAGAGCATCACACTATGGCATTAAAGCTATGACTTTCTATACTGATTGCTCCTGTTCTGTGAATTGTTTTAAGCGATGTTTGTGGCTCTAATGTTAAATGTTCTTTCTGCTTTGCTTAACTGAGAGGTTCTTTAAAAGTCAGATTAAATAATGATGTTATAATTGCTGTTGTGAAAGACAGTAATGAATTTATCTTTGCCCCACTCATGTAAATATACAAAGCAAACACAATGGGGTGTATAATGCAAACAATTGAAAGTATAATTGTATGAAATGATATTTGTAATATTTTGAGGAAGATTTAATGCTGCTTCAGAAGCATTCTTGTTGTAAAAATAGAGTCAGTAAACATACTCTTTTGGAGACTGTTTTATAACATCTCTCTGTATTACTTGCTAAAACTTTACACAGAATGCTATTAGATCAGCCTTCCATTTCAACAATTATTTATACATACTGCTGCTAAGAAAATATTTGTTTCACACACAATTGATTCCAAATGACTTTACAAAGAGTTAGTTGTTGACAGCATTTTTCAACCACCCTGCAATCTGTAGCTAACCATGTGATTCAGAGGAGATAAATCCACAGTATGATGGCATTTCAGACTTCATGTGAACTCATGCTTAATTTTAACCATGGTTAACTTGTGAAACTAGGATCCAAATTACAGATGACTATTAAAATCTTGATGTGCCTTGTTGCTTTCTCTCTGTAGCCTGGGAGGGTGCCCTAGGAAACATACCAAATTAAACCTGGATTAAACCAGGATATCTGCTTTCATAAACCACACCAAACCACAGTAAGATAAACCATGATTAAGAAACCAGACCAATCAGTTTCAATTCCTGACTTCAGATCCTGACAGACCCCCAACTAACCGTATCATCTCTGCTTGCCCTTGGAGACAGGTTTAAATGTTATGATTGTAAGACACCTTGGGCACTTTGGTGTACACTGCATGATAGAAACTTGAGAGAGAGAGAGAGAGAGAGAGAGAGAGAGAGAGAGAGAGAGAGAGAGAGAGAGAGAGAGAGAGAGAGAGAGTCAGGATTGCCCTAGTCAGGGTCAGAGTCCAGAACTTTGGCTCTCTCCAGCCTGGCCCCTTTTAAAAGAGCTGAGAGAGAGAGAGCAAGCTGTCACCCCAGTCCCTATCTTCCCCACAACATGCCTCATGCACCGCTGCCCTTTCAAGGCTGGGCTCTTCCTCCCCAGCTGTTCTCCTAGTCACCTTTTAAAGGCCCTGTCAGGGTTAACCACTCCTCAGGCTCCACAAGCTCTCTCTCAGTTCCCCAAGGGGCTGCCCAGCCTTCTGATGGGCTTCACTGCCCAGCTGGGCTTCATCCTTCTTGCCCTGCTCTGGCTGGTGGCAAGTGGCAACATCCCCCCCCCATGGGATTCCATGCAGTAAGGCATGCATCCACCTGGCAGCCTCCCATGTGAAGGGCAGTAGGTGCACCGCCCATCTCATCAGCAGCATCTCACCCAGTTTGTGCCATAGTGTTGGTGGCCACTTCTTCCCTCTAGACCAGGCTAGAAGCTAGTTCTCCTAGGCTGGCTTCTCCCGCCTTGATGCTGCCCATGGGGCTCTGTCCCCTATTACTTTGGTGGCTTCTTCAGCCCATGGCTGCTCCTAGGGCTTCCCACATCATGTGGGATCATTCCTCTAGATGCCGCCATGACAAGCACCGCTGGTAAGCGCAGAGCCGGCGGGTCCGGCTCCAGGCAGGCAGGCAAGCAGGCCAGTGGGTGGGCAGGCGGGCGGGCGGGAAGGAAGGAAGGGAGGGTGGCCTGCATTCAGACAATCACATTAACTCTAGTTAGTTTAACTAAGCCATGATTTTGCATGTCTCAACTGAATCATAAGGTTATATTTTCAATTATCAGGAAAAGGGGAGAAGGAAACATGGAGCTATGTGTCCTACACCTGATCTTGCAGGTGGCTTTGGCCTATCTGCTCTTATTGCTCAGTTAACAAATTTTATCTCTCAGATCTCAGAGTAAGTGGTATGTAGTTCACCAAAACTTAGTGCTCTTTTCAGAAGTGATGCTAAAATGAAATATTTTTTGCATGTATTTCCTGCATCCTTAGTTCAAATATAAAACTACCTTAGCTAGAATGACAATGGCGAATTGGCATTGGGTGAGAAGAATTCAGCTTCACAGGAGACAGATTCTCATCCCATGCTTGAAGGCAAGAATGGGCAGGTCCTCCTCTCACATCACCAATACATGTTCTGGAGAGCCAGTACAGTGTCAAAATGTTAGATTAGGGTTGAAGAAATCTAGGTTGACATTCTCCTCAGCACAAAGCTCACTGGGTGACAATGGAGCCAGTCACTGTCAGAACTGTGGCTAGATAATAGTTGTATCCAGACTACCTTCTGCAATCAGACAAGAGTCCGTTGTTTTCAAAAGATTTACTGAAAGAAGCAACCATTATAGTCCACTGGCCCAGATGCAATATCTGGGCTGGTACACGTGTATTGTTACAAATGAAAGGCAAAGAATACAATACAAAGTATTAAGACTCAGTAGGCCCAGCCTCCCCCCATAGTTCTCAAAACAATCCCTTTGAAGCTGAGAAAGTGAAAGTTTCCCAGGACTGGAAAAGCTGTAGTCAAAACATTCCTCTTGAGAGAGATAGCTGCTAGGGAACATCTTGGCACCTGTGAAGAAAGCACTCAGAACACTCAGAGAATTAAAATGGAGTTTCTTTGGTTACAATTAGGGATGTGCGTTTCGGCATTCAGAATGCCGAAAGAATGCCGAAACAAAAGTGTTTCGGCATTCTTCAAGAATCCCGAAACGTTTCGGGGAATGCCGAAACGTTTCGGGATTGCCGAAAGAAAAACCCGAAACGTTTCGGGATTCTTTCGGCATTCTTTCGGCATTCGAGAATCGCCATTTTGATTTTGCTAGCCGTTTGCCTTAGCAAGCGGCTAGCAAAATCCTGCTGGAAGCAAAGGCTTCCTGCAGGCTCTTAGAAGAGGGGAGGGGGGGAGAAGGAGTGAATCACTCACTCCTTCTGTCACCCCCCACCCCTCTTGCAAAGGAGGATAGGGAATCCTGCTTTGCCTTGCAAATGCAAGGTGCAAGCATTGCATTGCACTTTGCATTTGCAAAGCAGCAGAGATTCCCGCCAAAACTAACAGGTAGGGGAGGGGGAGCAGGAGGAGGGTGGCTCTTGGAGTGTGGGTGGGGAAAGGCAGGGGACTGGGGACTTTAGGAGTCACCAATCCCACTGCTGCATTCTCATGCCAGCCAATAGATTTAAATCTTTGGCTGAGGCTGCAGCAGGGGATTTAAATTTGGAGCAAGACTGTCTGGAACACTTCTGTTGCTGCTGCTGCTGAGCTGTGACCGAGAGAGGAGAAGAAGAGAGACTGCACCTGGAGCCTGGAGGACATCTGCCTGGAGGATCAACTGTGCTGGACATCCTGAGAGGACACCTGGTAGGCCTTTTTAAAATTTTTGTAAATTTTTTTGATGCCGGGCAATGTGCTGCTGTGGCCTGCCTCTGCAAAAAGGTGTTGCAGTTTATTCTTGGCATGGCCTGGGGGACAGGTTGGGCAGACAATCTTTGATGGTGGGGGGGGGGGGTTCAGCATTGGTTGTTGTGCTTGCCTTCTTTAAGCTTGATCCACTGTTTTAAGATTAAAACCAGAGTGTGCCAGCTTTGGGCCTACACAGGCCAGAAGCCTTTCTTCTGGCTGGCTCTCACAGTTGTGCTTCACAATCTGGAATGGTGTGGCTTGCTTTTCTGTGTCTGGTCCCCTGCTTGCAAGGATTCCCAACAGGCTCCGTCCTGATCAACTGTGCCAGCCTGTGGGCCACACACAGGTATGGCCTGGGGGACAGGTTGGGCAGACAATCTTTGATGGTGGGGGGGGGGGGTTCAGCATTGGTTGTTGTGCTTGCCTTCTTTAAGCTTGATCCACTGTTTTAAGATTAAAACCAGAGTGTGCCAGCTTTGGGCCTACACAGGCCAGAAGCCTTTCTTCTGGCTGGCTCTCACAGTTGTGCTTCACAATCTGGAATGGTGTGGCTTGCTTTTCTGTGTCTGGTCCCCTGCTTGCAAGGATTCCCAACAGGCTCCGTCCTGATCAACTGTGCCAGCCTGTGGGCCACACACAGGTATGGCCTGGGGGACAGGTTGGGCAGACAATCTTTGATGGGGGGGGGGGGGTTCAGCATTGGTTGTTGTGCTTGCCTTCTTTAAGCTTGATCCACTGTTTTAAGATTAAAACCAGAGTGTGCCAGCTTTGGGCCTACACAGGCCAGAAGCCTTTCTTCTGGCTGGCTCTCACAGTTGTGCTTCACAATCTGGAATGGTGTGGCTTGCCTTTCTGTGTCTGGTCCCCTGCTAGCAAGGATTCCCAACAGGCTCCGTCCTGATCAACTGTGCCAGCCTGTGGGCCACACACAGGTATGGCCTGGGGGACAGGTTGGGCAGACAATGTTTGATGGTGGGGGGGGGGGGGTTTCAGCATTGGTTGTTGTGCTTGCCTTCTTTAAGCTTGATCCACTGTTTGAAGATTAAAACCAGAGTGTGCCAGCTTCGGGCCTACACAGGCCAGAAGCCTTTCTTCTGGCTGGCTCTCACAGTTGTGCTTCACAATCTGGAATGGTGTGGCTTGCCTTTCTGTGTCTGGTCCCCTGCTAGCAAGGATTCCCAACAGGCTCCGTCCTGATCAACTGTGCCAGCCTGTGGGCCACACACAGGTATGGCCTGGGGGACAGGTTGGGCAGACAATGTTTGATGGTGGGGGGGGGGTTTCAGCATTGGTTGTTGTGCTTGCCTTCTTTAAGCTTGATCCACTGTTTGAAGATTAAAACCAGAGTGTGCCAGCTTCGGGCCTACACAGGCCAGAAGCCTTTCTTCTGGCTGGCTCTCACAGTTGTGCTTCACAATCTGGAATGGTGTGGCTTGCCTTTCTGTGTCTGGTCCCCTGCTAGCAAGGATTCCCAACAGGCTCCGTCCTGATCAACTGTGCCAGCCTGTGGGCCACACACAGGTATGGCCTGGGGGACAGGTTGGGCAGACAATGTTTGATGGTGGGGGGGGGGGTTTCAGCATTGGTTGTTGTGCTTGCCTTCTTTAAGCTTGATCCACTGTTTGAAGATTAAAACAAGAGTGTGCCAGCTTCGGGCCTACACAGGCCAGAAGCCTTTCTTCTGGCTGGCTCTCACAGTTGTGCTTCACAATCTGGAATGGTGTGGCTTGCCTTTCTGTGTCTGGTCCCCTGCTAGCAAGGATTCCCAACAGGCTCCGTCCTGATCAACTGTGCCAGCCTGTGGGCCACACACAGGTATGGCCTGGGGGACAGGTTGGGCAGACAATGTTTGATGGTGGGGGGGGGGGGGGTTTCAGCATTGGTTGTTGTGCTTGCCTTCTTTAAGCTTGATCCACTGTTTGAAGATTAAAACCAGAGTGTGCCAGCTTCGGGCCTACACAGGCCAGAAGCCTTTCTTCTGGCTGGCTCTCACAGTTGTGCTTCACAATCTGGAATGGTGTGGCTTGCCTTTCTGTGTCTGGTCCCCTGCTAGCAAGGATTCCCAACAGGCTCCGTCCTGATCAACTGTGCCAGCCTGTGGGCCACACACAGGTATGGCCTGGGGGACAGGTTGGGCAGACAATGTTTGATGGTGGGGGGGGGGGGTTTCAGCATTGGTTGTTGTGCTTGCCTTCTTTAAGCTTGATCCACTGTTTGAAGATTAAAACCAGAGTGTGCCAGCTTCGGGCCTACACAGGCCAGAAGCCTTTCTTCTGGCTGGCTCTCACAGTTGTGCTTCACAATCTGGAATGGTGTGGCTTGCTTTTCTGTGTCTGGTCCCCTGCTAGCAAGGATTCCCAACAGGCTCCGTCCTGATCAACTGTGCCAGCCTGTGGGCCACACACAGGTATGCTGCTTTGGCCAAGGTAACCCTTTTTGGTTGCTGGCCTGGCACTCACAGTTGTGCTCCACAATCTGGAATGGTGTGGCTTGCGTTTCTGTGTCTGGTGCCCTGCTTGCAAGGATTCCCAACAGGCTCCTTCCTGATCAACTGTGCCAGCCTTCGGCCCACACACAGGCCTGCTGCTCCGGCTTTGGTAACCCTTCCCGTTTGCTGGCCTGGCACTCACTGTTTTGCTTCACATTCAGGTTGTTTATCGTTGGTGGACCTCTTCTGGACTGGACTGCACTTGGTGGACATCGGCCTGCAGATCTCTGCGTGGAGGATCAACATTGCTGGACATCTGCACTGGTGGACTGGTAGGGTTGTTGTTAAATTTGGTTTTTGAGCTTATGTCTGCTGCTGTGCCTACCTGCGAGCATATGCTTTGGCTCTGTCTTTATGGCTTGGGCCGGGGGGGGGGGCATTTTCTGGTTGGGCAAGAGGATATTGTTTGGGGGTTAGGGGGGCCAGCATTGATCGCAGTGCCTGCTTTCTTTCATGTTTCATTTTTCAAGTTTGAGTGTGGGGTGGGCATGAACTGCTGTTTCACAGGACTAAAAAATGAGTGTGCCAGCTTCTGGCCTGCACAGGCCAGAAGCTCTGCTGGGTGGATGTGTTTTGTTTTGCTGCTGGTTGGCCCTAGCCTTTAAGGGGGGGGGGCTGACTTGGCTTGTGCAACGGGGCCTTGAATTTTGGGGTTGCGTGTGCGGCGTGTGGTGTTGACTCTGCTAACATTTCCAATTTTCTTGACAGCATCGTGGAGGAGAGGAGGACCAGCTGCAAGACCGCCTGAACATCGCTGGACTGCAGGACTGGTGTTACTGTGAGCGAGTCCGGGTTCACATTTGGGTGGCCTTGGGGGTGGGTTTCTTGCTAGCTTGGGAGGGGGGAGGCTCATCTTCAAAACACCACATCCACACCCCACACCGACATACCACAGATACATCGGTCCCCGCTAAATAGTGTCTCTTAGGTAGGTAGGCCAGTTGGTAGGTGATCAGTGGATAATTGCCCTCAACATAATTATTAGGGAAAACCGAGCCTAGTTTTTTTTTAAAAAACTAAATAGGGACTCAGCAGGGAAAGCATTAGTGAGTGAGTGTTAGGTTTTGAATTCTATATATATATTATATATATATATATAAAAATTTGTAATAGCTGTCAATAGGCTTCCCATTAGTGCCCCCATAACTAGGGTTCCACTGCCCATCTCTGGCACCCGTGGTGGTGCCAGGCCGGCCCGGGCATACTAGTGTGTGAGTGTTTAAGGCTTTGTCACCTGTTATTGGGGTTTAGGGCCAGCTCAATTCCAGAGGAATTCAGCTGATTGGCAGGCTCAGGTTCCCTGACATAAATAGGGTTGCTTAAAAAGGCACTTGATTGTTCATCTCCAAGTCACAGAGCCACTAGAAACACAGATTTATAGCAGGTTAGTTAGGTCTTGAAACAAAGTTGACCTTTGTTTTCTAAATCTTTTCTGATTAGTTAGGGTTGAATTTGGGAGGGGAAAGTATGTCAGAGAGGAAAGCAGAGAGGGGACCCGGGGGAAAGGCTAGGGAGAAATCTAGAGGGGAGGAGGGGAGGGGGAGGGGGACTGCTGCGGCAGCCCCTCCATCTGAGCGGAGGAGGCCCTCCCCTGCGCTGCTGCCGTTCACCAGCCTGGCTTCTGGTGACAGGAAGAGGGTTCGCAAGACTCTCTTTCCTGAGGCAGCTGCTGGAGGGCCACCCCCAACCCGGGTGCGTGAGGCAGGGGCTGGCACTGGGCAGGGGCCTGCTGCTGAGGCTCCTCCTCCTCCAGTGGTTGCGAGCCAGCTGCTGGAGGAGGGGCAGCATGTGGTGTCTCCTGGGATGGGCGCGGAGCACATGACTTTCCCTGCGCTCCCGCTCACCCCAGGAACCCGGAGGATGTTGGAGGAACTGCCCGTGAGACCCCCCCTGGGGCGGTCCACCCCAGTTTCCTCTGAGGCCAGCAGCAGGCCTCTCGCGGCTGTGCAGGAGGAGAGGACGCGGGAGGAAGAGGCAGAGACTGTGGTGGAAGAGCCCACATCTCTGCCCCTTCAGCCTCGTCCATCCCCACCTGCCCGGCCGAGAGTGGGACACGGTGTGTCCGGCCAGAGCACCTCACAGGAGGTGCCGCAGGGTGGTCCCGAACGCGCTTCTCCTGGGAAGCGTGGGATGCCCTTTTCCTCCGAAATCTGGAAGCACTTCCAGACAACGGAGGATCCCCGAGCAGCCCTGTGCCTGCATTGTAGGCAGCGCGTCAGCCGTGGCAAAGATGTGTGGCATCTCTCCACGTCTGGGATGAGGTACCATATGAAGAGGCACCACCAGGCGGTGCTTCTTCGGGAGGAGGGTTCGAGTGGCGCCGCACGGCCGCCAGCTAGCCAGAAGGAGGCAGGCTCCTCTGGTGCTCTCCCCCCAAGGGTACCTGCAGGAAAGGGACGCCAAGCCTCTCTCCCGGAGATGCTTGGTATGCAGGGCGCTAGTGTGCCCAGAGAGGGGATCCGGAGGGCGAGCAGGCGCATCACGCGCCACATCGTCAACATGATAGCAGTGGATGGGCAACCGTATTCCGTAGTTGAAGACTTCGGCTTCTCAGGGCTGCTCCAAGATTGCTTTCCCTGGTACGCCGTCCCTGCTCGCACGTCGTTGAGCAGATCGGTGGTGCCCTCGTTTTACAGGGCTGCCAGGGATCATGTGAAGGCACAGCTGTCCCGGGTTGCCGGGAGAACTGTGCACTTCACATCGGACATCTGGACCTGCCCAAGTGTGCAGAAAGCGTACCTCTCGCTTACTGCTCACTGGTGGGAACCCGAGTCGGTTCTGGGTGGGGGGCCGGGGGGAGGTGCCTAGCACAGCTAGACAGGGAAGGATGCGAGACCGCCAGGCCGGCTACTGCAAGGCCTTGCTTCACGCCGAGGTGCTCGACGTGTCCCACACGGCGGAGAACATCGCTGCCACCTTAAGGAGACAGTTGGACGAGTGGATAGGCCAGGGACCCGCCACCGTGGGATGCATGGTGACGGACGGTGGCAAGAACATGAGGGCAGCGGCGCATCTAGTGAGCCGAGAGAGCGTCTACTGTGCCGCTCACAAGCTTCACCTAGTGGTGAGAGATGCGCTGGGGTTGGGCTCCTCGAAGGAACCCGTGGATACCCGGACCCGTGAACTCCAGTTACTTGTCCAGAAATGTCGGAGGCTCACGGGTCACTTCTCGCGCAGCGTGAAGGCCACGCACGAACTGCGCCAGACACAGGTCAGGACAGGTGTGCCAGAGCACGCTCTGATCACTGACGTCAGCACTCGCTGGAACTCCACCTGCGCCATGCTTGAGCGCTTGGTGGAGCAGCAGGCCGCACTCCACGCGTGGCTCTCCGAGCACCGCGGTGCGAGTCAGGTGGGTGAGTTCAACCGGGAGGATTGGCTCACCATCACCCAGACAGTGGAGGTCCTGAAGCCCTTCAAGGACTTCACTGTGGCGGTCTCGTCAGACACGGCGACCCTCGGTCTGGTCATTCCCCTGGTGCACACGCTCCAGAGGAATCTGGCCACCCTTGCAGACCGGGTCGCGCCCCGTGCTGACCTTGTTCCAGCGGTGCGCGCATTAGTGAGAAGGCTGCAGCAGGGCATAGCTGCCAGGCTAACTCCTCTCACTAAGGAAGAGTCATACATGTTGGCGACCATGTGTGACCCGCGCATAAAGGGCACTTTCGCCGAGCGGGACGGGAACCTCACCCAAGCCAGAGACGGGCTCTGCTCTTGGGTGAGGCGCAGGCAGGCCAAGAGGGGACGCCTGTCGACAGGGGGGACGCAAGAGGGGCCCTGCCGTGCGGGTCCCTCTGACGCCCCCTCTGCGCAGGCCCCCCCCGAGGCCACCACCGGAGTGCCGATGGAGATGGAGATGCTCCGGTGGGCCCTCGTCCCCTCTGGGGTCGTGAGGACCGTGAGAGAGGATCCGGCGGAGGCGATGGTCAGGGACTACCTCGCGGAGCCCTGCGAGTCGCTCTCCACCGATCCGCTCAGCTACTGGGCCAGGAAGGAGTCGGTCTGGCCGGACCTCTCCCTCGAGGCGCAGCGGCTGCTCTCATGCCCTCCGACGAGCGTGGAGAGCGAGCGCGTCTTTTCACATGCGGGCGACATTGTCGGCCCACATCGCACTCGCCTTCTCCCATGGAGAGTCGAGCAGTTGACCTTCCTGAAGGTCAACTCTCGCCTCTTCGATTTCTCAGGACTGGACTTCCAGAGTGACTGAGGTGAGCCCAACTTGTGGCCTGCATCCTCTATGAGTCCAATCCTTTGGAATCGCGCTCTCCCCTGTATAAAACCCTGTATATACAGTTAAAACCGGCCAGTAGAGGGAGGGTGGTTAGGAACCAGTGGCAAAGGGAAAACACCCAGCAATTTGAAAGCCCCCCCCCAGGGTATTCAAAACATCTCCCATCACTGAGACATACCCTGTGGGACCAAATTTATTATGAAAAATAATGCCCCAGAAACATGGATTGCTACTGGAGGGAGAAACAGGTTAGATAGGGATTGCTTAGGTGTTTTTATCAGATGAAATCATTGTAAAAAAAATTGTAGAAGAATTGTTGTACTGTTTTTTGAAAGTTGATGTTCTGTTCATGTAAAAAAAAGGAAAAAAAAACCAAAAAAAAAATGTTGTGATTATGTTTTTTAAAAGTTGATTGAATGTTCATGTAAAAAAAAAAAACCCAAAAAAATGTTGTGATTATGTTTTTTAAAAGTTGATGTTCTGTTCATGTAAAAAAAAGGAAAAAAACCCAAAAAAAAATGTTGTGATTATGTTTTTTAAAAGTTGATTGAATGTTCATGTTTAAAAAAAAAAATTTGATGTTAATGTTGGGTTTGCATGGTTGGGGGATGCGGGAAGAGTGGTGGATGGGCACCGGCCAATGATGATCTCTCACAGATGTTCCCAGGTAAATTCTGAGGCTGGTGTGGGGGTGGGGGGAGACCTCTGCAGAACTGCTCCAGAAATACCATTGTCCAGTGCCTTGGAAGTGCCCAGTTCAGCTTTGTGTGTCTGAACTGAAAGCACAGCCACAGGAAATGACATAGGTTCTGCTGGACCCTGTTGCAGTGGTTCCCCCCCATTAAGTCGTTTTATGGAGGGAGAGTTGTATTAGGCTGGTAGTTATTATGATCATCTTCTGTTTCCATGCCCTGTTGTGCCCGCTCACTATGTAACCTGTTGTAATGTTCAAAACTTTACTGTTTGTCCATTTCAAAAAAAAAATTGTGTTTAAGATTCTCTGATGTGTAGTTAATTGTGTTGTGTTGTGCTATGAGGGACAATAAGTGTAATATGTTGTGATTTGTTGACCACTTGTAATTTGAAAATGAGAAAATAAAGGTTTTTTAAACTTAATGATTGTGTGTCTGTGTTCCCTTCTTTGATGGGAGGTTGGTTCCCAGCATAGGGAACAATGGGGCAGGCTGGCCAGCCTGTTCCTGGGGTACTCGGTGTGGGGCAGCTGAGGGTGGTTTTGGTTCTGAGAGGGGCTGAGTGGAGGATTTGGGTCTGTGTGTGGCAGCTGGGGTGGGGGAACTGGGTTTGTGTGGGGCTGTAAGGAGTGGACTATGGGGGATGAGAGCACTGGTCGTCCCTTTTGCCCAAGTAGGCCCCTGCTACTGTCCTGGTGTGGGCTTCCATGCCTCTATCAGTTGCTGGCCCTCCTTTGCCATCTTTTTCAGAAATTTTCCTAGGGCTGCCAAACTCCTGGTTGGGCTTGAGTTCAGGTTAGAGAGAGTAGTTCCCTACAGATAAACTGGATGCTTCCAAGGGCAATCTCTTTAGAGGGCAAATGCGGACCATGGATTCTGGGGGAGATCCCTACTCAGATTTTCCTTTCCACAAGTCCCACCCCCAAATTGCCAGTAACTTCCAAGGCCAGAGTTTGCCACCCCAGAGAGATCCCGTTCCCACCCTCTTAGCCTTGGCATGAAAGTTGTAGCCCCCATGGAACGCTTCCAGGTTCCTGATTCCAAGCCCAATGACACCAATGTAAGACAATCCAGACCTCCATCAAAAATGGATTTTAAGTAGCAGTGGGATTGGGCTGCATTTCAGTCATTCACATATCTGGTTGTGTTCCCAAACATTTAGCTTATGGTTTTTTAAATCAGCGTATGGCACTTAAGGACACTTTTAAATGGTTCTAAAAACATATTTTTATTATGAAGTATTTAATGTGGCATTGATCAAGGGCAGGCCTTTTGGCCAAATGAGCAGTATCAGTACAGTAAAATTTAGACAAAGCTCATAGGAGGAAAAAGCATTCACACTGTGAAGTGGGAAGAAAGTTTCAATTTACATGTACCATGGACTCCGAAAAAGACATGTAAGTGGCATCCAGACCAAATCAGGCCTGCTTTCTCCCTTGAAGATATCAATTGATGATAGTGCTTATGTCACATCATGAGAAGACAAGGTTCACTAGAAAAGACAATAATGCTAAGAAAAATTGAAGGCAGTAGGGAAAAGAAGAATACCCTAGATGTGGTAGATTGACTTCGGTTTGCAATACATGGACAAGGTTTTTGGGATACTGTGGAGCTCAATATAATTCTAAAGTACACCACAAGTGATTTGAATGCATAAAACATACAGACACATACACATAAAATGTATATACCCCCTCCCCACCAAATTAAAGGTTTATCTTATGCCCCGGTTTTCTCCCCCATGGGAACCTAGAGTGGTTTACACATTGCTGTTCTCCCTTGATTTGTTTCACCCTCATCACAACCAGGCTAACAATAGACAGCTGCTCCATGCCTCACATTGGAGTGACTCCACCGATGGCCTTCTTAGTTGTATGAGGGGGTGGAGGGGGGGGGAGGAAGGAAACAACGCACTCCTGCCCACTCTATCTGGGGCCTAGGTTACCAAATTGCTTGGCCTTGGCAAGGAGCCAGTGGTGGGGCGGCACTGGTTCTGGGGCCCCGTCAAGAACATTTGTCCAGGGCCCCAAAATCACCTAGACTGCCTCTGGAAAACACAACACAATTGTTTACTTAGGCTGAGCCAAGAACATCCATCAAGCCTACAAGGCACAGAATCAGAGTCTGCCAGATTCTAGACCAACTCTCTAGCCATTGCACTACAGTGGATATCTAAAAATTGTTCATACCCCCACCAGCAACTTGAACATTTTTCTCCAAAAGGCACACAACTTGGCTGGGTCTCAAAAAGGACTATGATGCATGGGCCTGTCAATGCATACTGGTACTAAGGCTCTGGCCGGGGGGAGGGGGGCATTGTGCCAATGCCACCCTGGCTTTGGAAGGGGACAGTAAAATAGAAGAAATAATCTAGTTTCAGTGCCTCCCCCCCTTCTCTCTCTCTCTCTCTCTCTCTATAATGTGAGTGAAAACATTACTATACCATCACTGAAGCCTACAGGATACTTAGGGTCTGTTCACACACGCATGATCATTTAATGGCAATGCTCTGGCATGATGATGTCTGTTCTAGGAAGTGATGTGATCATCACACAAGGCTGGGGAGCACGCACAATTCACAGCAGGCAGATTTGGGCCACAAGGGATCCTGCTTTGGCCTGCAGGGCCCAAATCAGCCCACTGCAAAGCACAGGCATACTCTCAGGGCAGCAAGATGACATCAGTGACATCACGGCAGCAGCCCCTGGAGCGTACCTTGAAGGCTCATTCACTGACTTTCCCCCTTCGGGGTGATAGGTGAGAGTGGGGGATCCCCCACCAAGGGGAAACGGATCCCTAATTGTGTCTGAGGTTGTGGAAATCAAATGGGTCATATTGCTTCTGTCTTTGAGGGACTTACATGCACATTATATTTAACTCCAGATTTCTTGATTGTCAAGGAATGCATGTGGTGGGGGGTGGGGGGAAGGGTGGGAGAAGGGCCCCTGAGGGTGATGGTGGCATTTGGCATGCAAAATGCCACCCCTGGCAAGACAAGCCTCTCCCAGCTGTCAGTGGTAGAGATGAGAGCAGAGCACCCACTTGGGGAGGCCATGAAATGGCCCCCCCAAGTGGGAGCAGGCTGAGCCTTGGTGGGGGGATGGGAGGAAGGGTGGGAGAAGGGCCCCAGAGGGTTGGGGGGGGATTTTGTTGCAGTGGTTCCCCCCCATTAAGTCATGTTATGGAGGGAGAGTTGTATTAGGCTGGTAGTTATTATGATCATCTTCTGTTTCCATGCCCTGTTGTGCCCGCTCACTATGTGACCTGTTGTAATGTTCAAAACTTTACTGTTTGTCCATTTCAAAAAAAAAATTGTGTTTAAGATTCTCTGATGTGTAGTTAATTGTGTTGTGTTGTGCTATGAGGGACAATAAGTGTAATATGTTGTGATTTGTTGACCACTTGTAATTTGAAAATGAGAAAATAAAGGTTTTTTAAACTTAATGATTGTGTGTCTGTGTTCCCTTCTTTGATGGGAGGTTGGTTCCCAGCATAGGGAACAATGGGGCAGGCTGGCCAGCCTTCTCTGCGGGTGGTGGGGGGGTCAGGGGGGTGGTTGTCTGTGTGCCAGGGCAGGTGCTCTTTCCCAGGGACGATTTGGCACTGCCACCATTGTGGCACCCCTTGTCTGTGCAGAACTGCCCTGGGAAAGAGAGTTTAGGGGTTCCCAAAAGGGGAGGGCAGGCCAGCCTGTTCCTGGGGTTATGGTGGGTGTGGGGCAGGTGGGGGTTGATTTGGGTCTGTGAGGGGCTACTGGGGGGATTTGGGTCTGTGTGTGGCAGCTGGGGGGGAATTGGGTTTGTGTGGGGCTGTGAAGGGTGGACTTTAGGGGCTGAGAGCACCTACTTGGGGAGGCCATGAAATGGCCCCCCCAAGTGGGAGCAGGCTGAGCCTTGGTGGGGGGTGGGAGGAGGGGTGGGAGAAGGGCCCCAGAGGGTTGGGGGGCATTTTGCATGCAAAATGCCACCCCTGGCAACACAAGCCTCCCCCAGCTGTCAGTGGTAGAGATGAGAGCAGAGCACCCACTTGGGGAGGCCATGAAATGGCCCCCCCCCAAGTGGGAGCAGGCTGAGCCTTGGTGGGGGGTGGGAGGAGGGGTGGGAGAAGGGCCCCTGAGGGCTGGGGGGCATTTTGCATGCAAAATGCCACCCCTGGCAAAGGAAGGAAATAATGAAGAAAGATCAGCAGCAGCATGCTAACAATATGCTGCTCCTTTGCTTTCTTATGGGGAGGATGGGGGGACCTGCTTTGGGGTGCCATAACATGGCCCCCCAAAGTCCAATCTGTCTGAAACTTGGGTAGTTGTTAGAGAAGGGTTAGAGGAAGGTCCCCACCAATTTTGGGCTTATTTGGTGGGAAAATGCCTCCTCCAGGCGTCCTGAAAGACGGAGGCATTTTCCCAGCAAAAAAACCCGAAAGAATCCCGAAAGAATGCCGAAATAATGCCGAATCCCGAATCCCGAAAGAGATTCTTGTTTCGGCTTTCGGCTAATGCCGGTAGAGAATCTTGTTTCGGGTAATCCCGAAACAAGAAAGCCGAAAGTTTTTTCCTTGCACACCCCTAGTTACAATACATAGGGAAGCATTCTGAACCTGACATTTCTGCCCTCCCTAAAACGCCCCCCCCCCCGCGGTTTATGCGGATAGCGAGTATGAAATGCTTTTACTAGTCTAGGAGCATGAACATGTACAGAGTTCACCCATTCATCAAACCCAGAGTCAAAGTCTTTCCATCTGATAAGATAAAACAGCTGATTTGAAGTGTGTAGAATCTAAAATTTGCTGCACTTCGTAATGGGTCTGATCATCAATCAAAGTAGGGATAGGAGGGGCACGGGTGTGCCATTGATTTGCTGGGGGAACTTTTTTTAAGAGGCTGACATGGAATGTATCATGTACATGGCGTAGGTTCTTTGGTAAATCCAGGGCTACAGTCACTTTATTGATTACTTTACGAACAGGAAAAGGCCCCAGAAATTTCAATGCTAGTTTTTGGCTGGTTTGGGTAACTTTCAAATTTTTTGTAGATAAATAAACAAGATCTCAAGGTTGTAAGTCCCATTCGGCCACACAATGGCGATCAGCATACTTTTTGTAATCCTGTTTGGCTTTTTCGAGATGTTGTTTAATTAGAGTCCATTGCTGAGCTGCTTCCCCCCACCATTCGGAAACATCTCTGGACGCTGAAGTAGGAGGGGGGAGCGCTTCAAACGGGAAGGGTTTGAAGTGGAAGCCATATACTACTTTGAAGGGTGTTTCTCCAGTCGAGGCATGTATGCTGTTATTGTATGAGAATTCTGCTAAAGGAAGTAAATCGATCCAGTTGTCTTGTTGAAAATTGATATAACAGCGGAGGAACTGTTCTAATATTTGATTAGTTTTTTCGGACTGTCCGTCGGTTTGAGGATGATGACTGGAACTTAAACCTTGCTCAATTCCCATAATTTGTAGAAGCTCCCGCCAGAAGTTGGCAACGAATTGTCCGCTGCGGTCCGAAATCACGTTTGATGGAAAAGAATGTAATTTAACAATGTGTTTTAGGAAGATATCTGCTAGCTTTCGGGCCAAGGGTATAGTGGTGCAAGGTATGAAATGAGCTTGCTTGAAGAATAAATCCACTACAACCAAAATGCAAGTGTGGCCCTTGGAGGGGGGAAGATCTGTGATAAAATCCATGGATATGGTTTCCCATGGTCTGTTCGGCGTTTCTAAAGGTTGCAAAAGTCCGGGCAGTTTGCCTTTGCGTGATTTGGCACTGAGACAGATGGGGCATGACGCTATATATTGGGAAATGTCTTTGCGCATGCCTGGCCACCAGAATTGCCGTTGCACTAGATGGAGTGTTTTTAAGTACCCATAGTGGCCAGCCATAGGGGCGTCGTGACAGCGATGCAACACTTCTTTTCTTAAACTGTTGGGTACATAAAAGCGGTCCCCCCAAAGCCACTCTCCTTGTTCGGATTGTTGTAACTTTTCCTTGGGTACATTTCCCCCCTCCTTTTCCACTTCAACCTTCAGTTTTTGTCTCCACCCTTGGTCTGGTTGAGGAGGGTGGGTGGCGCGACTGCGCGTTGTAACCACTCCCCCTAATTGCGTAGGTGAAAAGACAGTGTCTATGGTCTCCTCCCTCTTGCTATTATGTTGAGGCATGCGCGATAGGGCATCGGCAAGGAAGTTAGTTTTGCCGGGCAAAAAGTTCAAAGTGAAGTTGAATTTAGAAAAGTACTCTGCCCATCGCAATTGTTTGGCATTTAGCCTTCGCGGACTGCATAGGGCTTCTAAATTCTTGTGATCCGTCCAGACCTCAAACGGATGACGGGCTCCCTCTAGCCAATGTCTCCAGGTGGAGAGCGCCGCCTTTACAGCAAAGGCTTCTTTTTCCCAAACATTCCAATTTCTTTCAGGTTCAGAAAATTTGCGGGATAGGAAGGCACAGGGTTTAAGCACCTCGTCCTCCCCTCGCTGCAAGAGGACGCCTCCAATCGCCGTATCGCTGGCATCTACTTGCACTACAAATGGCCGATTTTCGTCAGGGTGCTATAGAACTGGTTTGGAGATAAATTGGGTTTTGAGCTGATTGAATGCTGCTTGGCATTGGGGTGTCCATGACAATTTAGTGCTTGGTTTTTTAGCTTGTTCCCCTTTGTCTTTGGTTTTTAATAGTTCAGTCAGGGGAAGTGTTATTTGAGCAAAGTTTGCTATAAACTCTCTATAAAAATTGGCAAACCCTAGAAAGGATTGTAGTTCCTTGCGCGTAGTGGGGGTTTGCCATTCTTGGACAGCTTGCACTTTGCTCGGGTCCATTTTTAGACCATCCTTGGAGATACAATATCCCAGATAGGTGAGTTCCGTCTTGTGAAACTCACATTTGGATAGTTTAATGGGCAATTTGTTACACATTAGAGTAGTTAAGACTTTTTTCACCAGTTCTACATGTTCTTCTTCAGATTCTGAATAAATTAAGACGTCATCTAGATACACCACTACTCCTTTGTACAAAAAGTCATGCAATACTTCATTGATCATGAACATGAAAACCAAAGGGGCCCCGGCCAGGCCAAAAGGCATAACTAAGTATTCGTATTGGCCAAGGGGCATACTAAACGCGGTTTCCCATTCATCGCCTTCTCTTATACGAACGTGGAAGTAAGCATCTTTTAAATCCAATTTCGTAAAGATCTTACCTTGTGCCACGACGTTGAGTAGATCTCGGATGAGAGGGATGGGGTAGGCGTTGCTGGAGGAAACTGCATTAAGTCCTCGAAAGTCTGTGCACGGTCTCAATCCCCCATCCTTTTTTTGACAAATAGTACTGGAGCAGCATGCGGGCTATTTGCGGGTTGGATGAATCCTCTTTGAAGATTGGTGTCAATGAATCTGCGGAGCTCCTCTCGCTCATTTGGGCTCATAGGATACAGTCTGCCCTTAGGTAAAGATGCCCCCGGTAAAATTTCTACGGCGCAGTCCGTCCTCCAGTGGGGAGTTAAGGAGTTGGCTTCTTCTTCGGTGAAGGCTTGGACATAAGCTCTATATTGTTTAGGTATTTGGTTAAGTTCTTCTTGAGTTAACAGGGCTTGTTCAATGAGAGTAGGGTTTTTGCCCCAGTTTTGATTCCAACGATGGTTTGCACATTTCTCATGGGAAAATGTAATGCTTCCTGCTTTCCAGTCTATATAGGGGTTGTGATTCCACAACCATTTGCTTCCCAATATTAAAGGATACTTTGCTGTAGTACTAATTACGAATGATCTCGTCTCCCAATGTTGTCCCATACCTGTAATGACCGGTATGGTTTCGGTAGTGACCGGATTCATATTAGTGCCATCCATTTGTTCAAAAATGACAGGAGTTTCCAGTTCTTTTACAGGGAGTACTAGTCCATTTACTAAGGCTGGTGCAATAATGTCTCTAGAGCAGCCCGAGTCTATTAGGGCTTGTACACGAATATGTGTTTTTCTTTCTGGGTTAACTAACGTTACTGGTATGAATAATATGGACCCATGAGGTCTTTCCGGAGTTGGAACTGACTTGTTTTTGATCTGCCGCTTGGGTCCTTTTACGACAGATCCATCTCGTTTCCTGAGGTGGGACTTTCAGGGTTTTCCTCTCCGATTAGAGCTGTTGAATCATAGTCCATAATTTCTTCGAGCTCTAAGCCTTTTTCGGGAGGATTTCTGCGGAAAGTCCCTCTGCCTCTTGACGCTCTGGGAGCAGGTGTCGGGCGGGCTGGCATGGGCTGAGAGGTGGGGGCTGGACGTCTTGGTAGGAATGGAGTTCTTTGCACAGGCCGGAATGGACATTGTGCCGCAAAGTGACCGCTTTGGCCACACTGTAGACACAATCCTTGTTGCCATCTAGCATTTCTCGCTCCCCTAGTTGCATATCCAGCACCCTTGCTCCCTCTCACAAGTACAGATGAGCGCCGGTGCCCAGTGGTTTGTTGCTGTTCAACCAAGCGTACTTCTTGCATACGATTTTCCACCTCACAAGCTAACTGAATCCACCCCAAAAGTGTGGGGGGATTATCTTGCATCAGGGCCCTGTCCAATAGTTTGGGATTCATGCCCTGTTTGAACAGAATTATTTTGGTGGACTCCTCACACCTTGGACATTTGGCGGCCAGCTGTCGGAATTTTGTAACATAGTCTCTAGCCGACATGCTGCCTTGTCTAATAGACTGTAATTCTGTTCGAGCTCTACTTTCTTCCAAAGGATCTTCGTATTGGGCGCAGAGCGCATCTACAAGACCTTGTAATGTGTTTAATTCAGGGGCCCCCAATTCGTAAAGGGCTACATACCATTCTGCTGCTTTTCCTTGTAGGCGAGACCCCAAGTGTTCGATTTGGCTGGCTTTGTCTCCGAACAAATGTTCCCAACGGTTAAAGAATTGTAAAGCTTGTACTTGGAAAAATCCTAGTTTGGATGGGTCTCCGTCGAATGTGGCTTCCAGTTTTACCCACCCCATTGGCAATTCCGGGTGTCTGGCTACCGGTGCAGGCCGTGGGTAATATTCTATAGGCACTGGTTGGAGTCCCCCATCTGGGTACTGTGGATGAGGCTGTACCGGGGGAGGTTGTATCGGAGGTTGCTGGGGTCCCCCCAGGAGGTGGCGGAGTTCCCCTCGGCTCTTCTCGCGGTGGTTCCCCTCCTCCAGCTATTTCCTCATCCTCCTCTTCTTCTTCTTCGCTGGTGTCGGTCGACTGTTCATCGACTGGCCCTGGTGTGGGGTTCAGTGGCTGTACAGGTTGTTGCAAATCGTCAGCTAACGGGAGTGGTTGATTGAGTACCCCCGTTTCTGTCCGCAGAATAATGCTTTGTAAAGTTGACAAGCCTTTGATTCGTAACAAAATGTCAGAACTGTGGCTAGATAATAGTTGTATCCAGACTACCTTCTGCAATCAGACAAGAGTCCGTTGTTTTCAAAAGATTTACTGAAAGAAGCAACCATTATAGTCCACTGGCCCAGATACAATATCTGGGCTGGTACACGTGTATTGTTACAAATGAAAGGCAAAGAATACAGTACAAAGTATTAAGACTCAGTAGGCCCAGCCTCCCCCCATAGTTCTCAAAACAATCCCTTTGAAGCTGAGAAAGTGAAAGTTTCCCAGGACTGGAAAAGCTGTAGTCAAAACATTCCTCTTGAGAGAGATAGCTGCTAGGGAACATCTTGGCACCTGTGAAGAAAGCACTCAGAACACTCAGAGAATTAAAATGGAGTTTCTTTGGTTACAATACATAGGGAAGCATTCTGAAC
Source organism: Eublepharis macularius (assembly GCF_028583425.1). Taxonomy (NCBI): domain Eukaryota; kingdom Metazoa; phylum Chordata; class Lepidosauria; order Squamata; family Eublepharidae; genus Eublepharis; species Eublepharis macularius. The sequence continues at coordinate 175,023,780 of NC_072791.1, read as the reverse complement.
CTGACAGTCACTGCCTTTCAGCCTAACTTACCACAACACTTACCCCACCCTATTTAATCACGCCTGCCATTGTCATCCACCGGCTATTATCATTCAGCTTCTGTAATCACTCCACTCTCCAAGATATAAGGACAAATGGACTCACAGTCTAGCTGTATCTGAAGAAGTGAGCTGTGGCTCATACCCTACCACTAATGGGTGCTACTGGACTCTTGCTATTTACCACAACACTGTTGTGAGAATAAAATGGAGGAGAGAACTATTATGTATGCTGCTCCTAGAGGAAAACCGGGATAAACTCAACAAAAGTTCCTGATTTCATGATTAGTTCCATCCCTATATAGGTGCAGTTAGAAACCAAAGCTAAGCTAGGATTTCTGCATGGCTGTCAACCATAACATTGGAGGGAGGGATCTCAGTGCAGTGTTGTATCCACACATGGTTGGATGCTATGCTATTGTGGTGTTATAGCAATCATTTGTAACCAGATTTTCCTGTGTGGACAAAACAATCCTGTGGTGAATTATTGCTACAGCATAATGAGAGTGCAACCATGTGTGAATCTAGCTCAGTTCTGCCTCTTCTTCTTCATCAATACCAATGTTCACCCATTGCCCGTAGGAGCTGGACACCCCTGGGCTAGAGAATACATGTAAAAATGGATCTATTGTACTTTTTAATTCTCAGTTAAAGAACAAGCACAAGGGATATATAGCAAACTACAAAGCAATCTTAGATCAGTTCTGACCATGCCCCTGATCTTGCTGCTACTGCAGTCATCAGCACAGCAAGATGCTCTGTTCCCCTCCTCAGAATTTTGAAGCTTGGTATCCAGCTGTTCAAAACACCTCTGAAAGCTGACCTCCTGTGCCTTGTTCCTACTTTTTCAGTGAAATCTCAGTTATATGTGACCAGTTAAGTGACAGCAAGAAAAAAAACTCCTCCCATCTTCCACAGCACTTTGGAGCTGAAAGCCGAGCAAAAGACAACTAGAAGGAGCTTTAAAATGGCCTTGTGAATTGGCGGCCCATTACATGCAATAAACATGGCACTTGCACTAGTAGGCAGAGAAGTTTCTAATTTGAATTTACTTATTTTTAAAATTATCAGTTTTCAAAGTTAAATTGAAAGCTGATTGTACACAGAAGTTATAAACGTCAGCCTGTTTAAAATCAAAAAGAGTCCAGTATACAGTCTCTGTATCAGGCATCTGACGAAGAGAACTTGATTCTCGAAAGCTTATGCTAAAATAAAATTGGTTAATCTTAAAGGTGCTACTGGACTCTTTTTGATTTTGCTACCACAGACTAACACGGCTAACTTCTCTGCAGCCTGTTTAAAAGTAACCACTTTTTAACCTCTGGACTGGCCTATTCGAGTGGAAATAGCAGGTGGCTTTGTTTGCCACCTTCAGGAACACATGTAAGACTGTTTTGTTCTAGAGAAAATTTGGTGGAGGATGAACAGTTTGGGCAAGTATTTTTAACTGTGTATATCGCTTTTTTAATTGGGTGCTTTAATGTTGTACTAAGTACTGCTTTTAATGCTAATGATGCTCCTAATGTTTGTTTCCCTGTAGATTTTCCTGTTCTGTTTAGCTGCCTTGAGTTTGCAGAGGTGAGGTATAAATATTTTAAACAAATTAAATAAACTACATTTCTATGCTATTTACATAGACTGGATGGTTGAAGCAGAGTCGGTTGAAGTTAAATCCCACAAAGACGGAAGTCCTGCATGTGGGTCTGGGGGCCATGGGCATGGGACTCCGGCTCCCCACTCTTTTTTAAAAAATTTTTATTGGTGAGTACATAAATTTTTCATACATAAATTCCCCATACTACCTAAATTATAACAACCCCCACCCTTCCCCCCTCCTTATTGACTTCCAACAGCTTTCCAACCCTTAACCCATCTTATCATTTAAATTATTTTTAACTATATTCTTCTAAATCTTATATCTATTGTATCCCTTATTCTAAGCATGTTCAAATTATTCTATATCTCAGATTCTCTAATAAGACCATTCTATTCCTAACTGTTTAACCTATCTGTTCTTAATACAATCTTCTTAATAATAGTATTAGCTTAGATTAATTAATAACTAAATTTCCCCATTAATGGTAAAGTTACTTCTCTCTCCCCTTTATAAAATCACAAATTAATAATTCTCAAACTGCCACAGTCCTCCTTTTACATCCCATTTTTTTTCTAGATATTTTCAGTTTCCCCCAGTCTGCAAAATATTCTCCTGGATCCAGATCTTTCAGTTTTTTTGTCATTTTGTCCATTTCTGCCATGTACAACAATTTGTAAATCCAATCTTCTATAGTTGGTATTTCTTGCACTTTCCATTTCGGCCGGCTCCCCACTCTTGATGGAGTGCCACTTGTGCCGGTTTCGAGAGTTAGGAGCCTGGGGGTGATCCTGGATGCCTCCCTGACTATGGAGGCACAGGTTGCAGTAGTTGCCTGGTCTTCATTTTTCTATCTAAGACACACATACAAGACCTATACTATGCCAGCTGCACTGGTTACCAGTTGAGTACCGTGTCCGGGTCAAGGTTTTGGTGTTGACCTATAAAGCCCTATGTGGACTGGGCCCAGCATATCTGCAGGACCGCCTCTCCCCATATGTACCCCAGAGGATGCTTTTATAATCGCCATCTGAAGAGAAGCTGTATTTTATAAAGTTGTTTTAATGTTTTTTGTATATAATGTTATTTGTATACTGTTTTAATGTTTTCTGTATGCTGTTTTATCTGTTTTTAACTGTATTTATGTAAATTGAAATGTTGTACTCTGCCCTGAGCCCGTCTGGTGGGGAGGGCAGACTAAAAATCTAATATAATAAATAAATAAATAAAATACATGTTTAAGTTATTCCATAGCTGCTTCTCAATAAAATATAGGCTCTGCTTCTCCCCCCGCCCCCGCATACTCCCCACCTCCAGAAAAATGTGTGGTTTTGGTTTCAGTTTTTTAAAAAACCCATCAGTTCTTATAGCGATATACTGCTATAAAAGGATGGTGCCATGGACGCGTTAATTGTGCTTTGTGGCACATCGCCATAACCCCAACAAACAGAATTTTAGATTCTAATTGGTAGTCAAGGTTTGTTTGTTTTTTCCTGAACTCATGCCTAAACAGTATATGTTAAAATAAAAAAAGGGGCTGGTGCTGTGATGCCACAAATGATGACATTAATAATGACAGCACCCTCACTTGAAAAGCCTGATTATTTAAGGCACATCTGGAAGAAAATAAACCAACTCCACAACTGGAAAAATGCAGAGGGAGGGAAGACACGCAGAAGGTCCACGTCCAAAATGATTCTAATACTTGTGCTAAAAAAATCAGGAATAAGTCAAGCATGTGGAAAATCCCTGGGAGAACTTTAGAAAAAAGAAATAGAAGAAAAAGTACATTCCATTGCCATCATCACTAAAAGCACGTACAGGTGTAATCCATGTAGCAACTCATCAGAATGAATGCACAATAAAGCTTAAGCCCTTTGGTAGGCTAAAACAGCATCCTTCCTGTGGCATTTTGTTCTACCACATGGAATTCATAGCTTACGTGCTGAAAAAGTCAGTAAAATAATTTATGTTGCTATTAAATGACCTTCATGCTAGATGCTGCAGCCTCAGCATGTTAACTGTATTTACCATCCAAGATACAGAACTGAGTCTGTCTTCTCTGACAAGAAAGCAATAAAGTTACAGTGAAATAGAAGTAAATCATAGAGGTTTTCTTTAAAAAAAATTATCTGGTCAAAACCTCACTGGTTAGGCTCCCCATCACATTTTTACATTATATTTAATTTAGCAGGATAAATCAGTTTAGCATTTGTTGATGAATAGGATTTTCTAAGAACCCATACAAGTTTAGCAAATGCTCTAAAAATTCACTATTAAATGACAGGTGTTAAAATATGTGTTCAATAGTATGCATTTTCACATTGCAAGGAGGAAAAGAGTACAGATGTGGAAAAAAATAAATGCTCCATTTTTAATCTTCCTCAGCAGAGATGAAGTGGATGGTAGTCATTGAAAAACTGTCTAGAGGGAAGCACTTTAAAGTTTAGGGCTCAAAAAAATGAACTGGAAGTTGTAAGACAGCCTCAGTACTCTTGCTTGGTAAAGAAATACGGTTATGTCGACATCTGTAGTCTTTTTCAGTCATTCACAGGTATTAAGATGCTACCAACTGAAGTGGGTGTGCTACCTTCAATCCTCCTGATAGGTGTGGTCACCATGTTGTGTAAAGAGAAGCAACATGTGAATTGATGACTGGATTTTTCAGGGTTCACATTCATGTGTGTTGCGCTTGTTCATTCATGCAACATGATGAGCATGTATGTGAGGAGGACCCAGGCAGCATATGCTGCTGTGACGCACAGTTGGCTCCCAATGTGCATTACTGAAACATATGAAAAGCACTTATGAAAACAGGGACTCCTAAGCAGAATAGTATCTGGTCTTGTGGTTTCTTGATCATCAGTTCCATGATTTACCCTTCATTATGATAGTGCTGTCTGTCAACTGGACCCCTCTGCCCTTTTCTTTTGCCTTCTGTATATCAAAGTGGCTCTTCCATCTCAACCGGAAACAGCCACTCATTTATTCACCTATTGCATCTGACCAGCAACTCACTTTTGCTATTCAGAGACTGGTTAAAGGACTAGTCAAGAGGAGAAATGTACCTGGGCAACATAAATTGGTGAGGAAGATACATGTTCCATCTCAGAAAGTGTTTAATCTAGGAGTAGGATTTGCTCTCGAGCAAAAAGTCCACCTTGCAGGCAGTATTCCCTTCAGGACTCTGGCCCACTCCCATTAATAAAAAAATGGTAAAGGTGCAAGCACTGAGTCATTACTGACCCATGGGGGACATTGCATCATGATGTTTTCTTGGCAGACTTTTTGTTACGTGGTGGTTTGCCATTGCCTTCCCCAGTCATCTACACTTTACCCCCAGGAAACTGGGCACTCATTTTACTGACCTCGGAAGGATGGAAGGCTGAGTCAACTTGAAGCTGGCTTCCGCCAGGATTGAACTCAGGTCGTGGGCACCACCTCCACTAATAGCCATCTTTTTCTGCCCACTGTCTTCATCTTCCTGTCCTTCCCTCCCGCTGACATCCTCTAACTGGGGAAACTATGCAGTGCCAGCTTAGCTTGATCCAGTTGCATGGTGGAAAACCTCACTTTCCCTTGTATCTACTCCTCACACTATTTCCTCTTTTCCTTCTCTTGACACCCCCATAACTTCACCTTTCCCTACTCCTTTCTCTCCTTTCCACCTACCCACCAACAGACCTAACTTTTATCTACCCTTCCATCTTCAGTTATATTTATTTACTCATTTATGTCCTTCTTCTTTCCACAATGAGGACTCAAAGCAACTTACATGATTCTCCTCTCCTCTATTTTATGCTCACAACAACCCTGTGAGGTAGTCTAGGCTGAGACTGTGTGACTGGCCCAAAATCACTCAGTGAGCTTCCACTGCAGAGTGGGGATATGAGCCTGGGTCTCCCAAATCCTACTTTGAAATCAAACCACTACACTGGCTTTCATAGGGTCGCTGCTGTTGAACAGTAGCAGGCAGCCGAGCATGAATGAGTCATGCAAGTCTTGTGGTAGCAAGTTGCCCACTGGCTGATTCCAGTGAGTCCTCCCTGAAAAGCCAAAATAGCCCTTTCAATCCCCCTGCCTTTTCCTGAGGGAAACGAAGGATTGACTAGTGTTGTAGTTACCTAGCAATTGCCACTGAGGGCAACTTTTTTCTTAAAGCTATAGGCACTCCTGTTATAATTTTGGGAGGGTTTACCTACCACATGCATTTTTAACAGATTTTTCTACAAACCTGGGACTTTTCTCATGTTTGTAGTAAGATCTGTCTGGGCTGTTCATGGCCCCAGTCTGTTTAATGTTGAGAAGTATATATATATATATATATTGATCTATTTTATGCTTGTAACAAGCCATGTAGATTAGCCTTTTTATATGTTCTGCTCAAGCTCAGCAAGCACTTTGAGGTGATTATGAATAGTCCTGTGGTATTGAAATGGCATGGACAACCCCTTGCACCTGGGTCAGAGCTCTACAGTGCATTTGATGTTCATGCAGGGTTTGCTTCTCTATTCATTTCCATAGAGAATGCATAGTTTTGCACGTATCTTTCAACAGTCAGCTGCCATTGAATCCATTACAATTCCAGCTGTGGGAAAACCCTTGCAGTCAAAAAGGGATGTTTTCTATGTGTGTGCCAAAGCTCCCACTGAATTGCTAGACAAAAGTATGTACTGGGGATATATTTAGACATGTTTGTTTAGGTTTGGCTTGTTTTGTGAATTAAGAAATCAGTTTGGATTCTTTAATATTACTAAATCAAATGTTCAGATTTGGTTGGGGGTAAAGTTTACATGTCAAAGTGCAGACTGAGGATGGAAAATCTTGTCTGCTGTCAGCGTATTCCTTTGCACTGTAGTACAATGTACATTTGCAATCCTTTCGTTCATGCCCATTTTCAGAAGGGGAAAAGGGTATGCTCAGATCTGATGCTGATGAGATGTTATCCAGCTGCACGATCTTGGTATATAAATCATATTCTATTTGGCCTTCCAATCTAGTTATTCATATGCTGAGAGAAAGCAGGAAGGACCTGGTGAGCCATGAATTCCAAACCTTTGGGGAGGAAAACTTGTTTCCCTGAGCAATACAGATACAGGATGAATAAAAAAAAAGGAATCTATTTTCCTGGGTGACTTCTTCTGCACCCTTCCCCCATAATAGAGCAGAAACAAAAAAAATAAAGAACTCCTTTGCTTAATGTTATTGCTTTAAAATCCATTTGTGATCTGTTTATATGTTTCTGTGCAGGATGAATAACAGGAATCAGTAAAAACTGAACCAGTGGGACATAAAAGATAACAAAATGCTATCAAACATTCTCTGGATGCAATCCACTCTCAGGCAGCTTGGCTAAGCATCATTGTTACTCAACCTGACAGTAATTGGTGGGTTACATTCTTCCACTTTCTCATTATTACTTGTCTGGGATTCAAAACATTCTGAATTAATCTGTATGGGTCATTGAATAAACCTCACAGCATCTTACTAAAATACTTACAGTGCAATCCTTAACAGATTCAGAGGAGTTAGCCATGTTAGTCTGTAGTTGCAAAATGGTAAAAAGTCCAGAAGCACCTTTAGTCTTAAAGGTGATCCTCAGCAGAGTTACTCCAGTCTAAATGCATTGATTTCAGTGGGCTTAGACTGGGTAATTCTTCTTAGGATTTCACTGTTAGACATTAGTCTTTTCATTGGACCTAGATTGGAACTCAGTACCTGAATCAAAGATTTCTAAATTCACTGACCAGTATTAATTCTTCCCCAAAGCTACTCCTGATATTATATGGCTTATTCATAATGACATCATTTTGCTACTGCAGCAGATACACAGTGGGGTATTAGGATCCCTTCAAGGCTAGTATCTGCCTGCTGGTTTTTGCTTCCAGCAAATTCCTTGGCAATGCACATTTGCAGTCCTCAGGTCAACCCTGTTTTCAGAGGTGATTAGACTGTAACTCCTTGCTCTTTTCCTGAAAAAGGAGAGGATCTCTGCCACTGGATAACTACAGGGAGATAGTTTAAAGAAAGGAATAGAACTGGAGTTCATTTATGGAAAATTCACGGGAGAAGACATAGATCTGAAGTATTGTGGAAGTGGTTTGCTTTGGGGATATTTGTTAATTAATGTAGCAAATTTGCACAGATAGGAAAAAGTGGAATCACATGTAGTGAAACACTCTTCAAGCCAATATTATTGAAGGTGATTCACATTCACTTGCATTTTTGTAGTAGCAGAATAAAAATAGAAACCTAATTTTATCTCTCTACAGAGCCACAAAGATCACTCCTCAGAGGTATTGTCGAAGGCTTTCACGGCCGGAGAACGATGGTTGTTGGGGGTTTTCCGGGCTGTCTTGCCGTGGTCTTGGCATTGTAGTTCCTGACGTTTCGCCAGCAGCTGTGGCTGGCATCTTCAGAGGTGTAGCACCAAAAGACAGAGATCTCTCAGTGTCACAGTGTGGAAAAGATGTAGGTCATTTGTATCTACTCAGGAGGGGTGGGGTTGAGCTGAGTCATTCTGTAAGAGTTTCCCAGGGTGTGGAATGCTAATGGCGGGAGGCTTCACTGTATCCTGAGGCGGTTCTTTTGCATATGGATTGGTGCTTGATGTGCTAATCTTCTCTGCAGGGCTATTGTCGGGTGTGGAGTGTTTTGTTGGCCTGGTGTTTTTCAGAACTGGAGCCCATGCTCTGTTCATTCTTAAGGTTTCTTAAGAATGTTCATTCTTAAGGTTTCTTAAGAATGAACAGAGCATGGGCTCCAGTTCTGAAAAACACCAGGCCAACAAAACACTCCACACCCGACAATAGCCCTGCAGAGAAGATTAGCACATCAAGCACCAATCCATATGCAAAAGAACCGCCTCAGGATACAGTGAAGCCTCCCGCCATTAGCATTCCACACCCTGGGAAACTCTTACAGAATGACTCAGCTCAACCCCACCCCTCCTGAGTAGATACAAATGACCTACATCTTTTCCACACTGTGACACTGAGAGATCTCTGTCTTTTGGTGCTACACCTCTGAAGATGCCAGCCACAGCTGCTGGCGAAACGTCAGGAACTACAATGCCAAGACCACGGCAAGACAGCCCGGAAAAACCCCCAACAACCATCATACTCCTCAGAGGGTTTGTTAATTTCTTCTTGGCCTCTCCAAAGGGAAGGTGAAATTGACAGAGCCTTCAGAGGCAAAGATGAAATTAACAACGCCTCTAAGGAGTGATCTCTGTGGGCTCTGTCTTTTTAAACTGCCTTCCTGTAGAGAAGTGAAATTGACAGAGCCTTTGGCTCTGTCTTTTTAAACTATGCTTCCCTTCGCTTGAGTGTTTTTGTGTAAAATGTCTCGTGGAAAGAGACTCTAAGATATCTCATGTAGAAAGACTCTAAAAGAACTGAACTGAAAGCATAAAACAAGGTTCTCAATATAGTTAGGAAAAATGGTACAAAATGACAGTATATCAATTACTTATCCTGAGGGAAAAATACACATGCTCAAAATTGTTATTGGTGGATTAATACAACATATCCACATTTGATGTAATCCAAGGCAGTTTTTTATGTTTGTTTTTTAGGGCAAAGACTATATTTCAAACTGTTGGAATAGAAGCAACTCAGTATGCTTTCACACTTGGCACGAGAACCTGACTTTGTATATGTACAATGCCTCTCTTTTTTTCTGAGTTAGAAGCCTCTATCTGATTCCTCCTTCTCTTTATGTGCCTTTGTTCTCTCTCTCCTTGTGGCCTTGTACTTGGCAAGATGGTTTTGTAGAGGTCTCCTTTCTAAGGCGTTATCCTTGTATATGTTTATGATTTTGTCATAAGTAACTTTGCAGTGTATGACTAGATGTACTTTAAAACAACGGACAATATGCAATGGATTTGTCACTCTTCAGTGCAAAGACCAGTGTTTTCATCCAGATTGACTCTTTCCTTCTCTATTGTTCCCTTTTCAATTTCTGTCTGTCCATCTCATTTTTATCCTACAATTCTTCCAAGCAGCTCCTGATTCTTCCTGTGTCCCTTTTATCTTCAGAACCACCCTACTGGGCAGGTTGTTCTCAAAACCCCTTGACCACTTCTCCAACCCAACAGGAACTTGTTCTGGGACTACTGCAGTGTGTGGTTACAACTGTTGAAATAAAATATCCCCTTCTTTGAAGGGTTAATTGCAAATTTTGCTTGCCCAGAATTGAGTTCTACACGACACCCCAAAGCATCGTTTGTTTTTACTTACTGAATTAAATGCTAATGAGCCCATTTTCTTCAATAGAGTAACTGCTGACCTTTACCTGAGCGAGGTCTACTGTGTATACAGAAGTTGGAAACAATTTGCTTGACTCATCATTTCCCTCCATCGGAATACAATCATGTTAAACAGAACTCTAGATCAGCCGGGGAAAGATTAGGAAACAAGTTGACACGGAGCAGAGCCAGGTCTCCTTTTGTGAAAGCGGCCTCCTTTCAACAGGTAAAAGCCTTATCTCTCTAAGTGCGCAGTGTCAGGTGATGCATCCAGGTGAGGAACCCAGCAGGAAAGCAGTCTGGCCCAGCAACCCATTTATTCATGCTTTCACAAATATTGTGCCTCCTGAAGAGAGGTTTCCAGTGCTGCTGAGAACTTTGCTCAAATGGGCTTTCTCATCTCCATCTGACTTTTGCAAGGGTAACAAAAAAACCCATAAAGAGATATTTTAACAGCCAGAAAGGTTAGCTAGCTATATCATGCACTGCTGTGTAGCGATTACATGCAACATTGTCAGAAATACATTCAAGGATCCTTCAAAAACGCTTCTGAAGTTGTTCGAGAAGTCATATAACAAAGAAATATAGCCAATTGCTCCATAAAGACTCTTCTCTTAACAGAATGACAGCTTGTCTTATTTAGTAGCCTCTAGAATGTTTGAAGCACCTATTTGTTTAAGAGGGTTTGTTTTGAGGAAACCCAGGATTGCCACCAGGTTGGAACTCTTCCTATTAAAAACACAAATTTATTCAGATAAATCTATAATCCTCCATCTCATGAAGTTTTGGGATAAATAGTGGGTAATTTTTTAAATCACAAAGTATACCATTAAAATAAAAAGACATTCAGCTTATACTCTAGAGGCGTGGCCATGTTAGTCTGTTGCAGTTAAAAGTAAAAAAGCACACCCCACACTCCACAAAAGAAAAAAAAACCAATTAAATCCCCCAAACAATGAGATTCACAGCACTTGGGAGAAAAGCAAATCCATTGAGGCAGAAACTTTTCATGGGCCAGAACAAACTTCATCTGATGGAGAAAGCAGTGAGTAAACTATATTCTGTCAAAAGGGGAAAATGAAAGAAGAGATGATATAATATGAAGCCCCTCTAGTTAGACTTAATCAGCAAACTTCAGGAGAAGGCAGAAGCACAAACTACTCGCAGTTCCATAATTCTTTTGACAGACTTCTTCCTTTACCTAATGCAGATCTGGGCAGGGGGAGGTATGCAGGGGAAAGGGCTTTTATCCCTTTTCCCCATTTCCATTTCACCACTGAAAGTCACCACTCCCAGGCCGTACTTTCCCCTCAGTACACCCCTGGCAGTTATGCACACCCCTAGCAGCCACCCAAAAGGCCCCTGGCCAACCAGCAACATCATACCTCCTCCTTGAAATCATAGTCCCAGCAACCATAAATAAACTTCAGAAATTATGTGGAGTCCCACCCCCAACAAAGACCTTCAATAACGATTGGGAGTGGTTAACTCACTGCCATGATGCTTATTGCCCTGATTCATGTTGCTATGCTAATTCTAGAAATTGTATCTCTTTGACTGGACTGCATACGTGCAGGCAGCTCTTGATTTTGCCCATTTGCAGGGTAGTGCCTGAAGAAAGCTCTGTTCAGATGAGTGAAGCTGCCATGGTGGGCTACAGGAAGCCCATGGATATGAGGGGCTAAGCCTATGAAGGGTAATGTATATGATAGCCAATAGCTTGAACTGAGCCCAGTGATTGTCTTATCAGTATGCGAACTACAAATAATCTAAGACCCAATCAAATGACTACACAGTGTAGCCCAAAAGACAAATAAGTGGTACTAGATCAAGTCAAGTCTACTATCTTCTACCTGCCCCCACATCTCCAGCGATTATTATTTATGTAATATGTTTATACCCTGCCTTTCTCCATAACGGGAACCAGAAACAGTTTACACTGTTCTTCTCTCCTCCCTTTTTTATCCTCACAACAACCCTTTGAGGTAGGATAGGCTGATAATGTGTAATGTAGGTCACCCAGCAAACTTCCACAGCAGAGTGGTAATTCAAACCAGTGTCTCCAAGCTCCTAGTCTGAAACTCTAACCACTACACCACACTTGATTTTGTAGGTGGCAGATCTTGAACAATAGCAAGCAGCCATTCCAGAGTGAGTCATGCAAATCCCATGGTAGAAAGTTGCCTGGTGGTTGCGACCAGGCTGGCCTCAATGAGTTCTCCCTCAAAGGTCAAAACAACCCTGAAGGGTTCTCTCCCTGACTTTTAGTGACAGAAACCAAGGCTTGAAGGCTTGCAATATTGTTGTGGTTGTCTAGCAACTCCCAAAATGCCTACTGCAGAGGAAGTTAATTTCTTAAATTTATAGGTGCTTCTTTTACTATTTGGGGACTTAACTCCTCCAAGGTTTTTTTTTTTTTAAAAGATTTCAGGTTTTTCTGCAAACCTGAGGCTTTTTTAGGTTTGTAGAAATATCTGTCTTTTCTGTTCATACCCCCAGTCTCTGGATTTAAGTATCCAGAGATATGGCCATGTTGAGATATATTGATGTAGTGAAACATTATATTACATACAACAATATTAGAACAGGGTTAAGTGTGGTCTCTAAGCAAGCTTTTAATATAATCTGTTGCTATCTGGAATTTTTTTAAACTGGAGTTTTATTATGCTATTTAGACCTCATTGCTACTGATTTGTAGTGGAAATCTAGACAGACCTTTTTAAGTACTTTGACATTAACAGACTTAAAAGGGTATAAGTTCTTCTTAGGACTGCACTACTCTTATTTGACAGTTGTGGAAGTAGATATTGCCTATACTGTAGGAGCCTAAATAGAATTACTCCAGACAAGACCACTAATTTCAGTTGTCTTAGATTGGAGTAACTCTGTTTAAGACTGCACTTTTAGTAGTCCATTTATATGAATTTACATGGCTTCAGTTACTTTGAGGATCCTTTCTGATGGAAAAGCAGGATAAAAATAGTTTACAAACATGATTATGCTTTTCTGCTCCAGGAACAGAGTATTGTTTTAGAGGTTTCCTCTGCCCTCATAGTGGTCATCAATGCCCCCAGGCAGGGCTGGATCTACGGGGGGGCAGGGGGGGTAGTCTGCCCCCGGTGCCGCCAGGGAGGGGGTGCCAGGAGCAGCTCCCAGCTGCCAGAGCGCGCGGGCGGCAGTGCAGGCAGCCTCGCAGCCCCCATGCTGCCTTTTGCCTGCCCTGCAGGGCAGGGGGTGCACGGCAAGCAGGCCGCTCCCTGTCCTGCGGGGAGGCAAATGCCGCGGGCAGCCTCGCAGCCCCCTGTGCTGCTTTTGCCTGCCCTGGAGGGCAGGGGGTGCACGGCAAGCTGGCTGCCCCCTGTCCTGCGGAGCAGGCGAAAGCAGTGCGGGGGGCTGCAAGGCCGCCCGCACCATTCGCCTGTGGGGAGGCGAATGGGGCGGGTGGCTTCTCAGCCCCACACGCTGCCTCTGTCTGCCCTGCATGATGATGTCACCAAAGTGACATCATCACGCAGGGCAGGGAGCGCATGCGCGCTGTGCGCACGCGCAAGGCAGTAAGCCAAGGGTTGCCCCGGGTGTGGGCAACCCTGGATCCGGCGCTGCCCCCAGGAGGCAAAGAAAAGGTATACAAGAGCAAAAGCGTTTCAAACAAAATATCGAGTCAATGCACATTTTCAGGGAAAATGTTACTACACTCTACACCCTGATAAATTATGTTGCTGAAAAAAAATGAATTTCCACATAGGTATTAATTTAAGATGGTATTGTAGATATGTAACAGATTATTACATAATACAGAAGCACATTGTCCCAACAATGGGGTGATTAAAAAAACTTTTTATAAGTATTAGGTCAACTTGTACAGAAGACAAGAAAGTTCTTTGATGAAAATAGAGGAATATATAAGAAACCAGAATTTACCTAAAATTACAAAATAACAAAGACAAATTATGAATTAACAATAAGCAAGTTAATCAAAGCGATAAAAGAGATGAAACTAGGAAAGGCGCCTGGACCAGTTGATCTTTAAGGCAGTATTATAAATGTTTTGAAGATGAAATTTTACAACCTCTGCAAAATACAATGAATTCGATTTTACAGGAAGGAAGAATGCCAGAGACCTGGAAGGAGACCAATATAACATTGAAACCCAAAGAAGGACTTTACCTTTGAAGATTATGGAAAACAATAGAATTAGAGGGAACAAAGTATGAATTATAGGGTATAAGTGCTGCTGGTGGTCTGACGGGGGGGAGGGAAAGGGTGGGTTGGGGATAAATTTGTACTCAATAGGAGAAAGAAATAGTGAAATGTATATTTTTTTCTTTATGTTTGTTCTCAACCTATCCAATAAAATGTTTCTTTAAAAATTGAAACCCAAAGAAGGACAAGATCTGACTCTGACAAGAAATTATAGACCAACCTCATTATTAAACAATGTTTATAAGTTGTTTACTACAATTTTTGCAGAAAGATTAAAAATATATTGTTGAAGGCTTTTACGGCCAGAGAATGTTAGTTAACTAAATTAGTTAACGAAGATTAAAAATAATTCTGCTAGATTTTATTCATGGAGACCGATGTGGATTTTTACCCAAGAGACAGTTGAAAGATAATGTTAGAATTGTATTAGACATTTTGGAATATTTAGAAAAACATAATGAAAAACAAGCAGCTTAGGGTTTGTTGTTGTTGTGTTTTTTTTAGAAGAAAGGCTTTGACAATTTGAACCAGACTTTTTTGTTTACGATTTTTGAACATATGAACTTTGGTGAGAATTCTTAGATTTTTCACAAGGGGGGTGTAAAATGAATTCAAGAGAAGATCTGATAGCTAAAGGTTATAGGTATTAATGTTTTTATCAGTTATTTTTATAAAATGATGTATCATTGGTACACATCTCCAGAAAATTAGCTAAAATGTACAAAAATATTCTGAATAAATGTTGGAAATGTGAACAGCATGAAGGGACATTTTATCATCTTTGGTGGATTTTGACAAAGCCAAAAAATATTGGATACAAATTCAAATGATAATACAGAAAATGTTGAAGATTAATACAATTTAAACTAGAGATGGGCATGAACAGCAATACGAACAAAAAAAGCCACGAACAGCCCGATCTGCTGTTCGCGAACAAGCTGTTCGTGAAGCCCCATTCTAAACAAACAGGCGGTTGTTGCAAGCCTTGTTCGTTGCTGTTCATCAAGCCAGACAGTCTGGCACCTGCAATCAATTCCTTTGGCAACTTAGGCAGGGATTGTCTGAACTCTGAACTCCTGCTGTTGCCCTGGAAACCCTAATCTAAGCCCAATTTAGCTTGATAGGCAGGTCTTCCTTTCAAGTGTGGAGCTCCAAATTTGTTACAAGGGAGCAAAGAGCAGTGGGGAGGGGGGCTCCCAGCTGTGGCTTAGTTTGCAGACAGTGGAGAGGGAGAAAGTTGCTGTTGGCATTTTGATAGAGAGAGTGCATTGGAGCTTGAATTTTCTTTGTGTGTGGTGGGATAGGGATCTACCCCTTCAAGTTCCAGGGCTGCTGCCAGGCTCTGGGACCAAGCTATTATTCATTATTGGTACCTTTCCTGGTGCCTGCTCAGGTCAGGTTTTTGGGAGTGGTGCAGTAGGGATCTTGACCAAACTTGGATGATGGCTGGAGGAGAGCCTGCTGGCCCCCACAACCAACCAACCATGAACATGTCCGTGAACAAGGCCATGTTTGTGGTTGTTCGTGAGTCCCCGTTTGTGAATGGCAATGAACAACAAACATGATGCTCGGGGTTTTTTTCTGTTTGTGCCCATCTCTAATTTAAACTAGAAGTTTTTTTGTTGGAATTAATGGACAGACAGCTAGAAAATAGACATGGTATCTTATATATAACAACAGTGACAAGGCTACTTTATGCTAAAAAATGGAAAAGTCGGGACTTCTGGGATGGAGCAGTGAAGGCACGGCAGTTGAGTTACGAGCTCTCTGCCATGATCTCCCTGGTTTCTTGGGACTCGAGAATTCAGGTCCCCAAGTCCCCCCCCCACAGAGGGGGGCAGGCTGGAACAAGGTGGAGGAGCTCAAGGGGACTGGCAACCCCTGGGAAGCCCCCACACCTGTTCAAAAAGCAAGGACCAAGAGAGAAGCCAACATGGCTACAAAGCTGCAAAAGCCGAAGGTCCGACAAGCGAAAATAAACTAAAGCGAAAATAAAGCAGATTCCTGATAAGACAAACAAATGCAACTGGAAGACCAAGCAGAGTGACCCTACAAGACTTCCCACCAAGTAAGAATATTGTTTTATGATTTTACGAGGGCTAAC
Source organism: Eublepharis macularius (assembly GCF_028583425.1). Taxonomy (NCBI): domain Eukaryota; kingdom Metazoa; phylum Chordata; class Lepidosauria; order Squamata; family Eublepharidae; genus Eublepharis; species Eublepharis macularius. The sequence goes on along the minus strand of NC_072791.1, from coordinate 175,007,592 downwards.
CAGCTTGATTACGAGGCGGCTGCCTTGGGCGAATGCTGGGAGGAGGGAGTTAGACACAGAAGAGTGATTGCAAAGAAAACTCTCCCAGCAGAGGGGTGGAAAGCAATAAATCTTTGAAAACATAAACAGTAAAAGTGAAGCTTTTCACCACTTTGACGAGAGTTTGGACACATCTATAAGTAACTTTGAAATGGCTTTCCCGGAAGAAATATTTTCCAACTTGCAAGAAATCGCTAAATTGATGACTGAATTACTAACTAAAGCAGATGAGATATTTGGAGTGGAAGTGGATAAAAACACTATAAAAGATGCAGAAGAAATTTCTAAAGGGACAGACCTAGCTGAAAAAAATTAGAGCGGAATGAGGAAAAGTCCAGTCTACAAAATGGAGGAATATACCAATACATCTCTATGAAGATACAAGGCACAAGCTAGAGAGGGGAGGGGCAACAAAGCAGACCTATGAAGAAGAAACCCAGTGTACCATTTCTGAATGAGGAAAAAAGTATGCAACGTATCTTAAAGAAGAAAAATAAGCAGAGAAATAACAGCATTTTTACTGACCCCCTCTAGAATTGGTTAGAAGACAAGAAAAGCCACCTTTGGGGATGCAGATGGGAAAAGGACTTGATGTATCATTTTACAGGAAGAAAGAAGAAAAAATGAGAATGAAATCCAGATTATGATCCAATAGTATAGGTTTAACCTTTTTGTCTGTCTGTTCTCTCTAACTGTTATACTGTTTATGTGCTCTGAAGGGACAGGAGAGAGGGGGATTGATGGAGCTGTAGAGCCTTCTGGTTTCACTATTGTTATTTTGAAAGAGAGAAAGAAGGAAAAACATAGACTATGATTTAGGTTACCTCTCTATGTTTAATGATATGTAACACAGATTTACTGAAAGCTTAGATGTTCTATAACATGTTAGATATTGTATATTCACTGTTAAAGGACTAGTGATAATGTGACAATTGGGTCTTTGGAATTCTTCAATTACTCCTAGACCTTAGATATTCTCTCTAGAATATAACTTAGTGTTTAAGCTAAATACTTATCTGTTCTTTCCAGCCTCACTATTACGGAAATCCAAATATATAAGCTTAGATGGCTTGGATAAAACAGATGAAAGAGCTACTCTTTCTAGAATATAATGTAGTGTTTAAGCCAAATACCTATTTGGTGTTCCCAGCCTCACTATTATGAAAATTTAAATATACAAGTTTTGACGGCTTGGATAAAATAGATGAAAGAATGAGGGAAAACTGGTATAAAAATGTTTCTTTTTTATATTGATATATAATAAGGATCACGTATCTTACTGCTCATATCTTCTACCTTTCTATTTCTATCTTCTACTCCTGGAATGATTAATGGATTAACAATTTTGTCTAAAATGCAGGGGATTGGAAATGGGACATGCATAATATACACAAAAGAAAGAATTATTAGAAATGGAATAAGAAATAGAGTAAGTGGATAAAAAAGCATAGAAATTAAATAATGATTGGAGAGATTAAAAGGGAACCTTGAAGGTATAAGGAGCGTTAACTGGTTATGTAGTGGCTTTCTGTATGTATGGATTGATGGATATATGCCTTGTGCACGAATCTGCTATTGAAATCTTTGTTCTTGTTTGTTGTAATCCCTTTCCCCATTATAAGAATCTAATAAATAATAATTTACCAAAAAAAATGGAAAAGTCCAATATTGCCCACAATAGAGGAATGGTCTGTGAAGATGATGGAGTTAGTTGAGATGGCTAAACTTACTTCTTTGATTAGAGAGAAGACACTATCTACATTTATAACAAATTGGAAACCTCTCATTGGCTTTTTAAGAAACTGAAAAAAATGAACTAATGATTTGTGGTTTTGAAGCATAGGAGGGGGGCAGGGGAAGGACTAAAGAAAAATGAGAAGCTTAATTTTGATAACAAGATTACAAAGTGTGAATTCTGTAATTTTGCCGATATTTGTTGTAGAGAAAATTGGAAGTTTTTCCTATATATCTCTTTTGTTCATTTTTTCTTTATTCTTTCTTTCTTTTTCTAATCTTTTAAAAATTTGCATCTGCTTTTAAAAAAAACTTTCAATAAAATTTATGCAAACCCTCCAAAAAAGAATACAGAAGCACAGTGGCTTTGGTGGTACAAATAATTCTTTAAAAGCAAAAGGGCTTCAGTTTTGGTTTTGATTCCCAAATTACTCCTTCCTTTGCCAACACATGCTGTTTTAGAAATCTTTCTCTTTGAAACACAGTTTGCCATCAGCCTTTTCAATTATTTGAAGTACATAAAGAAGGAGCTGGATCTCAGCAGCACCCAAGCCCCGCCTCCAGTTCAATTTGTATTCAGTTTATAGTGTGAACCCAAAAGCCCCTGCTGAATTAAGCCAAAGGTTCATCTAGTTTAGCATCCTGTTTTCCACCGGGGGGAATCAGATACTCCTGGAACGATCAGGATATAGAGAGGCCAACGTCTCCCCCCTATTATTGCAACCCCTGAACATAGAGATCTTATGTTGCCATAGAGGTCTTATGTTGCCATATGGTTAATAGCCACATCTTCAATAAATTTGTGTGCAACCCCAAGTGGTAGAGAGCTGCGAGCAAGATGAGCTTCAGTGCTGCCAGCACTTCTGGAGCTTGCTTTTGGGCAAGGGTAGTGGTGAAATCAAATGGAATACCTAGCAGGATCCCAACCCATGACCCACTGATTTCAGTTGGACTTCCTTTCCAAGGCAGTATGCACCTTGTTGATTTAATGGTTGTGCTTTTGTATGAATAATTAATATTACCATATCTCATTTAAATTAACATTACAGTTTCTAAACATAGATGAAATGCAAAGGATATTTAATCAATAACATCTTTTGAAATATAACAACACAGTAGCTAGAAACATCACCTCCGGTGAATTGCTGGAGTGACAAGAATGACACAGATTTTTACAATAGTGGAATGAGCCTTCTGCCTTCTTTTATGGGTGACAGCTCCAGTAACAATCATATTACAATCCAAATTTGTAATCTTTAATTAATTTTGGGGTTCTTCATCATTGGCAATTAGTTTTTTCATCCCTGCTATGGTATCTCACAATCTAAAAAGAGAAAGAAAGAAAAAACAGGCAAGGTAAAAAATGTTCAACAGGAGCAAGAAATATGGGACCAGAAAAGGCTAGGGAATATTTTTTCCCCATAAAAAAATTAAGTTCCTGCAAGTAGCTGCCCATAGTGGATGCCCTTCAATAATCCTCCCACTGAAAGGTTGCCTTTCTGTTTATCTATCATCATTCATTACCATAAATCTGAACATGTTGTATCGTCCAGCCAATTCAGTAAATGAGCAATTGGCCATTGATTTCAACAGGGACAAGGCAAGGCTCTTCGTTTTTAAAAAGTTGCACCCTTGTAATTCCTCCCGTAATTGCCACTTAGCTCATTCATAATGGAAAAGCTTCCCAAAGTGGCAGGGGGGAAATGTACATAATGGTGATTTGTATCTTGGCCGGGTTTCCAGCAATTCCCCGTTTTAAAACACATGGTAATAAACATATAGGCCTCATCATTAAGTGATGATTTTTTAATAAATTATGATGCATTATTTATCCATCTGTCCTTAATAAGAAAGCACAGAGTATTAAAAGAGACCAACAAATAATAAAGAACAGTAAGGCAACAGGGCCCATAAATGTGGCTTGAATCGCTCCAATTTCTCAGTCCCAGGTTAATTAAGCTTAATGCTGAAAGTGACTGGAAGGCATGGGAAGAAAATGAGTAACTTGTTGTTGCAAGATTTTATGGGAGCCCATTACATACTTGAAGAGGTGCTTCATCCAGGACTCATCACCCTTTTCCTCCCATCACGACTTTGGTGGTTGAGTACAGTTCAGGAATTAGAAAATCGGAGAGGAGGAATAATCAACAATTAGGAACTTCAGAATGGACGCATAAGTACATTTTTTACAAACAATTTGTCTCATTTTTTTTCCTCCAAAGAGCTCAAGGCAGGTTATCCCATTTTATCCTTGCAGCAACTCAAATCATTAAACCTGCTTCTGTACTGTTCATACTTGCCTCTTGGATCTGAACGGGAGCTAAAATGTAGCAGTCTAGAATGTTGGCGGGAGGCTCGGATTTGGAAGTATGTTGTTTGAAAAAAATGCCCAGCTCCTTAATGTTAGAATGAAAGCTAGTTGTATGAGGAAATGCATCTGACAGACACTTCTGCTGGTTTCATCAGGCAACATATTTTCACATGTAACTTGGTTGCACCCACCCAATTGGGATGAATTAGTGGAGATTTCATCCCTCACCCAAGGAAGTCTCAATCCCAAATTTCAGAAGAGAGTGTAGGCGGTTAAAATTCACATTTGCTCAGTAAGCCTGAGGAAGAACAGACTATTATGTGGGTTATAGCAGCCTTGAACTAAAACTGAAGATGAAAAAACTGCAAGCTTCTTCACAAAAATGGGCAAGGGCAGTTAAACCCTGCTTTCCACTTTAAAATACTGTGCACTGTGCCTGTATGAGTGCACACATGTGCATATTTGTCATGTATATATTGTCATGTATATATTTGACATAATGTCATGTATATATTGAGCATTTTAGGTCCCATGCAGAGATGAACCGATCCTTTTTCATTGCTCAAGATTAGAGGCAGGCATGGACTGGGGGAAAAATGGACTGCTGGTTCATGGTCTGTCGTGTTTCATGGACCACGGACCATGAACTTTTCATGAACCTGCCCTGATTCACAGAGCGGTTTGTCAGTCCATGGTCTGTCACTCCCAGGGGCCCTAGGATGGCCCAGTTCATATTCAGAGATGCCAAATTCACGAGGACTTTTCAGCAGGCTCTCTTCCAGCCACCCTTCAAGTTTGGTGAGCATTGGATTTTCAATGACCGAGTTATAGATATCCAAAGCGGCTGCCCCCAGGAAAGTTCCAGATACACAGTAATAGGAGCCAGAAATGCCAATTGACTTGCATTGGCTCCACTGAGATACATTGCAGCACCAAAAAGTTGCAATGAAAAGGTGGAATGGAGTTAGAAAATCTTCCTCTTAAAACGGAAAGTGCTCCGCAGAGGCACTATTCTCTGTTATTTCTGCACAAGCTTAGATGCACTGCTCTGCTCTGGGCCTAGGGCTGCCAGCCTCCAGGTAGTGGCTGGAGATCTCACTGAACTGATCTCCAGGCCACAGAGATGAGTTCATCTGGAGAAAATGGCTCCTTTGGAGGGAGATCTCTATTGAATTATACCCTGTTGAGGTTCCTCCCCTCCCCAGACCCTGCCTTCTTCAGGATCCACCCACAAATTCTCCAGGAATTTTCCAACCTGGAGCTGGCAACACTATCTGGGCCTGAAATGAAGTGCCCCCCCCAGAGTGGAATGACAGTCCCTGGGAGCAGCTAAACTGCTCTGGGCTGGAATGACAGCCACCAGAGCGGAATGGTGGTCTCTGGGAACAGATCAAAGAGAGTTGGTAAAAGTCGAATCCAGATGATTTTAAATGGATCCTCATGAATTCATATGATTTTTATATTGAAACAAAACAAGAAGGCCATCTTATCATAGATCATGTCCTAGTCTACAGACAGCACTGAAACTATCATACACCTACCGATCCATGGCGCTGCCACGGCACATGAACATGCTTCAAAAGCACGGATCCTCATAGATCCTCTTGATTTTTACATGAGGCCACCCAAAATCCACCACACAATCCTATATCATGTCTATTGCCACAAATTGCACCCCAAACCCACGCACTCACTGCTTTGTTGCACCACCATGGCACAAAAACATGCTTCAAAACCATGCATCCTCATGGTCTAGTGGCAAAGAATTCCCAAGGGGGGGTTCAGATGCTCCTGGAATGAACCCAGCTATGGACAACAAGTCCCTCTGCTGGGATGCAGCCAGAGGGTGGCAGGCACTGGTGGACTAGGGGACAGGAGGACCCATGGGGAAGGAGGCTAAAATTCCCCTTGTGGGGAGGGTTCATTCACACTTGGCAAGGATAGGAGGTGTTCCAGAGCCCTGACCCACCCAGGCACCTTCCCAGCTGGGACAAGTGCTCTAAATAATAATAATACTGTCAATAAATATAATATATAAAAGTATTCTGTGAGTCTTCACAGGCTTAGCCCCTGAGCCTGGCTGTGGAACAGAAGCAGCCAGAATCTCAAGCAAAAGCTTCAAATACCTCCCTCTGTGACTGAAAATCCACCCTGCAGTTTCTCCAGGTCTTACTGCCTGCTGGAAACAGAAACCATTTGCCTGACAGGTGGGGGGGAATTTACTCCTTCTGCTCTCATAGAAAAGAACAGGAACTCTCTGTTTAACAGCCAGAGAAGGTCTGTGGATGTCACCTCCATTGCCTAGGGAATTGATTGCTTGGCCCTGGCACATCTGATTTCATGGACCAATGGACCAGCCCAAAAGTAGTAGTGTCCGTGAAACACACTGGTTTGCGAACACCGAGCTGGGCCAGTCTGTGTCAAATTTTGGTCTGTTTTTCGGTCCATGCCCACCTCTACTCAAGATGGGTAGCTGCGTTAGTCTGTTTGTAGCAGTAGAAAAGAGCAAGAGTCCAGTAGTCACAGATCACTTCTGTATCTGAAGAAGAGAATTTTTTTAGGCACTGAAGAACCTTCTGGGACATTTGAACTTGTACAAAAGTGAAGGGCTTCACTCAAACTGAAAGAGAACTGGGCTGGTGGTGCTTAATATCAAAAGACAGAGCTGTTCCGCCAGGCGTTCGGTGGTTGAAGGGGGTGGTGCCATGTCAGCCTCCCACCTTTGGGGTGTGGGGGTTCTCCCCACTGTTGCACTTTAATGTACTTGGTTAATTTATTTTATTATTGCTTATTGTATGTTGATTTTAGAATTATTGTTTTCTTGTTATTATTGATTTTAACTGTTGTTCACCACCCAGAGCCCCTGAGGATGGGTGGTTTATAAATCGAAATAATAAATAAATAATAATAAATAAAAAAGAGTGGCAGAGAAGTTTTAAAACTAAATCCAGGTTGCATTAGAGAGCATGCCTTGGCCATGGCAGCCTTGCCCCTGTGTGTTCATGCTCCAAGAACCACCTTGAAAACCTCATCATAGGGAGCAATGGAGAGTGGCTGGGCAGCTTGCTCAGGGGGCACTTGGTTTGGGGGGGGGGGTCAGTTTGGTTCTGTTGGGCTTTCTGCATGTGGAGCTTGCATTTGGGAGTGTGCCTTGGCCATGGCAGCCTTGCCCCAACGTGTTTCTGCAGTGAGAGTCAATTTTGACTTTCCCCCTGTAATAGGAACAAATGGAGCGGCTGCGGGCACCTTCTTTGGGAGCTCATATAATTGGACCCTGGGTCCATGCTACCTGAACGTGGGAGGGGGGGTGTCTTTAGAAGACAGTCAGTGATAGGTTCCCTGCACATTTGGTGAAGTTTGCTAGAAAAATGACATACACACTGCAGCCAGTGCCTTGGATTGCCCCCGATTGATTTCTTCATAGGGAATAATGGCCAAATTAGCCCAGAATTCTCTGATATATCCAAACTGCATCAGAGAATCTGTCCAAAATTTGGGAAATTCTGAATTTTTCAGGGCTCCCCCAAATCTGGATTTCCCAGAATTTTTGTGTGCACACCCCTAGTGACCAGGGGGCAGTATAGCCATGAGGTAGGAGAGTCTAGGAGTAAAGTACCCCACAGTCCTTTGTGTGTGTGCTTCAGTGGCTCTGAATGGAATGGAGAATGAAGGGTATGAAAGGACAAGCTTGCCTTATGCTTTTCCCAGGCGTGGACTGCCCATTCCAGCAGGGGATGTCACAGGTACTATTTGGTAACTTTCAATATGGTAGTTAAACATAAGCAACTTTCTGTTCTTTTTTTTCTTTTTACTGAGCTGCAAGCTTAGTAAATATTTTATATTCTCTGTAGTTAAATAAATACCTTTCTTTAGTTAAGTTAAGTTGTGCTTACATGTCTTCACTCATGGGCCTTCTGCTCAGGGCATTGCTAATGCTCTGTACACACTCACAGGCTCCCCAGTTCCCCCCAAACAGTTGTCAAAAGGACAAGCCTGTTTAGTTCGGCGTGGTGGCATGCTACCAGGAAGAATCAGTGACTGAGAGGTAGGAGAGAAATCCCCTTCCAATCATGACAGCCTCTCCTCAAATATTAAGTTTTTCTTAACTGTATCATTCTTCATAACTCTTTACTGCACTTCTGAGCAGTGCTTGAGACCTAGTGCAAAAGGTAGATGTTGATGCACCAGTTCAGATCAGGGACCACAAGGCTATTCAATTCAGCATTCATGACTTGATTTCAAAAGGGATTTTTACAAAAATTAGGGAACTAGTCAGAAGGAAGTTGAAAGAGAAAATCAAGAGAGTCATATCCTTCCAGGATGCTTGGAACCTATTTAAAACTACACACGCCCCACACCTGCTTCACCTGCTGGTGGCAGCACACCCCTTCCAGCCTCTGCGTGCAAAGCTCGGGAAGAGAGCTGGTGCGGGGAGAGAGCCGAGGGTGTGTGAGGTGCAGGAAGCTTCCTGAGCTGCCCCACCTCCTGCTGGATCTCGCATGGCTCTCCAGTGTGAGACAAGGCAGGAGGGGAGCCACAGAGACCAGAAGGAGTGCACTGCTACCAGTGGGTGAAGCAGGCGCAGGGCGTGTGAGGCATGGGAAGCTTCCTGCGCTCCCAACTGTCCCAGCTGCCAGCACCTTTGCCAGCTGCCATTGAAACAGCATAAGGGGACTTGGAGTGGTGGCAACTGCCAGGGGCTCCCTTGGGCCAGCAGAAGGTGGGCTCCCTGCACCCCGCCGCTGGTGGGTTTTGCTTGTAATAAATGTTTGTTGTAAATACTTGCAATCTCTATGTGAGCACTCTGCAAGTTGGATGGGTTTTATATTGTTAACTATGTAAATTCCTTTGGTAAACTCCAGCCGCCAGTGGCTGGGAAGGAGCTGAGCTGTGGTAGTCAGAAAAGATGCCTATACTTCCCATCAAAACTTTCGGGAATCTGACTTGTGTCCACCACATCATTTGTAGCTTGACTCTTAGGCCTAGAAAGAATGCATTCCTCAGGTCTGGAAAGAAGCATAAGTTCACAAATAGGCAAGCAAAAAGAAATTTTAGAAGAAACTAACCAGGAAAGTGGTTGGACCTTAGGATGAAAAAAGGAATTAAAGGATTACATAAGGAACGCAGGAAAATGTCAGAGAAGCTGAATGAATTCTTTGCATCTGTGTTCAGTGTGGAAAGGGTGGAGCATATACCCATGTCACAGCCACAATTTTTAGGAAGGGAGGCTGAAGAACTGAGTCAAATTGAAGTGACTGGAAATGAAGTTCTAAAATTACTGGGCGAATTAAAAAATAATAACTCTCTTATTAAAGACAGAATTATTAAGTACATAGAGGGAAAATCAGCATGGCTTCTGCAAATGGAAGTCTGCCTCACCAGCATTTTGGAGTTCTTTGTGTCAGAGAACAAGCCTATAGATAACAGTGATCCTGTAGACCTTGTATACTTGTACTTCCAAAGGCGTTTAACAAGGTTCCTCACCAAGGACTCCTGAGTAAGTTTAGCAGTTAAGGGATAAAGGACCAGTCCTTTTAGGGATTAAAAACTGATTAGCCAGCAAGAAGCAGAGACTGGGAATAGCTGCACAGTTCTCACAATGGAAGTGAGCATTGCAATGGGGCCAACTGGGAATGGTTTGGGGACTAGTGCTATTTAATATGTTCATAAATGACCTGAGCAGTGTAGCGGCCAAGTTTGCAGATGATACCAACTTATTCAGGATGGTGAAAAGCAAGGCCAATTGTAAAGAGCTTTAGGAGGATCTCTCCGAATTGGCAGAGTGGGTTCAACATGACAAATTAAGTTTAATATTGGCAAGTGTTAGGTAATGCACCCTGGAGCAAAAAATCCTAACTTTAAATATATGGTGATGGGATCTGAACTAAGACTGAGACAGAAAGAGATGTCAGGGTCACAGGGTACAGCTTGATGCAGATATGGTCTGTCTTAGGCAGCGGTGAAAAAAAGGAAAATTCCAAGATGAGGATTATTAGAGAAAGAAATGAAAAGAAAACAGCCAGTAATGTTCCTGCATAATTTTATGGTGCAATCTCATTTGGAACACTGAGTGCCGTTCTGGTTTCTATATCTCAAAAAGGATATTGCAGAGTTGGAAAATTACAGAAGGAAACCAAGATGATTAAGGGATTGGAGCTCCTTTCCTATGAGAAAACGCTAAAGAGTTTGGAACGTTTCTGCTTTTTAAAAAAAGATGATTAAATAGGGAACATGATTAAGGTTGCCAATCTTCAAGTGGGGCTTTAGATTTCCCAGAATAACAACTGAAGATTTCCAGACAACAGATATCAGTTCCTCTCAAAATGGCTGCTTTGGAGAGCAGTCTCTATGACATTATATCCCTCTGAGGTCCATCTCCTCCTCAAACTCCACCCTTCCCAGGCTCAACCCCCAAATCTTCCAGGAAGTTCTCAACCTGGAGTTCGCAACCCTAGACATGTTGAAGGTTTATAAAATTATATATGAGGCAGAGAATGGACAAAGCAAAGCAGAACACAGGGACATCCAATGAAGCCGATGAACAATACATTCAGGCTGTACAAAAGGAAATACTTTTTTACAACTAGTGAATAAATTGTGGAATTCACTGCCAATGGGTTGCAATGGGTTCACTGCCAATGGCCTGGCAACTAGCAGAAGTCTGGGGCAGGGGGACATGAAGGAGCCATAATGTGAGGTCATGACATCAAATCTGCAGAAGCATAGGGATTAAGTGGTTGGGTTGAGAATAAGCATTCTGCTGGTTCAAATCTCACTTCTGCCATGAGCTTAGCAGGTGGCCTTGGGTAAGCCACTCCTCTCAGCCCCAGTTCCCCAGCTGTATTGTGGCGGTAATAATACTATGTTTACAACTTTGAATGGGCATGAATCTGTCTAGAAGAACAATATATAAGCACACTATTATCGTTATTATTATCTGAAGAAGACTAGGAAGTAATGTCAGTCTGCTCTAGGAATTGCCAGAAACTCTATGGATTTACTCTATGGTAAAAACATAGAGTTTCCAACAATTCCTAGAGCAAACTGCTGTCATATCCAGGTTTCCCAGGAAGTGACATCATGCTGCTGTTCGAGGATGATTTTTTTTCTTCCCACCAGCCATTGGAGTGGCAGCAAGAAACAAGAGCCAGGGTGGGGGATCCCCTGCCCCCACTGGGGACCTGGGAACCCTCCTGCCACTGTATGTAGTATGGCCATTAGTGCAGATGGCTTTAAAGAGGGATTAGACAGATGCAGACACCCTGCAACATCCCCTGCAGGGTGTTGCGCTCTGCAGAAAAGCAACTTCTGGTGGTCCCCGGCCCGAAGGGCATCCGTCTGGCCTCAACCAGGGCCAGGGCTTTTTCTGCCCTGGCCCTGGCCTGGTGGTATGCTCTCCCGCTGGAGATCCGGGCCCTGCAGGACCTGTTACAGTTTCACAGGGCCTGTAAAATGGAGATGTTCCGCCGGGCCTTCGGCTGAGTGCCAGCGGGTGTCCTCCTTCTTCCATCTAAGACTCAAAACAGACGTGACGAAATACCTAGATTCAACTCGTGTTCTCTTACCTCAAGGTTTGTCGGGAAGTGTAGGCATCCTTACAGCTTAAAGTTTAGCATTTACAGTGCAGGCGTCCTTGCAGCTTAAAGTTTAGCATTTACAGAGCAGCAGGGAGGGAAGTGCAGGCGTGGGGCGCCTTTCCTCCCACTCACAAGGTGCATCACGGCATTTTCCCTTCCCCTCACCTGGCCTGGCCCTACAGAGCAACGCCTGGCTGCACCGGGAGACTTTAAGCTGCAAGGACACCCGCACTTCCCTCTCTGCTGCTCTGTAAATGCTAAACTTTAAGCTGCAAGGACACCTACACTTCTCTCCCTGCTGCTCTGTAAATGCTAAACTTTAAGCTGCAAGGATGCCTACACTTCCCGACAAACTTTGAGGTAAGAGAACACGAGTTGAATCTAGGTATTTCATCACGTTTGTTTCAGCTCTAAGACCACCACTTCTTCTGGGGCTGCCCTCGGCCATCTGCTATGCCCGTATACAGAATCCAAATATTTGTTTTAAAAGCCTGCATCTGGACTATTTTAATGATTTTAAAAAAATTATTATTGATTTTATGTTTTTGTGATTTTAATGTATTTTTAATGTTGTTAGCCGCTCTGAGCCCATTTGTGAGGAGGGCGGGGTATAAATCGAATAAAATAAATAATTATAAATAGGTGCATCACTGTCTACTACTACTACTACTACTACTATTACTACTATATTATTATTATTAATAATAATAATATTACATTTCTAACTCACCCTTCCTGCAAGCGGGCTCAGGGCGAGGTACAACAGTTATAAAAATATAATACAAATATTAAAACAATTCATAAAACAACAGTTCATCATAAAATCAACAAACAGAAAATAACTGTCCCAAGATGGGGTTAATTCCAGATTCCTCCCCATCAACATACAGGAGGAGGAATAAGTGATATAACATATATAGGATTTAGAAAAATTATGGTTAAGAGTAATTTGAGTAATAAGAGGGGTTTGGGGTTGGAAAGCTGTTGGAAGTCAGTAAGGAGGGGGGGAAGGGGGGACTGATATAATTTAGATAAGACAGGGAATTTGTGTATTGAATAACATTGTATGTACTCACCAATAAAAATTTAAAAAAAACATACAGGAGGAGGGAAGTGGATAGATAATGTACTGCAACCCATACGTGGGTCAGCAAATGTATGGGCACTACATAGCCCCGTTCTGTACCCATATGTTGGGCAGCCAGCTGGTGGACACTGTATAACCCCACACTTAGTGGGAGGCTGGTGGGAGGCTCAGTGAGGATCTCATGCTGGCCTCAACCATACACCTCAACCATACCATATAGTGACTAAAAGGAAACTCCACACTCAGAGGCAGTACACCTCTGAATATAAGTGCTTGGAGGCATCTTCAGAGAACTTCTTGGCATCTATGCCCTGTTGCTGGAACCCCAGGAAGCCTGGTTAGCCACTGTGTGAAACAGGATGCTGGACTAGACAGACCAGTGGTCTGATCCAGTTGAGATCTTCTTATGTTCTTATATTCTTATGGCTACTAGCTGAGTTGTGAATCAGACAGGCAGACTTTGAAAAACGTTCACAGGTGGACTCTCCAGCTTTGCAGCATGCTTCCTATTCATTGGAATACAAAATGAGATCTCCTATTATAAAGAGCTTGCGACCAACCTGAATAAAAATAGGTCCTTTGTGTGTTTTCTTGCAGATAACTAGCAGTTTGAATGTATCAGGGAAAAAAATTACATCTTCCTACACAAACTGTCAAATTATCTGTCATCTATTTAAGAAAAAAAAAACCTTGCACTATAAGGGATAGATAACTCACAAAGGGCTAATTATTTCAGCCTTGTAAGTAAAATGTGAAGAATCATTTCTAATGGCAATTCAATTTATTTTTCAGTGACTTCCCTTTCAACGCCACTATTTTCCTCTTTATTTCAGAGCTGCTTCCCACTTTTAAATAAAACACTTACCATATATTATCCTTGCCATAATCTCATATTCTCTTTTGTCATACATACATTGCAAACCCAGCTGTTCCTTGGGTACTCACTCAGCAAATCTGTTTCGGGGGGCTGTGTGCTTTTTCAGAGCCAAATTATATCACCAGAGCCAAAATGTTTTGTTCCACTCTACAAACTTTACATCACATGCAAACACATATAACTGAAGCCCGACAGTCCCTTTTCCAGGGAAAGAAAAAAAAGTCATTTTCAAAGATACAATTTTGTGCAGAAAAGCAGCCAGAGGGGATCAAATTACTTTTTAAACCCCATGGGAGAAAAACAGCTGGAAGGCAAGTCAGGTCAGAAAAACAGCAGGAGGGAGGAAAGATAAGCATCCCCCTTCCAACTCTTCAGTTAAAATCACCCAAAGTGGACTTTCCTTGGATAAAGGAACCCCTAGGTTCAGTACTGAGTATATGTACATATATCCTTAGTCCTTCAGATAACTTTTCTAATTATAAAGAACCTAGCAAGAGAGTTACCATATCCTGAGAAGAGAGGGACAACTGGTAGACCTCCTGTGTGGACTACTCTGTTTAACAGATAATAGATGCTACAATTGCTCAACCCTAGTCTGCAGAGTATATTTTACAAAGTGCTACTATGGCGTTGATCTCCTATTTAAGAGGGAGAAAGGGAACATAAGGCCTGAGATAGTCAACTAAACCCACCTGCTGAAAAACATTGCTGTTCAAATGACTCTGGTCAGACTGAGACTGAGCTAAGCTACAAGAGGTGAATTACACAAAGAGGAGCATGTGAAGGGAGTCACAATATTAGCTGGGAAGCTGAGTATTAAAAGAGATTGGAAGGCTTTGTCAATTTGCCACTTAAAAGGGGAAGTGAAACTGACAGAGCCTTTGGGAGGCAAAGAAGAAATTAACAAACCCTCTGAGTAGCCATCTCCCTGACTCTGTAGAGAGGGGAAATTAACAAAGCCTTCCTATTGCTTGTAAAACTCAGCTTCCCAGCTAACATTGCAACTCCCTTCATGTGCTCCACCTTGTGTAATTCGTCTCTTGTAGCTAGGCTCTCTGATATAGGGATGCAATTAAGAAGCCCTAAGTGTCTAGTTTGCTTTCTTATATCAGATCAGTAAACTCCTCACACGAGGTATACCTCAACAATGTTTCTGGTTCATTTGGGATATCATACAAAAGTAAAATATTACTAGAAAATCTTGTCTCCATTTTACGCTGTTATTAAAACAGAATTATTTACACTTTTAACACAGACAAACTTAAAAGAATAATACCATCCACTGATTTTACATAGAATTTATCTAAACACTAGCATGATACCTGTGCTTCACTACAGTATTCAACTACTTTAAATCCAGTTATAATATTTATGGGTATATAACATTTTTTTAGTTGGTGAGAGGGTTTTTTTCAGTTGGTTTTGTTGTATAATAGCATAGTACTCGAGCTTCACAAAGATGTTTAAATAAAGCGAAGCATCTTAATGCCAAAAACTGATGAAGTGAATTTTGAAATGTAACATTTAGTGAAGAGATTTTTAAAAGAAAAAGATTGTCATACAATAAATAAAGTGAAAAATACGTACAACCAGTTTTTTTCTTCTGAAGGACCTCTTTGTAGACCACATTGGTGGTTTTCCCCTCAGGTGCTAGGATCACCAGGCTGCAGGGTGAGCTCACTCTGGAGCGGACCACATAGAACTGCCCATGTGAAAAGCAGTTCTCCCTCAAGTCAATTCCTGCCACCTTCAGTGTCTGTCCCGGGACTTGTTGATTGTCATAGCAAAGCAGACCTTGAAGGGGAACTGCCATCTCTTGAACTCGAAGGGGTTCACTGATAGTATGAATGGTATACGTGGTATGAACATCGACTCCTCTCCCCTCCGAGCATTGCTGGTGAACAATTTTGCCTCAATGACGTTCCTGTGGAAGGCTTTCACTTACAGTCTGGTGCCATTGCAGAGTTTGGGTGGGTTGAGGTTCCAGAGCAGCATCACTGGAGCCCCCACTTTGAGGAGAAGCTTGTGGACTGGGAAGCCAGGAGGGTTGAGCATGTTGAGGAACTCCGCAGGGTAGTGGACTGCATCATCCATTTGCACCACTGAGTCCACAGATCTGTACTCCATTTCTGCCCCTTCAAGGGAATTAAGTTGTGTTTCATTAATGATGGCAGCCTTGTCGTTCTTGGGGGTCAGAATGGCATGCTTGCACAGCCAATCCATGGACTTCTCCATGATAATGGCAATATCAGGGTATATCATGGCTGTTACGTCTGCTAGGGTCGTAACTACTGTGCCCAGGCCTGCAGGGATGGTCACCTATTCCTTGGACTTGGGATACTCTCCATCCCCTATTTTTAGTAGGAGTTCAGAGAATTCCCCAGTGGACACCTCGCCTCTCAAGTGGACCCTCATGTTCTTTCTTAGTGAGTTTCCTGATGAGGGGCCACAGATATGACACCTTGACACACACGATAACCTCATCCGCATGAGTTCCCCTTGGGACTACTGGCAGAGTCTGCCGGAAGTATCCAGCCAGCAGCATGGTGACTCCCCCCATCACTCTCTCATTGCCCCCTGGCATCTTTGAGGGTTATGCTCCATGCCTCAAAACACCCCTTGTGCACCATAGTGCTCTCATCCCAAACAATGAGCTTACAGCACTTGGGCCATGTTGCTTTGTTTTGAGATGGTGAACAGGGGTGTTTCTGCATGGATGAGGTTAAGAGGCAGCTTGAAGGTAGCGAAGGATTGTATGTCATGCCTAAGTGAACCTTGACCTTCCATGGAAGTGAGTGCCTCTCTACTTGTCTTCCAGGATTGCTTTGCTCATAGAGAGATTCTGCCGCTCTGTGCATCTCAGGGTGATCTTGCTGGTACTTGGCACTGCTGCTCAGTGCACCACAGGAGTATGATGTGCATATTTCTTTGCCGCACCTCTAAGTTGCTTCCTCCTTTTAGCATTGGTGTATCTTGCATGACGTCTGCCAGGAGGCTTCTTGGGGGCAGTAAGAGGTGATGGCTGTGAGAGGTGTGAAGTGGAGTTGGACTGAGGGAGGGATGGTGTGGTGGGCACTTTGGCAGGTTCGTGTGAGAGGTTTATATTGAAATGGCACTAGAAAGGTCATGCACCATCTCCCCATGAACATTTAAAAACTCAGTTACCATACTGACTTTCATATAAAATCCCTATTCAGGAGTCTTGTAGCGTCTTTCTTCAAATGTCTGCAGTTTCCTTGATCTGATTTTTACCTCAGAACACAGAGTTCCACAGCTGACTAATCAGTGAGAGGGGAGTGCAAGCTTGTTATTAACTGCTAAGTTATAATTGCAGTTATAATTCTATAACTGGAATTAAGTATGAACAACAATGCTAGGGACACCCGCTTATACATTTCATTAACAAATATTTGGCACTGCTGTCTTTGTTCTGACCTTATGTCTTGAAGCCATGTTCAACTGGATACTAGTAAACAAACTCATACTCAATGTGGAGAAAGAAAATGAAAAGTTTATTTATTTAAAATATTTATATGCTATCTTTCCACCAAAAACAGGATCCCCCAGGCCAGCAAACATTTAAAAAACACAAATAATTTAAAACCTCATTTAAGGGAAGTGATAGGGGATGTCCATATTCTAGAAGGGAAGGAACTATATATGATAAGTGGAATTATTAAGGTAAACTCTATCTAAGGTTGAGCCTAAGGACCCATGACAGCTTTTTGAGAAGCAATTAGGAGCTGTGGCCAGGAGTGCTTTCTTCCATTTACATTTTGCTTGAAGTCTCTCCTCCATTCTTGCCATGCTGATGCATACTTTGGTAGGTCCCAGGATAAACTACTGTGATATGCTCTGTATAGAGTTGCTGTTGAAGATAAATTGAAAAATTCAGTTGGTACATAACACAGCAGGCTCATGTATCTATTGAGGTCTGGCTCACAGGCATTATTGACCATGCCTTGTTAGATGCCAGGTGAGATAATAAGTGGCCAAATATAGAACTTTTTCCGTTGTAGCCCCCCATACTTTGAAATCTCCTTGTGGAGGAGGTGACCGAGGTTCATTGCCTATTACATTTTGATAAAGATTGAAAATTTTTCTCTTTCAGAAAGCTTTCACCTGAGAATTCCTGAATGACATAACTAGACTGTTTCATTTTTGTGTTTTAACATGTTTTTGATATGTGATTTGTAATTAGATAATTATTGTGGCACCTAATTTTATTGAACATTTTAATTATAATGAGAGATGGGCACGAACAGGGGGGGGGGACGAACTATGTGGTTCATGGTTTGTTGTGTTTCATGAACCATGAACCATGAACTTTTATGAACTTGCCCCAGTTCGTGAACTGGTTCATTTGGTTCATGAAAACATCACCTCTGGGGCAGCAGAAGGTCAGCTCCAGGACAACAGAAAGCCCATCCCTCCCGTTGCCTAGGAAACTGATTGATCGGTGCCAGGCTGTCTGCAGTGATGAACCAAAAAACAAACTAAATGAACTGCCGGTTCACAAATCACAACTGGCCAGGTTCGTGACAAATTTTGGATTGTATTTCAGTTCGTGCCCACCTCTAATTATAGCTCTTACTACTAACTTTTGTGAGCTTACTTGAGCTTCGGAAAGGCAGACCATAATTTTTTGAATAAAATAATAAAATATCCTTTAAAAATGCTTTATATATTTTGTCTTCATATCAAAGAAAAGAATTTGTTACAATCCATTTTGTAGTACACTGTTTAATATTAAACATTTAAATTAAATTTACAGGAAGAAAATGACACAGTTTGTTCATTTAAAATCAGCAAACTTAGAGAGAACCAATAAATAAAAATGTGATAACTGACAGACAGAACAATTCCCAAGAGATTTCATTACTTTGCTGGGCTACCTAATTCATAAACCATTTTCTTTTTGGCCACTGCTCCAGATTTGTAGATGGTACGCCTTAACTATAAAGAGGTTATATCAAAACCTGGAATCTTAGGTATTGATTTTTATCAGGCCTGCTATCCCCATGGAGTGGTTGTCTTAGCAATACTCCATAAAGCATGTGTCTGTGCATGAGGGTGCCTGAAACCATATGGTGTTCAAGACAAAATCATGATTTACTTATGCGCTCAGTGTATGCCTGGAGTTATTGAAACAAATTGCAGTGGCAGAGCCTGATAATTTATTTGCTGGAGTCAGATGGGTAAATATTAAACTGTCCCAAATGAATGAGTGATGCTACTGTATAACAGGCAGGGTATTTAAAAATCTAATCTTGACCTCATGGCTCACTGTTTTGTTCTAAAAGAATACCCATGGCACCAACTACCAGTAGTAACACTATCATAAAAACTAATAATACAACATTAATAAATACAACAACAGCATCAGTATAAACAAGAGAGAAGAGTGATCAACAAGGGGCTCCCTATTCAACTGGTTGTTGAGGTCTCCCCAGTTCTTGTACTGTGGGAAATTACTTCTAATTATTGCTGTTCCTGTATCTTTACTGGAAATTTCAGAAACAAACATCTTAAAACAATATAAGCAAAACAGCATATCAGTCAATTATATCAAATGTTAGTCCCATAGACCTTTTTAATGTTAGTCCCATAAACCCAAAGACCTGATGAAACAAATGTTGTCAGTAATCTCCTGAAATCCCGGCAGAATTGACCTGGTAGGCTGGGGATTCCATGAAGGCGCCACCACAGAAAAGGCCCTGTTTTTAAAACCCACCACCCATGCCTCTGATATTATGGATACTGTGAAGAAGGATCCAGTCAAAGATTTTGATTCTGTGGGGTGTGGGAGTATGATCAGAGATACTTCCTTTTGCATTCTTATAGCATTCAGCAAATGTTAGTGGTAAATCAATGGGCAGGAGCAGGTGTAATCCTGACTCTGTCAAGTTTTGTGATGCATACAAACTACACAGCGCTTCAGCTGGTGGCCTGTCTGTCTCATCCCTTTCTGACAGCTTCTTTAAACTTCCTGAATGTTTGTCATATCTCACCAGCTAGCCTTCCTTTCATTTTTTCCTGCCATCTTTAAAGCCCAAAGGATTGCTCAGCCATAATAAACAGTGAGCCTCACCCAAGATGATTGCAGCCATGTTGACTACTGCCAGTCAAACCTCTAAGCCAGCCGTATAACAAAAGGTTAGTCAAATATAGTGCGTTTTACTGGAAGAATGAGCAAACAGGCTGCTGATCATGACAGCTTTATATATTAGCCTCCTGCTGAGAACTGGGGATGCAAGATTATATTAAATGAATATGTAATCCCATGTATTATGTACAGATTAAAAGTGACTTTAGCTTGGATGTCAAAAAGATGATGGATGGAAATGCCTTGCATATGCATTTACCCAGTAAACTCTATTAAACAGCAAGTCTCCATGGAATTGAATATGCTGGTTTCAGAATAGACAAAATCAATAATTCTGGCAAATCTGACTAATTTTCTTGCTTCTCTCCCCCCGCCCCCCAAGTAGCTCCATAATGGGTCTTACATGAAAAAACACTGTCAACATGTTGCAATAAATTTCTTCTTTCAGTCTTCCGGGGCTAAGAAAATGTGAAAATACATTGCAGTGTGCGATTGTCCTTTATTTGCTTGTTTGTTTTACATATTACCTCACCATTTCAGAGGATTCAAGATGAGGAAATAACTTTTAAAAAACTATTAAATTCTAACGTAAACCAAAACAAAACTGTATGAATTTAAATACAAGCTTAACAGACAGGCACCATATCCTTGAGGTATTCCTGCTGTGTTGAATGCATTCACTTCTAATCACCCTTGTGTTTGCTGAGCACAGGAGAGGGGATAATGTCCCAGTGAAGTAATTCTTTTATTTTGTTAGATCAAGGAAGAAAGCAGCATTGAGGTGTGGTGTGGCAAAGCTCAGTCAAAATCTTATGTTTACTAGTAGGTCAACCCTGTCCTTAATCATGGTGTAATCCTATGCCTGAAAAAGGTGGCATGAAGAATCCCAGATGACTGCCACCACCTTCTTCTTCCCCTCCCCACATTGACAATGGAGACTAATTTTGACTAATTATCTAAATGAAGTCAGCTCATTTAGTCAGTTGCACCCAAGTTATACACAAATACTGAATCTTTGCTGAATATGTGGGGGAAGTTTGGAATGTCAAGAAGAGGTAGTGGATGGCACAACAAAATGGCTGTCATAGGCTAGGGACCAATCATAACATGGATGTACCTCTAGCTCCAAGGAGATGTAGAAAAACCAGGACTGGCTCCTTGTTTTGGGAAAGAAGCAAATGAGCACTATGATACAAATTGTTGAGTATTATGGTGCCCATGGATACCATGTTGAGGATCAAAGCTCTAAACAAACTTTACACAAAGACAATGCTAGCAGGTTATTCCACAGATAGCCCCAATACTGAAGGCTGGCTTGGCTCATATGATTCCAAAATAATACATCCTGTGATTACATGAGAACCAGTGTTGTGCAGTGGTTAGAGTGTCAGACTACGATCTGGGAGAACCAGATTCAAACCCCCATTCTCCTGTGGAAGTTCACTTCATAACCTTGTGGCAATCACTCTCTCTTAGCCTAACCAACCTCACAGAGTTGTTGTGTAGATAGAATGGACGAGATGAGAACAACGTAAACCACTGTGATCCCCTCTCCTTACACACCACCACCCACCTTAAGGTTTAGGGCTTCTCAGGCCGTTAAGGGCAGCCACAACATGCCACCTGTCTAACCTTTATTTATCAGGCAGAGAGCCCTGACCAAAATTCTCACAGGGTCCTTCTCTTCTCAGAGACAGGCAGACCATTCCCTCAATTCCCCTCACCCAGCTACTGCCCAGGGCTACTGGGGAAAGGGAACTCAGAGTTTACTTTCTTTAATGTACCCTGACACCATTGATTAAATTTGTCCCACTTGTCGAGACCAGAGTGTTTGAGTTTTATGTGTGTTATTTCCCCTCAGCCAACAACTTCAAGCCAGCCAGGGTTAAACCAGAAACAAGAATAACTTTTAGTATTCTCTCTGTCTTCCGGCGCTACACCTCTGAAGATGCCAGTTACAGCTGCTGGCGTAACGTCAGAAACTACAATGCCAAGACCACGGCCATACAGCCCAGAAAATCTACAACAACTAATGTTCTCTGGCCATAAAAGCCTTCGACAAGAATAACTTTTATTTACAAGACAGAACACTGAAGGGAATGATTTTAAAACTCATAAGTGACAACAGCCAGCTAAATTTCTGCTGCTTCTCAGCAACTTCAAAACTTTCTGTCCCCCAGTAACTGCCTTAACTGGTCTTCCAATGGATTGTCAACTGTCAGTAGCCCCAGTATTCCATCAGCTCTCATTGGCTGTTCCCCAGGAAAGGCAGAGCTGGAACTGGTCATGTCCATCACAGCCACTTTGGGTCCCACAGGAGAGAAAGTGGGGTATAAATTAATAAATAAATATTCATATATTAAATTGCACTGGAGCCTTCCTCCAGTACAAGGAGAGACCATTAATCATAGGATCCAATTCCCTGTCCTCTAAGAAGCAGGAAAGGATATTTTTATTTATTTGTAATGTCTGTCTATATGACAGAGCTGGATTTCAAAAAGAATGACAAGAGTTTACATAACAATTCTTAAAGGGTTAATATCTGTGAGATTACCATTGCTATTAATGAGAAAAACAAATTGCTTTTACATTAATGTCATGGGATTACTAAGAAGTAAATGAGACTTAGAATTGAGGCCTAAGAAGGCAGTCTATACCATGGAGTAATGAAATTTCTAACTTACATAGAGAACAGCCATATATTCTAAAGGTACAAGACTATATTATAACAGGAAAGAGAAAAGTAAGGCATCTTTATATTTTATGAACAATGGGTTTAAAAAACGTGGAAATCACCAAATATCCTAAAGAAGAGCTCTAGCCTGTTGAATTCCATAGGGCTCACTTTCAAACATGAACCTTAAATCTCGAAAAACTAGAATATTTTTTTCCTGAAACCATGGTTCTCAGAACCAACCTTTTTTTCTTCAGAATACGCTCCCTTTTCATAAATGAAATTCTCCTGCCCTGACAACAACAGAAAAGAAACTTGTCTTCCTTGAGACATTGTCCACTAATTGCAGTCTTTGGACAGATGATATTTGGAGATAGGTGGCTTGCTGCACTCCAAGCAACAGTGCAAAGGGTGGGAAATGGTACTGAAGTTCCAAAATGAGGAGTTTCATAAACCTACACGCCATTTTGGCCTCATGCAGATGCCACAGGAATCTCAATACTTAATATTAGTGAAATGGCATCTCTTCTGGAATGTTTGGGGAAATGTAATTGAGCTGTTAAGGCTTTGCAAGAATTTTCTTTTAGGGAATGAAAATAGGCATGTTCCTCATAGGAGGTACTGCATTTGTTTCTCTGACTGTGAAGAAGAGAAATCTGTAATCCTATAAATCCACATATTGATTTAGCTGTATTATATTTCTTTTTCTGAGTTCCATTACATATGCCAGTGTTCCTCAATCTTTTTAAATTTGCTTTGTCACTCTATTTTCTAGGATCTACACTGGGCCAACCCAGCTCCAAGCACCTGGTAGGTGAGCTTGGGCAGATACTTGTGAACAATATCTCTGTGGCTTGTGAGAATCTGTGTACTGGGACAAATGAATGTATACACTTGAGTGTCTCTACCTATCCCATGCCCTTTCATCCTTACCCTCTTGCCTGACAAAAGAACATTCCTCCAGGTGCTATTTGCAGAGCTCCCAATCGAGGTTTAAAAAAAAGTGATAGCTTGGGGAAAGGTCACTGCCAGCCACCACTTGTCTTCCAAGAGCAGCAGAGCATCCCAGTAGTCACCGCACACTCACCTACCCATCACCAGAAAGGCATTTCTCACCTTGACCCAAGATTTGTTCCCCTCTGTTCTCGGGTTCAGCATCACTGTCATTTATTTATTCGTGCATTCATCGGATTTATGACCTACTTTCTGGTAGTGTCCTAGAAGCAGCTTATAAGAGTTTAAAAATATAAAACAGAAACACTGAGTTATCAGTTTTAAACAGAATGGGGTGTTTCTTAACAGTGCTCATTTCTCTGGTGCAAGGAAGATTCCGGCAAAATAGTTTCCTGCATGGGAGGAAGTGTCCCTGTGCTGAAGGCGTGTGCTGCCATTAGTTGAGCTGGTGATAGGAGGATACATTATCAATGACAAAAGTCCTAAAGATAAAGTATTTTTAAAACCTATAAAATACAAAGGTTAAATTTGCAGCCTCAGTTTGTATAGGGAAAGAGCTGGCTGAATGAGCCTCTCTTGACAGATGTGTGGTCATCACTACAAATGAAGCCCTCCCATATATTGACATGTAATGATGCTCTAATGAAATCCACAACAGAGCCTCCTCGGATGATGCAGAGGGGTGTGTGTGTGTGTGTGTGTGTGTGTGTGTGTGTGTGTGTGAGAGAGAGAGAGAGAGAGAGAGAGAGAGAGAGAGAGAGAGAGAGAACCAGCACACCTTTACCTTGTCCTTGCTTCAAGAAGCTCAGAACAGTGTACATGGTTGTTCTTTCTACATTTAATCTTCATAACAACCCTGCAAAATATGAGATGGTATCTGGCTCAAAGTCATCCAGTGAGTTTCATGGCAGAATGGGGATTTGAATGCAGGTTTACTTTAACCGTTATCCAATACTGGCACTGCCTTTATCCTCATACGACATGCCTTGAACGCCTACAGACAGAATCCCATAAGACAAATACAGCACAAATTTTCGACTCAAACGCTAATGCAATGAGTAATTGTGTTGATGAAACTGAATTTTGGCATGCAGTCATCATTTTAATGAACATTCCTCCATTCAGTCCATTCAGTCCACCTTGATATAATTCTTCCTGAACTCATGGGGATTACTAGGACATGGTTACCATCTCTGAAAAAGGGATTTCATGAATGGAAGAAGATACCATTGCTTTGTATTTCATTGTTGTGTCTGTACTCTGCAGTTATACCATATGTACTGTGATGCTTCCCTCATAAGATGGCAAACATTTATATTACAAGGTACAAATAAAAAATCAGGAGGTTGGGGAAGGCTAGCTTTGGATTGCTACATTTCATAAATTACATTGCAAAATTAAAATGAATAAAATCCATTGGATAAATGGAATCTTGTGGCCAAAACCCTTTGTACAGTACAGAAATATTTAGGTTCTTCTGTAGAGATGGTTTAAAATAGCAAATTGGGGAAGGAATTATATGAGAACTGAATATATGCAAGTACTTTATGTCAATACTGTTGGTCCATCTCGATGCCACTGCAGCACAGCCCAGTCCGGCCTTCCCTCTGACTCCAACCTCTGAGCCTGCATCCTGCGCTATCCACAGACCTGGTGGGGCCCAATGGCAGAGATTTGCCTGGCAGTGCAGGGGGAACAAGCCGGGACTGGCTCCAATGGCAAGGCAAGGCCGTGCCCCTTCCTGAGGGGAAAAAATTTCTCCTTCACCACTCTGAACCCACTGGCCCTCCACTGCCATGAGCCAAGTGGCTACATGGCCTCCAGTTGCCAATCTCCCTCCTTGGCTCCTGCTCCAAGTCAGTTGAGGACCCAAGTGTTGGGCCTGGCTGACTCCACAACCTTGCCTTCTGCCGGCAGACTGGAAGGAAGTTGTGTCTGTTCCCCCAACCCAGACGTGACCCCAGGGCCCTTTTCCTGTGCCCCTCCTCCCCCCACAGGCTGCAAACTGGCCGCAGGTGAGTCTGCAGCCATGTTTTCTTCCATAGAGATGGTTTAAAATAGAAAACTGGGGAAGGAATTATATGAGAACTGAATATATGAAAGTACCTTATGTCATGACTGTTGGTTCATCTCAATATTACTTAATAGACAGCAAGTGTGATGTAATGATTAGAGTGTTGGACTGGGACCTGGGAAACCTAGATTCAAATCCCCAATCAGACATGAAACTTGCTAGACGACCATGGGCCATTCACTCTATCTAGGCCTAACTTGCCTCACAAGGTTTGTTGTGAGGGTAGAGTAGAAGAAGGTGGAAATGATGTGTTGTTCTGAGCTCCTTGGAGGAAGAGCAGGATAAAAATATGCTAAAATATTGTTTACTTGGACTACTAGAAGTTCTCCAAGATCTCAGGAAGAAAAAGGCCTTTCCTAGCATCTGCTGCCTGAAATCCTTTTAATTAGAGATGACAGAATATGCCTTGTATATTCAAAACATATGTTGTACCAGACACAGCCTAGGGTTACCAACTCTGAAATTCCTGGAGAGCTTGGGTGGAACCTGGGTTTGATGGGGTTTGGGGAGGGGAGGAACTTCATCAGGGTACAATGCCATAGAGTCTACCCTCCAAAGCAGCCATTTAAGGGAACTGATCTCTCTAGTCTGGAGATCAGTGTTAATTCTGGGAAAGCTCCACCTGGATGTTGGCAGCCCTTCCTCATCTCTACCTTCATTGCAAAAATTTATTCCTCTCACTCTAACTTAACCAATAGCTGGACTCTAACTCCCACACCTCAGGTTTACAAGTTTTCAACCATGCTGTATAGCGGTGCTTTTAATAGCAACTTCATTTGCAGGCCTTTGAGTTTTCACAGAACAATTTTACCTCCTGCTAACTGTTTGCAGATGAAGCCACAGCTAAAGTCAAAGCTACAGAGTGAGGAGTTGACAAAGCAGCCCCATTCCAGTGCCTTGCAAAGACTGGCTCTTGTTCTCTCTCAAGGGACTTCCAACCCTCAGGCAGTGAGCAAACAGAAAGAGTTGCAGGGAACAATTTTTGATAGATAAAGACAATGTGACAACATAGGACTATCATTTTTTATTCCAGGCTTTCCCAGATGTATCCCCCCAAACAATAAGGAGAATTGCCTGTAGAAGCAGGCTTCCAGACACATATTCTTTTGTGGGATCAGCAGCTTTGGTCATAAATCAGATCTATATTCAGATATATGCTTGGAATGCAAATCTGAGTGTGGATTATCTATCTATTCACAGCCCATTTACTTTCAATAGGCCACACATGCTAATGTGCATTTGATTTTGAAATCCATCCGCAACTAGTCATGTATAAATTGATAGAATGCATTGAGAGGTTCAGTCTTGTACAATCACCTGTGGTCATGATCCTGGTCCCATATTCTCTATAAAGAGGGTAAAAGTACAGTGGACAGATCCCAAGTGTGAAGATGGGACTGGGAGAGGAGAGATAGAATACACGAACACATAACGTTGCCTTATACAAGATAAGACCACTGGTCTATCAAGAAGATCTCCAAGATCTTATCAAGATCTTTCACATCATCTGCTATCTGAAATCTTTTAAACTACAAATGTCAGAAACTGAACCTGGCACATTCTATATGCAAAATGGATGCCCTACCACCAAGTCCACAGCCACTCTATAATAGACATGGGCATGAACAGCATTACGAACAGAAAAAGCCAACGAACAGCCTGTTCGTCTGTTTGCAAATAAGCCATTCGTGAGGCCCCATTCTAAACGAACAAGTGGTCTTTGCAAGCCTCGTTCGTTGCCTTCGTCGGCCGTCTGTCAAGCCAGACAGTCCGGCGCCTTTCAATCAATTCCCCTGGCAACAGAGGCAGCGACTGAACTGTGTCTGAACTCCTTCTGGCTTGCCTTCTGGCTTTGACCCTTCAAAGTACTCCCAGCAGAGAGTCCCGTTTTTGCCACTTTGAAGAGAAAATGACAGCAAAGGGGGGGACACATGGGTCATGCCTTTCCCAGGGTGTAATCTCTCTGAAACTTGGGGGGTCTTCGGAGGACAGTGAGGACTATGTCCCCTGCAAATTTGGTGGGTATTGGACATTGGGAAGGTCAGTTTGTGGGGTGTTTAAAGGGTCCTGCCCCTTGCAAGTGGCAGGAAAGGGCCCTTTAAACTATCAGCTGGCAGGCAGCAGGGGGGAATCCACCTGCCAGCAGATAGTTTAAAGGGATCTTTAAAGGGCCACAAACAACAAGCATGTTTGTGAACAGGGTCATGTTTGTTACTGTTCGTTGTTCGTGGATGGCAACAAACAACGAACAGTTTGTTCGGGGTTTTTTTCCCCATTCATGCCCATGTCTACTCTATAATGATAGAAAGAAAAGGAATTTGCTAATACTGGAAGTTCCCTCCTCTTTTCTGACTGAAATGAAATATAGAGAGCAATATTGGAGGTGGATAGTGCTGTCAAATGATAGCTGACTTATAGCAACCCATGGTGAGGTCCTCATGGCAAGTAATTACCAGAAGTGGTTTGTCATTGCCTACCTCTGCAACCCTGGTCTTCATTAGAGGTCTCCCATCCAAGGCCAACCCTGCTTTACTTTCAAAATCTGGTTTGCCTGGGCTAGGACAAGTTGATCAGTCTTAGAAGCAGTGTTCCCGCTAATGTGAGCACGTGAGCAATCGCTCACAGAATCTGACTCCTCCACTCACAGCTTCTCAGCTGTAGCTCACAGATACTAACCGTTAGGCAGCCCCGCCCTCCCACTCAGCCAACATCTGCAGTTGGGCCTTATAGAGATGGAGCAGGGATGGAGCCTCATCCCACTGCCACTTCTCTCTTCCCTTCCTGGCTATGGATGGTTTGGCCCCTAGGATGGTGCCAGAGAGCACCTCCAGCCACTGCTGGCTCTCTAGCTGGGGAACAGAGCAGAGCTGAGTGACCCGTGCAGCCTGAAATCGCTAGGATCCCCTCAGCCCCAGAGAGCTGAGGAGAGGAGGTAGCGCCTCAGCCGCCACCATGGTGAAGGCGTCATTTAACGTGGCTTTGGCGCAGGAGGCTGAAGAAGTAAGCACTGACTCACAAAAGCTCATCTTGAAATAAATGTGCTAGTCTTTAAGGTGCCATTGCGTGTCTGCTTTATTTTGCAGCAACAGACTAATACAACTACCCCTTTGTAATCAGCATGGGCATATCCATTTTTATACAGAAGTAAACTCTGCTTTTTGTGGCCCTTTCACCTAATGGCTTTTATTGTTAAATTGTTTTGATTGTAATCAAAACAATTTGATTGTAATTTTTTTTTAAAAGGAGGTGCACTCAAAACTTTAATGAAAGTTGTTGTTTTGGCTCACGAAGTAGATTTCTAGCTCACAACACTGCAAAGCTTAGAGGGAACATTGCTTAGAAGCTGTGTAAGTATGAATGCTGAATGACTGTGTGTGTGTGGTGGAATAGAGCAGGAAAGAAAAGGAGGGAAATTCCTGGAAATGCAATTTCCTCCCCTTGCTTCACCCTCTTCCCTCAGCCACTTCCTTTGTTCCTGGCTTCCTATCTGCCACAAATATGGATATTATGCCTTCTTCTTCCACACAGGTATGGATATTGTGCCTTCTTCTTCATACTTCTGATTATTAATATATACCTTTTTTAAAAACCTAATAATAAAAATCAAATGCCAAGTTACTTAAGTTCCAGCACTACATTTCACAACATACATATTGCAACTTAAATACATACTTGTCTGATAAAGATGCTTGAAGGAAGTAATTCTGATTTCTGCCTTATGTAAACATAGAAGTCTCCATAAAACAGGTTGAGATTTAATTTGCACTGATCATCTGCCTTTACTATACTGACATTGAGGATGTTGTTCACCAATCCGACTATTGCTCATTGTAGAGAAAATATTGCTAACAGGAACTGAGAATCAATGTTACATATTCCACAGCAGTTTATTCCCACAATCTTCACATGGATTTTCACTTGTCACCATCCTGGACATCATTTTTGTGTGCAGAAGCAAACTCTAAACAAAACAGCTCCTACAAGAAATTTGTTCTAATGTCACTCCTGCTGTGAGGTGACCAGAGCTACAAGATGATGTGGAGGCATATTTATGGAGCAGATCAGCTTTAGGGGAGGCACACTGTTGCTGTTTCTAGGGTTGGGAGAGGTTAATGACACTGTCTTGAACCTAGTTTCAATACTTTCAAAAAGAGATTACCAGATAGAAAGAGGTCCATCAACTCCAAGGTCACAATACCAAATGGAACCTCCAAGTCCAAAATAGTATTCCTCTGAATTCAAGAGGCAAAGAACAAGAAGGAGACATGGCCATGACCTGCCTGCCCTGGGTTTCTGACAGGCCACTATTGGGAACAGAATGTGGAACTAACACTTAGGGTGATTCCGCATTAATGGTTTTCCCTGCTTCAGCTTCTAAATGACCTCGATTTTTTCTTGTGTTTCTACACGTGGGAAGGCAATCCTAGCAGCAGATTTGAAGTCACTGCACGTTTTGTCCGGTTTTTTTCCATCCTGCTTTCCCCCGACTTATTTGTTCATGCGCAGCAGATTAGGGATTTTAATCATGCGGAATTCTTTATCCGATGTTCTCCCCACCCTTGCCCTTTTCTCTCGCCCTTCGAATCAACTTAATTTGATTGGCCAATCATGTTTTCTAAGCTACACCCACTACCCTTTCCCTTCCCCTCTTTTTAAAAAAAAAAATGTAAAAAAACGTTGCAATGTTTCTACAAATCTATTCAGAAACGTATCCTGTGTCACATGACAACAGCTGACCAATAATGGGTCCATTTTACAACACGCCAAATTTGTTACGTTGCTTGCTGACAGCTGACAGCTTCTGAGGTAGAGTGAAAGTGTGATGGAGGGACTTCAGCGTTCAACTAGTGGTCTAGGCATTTCATGGAGGGAGAAAGAGACCAACCTCAACACAACACCTATCACTAAACCACACTGCTCACGAAGAAAGCGAGAAAGATAGACGCGGGGTCATTGGTAACAATTTTCCCTCCAAATGTCAATAGCCAATACTCTTTCACAATATTGGCGGGAAGTGCTCTGGCCTATCCAATATGTTTATTTGATGCAACGTTTATGTGTAGCAATGTTTTTTTGTGAGAATTTTTTTTCTAATGTGTTGGTTTGATGCAACGTTTATGTGTAGCAACGTTTTTTGGGGGGGGGAAATAAAAAAAATGAAGATGTGCATCATTCGACACTTCCCCCAGAAAAAGCGATGAGGAATCGATTTTTATCCTGTCAAAAATTCCGCATGATGGACTTTGAGCCGATGAAATGTGCGAAACAAAAGCCTAATGTGGAATCGGGGAGAAGTGGATTCGTAGAACTCCACCGTGGCATGACTGCTCAGAAAGTCCGATCAAAATTGATCATGCGGAATCCCCCTCTGTCTTCTTCAGCTGGGATAGCCTTATGTTCATAATCTACTATTATTACTTAAAAAAAAAAAATCTTGTTTTCTTAATGTGGGCACCGGAAGCATAGTTTGAGCAGTTTCTCCTCCGCTGTCCTTCAATTCACACAAGGTTTGTGATGCAAACATGGTTTATTTTTCTGACCATAGCCCTAAGCTTTCAAGAGAGGAAATCACAGGCCTAACCAATCCTTTCCATTCTTACCCAGTCATCTCTCTCCCCAGGTCTGAAATAGAACTGAATATCATGAGGACAAGCCTTGCCACAGATGCATCAAGTCAGCAGCACTGCTGGTCTGAAAGTCTACCTGGACATGGGCAATGCAGACAGGTGACAACAGAGTGTTTTCTGATGGAAGGGAATCAGGACAGATGTCTTTGTTTGTTTGTTTGTTTGTTTGTTTGTTTGTTTGTTTGTTTGTTTGTTTGTTTGTTTGTTTGTTTGTTTGTTTGTTTGTTTGTTTGTTTGTTTGTTTGTTTGTTTCCCACTTTTCTCCTGATCAACAAGACACATTCTAATCCTGCAGCTGTCGGCTTTACATTTATAGACATAGCACCCATACATAGCACCCAAACCAACCCCAACTCCCAAAAATTCTCACTGAGGAGTTCTTTTTTCCCTTTCAGCTCATCTGCCAGAAAAGCTAGGAACCATTAATCCCTCAGAACTTTTAAAGCTGTATAGCTAAGGAAATGATACCTTTTGTGTGAGCTGTTTCCCTAAACTTCCCCAAACCAGGGTTTGCTATGTATCCACTCCCTTAACTCAAAGGTACCTTGAGACTGGGAGCAGGGGGCTGAAGCAGAGGGATTGTGAGACATTCTTGAACATCTTTTCACAACTATAGTGGCTGTGTGACCATTCTACCACTTTACCATCAGACAATCATTTTCCCCCAAACAGATCTGGCCACCATCATCTTTCTCAAGCTGCACCCCTTCTGGCTGAGTTCATTGAGTATCCACAAGGCTACATAACAATACTATGTGTGACAAATGTATGGCACTATACCTAGTGACACAAGCCGTGGCTTTTTGCTACCTCTTTGCAAACAATGCCATGGAGCTTTAAGTAATTGGGTGCAAATTAGGAAATGCGGGCACAACAGACAGTTTCTTAGAACAGTTCTAATCACATAGTGGTGCACTGAACACATTTAATTACAATGTGTCAAGGGGAAGGTGTCACCAGACTGGCCTATTTAGATGTTTGTGAGAGTTC
Source organism: Eublepharis macularius (assembly GCF_028583425.1). NCBI lineage: Eukaryota > Metazoa > Chordata > Lepidosauria > Squamata > Eublepharidae > Eublepharis > Eublepharis macularius. Next base: position 174,975,542 of record NC_072791.1, on the reverse strand, counting down.
AGCAGAGAGGTCTACTTCCCGCCCTGCACTCAATAATGTTGTAAATGACAGGAAAGGAAAGTGGCACTTACTATAAGCTCCATTTTGGCAACTTGCACATACTTTGCATAACATTCTTCTCTCTTTTTTGTTACACACACAAAAACATCTGTTCTGGAGTAGCCTAAAAACAGTCCATGATATACATGCTGTTTTGAATAGTTAGATACACATTGGCATTTTCATTTACATAGGATCTCAAGGCAGAGTATGAAAGACTGCAGAAGTAAGAGAGTAAGCTGGGCACTTGGTGGTTTAGAATTTTCCTTGAAACTAAAGTATCTTGTCAGAGATAACATAATTGCCATGTGAAAATATTCCATATTCTCCATTGATAATGGGCCAAATTAGTCCGTGGTGTGATTTACATCAAACAGAGGAATGTTGTTTCAATCATGAATTTTTCATGTACTAAGACTGAGTCACTATTTCTATACTTGTGTCTTACATATAGAGATAATTTATTCAGCATAGTGTTGTAGTAGGAATTTGTTCAGAATCATATGTCTTGTGGTTAGGCTTAGCAGATTGCTTGCTGTAGTGGGCAATCTCTGACCTCCTGGCTCCAGGCCCAAATCACTGATCTTTACTCCAGCAGGAACAAAATGAGGGTGTGAAGTGACATCACATGATGTTACACCCAGAAGTGATATCACAATGGATTAGGAAGTCCCCAAATGTCCATGTTTTTTACCATAAAGATAGAATTTCTAGAGTTTCACAATATCACTCCACTCCCTCCCCCTTTCCCACTGTAGTCGAGAGTCCAGCTAGCACCTACTTGTGAAAGCAAAGAATCAAAGTATTTCTGAGACAGCAGTCAAGTCATGGGGAAAAGAATTTGGATTAGAGATGCTTGGACTAACGTTCTGCTTGCCAGTTGCAAGCAGGCTGCCGGTTTTTCATTGGGCAGTTTGAATGTCCATTAGCAACTCAAACCTGTTCAGTGGGTTACTTTCTGCACATTCCAACAGTATGGTGCAGTGCAATTTGCAGCATTTTACCCTGCAAATTCTCACACAGGCCAATGAAAGTCCTAGTTTATAACCACACAGGCCTGTGCGAAGTTTGACAAACAATTGTTTAAATAAAAGGTGAACAAACCAGTCAAGCAGGCAGTGATTATAAGCACTGTTGTTGTTTATTTAAATAATGTGCTGCTATTTGGTGTTCATCTAAGTCTGTGTTATTTTTTTAAAGTTTTTATTTGAAAGTAAAGACAAACAATACACTACAAAGACAATAAACAATGGATTAAATAATATAACAACACAAAAAAACAATAAACATAGAATATATAAGAGCCTATTATACTACAAAACTACTTCTCCCCTCCGTCTCCTTATTTACATTCACTCAACATTTATAATCAGAGTTTTAAAATATTAGTTTTACTGTTGGTCTACTTTCCTTAGCTATTGTTAGTTTTTCTTAATTTTTAGCTACATAGTCAAAAAAGCCTTTCCATGTTTTCTGAAATTCTAAGATTGGTCTATTATGTATATAAGAAGTTAATTTGGCCATAGACACATATCCATATAATTTGTTCATCCACTCAGCCACATCTGGACAAGATTCTGTCTTCCATTTTGCTGCATATGCTACTCTCGCTGTCATCACCATATATTTAAAAAGTTCACTGGGTATTTTTATAATATTATTAGGCAAATATTTAATAACATATTTTTGGGATTCAGCTCAAAGTGAAACTTTAATATCTTTTGCATCTCTTCATATATTTTTGTCCAACATTTACTTGCCTTCTTGCATGTTCAGCACATATGACAAATGTTGCATCAGTATATTGACATTTCCAGCACCATCCACTATAATCCTTATTAGCTTTTGTAAATTGCAATGTCTTTAGGGCTAATATACCATCTAAAAAAATTTATACCAATTCTCTCTTAACATTTGATCATCTGTAAATTTAATTTCTTTGGTCCATACATTTTCCCAATGACTCATAGAAATATTTTCTCCAAAGTTTTGCATCCAGTTTATCATACAATTTTGACTTGTTCTGATTATGTGGCACACTGCAGTAGAATTTGGTAAATTTTTCCCAAGAGATGTTTTGACTCCACTAATGAGTTGTTCAAACCTTGTTTTTTCTCTAAATCAGCCACCTTCTTTGGATAATTTGGATACCAATTGCTAATACATCAGCCATGAGATATTTTTTCCTTGTGATTTAATTTCTTGCCATGTTCTTATTTTTCCTTGCTTATCAATCATATATTCATAATTCATATGGTCTGTTTTATTTCTTGTAGTAACATCGTAATAGGCATTTATTGGTGATGTCAGTGGTGAAGTAGGTGGATGTAACCTGCTTGTGAGCTGCCGCCCTGCCTAGCCCACTGACCCTGCCCTCAGCCATCTTCTCGGGTGCCTGGGGGGCTCCCTCAGCCTCAGAAATGGGCAGGGGAGGGAGCTAGTGTCACCTGGTACTCCTCCTGCCCTCTAGGTCATGACTTCCCTAGCCCTCTGGCTACTGCCCAGGTCATGCCAGCACTCTCCTCCCCAGCTTCCCTAGGAGCCCTTCCCTTTATGGCACCTTTCCAGCCCACCCCCGCCTGGGGCAGCCAATCTGCCTCCTGGCTCTCCCAGCCCCTGGACCACATATTACCTCTACCTGTGATCCCTTCTTGAGACTAGTTCCCCCGCTGCCAGTCTTACAAGCATCCCTCCTGCCCCCCAGGGCCAGGCCCAATGGGAAGCCTGTGTCCATCAGTCCCAGGGCCCGCATCCCAGGTGACTCACCCCACTCTCCTCCCTGCCTGTACTCGGCCAGCTGTGAATGTCTCTCTCATCCCTGCTGGCACCTCGGGGCTAATGGCGGCCACCTGGGACTTCTCCTCCTGTTCTGGTGGTGCCCTCGGCAGCATCCTCATGGCAGCCAGCCTCCATGGGCTTCTGGGACACTGCAGGGCTGCCGGGCGAGCCGCCACACAGCCCAGCTGATCCATGCCACCTGGTTGCTGCCATGCTACCGCAGAGCTCAGCTAGACATCAGGTTGCTGCGGTGCCACTGTGCAGCCCTGCTGGTCCATGGGACCCTCTCTCCTCCTGACTGCCTCTGTCCTCCAAGAGACCTTCCTGGTCAACCCCTGGTGTGGCCCCTTCACTGCTTCCTCCTCTGGTAAGGGGGCTGGGGTCAGGGAATGGGGAGAGGGCTGGCTCAGCTCCGGACCATGTCAGCATGGGCTGGGGTGCCCGGCTAAGTCCGGGGCAGCCTCAGGTGGCTCCGGCACTGCTTCTACATTGGAACCATATTCTTAATAGTTCATCCCTCAAAATACGAGTGCCATCTTCCTTTTAAATAGTTTTTAATGATTTCTTAATCCATAAGTAGTTGTGAATTCCTTCCTTGGAATCTATTGTCTCCAACTTTATATGTCTTCTGTTTGGATTTATAATCCAATCTGATAACCAAACTAATTCAGCTGCTTGGTGGGACAGTTTGATATTTGGTACCACCAGCCCACCTTTTTCATCTTGTAATATTTTAAATCTTATTTTTGTTTCTCCCCACTCCCCGCTCCATACAAAGTCATTTACCCTTTTCTGCCACTTCTTTAAAGTCTGTGTTATTAATGGGATCCAGCACATCCCTTTTTTCACACATCTTATGAGAGTCATAAAGCATGTGACAAGAGCCCCATATACATTTTTAGTTAACCGACCTGATCATCCATGATCCTGAGAGAGAGAGAGAGATTCAACTAATGCACATTCCACCACCACCACAACTGCACACTCACAAAGCTTTTTGGCAGCTGCTTGACTCAGATGGTGGCAAGGTGAAGAACTCTGAGGAAATGTTTACAAGTGATAATTGGGGCTATTGAAAACAGTACGTTTGACTGCTGCCCATGTTCACCACAAGGTGTGCACTGCAGGTTTGAATCAGAGAGAGGACTTCTCCCTGCATTTGGTCAGTTCCCTGGCACTCCTACTGGGAATTGAAACTTATAGGCTTTCTCTATGGGAAGCTACCAATTTTTCCCCAAGAGGGTAAAAATCAGCTGAGGGGACTGATCTTCATTGGACAATAGCACAGCAAGAAAAAGTTACGAAGTTATTCCCACACACTTTAAAAAAAAAATTAATCCAGGCATTCCACAGGAATGAAAATGTGAATGTTGAAAAAGGCAAAGAGGAGGCTAGGACTGGATGGGTAGCTATGTGCTTTCATAGTGATGAGTCTCCCATGCAAAGCTGCAAGGAGATTTTTGAAGGGACCAGAGCTCAGCCTGAAGGGTCTTTCAAACCTGCTGCAAAATCTCATAAATGGTATTACTGGAAAGGTGACTATCCTTTATAACTTGAAATGGGGTGAAGAAACAAACTGAAGTCTACCTAACAATTAACTTGACAATAAAAATACTAGGATAAAGCCAGCCAGATCAAGATGCAAGTTGAGACAAGGCTATAGGTAAGTAGCTGTTCAGACTAAAACATAAAATAACAATGTACTTCACCATGCATACAAAAAGGTTGCACATGATTTACAATGAATTTCAGATAGAGATTTTCTTTCACAGCAAGCACCATATGATAAACAAAAAGGGTCTTTGAACATACTTCTATCCTAAAAAGATCAGCAAATGTGTACAAAGACGGTTATTGGGAATCTTGCCGACTTGAGATTAGTGCATGCAAATGTTGATATGGACATCAGGAGAATGACTAGGCTCGCCAAGCACAGAGTGAAAGCCAAGAATAAGAGAAAGAGTTGTAATAAGAGTTTGACTTAAAAATAAAATAGCAGAGTATGACTTAGGACAAGAAGCAGACAGAAGGCAGCTTGAAATGGCATCCACGTGGCTGCTTTTTCACTTAATAAGCTGTTTGCATGCAGGTGCTGACCATGCCGCTGTTTCAATTCCACCAAGGAGGGATTTGGGGACTGATTGACCTACACTGACCCATCAGTAGGAAAATTATAAGTGTTAAAAGAACAAAGTTTGATGTCCCAAGGAGCTGGCAAATACTGACCATGACTCATTTCCACTCTGAACATGGTGGAGACTTTGAACAGATTGTAAAGGTTGGCTCTGCAGATTTGCAACATCCTTGAGACCTGAATGAAGCCAAATAAACTTGTTACCTGGCTGCAAAAAATAATTCCAGGAAGTGAAGGAGGATAATCTTGGCACTTGAGGGAGTTACAGCTCATTCATCATGAAGGCAATAACTACCAGCTGGGAGTGTTTACTATCCAAGGGTCTCTGAAATCTTTTCTACTTAGTTACTCTTGAAGCTGCTTCACTCATCTCATTTTTAGTACTTTATTTTTTATAGAAAGCCATTTCCTACTTTTACCACCATCAAACAAGTTCCTTCCCTTGGTATTTTCACTCTATCAAGAAAGAGATCTAAAATTTACAAGGGTACAAGTTCTTAACTTTTATATGCATTAAAGTTGCACCCCAGATACACGAGAACAACAGAGGTGTTCCTTTAACATATATAGTTTAAAACACAACCAGGACGAATATGAGGTCATTGAAAAAAATGGAATCCAGAAGAATGCAAATCTGCATAACAACAAACAACAAACGATCCAAGGGAACACTATTGAGACTTTTGCTTATGTTTACATCTTACTGTGAGAACAACTTGCTCTCGGTCAACTTAAAAAAAAAATTGGTGTTTTTGAGGTCTTGGAGGCACCTAACTTGGTATATTAATGGCAACCCAGCAGACCAAGTTAAATGCTTCAAATATTTGGGAGTCCTTGTTCAGTATAATAACAATTGGACAGCTCGGAGGAAAACAAGCATTAAAACTGGCCAAAAGTAGCCTGTCCGCAATCATCAGGTTATTTTATGTGAAGGGAAACCAGTTTGTCTCTGCAGCTGCGAAAGTCTTTAATACTAAAGTGGTATCCCAATTACTTTATGGTACCTCTATTTGGATCAATTCATTCAACTCACATGTTGAGCAGATCCAGGCCATATTTCTGGGACGTATTCTTGGGGTCCCAAATTGTGTAGGTTATGTGCCGAGAGACAGGGCAGGGTCTCCTGATGACTAGAGCTTGGCTTTCAACACTGAAATTCTGGCTACGCCTCCACTATAGGGCAGGACCTAACAGTTCTATCTCTCGAACATTGTCAGATTCATTTTCATATAATTGGTTTAATTTAATCTTAAGGAAAATTCAGTTAATTAGTATACCTCTGGATTCCCTCTTTATGCCAGACAAATCTCGAGCATTTAGATCTTTGAAACAGAATTCTTGACATTGAGAAAGAAATTCTCTGTCTCTTGCTGACAAAACCTGCTCCCCTTTGCAGTTTACTACAACATCGAGACAGGGACTTCCAGCTACCTATTTTATACAGCTTACTGCCCCACTTTATGCTGCACCTTTATGTTAGCAAGATTTAACGTCTTCCCATCTGCAATCTTTTATGGAAGATTTATGAAATTGCCGTACCATGAAAGAACTTTCCTGTGCAACAACAGGGAACCAGAGTCAATTGCTCACATATTGCTCCGATGTGAGTTTTACATCCAAATATGGGATGCCCTAATTAACTCTATTTTGTATAATGGGTATAGCCTCCCAGGCTTGTTTCCTTCCTTTCATCGGATCAGTGTCCCCATATTACGATCTCAGTAGCGAGATTTCTCTGGATTGCAATGAGAATTTGGGATTACAGATTTAAGCTCTGGAGAGATGACTGATTTTGGATTGTATTTTCCATTTTATGTATTCAAATACTGATTTTGTTTGCTTTTATTTTATACCAATAAAGGGACTGACTGACTGACTGACTGGCATAGGCAAAATGCATTCATTAAACACAGTAAGAACAGGTATGTTTCAAGTATTATACAAGTACTAAAACAAATGAACTGAACTCTGTCAAGCCACAGGTCAGACAGCACTTTTTATAACTATGGGATGTTAGGGAGATGGCCACCAAGCAAGCAAGCAAGCAAACAAACAAACAAACAAACAAACACAATGTCCTACATCCTCAAAGCAATGTAGATCGACTTTATTTACCATGAAGTAATGGTGGCCAAGGATTATTACAAGTAAAACAAACAGTAAAAGAAGAGCTCCTCAGACTCTTCCTTTGAGCACTTTGAATCAGAGTCACTGGGCTGGTCAGAGGGGGTCATGACAGATAATTGGGTAGACCTCCCAGCCATTATTTCTTGTGGGTTATCCTATTTCCGTGTTCCTTTAAAGTTAAAAAGGAAAGGAAGGACCAAGCCTGGACCTACCTGGCTGATACAGGTGCATATAATGGAAAAAAAACAAGCTGACAATACACACAGAACTCGCTGGTTCAGTTCGTTCAAGCGGCTTCTGGCATGTTGAACCAAATCTGGGAAACTAAATTGTAACGAGTCCTTCCTGCCCAAAGGTTTGTGTGTTTCATTTTGTACCTTCCAGCAGCAGGCAGGCAGGCACAGAGTTTGCCTGGCAGGGCAGCAGCTTGTTTTCCCGAACAACATTCACCAATCAGATCCCAAGTTAACTAACTCTGTTGATGGGAAGGGGGGAATGAGAACAGTGCATGCAAGTGCATCTCTCCCCCCTCCCCATTCCATTGCTACTTGGGAAATGGCATTTTCTCCCTCCCTGCCAATCGGATCCTTGCAAGGGGAAGCTCCTCCTTTCCCTCCCCTCCTATCAGCTTTGAAAACATTTGGAAGGAAGACTTCAACCATAGGCTGCAATTAGAAAGACACTTCCCTGGGAGTAAGCACTATTGAATAACATGGTACTTACATCTGAATAGATCTGTTTAGGATTGCTTCCATAGTCTTTCAGGGCTCTCTCTTTTTCTGAGTCAAATGGCAAATGTGTACCTACTCCCTCCTTTCAAAAACAATCCTGCCTGCCCCACAGCAAAAGGAAAACTTATGAAGAAAACATAGGTCTGGATGGGGGGCGGGATTCCGCCAAGTATCCTTAGTGATGGAAAAGATTGTCAGTGAGAATGACTTATTTTGCAGCCGAACGCAGAGCATTGAAAGGGGGAATTGCGATTTGCCCCTCATTGTGGGAACAAAACTACAAAGCACAAGGAAACAGCAGCAACAGGCAACAGCGAATACAAAGGTATTAAGTTATTGGCACTATATAAAAAGAACAAATGGGATAGGAAGCAGGACTGTTTTTGATGTTCCTGCACTTGTTGGAGCCCTCTCCTACTTGGGAACATCCCATTGCCACTGCTCCACCCACTGACACTCACCTTCTACTGATCTGTTGTTGTGAGGAAAAATTCAGCGGATCAGTGGTTTAGACTAGGAGGGGGACTAGTCTAAACCATTGATGCTGTTTTTGCTTAAATATGAAAACAGCTGCCCCAGAGCCTTGTTTCCCTAGCCCTCCTTGAAAAGACCATGTGTGGCAAATACATGCACAATGGACCGAAACTCATGAAAATAAAAAACAACCCAAAGGGATCAGTTCTGAGCCGGCACTGGCCAACCCAGAACAAGCTAGTAATGAAACAGAATTATTCTGGACCTCCCTGTTCCCGAAACTGAAATGGAAACTTTGTTGGTGCACACTGGCTGGCATTGGTCCTGGTGGCAGCTCTGGGGATGCATTGCAATTTTTGGCCCAGTTACAGTCCCCATGTGGAATGCGTCACTGATTAAATTGCCACTTAACACCCATAATTTAATTTAGTATGGAAAACAAACATACTATATATGGCTCAGTGATAAGGCAGAAGAGTGTAGACTCCTTCCCAGTTCTGGGTTGGATTGTACATGTGAATGTAGATGATTGTAAGGAATCCTGTATCTGAGTCTCATCTCATCCCTCTGCCATAAGGTTGCCAACTGGATGAAGAAAAATATGTTTGACTTTAAAAGAGGTCTAATGGATTGAAATGGGCCACTGAAGCTTTTCACTGCTTGAAAATAAATAACATCACTTGATAATTGTTGATCTTAAAGGTACAGTTAGAGGGACTGGTTTAAAAGCTGACAACCTTACTCTGTTATCAGATGATTCTTGGTTAGTTTATTCAAAATTATCCATTTATTCAGCATTAAAACACAAAAAAGATATTAGAAATATTGTAAGTTCGTAACAGATTTGTTGATTTCACTGCATACAAGGAGCTGAGCTTTGCACTATGTTTATCTTCTAACTGTACTGACTCCCTTTCCTTTCCTTTTCCTGCATGAAAGAAACCTCAATTAAAAAGAAACATCGATTTTACAAAAAAGAAATAATTAGAAAAGGGATTAGGTAGATGTAATTTACATCTAAGATTTATTCTCATTAGGTTTTCCTTGGTGCTGAAAGCCTTTCAGGATCTGGTTTTCAAGGGTCAGGTTTCTGTACATGTTGAAAAGGAAGTGCAGGTGATCAGTTCACCATAGATCAGCAGGAAACAGAACTGACCCCTTAGTCAGACGATTCATTCCTACAGAGGCTCACACTAGAAAAAGACAAAATCGAGATTGTTCGAATGTGTTGCTCCATGGCTTTGATACAGAATGCCACGTCGTTGCATTCTTTGCGGTTTGATTCAGATCTAGCACTCCTCAGTCATATTTCTGGAAATACAAGCACTCGCATACATTTTGGACCATTTTAGTTCAGAATTTTTATTCTGGGAGCTGCCCTGGTTCCTGACAAATCTTACTCTGACTACAAATAATGATCTTAACTGTTGCTCCTCTGCTGTGCTTTCTGGTGCTGAGCATTTTCTGTTCCAGGTTAGTTCCCTCTTCAGATTAACAGAAGGCAAGTTCCTGATTGGTCACCTTGATGGTTTTCAAAATTTATCTTGAGCTCTGTGCTGAGCAGCTTTGCACCCGTATAACAGCCACTTGAGCTAAAGGGTCAGGTTGTGCATTGGTAATAAGTAATGAGTTACATGTTTGACTAAAACTTTTCAAGTACTCTAGAAGAATGTCCCTTAGGGATATGGTTAGGTAATTTCCCCCCCTCTCATTCTGTCTGTACATTTGGATGCATCCTTTACCTGACCAACATTTGATACATGCATTGTTTGTGTTTGTGCCATTAATTGAATCTATTTTGAAGTTATCTCAAGAACTGAATGCAAATTGGCTAGGTTCATGGGCAGATGCCAAGGGCATACAGAGACATTAGAGTAGTAATTCTGAACTCAAAAATATTACATAGATTTCTTTCTTCTTAACACTTGGTTGTTTTCTGCATGCACATTTACACCAGGTTTTCTGGATATTCAGTCTGCAAAGATCAGATCCTCTTTGGGCCTCAGTAATTCCCCACTTGAGATGGTTGGACCAAAGTGGTATCTGTTTATTTTTTTCTGCACTAGAAAACTGCCCCATTTCTGCGGTGGGCTTTCTGTGGAACACGTTAGTTTCACCAGTTGATTGGCTAACAAAACTTACAATTGGGGGGGGGGGGGTTGTAAGGCACCAAAGTTGCAAAATAATAATAATAATATTAATTTTTTTAAAAAAATCAGGAAAAAAAGCTGGGTTGGTTGTTGTTCAATCAATAGGGGAGCAGGGGGATAAAGAGGAGGGTGAAAGGCAGGGCCAGGCCTCACACCAAAGAAAGCATTCTGCACTTCAAAAATGCCACAGTTTGACTTTGCTAAAGAGAAAAAATTAGGGTATGTGGGCAGGGAGAAAGTGCAGAAAAGCCAGGGAAAGATTGATTCTGTGGCAGATGCAGCCCTTTTCTGTGCAGAATGCAAAAAAAGTCTGGGAAGTAGTTTGAAGACTAAATCAAAGTATTTTGACTCTGCATGCAGAACTCTGGAGAGAAATCAATGCAGTATGGGGCCAGGACCAATGAAAAAGCCCCATGCAGAAAAGACCTTGGCAGCAGTGGTGGCAAGTGAAAGAAAGAAGTCTAATTGTGTGAAGAAGCAGTTAGTCATCCCAAATAGATACAAATGACTTTGGCTGTGGCCAAAGAACTCAACAAACAATTGGCTCTGATTATAACCAGTGATGAGGATATAAGCTGAACCAGCAGGTTGTCATGGATATAGCTAGAACTATAGAAGAACTGTTGCTAGATACGACTAAGAAAGTCATAGAACATGCCTTTGCACACAGAAACAGAGCTAGCCCAGTTCCATAATTGGACATGCCACAAAGAGAGTATAGAGGCTAGAATAGAACAGCCTTGGAGAGGGACATGAAACAGAGGAGCAACAGCTGTCTGGCCTTGTGTAGATTAGAAGAGCCTTGTATTAATATATACAATGTACTAAGGCCAAGGTGCAGAGAGTATCTGAGAATGGCAGGAATTCCTCTATTTTCAACTATCCCACATGGCTTCAAAAATAAAATTAGCAGACATACTTGGAACCCCTAAGACAGAGTTTGAGAACTTATTAAGCCAGCCACCTAACAAGAAAAGAAAAGGGCTCATATCCAAGATGTATAATATCATTTTATTAACTGAAAAACCGAGAACTGCAACATTTCAAATAAAATGGCAACAAGATTGCAATGGGCTTCTGACAACAGAACATTGGAACCAAATTTGGACATCTAAACTTTTCAACTCCTCAGAAATCAACACGAAACTTCAAACAAACAAAATAATCATGAGATGGTATCATACACCAAAATAACTCTCTGCAATAATACCAGCTTACTCACCCTTATGTTGGAGGGGCTGTGGACAAACTGGCACTTATACCCATTGCTGGTGGCTGTGCCCATTAATAAACAAATACTGGGAAGACATATTGCACCAAATTTTTAAAATAACCAATTACAAGATCCCATTTACCCCTCAATTAATCTTTCTAGATCTATGGCAAACCATTGAAATCCCTATGATTAAACGTGAACTAATAATGACCCACTTAGTTATAGCAAAAACTTTAGTAACGCTAAACTGCAATAAACCGACTCGGCCTTCAATCAACCAGTGGTTTTTGAAAATATGGGACTTTTTTATCATCGAAATGATGACAAAAAACTTACAAAAATCAGATACATCCCCAAGTAGCACAACTTCTACGAAAAATGGCTACCATTTTATAAATATGTAACAGGAAAAGAACTACAGGCTCCTAGTCAGCTCTGTCAATCAATATTTGATTCATAGTCAACCTAAAAAACAGATACCACAGTGCCAAACAATTATTGCTTATGTTTATATAAATATATTCTATAGTCCGAATGTACAACATTACTTAGTATTTTGTATATATGTTCTACCATTCCCTTATGTTTATTATTGTTGTTATGTTCCTTTTGTGTTTCATGTTTATGTAATAAAAATTAATTAAAAAGAAAAAAGAATGGCAGGAATGTCTAACTTCAAAGAAGTTGGCAATAGAACTCAAGGATAGATGTATTGGTGGAGGGCCAAAAGATATCCTGTATGAAACTTGTAATCACTAATTTTTCATAGTCTTTGTTAAGATAAGAGATAGCAAGAATGAACTATTTGTATATATTTTAAGGAGATGTTTCAAATGTAGATAACCTTGTCTGGTGGTTGAAGTTATAAAATAGTAAATTAGCCAAGAATGTGTGCCTCTTTAAAGCGGGACAGACAGCTCCTGTTAGGAGAAGGTTCTGAAACCCTATAAATATATGAAGCTGAACTGATCAGGACAGGAGCTTCTTCCTAGAAGGGGCTCCTTGCCTTTGACCTTGTTATCTTTGAGTAAGGTATTTTCTTAGACTAATTTAATTGCTCTCCTTTAATGATCTATGTAGTTATCATAGATGATATGATTTTCTGTTGATTGAGCTGATATTAAGATTGCTAAATAATTATGTTTTATTAATAAAGGCTTAGAACGGAAGCAGAGTTACTGTAATTGTATTACTTGTGTACAATACCTGGTAACAAACCTAAAACATTATCTGTGGTACACCTCTTGCCAGGAGTTAAATGATTTGATACAGGAAAGCTAACTAGAGGCTCAAGGCTTCTTAAGTGCACACCTATATATGAATCAGGCCTGACCAGAGTCATCCAGAACAAGGTGATCAAGCATAACACCCCCAAATTCAGCATTGCTTGGGTCTTCAGCCAGGTACCTAACTACATACAAAACATAAATATGTAGGCACTGTGCACACGATCTGTATTATGCATACATAGCCTCTGGGCAGACATCCTGATCAATGCATGAAGATCAGGGTTGGGGAACTGGATATAATCTTGCTCCTTTCCCCAAGTGTCGGCTGTGCATTTGGACAGCACTAGAAGGATCTCAACTGTGAAAACTGGGGTCCTAAGTATTGCTGAAGTCGGATGAGAATTTCTGTTATACTCAAATGTGTAAAAGGAAAAAAAACCTGCTATAATGCCAAGACTCATCACTCCTTACTATTTTAATCCTTTCACCTTAATAGTTTTCCCCTTTCACTGAAACGCACAGTTCTTTTTTTCACCCCCAACAGAGAAGACCGTTTGCAAAATTCAAGACTGAAATTAACAGATGATTTAGGCTACATACTCCTTGCAGGTGTCACAGAACATGTCTTCAAAAGAGATTTAAGTGACCTATGTATGCATTAGCTGACCTGTCCCCCTTCATGAGCATGGAAATGTCAAGTAGCAAAAATCCTGTCTCCGCTGTAATAAATTCCATCTTGGTATAATTCATTTTCACAGAAAACTGTCTTAATCTCCAGGTTATTGACAATGATGGTTCTGTCCTTGTAACATTCCAAAGTCCATTGCGGTTTAGAGTGGGGGGGGGGGGGTAGAGAATCAAATCACATCAGGACCCAGGACAGCCAGGCCCACCCTTTCACAGTCAAGGGGAAAGAAGAAGCAAGAACAAAGGAAAACACAAAGGAAAAAGAGGAAATTGATTATCAGTAGGTTTGTGGCAGACAAGAAGAGGAAGCACCGCATCAAGTGAGCATTTGAGACAGCGCACACCAAAAGCAGCCTAATTGAATGGTCAGACAGCATGGGAAAAGATGAGGAAGTGGTGGTGATAAAATAAATACTTAGAATTATAATTAAATATGATTTTAAAACTTGCAAAAATGGCCATAGAAATAATATTTGTAAAAATTCCCTAATTATAACAAGATCATGTCAGATAATCATGCCTAAATAGAATGGCACACGTTGACTGCTGTGTTAAATGTGTGGTAAGAGGCGATGCTATACTGTGATACTAAGTTCTGCCTCTCACAAGATGGTGAGATGATGTAACCAGTGTGTCTTGCAGTTATATGCTACAAGTATGCTTAATACAAGCCACTGTACCAAGACTGGAGAGTAGTGAATGTTGCATTAGGGTTTTTTTATTATTTAAAGCCCAGAGGGGAACTAGGAAATTACAGGCCAGTTAACCTAACTTCTGCCCCAGGCAAATTAATAGAAATTGTAATAAAAGATAGAATTATTGGGCGCATAGAGAAACAAAGCCTGCTGAGAGAAACTCAGCATGGCTTCTGCAGAAGGAAGTCTTGCCTCACCAACCTTTTGGAGTTGTTTGAGAAAGTGAACAAGCAAGTAGTAAAAGGCAACATTATTTACTTGAACTTTCAAAAGGCTTTTGACAAAGTTCCTCAACAAAGATTTCTGGGTAAGCTTAGCATTCATGGGATAAAAGGAAAGGTCCTCTTATGGATTAAAAATTGGTTACAAATGGATAATAGTAAAGAGTAAATAGTGAATAGTGAATAGTAAAGAGTAAATAATAAAGATGCATCTGACAAGAACTGTGGTTCTCGAAAGCTTATGCTACAGTAAAGTTGGTGAGTCTTAAAGGTGATAGTGGACTCTACTATTTTGCTACTACAGACTAACACGGCTAACTCCTCTGGAACTATAAATGGATAGTTCTCACAATGGAAGAAAAGAAGCAATGGAGTCCCACATGGATCAATATTGGGACTGGCACTATTTTATTTGTTCATAAATTATTTGGAACTGGGGTTAGCAGAGTAGAGGCCAAGTTTGCAGATGATATGAAACTATTCAGGATGGGGAAAGTCAAGGATAACTGTGAAAAACTCCAGAAGGATCTCCACAAATTGGATGAACAAGCAATGTAGCAAATGAAGTGTAGTAGGCAAGTGTAAAGTGATGCACATTGGAACAAAAAATCCCATAGTCAGATATATACTAATGAGATCTGAACTTGCCAAGACTGAGAGAGAAAGATACCTTGGGGACATAGTGAATAGCTCAATGGAAGTGTCAACTCAGTGTGCCACAGCAGTGAAAAAGGCAAACTCTATGCTGGGGATTATTAGGAAAGGGATTGAAAATAAAATAGCCAATATTCTAATGCCCTTGTATAGACCTACGGTGCAGTTCATTTGGAATAATGTGTGCAATTCTGATCACCATATATCAAAAGGGACATTGTAGAGCTGGAAAAAGTAAAGAAGAGGGTAACTGAGATGGTTAGGGGATTGGAGCACCTATCCTATGGGGAAAGGCTAGCGAGTCTGGGACTTTTCAGTTTAGAAAAGAGACAACTGAAGGGGGGCATGATAGAGATTTATAAAATTATGCACCAGTAGATATAATAGACTGAGATAGTAAAAGTCCAGTAGCACCTTTAAGACTAACCAACTTTATTGTAGCATAAGATTTTGAGATGTTATGCATCTGACAAAAAGAACTGTGGCTCTCAAAAGCTTATGCTACAATAAAGTTGGTTAGTCTTAAAGGTGTTACTGGACGCTTTACTATTTTGAGACTACAGACTAACATGGCTAACTCCTCTGAATCTAGATAGAGATAATTTTGCTTCCTCCCTAAAATACTAGAACTCCAAAGCATCCAGTGACGCTGATGGGCAGTACACTCAAGACGACAAATGGAAATACTTCTTTACACAAGTAATTAAGGTGTGGAATTCACTGCCAGAGGATGTAATGATGGCCACAGGCATAAACAGCTTTAAAAGAGGATTAGACAGATTTGTGAAGGATGGGTCTATCAGCAGCTATTAGCAATGGTGACTAAAGGAAACTTCCACATTTAGAGGCAGTAAACATCTGAATAGCAATGCCAAATGCAACTTCAGGGGAAGGCCTTGGCCTTTATAACCAGTTGTTGGCCGTTCAGAGTAACTGGCCGGCTACTGTGTGAGACAGAGTGGTGGACTAGACGGACCACTTGTCTGATCCAGCAGGGCTCTTCTTATGATCTTAAGTGAGGCTGTGCTGAATAGATGTGTTAAGGAAAAGGCAAGTTATATATCTTAGGTGATTTAACCTAGGATCAGAACTAAGATCAATCAGAAGAAGACAGCCTATTGAAGGTCTCATAAAGAATACATAAAATACCAATGTTTGGGTTAAGAAAAAGGACTGACTGGATTCAAGGCAGGACTCTGTTAGACTCCATGAGCCTTGGAATTCTAGTACCAACCAGCATTGCATAAAGAACTGGGTTGTAGGGTGGAGAAATGTTTTATAGAAAATATGTGTATGTTGTATAACCGTGGCTATGAGTTCAGGAAGTAATTAATCAGAAGCAGAAAGAGTCACACTGCTTCTGAAATAAAATTACAAAATTTCAAGGGACAATTGCAAGGAGATGGAGGATTTAGTCCATTTGGGCCATGGGAATGGACTGTGCAGGACAAATACTAAAGTGCCACGGGAAACCAAGGTATCAGTTCTGCTTTATGAGAAAGGAATTGTTGAATGGGGCCAGAAGGATTGCTTCTACAAGGATGTTAACAATTATACCATAGGTTAACTCCTTTCAGCTATGAGCAGAGTCTTCCTTCAATGCACACTGTTTTCATCCAGCAAGTTGCTCTTCCTCCAGTAGAGGATCTTCTTCAAGATGAAGGCTCCTGTGCTGGAAGAAAGATCTGCACTTAGCCGAGAGGAGTGGCAGGATCCAGTCCCATAATCCTACATGCTTTAAATCAGTTGAAATCAGTGGGCAAAGTACATTGAACTGAGACTGGAGGCATAGTCTATATATGGATTATCCAATACTACTATTTTTGACTTAGAAAACACTACTGTATGTCTGAAAGAGTAAGAATTTGAAGGAACGTTTCCTTAGCACTATAGTGTGTGGCCTTTTATTCTTCCTTTTTTTTCTCTTCTAGTTTGAAGAATGGAGGGGGGAAGAATCTCTCTAGTAATTCAAAATTAGAAAACAGTCTCAAAAGGGTCAAACAAGAAAACACTATTCTGGCTGTAAATCAAAGTATACAAAGGGGATTTATGTCCTCCTCCAGGTTTGATAGCCATGATTGGATTTATGCAAATGATAAGGTTAAAATAATTAGAGTTAGGTCGAAGGTATAAATCACACACCTGAAACTGACACTTCTAACATTTTTGCCTGTTAAGATTCGAGAGAGTCAAAGTGCAAATACTTCTTAGCACTGTGGATTCTGTGTTGGTTGGGTGACAGCCAAGAGCTGGCTAAGGTGGGGTATACAATGGCTGTTTTCATGTATAAACAGTAGTGATCTGAAGGCAACAATTTGCCTAGTGATTTTAAATCAGTATGTGAAGTTTAACGCCAGCATCTTTTTATACCCTGCAACAAACAACTCCGGGAATATATATTAAACCAACAATTCTTTATCTTTGGTGCAAAAGTGCAAAGTGCAAAGTGCAAATAACTAGATATACAAATATACAATAAATACAATAAGATTTTCTGATTCCTATGTCCAAACATACAATAAATGCATTGAAAATATTAGATTTTCTGATTCCTATGTCCAAACATACAATAAATGCATTGAAAGTTACTAATTTTGTGTCCGAGTCGTTATGAATTTTTTTTTCTCAATATCAATGAAGATTGCCATAAGATGTCACAATGGGGACTTAGCAGCGTGCAAAAAGCAAATGGAGAGTCCCGACGTAGATGATGGGTGACCCCAGTCCAAACAGAAAAATGTTCCAGATGTGCCAACGGGATTATGCGTGCATGTTATACAATTCCCGTTTCGTATAAAGCATACTTCTTCCTGGGCACAATTTATCATGGATGGTCCCCAATTTGCTGGTAACTCAAATATAGCCATTGTACTATGGTATGATTTATGTTCGTTATGTATTGAAGTTGGGAAGAGTATGTATAAGCAGCTATATTTGAGTTACCAGCAAATTGGGGACCGTCCATGCATTTATTGTATGTTTGGACATAGGAATCAGAAAATCTTATTGTATTTATTGTATATTTGTATATCTAGTTATTTGCACTTTGCACTTTTGCACCAAAGATAAAGAATTGTTGGTTTAATATATATTCCCGGAGTTGTTTGTTGCAGCTTATTACTATCCGGGCGGTTTCCCTTGGCTTATCTAGAACTCTTTTTACACCCTGGCAATAGATGGGTAACCTCTCTGCTCATATATCCTTTCCTCAGCAACAGAATACATAGCCCATGTGGGCATTGAGTTTCTATAGACTGTAATAGACTTTTGGAACCCTTGGTTGTCACATTTTCACATCCCATTTCTTGAGCTTGCATTTATAAATGTCCCACTATGATTTCCTTGACTGGTTGTTTTATCACAGACACATGTCCCGCTCTTGTTCAAATGTCTCCAGTTGCACATACCATAATATGCAAAAATGCATTTCCATTATCATTTAACAATTAAGTATTCCTTACTGTATTAATAAGACACCTGCAAGTGGTATTCTGGAGTGTGATTTGTATGGCGAATGGGAGAAAAGGTTAAACCCCATCCTGCCCTCATGATGTGGTCTAATCCCCACAATTCCTGTGCCATATGGGTGTTTTTGCCTTTTTAAATAAAAGTCTGAACATTGTGATCAGAGGTCACATGTAGATTGCTTCTCATGACTGAACAGAACAGTGAATTTTTAATTCACCTTTCAATGTATTCTTTTGGAGAAATAGTGACCTACCTTATCTTGGCAATGTACATAAGTACATATAGTCCTCCTGAATAATTCAGTTTTTCAGTTTCTGGAAAGCCAAGAAAGTGGGATTCCCCTGATCTCTTCAGGCAGGCCATTCCACAAGGTAGAGGCTGCCACAGAGAATGCAACAACTAATTTTCCCAATTGCAGGGCAGTATCTGCAGAAGGCCCTGTCCAGATGAACAGAGCTACCTTGATGGAACATAAGTACAGAGGAGGTCCTGCAGATATGACAGGTCAAGGTCCTGGAGGGCTTTGTAAGCCAAGAGAGTGGGATTCCCCTGATCTCTTCAGGCAGGCCATTCCACAAGGTAGAGGCTGCCACAGAGAATGCAACAACTAATTTTCCCAATTGCAGGGCAGTATCTGCAGAAGGCCCTGTCCAGATGAACAGAGCTACCTTGATGGAACATAAGTACAGAGGAGGTCCTGCAGATATGACAGGTCAAGGTCCTGGAGGGCTTTGTAAGCCAAACCCTTGAACTGAGCCAGGTAATTGATGGGTAGCCAATGGAGTGATCTGGAGTCTCAGGGTTAACTTTAAGGGGAGACCTACATCAAGTGCATTACAGTAGTCTAGTCTTGATGTTACTGTGGCATGGATCCAGGTGGCCAGATCAGCCATGTCAAGGTAGGGAGCCATCTTCCAGGCTAGTTTGAATTGGGAGAAGGCCTTTTTTACAGCTGCGTTTACATGTTTTTTTAGCAGCTGTGATGGCTCAAATGTAACCACTAGGCTCTTAACCAAAGCAGGGTCAGTTGTGGAAGCACAATATCCTTCAAGATCTCCGCCTAGAGCAGATTTTTGTGCTCTTTTTGTGGCTCTTTTAGAGAATGCTCAAGCTATTCTGCCCCAGCTTGCAAGCTACTTATAGCCCACAAGAGCCTTGAACTAGAGAGTGGCAGTTTTTTCCAAATAATAAATATAAAAATACAGGATATATTTGATGGTATGAACTTCAAGATGGGTGCAAGACGCAGGCTTTCAGATAACTGTCTGTATTGATTTTCACTGTTCAGAATTATTTCCAAACTGTCTTTCTTCTGGGGATGCCACCTTTTCTTTTTCTCGGCAGTAGTGATGGGGTGGGGGAAGATAATTTACGTGATTTTATGACATACACTTTTTTTTCTGGGCAGCCACTGGAAACATTCATGATAGATAATGAACCACATTTCATATCTGAGAAATTGTGTCTTTAAAAAAAAGAAAGAAAGAAACAGCAGTGACATTCATTAGATTTGCTTTGTTGCTACCTCACAGCATGGCAGACAGAAAGATTTCCCTCATACATGCTTTGTTTTGTTTTCCTCATTTTCCATTTTCTTATTTTCTTTTCATTTGCCACCCTCCTGACCTCATTAATAGATACTCTTTTAGAGACCCATCATCACAATATGTTCTCCATACTTATTATCCCTTCAAGGAAACAATTTTATTTAAACTTCCTTTGTCCTCCCCAGTTTTCAGTAATCTTCAAGCTCTGCTCTTATATTATTATTCCTAGAAAGCTGTTCTCTGTGCTTTTTAAAAAGTGGGGTGATTAGAATGAGAATTAATCAGTTTCACACCCCAAAAATTAAGAATGTACCAGAAAGGGTTGGCCTATGCAAGAGATGGCAGATTATACAGATGCTATGTATTTTGTTATACGTAATAATGTCTTTGGTTTCTTTATCAGTGTAAACTGTTTGCTTAAAAGAGAGGAGAACAAATACATCACAGTATGTATTTATTAGGATAATTTCACATCTTTCTGCTTGATTTATTTTGAAAGAAGTCATGACTTGCATCTTGGTTCT
Source organism: Eublepharis macularius (assembly GCF_028583425.1). Classification (NCBI taxonomy): domain Eukaryota; kingdom Metazoa; phylum Chordata; class Lepidosauria; order Squamata; family Eublepharidae; genus Eublepharis; species Eublepharis macularius. The sequence goes on along the minus strand of NC_072791.1, from coordinate 174,954,868 downwards.
TGAGTCATATTCAGGCCTCTCAGGGCTACAGTTAGCATGTGAATAGCGCATTTGGAGTACCTAGAATTTGGATCTGAAGAGCCGGTTCATGCATGGTTGGAACTCTCAGTCTTACAAAGAGGTGTGTGTTCTATGGTTGTTGTGGGTTTTCCGGGCTGTATTGCCGTGGTCTTGGCCACGGCAATACAGCCCGGAAAACCCACAACAACCATCGTTCTCCGGCCGTGAAAGCCTTCAACAATACATCAGGTGTGTGTTCTACTCAGCAATATGTTTCTTACCCTGTGATACATTCAGGGGGCCTCCCAAGACAATCCTACTCATGTCTTTAGTGCCAAAGGCACTTAAGGACCACTGGCACAGACCCCCAATGTCATATTCTCCCTGAATGGTCCAAACTACCAATTGCTAGTTTGGCATTCTGTCTCTTTCAGTCTTGTCAGTGTCAGGGAGACTTTGACATAAGGATATTTTAATAACAACAACAACAACAACATTGGATTTATATATCACCCTTCAGGACAACTTAACACACACTCAGAGCAGTTCCTCATGACATTCACCCTGTGAGGTGGGTGGGGCTGAGTGAGCTCCAAGAAGCTGTGACTGACCCAAGGTCACCCAGCTGGCTTCAAGTGGAGGAGTAGGGATTAGAGTCCCATGCTCTTAACCACTACACCAAACTGGCTCTTGTTTTCAAACAAGCCATTCCATTGATGCATTTCTGAGGTAGTACAAGTCCCTGTAGGCTGTGTCTTCTTTGCATATTCATAACTTTTCTGAGGATGTCGTTAACTGTTGTAAACCATACTGACTTCTAAAGAGGACTGAGGCACTATGTGGAATATTACTACTACATGTGAAACTTGGGAGCAGTCCTTACTGTCATCTGTAGTAATTTTGCATGCATTAGACAAATTGCTGTGTAATTGTATCTTTGTCTGTCTTCCAAAGCACTGTGTGAAATGGTTGTAATAATTACTTGTCAGGTGGGAGACTAAAACTTGTTAGATGCAACCTAGTAAGTTCATCTCTAAAAATCCAATTTGACTCTAAGTCCAAGACTAACTTTGGGACAAACTAGATGTGACAGATATCACCCATTTTTAGAGCTAAATTACAGCCACACTGAACCCCAGTTTGGATTGATAATATTTAAGAAGGGGAGAAGAGGTCTCCAAACCCCTCTCCCTTGTATGCTTTTGCTAATGAAAACTGCCCACCGTGTTGTCATTAGCCCTTTGGGGAAAAAAATAGATGGTTGTCTTTTATTGCCCTTCTTTTTTCCTTAAAGGGCTAGTAAAGTGCAGGGAGCCCAATTCTGGTTATCCAAACAAGATGGGGCAGAAGAGTTAAACATTATCTCAGTTCCCCATATGATCCATCTACATGGATGCTCTGCATGGTTAAATTCTAACTTTATGAAACAACGAGAAGCTCTGATCGTGATCACAGCTCTCTTCTAATCTGTTTTGACCTTCAAGCTACCAGTATTAGCTGCCCATATAGGCCAGAATTTGTAATAAATCATGTGCAGAGCAAGGAGGTCCATTTGTTTTAACATGAGAAAACTCCTTGTGGGAACCTGCTTGTACTAACCCTAAGAAAAACTTGTTCAAACATATTTGCAAACCTCCCTTAATAGCTAAGTGGCTGAAAGGCAACGCATAAATCTTCAAAATAAATAAAGGCACTTTCCAATCCCTATTTTATTAATCTAACCAAAAGTTTTTAAAAAGGTATTTTGATTAGACTGCTCTGACATGAGTGTACCTAGAATAGACTGATATGCTAAATTCTGGCAACAAATTTGACCAACAGTTGTATTCCCCTCCAAAACAGGACAGAAATCATTATCACACCCTGTATTTATTTGTTTATTTTATTCAGCTTCTATTCTGCCCTCCCTGCAAGCAGGCTCAGGGCAGATCACACCATTTAGAACACAAATATGGTTCCATAAAAACACATAAAAGCATTATAAAATCATACAGTTTGATACAAAAATTACGATAGCTTCCTCCAGTGGCGGCAGTCACTTCTTAATTACTTTTAAAAACATGTGCATAGGGTGGTGGACAGATCTAATAAGGAGGTTTGACTCATTTACCTCCTCCTCCTACATGGCCAGTGGAGGCCTGGCCCAGCCTCAACCATATGACTGGTGGAACATCTCTGTCTTACAGGCCTGGCGGAAAGATAACAAATCCTGCCAGGCCCCACCAGGTCAGAGGCAGGTCTGAAAAAGCCCTGGCTCTAGTCGAGGCCAGGCAAGCCTCCCTGGGGCCAGGGACCACCAGGGACCACTGATCAAAGAGTCCTCCGTGTACATATAGGGAGAGGTGGTCCCACAAATATGCTGGTTCCAGTCCACATAGGGCTTTATAGGTTAATACTGAACCTTGAACCTGATTTGGCACACCACTGGCAGCCAGTGTAGCTGGCGCAGTATAGATGTTATATGTGCCCCATTTGGGATTCCCGCAATAACACACGCAGCTGCATTTTGAACCAGCTGTGACCTCTGGACCAGACTCAAGAGAAGCCCTGTGTAGAGCAAGTTACAGTAATGCCTTGTCTGTCATAGGTGGAAAAATGAAGATCGGGCAACCGCTGTGACCTGTGCCTCCATTGTCAAGGAGTCATCCAGGATCACCCCCAGGCTCCTAACCCTTGAAACTGGTGCAGGTGGTACCCCATCATGGGCCGGGAGCCAAAGTCCTGAGTCCAAGGATCCACAATTCACATACCAGACCTCCATCTTTGTAGGATTCAATTTTAGCTGACTGCTTCAACCAACCAGTCACAGCTTCAAAAGCACGCTCTGGGGCCGGCCGTCCATCATCAGATATAACTGGGCATCATCTGCATATTGATGGCACCCAAGTCCAAAACTTCACACCAGCTGGGCAAGGGGGCACATATAGATATTAAACAATAATGGAGAGAGTGTCCCCCTGAGGGACACCGCACACTAAAGGGTGGCAGGATGACAATTTCTCCCCTAGTGCCACCCTCTGTTCCTGACCATGGAGAAAAGAGAGAAGACACTGCAAGGCAGTCCCTCATATCCCCACATCAGCGAGGCGGTGGGTCAACAGATTGTGGTCGACTATATTGAACACTGCTGAAAGATCCAATATCAGCAGTGCCAAACCACCTCGATCCAGCTGCCTGCGAAGAACAACTGTGAGAGCAAACAAGCAACATCTCCATCCCATGTCCTGGGTAGAAACCAGACTGGAAGGGATCTAGGGCTGAGGAATCATTCAGGAAGCTCTGCAGTTGTTCCACCACCATCTGCTCAATCACCTTACCCAGAAACGGGAGGTTTGAAACTGGGCAGTAATTGGTCAGGTTGGTGGGGTCCAAAGATGGTTTCATTAGGAGAGGTCTCACCACAGCTTCCTTTAGTGCTCCAGAAAAAACTTGGTGCCCAAGGGCATGTTAACAATGGCATCGAGGGAGGGGAACATCCAATCTTTATGGACAGGCCATTAGAAACAAATATAGCTGAAAGCATGAAATAATTCAGTAGAAGCTACTCAAAAATAGTATAATAATTGTCAATCTTTTGTTGGATTTAGCCAGCCTTCAGCATTCTGCTAATCTTATGGATTTATCTGACCCTATTTGTGGGTATTAGGTTCCAGCCTAGAAATATCTAGAAAATCTCTTCTGTATTTGTAATCAGTTATGCACAGAGTTCAAATGGTCTGTTATAAACTTTCCATGGCCTTATAAAGTCATTGGAAGTAGAAATAGTATCGTGTTGCCTAGTGCTGAATCTCTCTCTCTTTGTTTTCTATTATTGACTTAATTTCTTAATTAGTTAGAGCAAAGATATAAAATTTTTAACTGGGTAAGGTAAACACATATTCAGCGGTCATATCAAAATCTGAGAAATACTACAGTCAATACAAAGACACTGACTCACCTTGAAAATCAGTATATTCTTTATTATGCATACTTTTTGATTATTTCCCCCCAAACAAGAGCCTTAAATAACATTGCTTTCTTTTTATTTGCACTAAGCTATTGTTTCTTTCCCCCCTGTGATATCACTTGAAAGTCTACACTCTAGGAAAGGATGCCTGACACTTAGATGGACAGACACTAGCTCAGAGTCTATTATTTATTCAGTGACTGCTTCATTTATTCCTCATCTCCTACTACAATTTACATTTCAGAGACAGTTCATATCTTAAATGCTTCAGCTGAGAACTGCAATTGTGAAATGCTCTGAATTGGATGATAAATGTCAGGGCCAAACCAGATGGGGAAAACTGGAGGAGCCTAGAATTGAGGTAGGGGTATGAAAAGACAGAGATGCCATCGTGAACCAATGAGGTCACCTGGTTCAGGAGTTATGATATCCAGCACATCATAACTGTAACTGTTAAAGTGAGACAGACAGACAGACAGACAGACAGACAGACAGACAGACAGACAGACCAAGTCCAAAATATTAAGAACAGGATGAACAAGAATAAGGTTAGAAATAAAGCACATACAGCTTACAGATGATGGACACTGTAACTATTATTTCAAATCTGGACCATTGTATATAGTTTTCTACCTGTAGCCCAATGCAAATACAAGAAAGGCCCTTTGGGACTACAATGAAAAGAAATTCTGTCATGTTTCTAGGTAAGGGGTATCTTCCTGAACTGGAATACAGTTTTTTATGATGCAGCTAGCCAAAAATGATTTTAGATCATTAGCTCTTCAGAGCAGAGACCTAAGCACTCTGTAAAGTACTACTCACATTGGTACTTTTCACACTAAGGTTTTAAAGCGTGTTCGTATCTGTTCTGCATCCCATGTTAGCAGGGATTTCAGACTTGCAAGGCAGTCATGGGACGTGGTGCCACTCTTTTTCCCCATTACCCCGATTTTTCTTCCTGCTGACATACCCTGATGTTAATTTTTAATCAGCTGCCCAGTCAGGGCAGACTCAATTAATGCCAATGTGAACGTTTTGCAGCACTCCCCCCGCCTCTTCTTTTCCCTGGGAGCTGATTGGTTTGTGTGGAATTAACCACACCCACATAGTTCAGCTCTCTGAACTCCTCTTTTCCGCCATTTTTTTGGCTGCGCATACCCAGTCTCTCCTACTTTATGACTCTGACATATACCTTTCCTTTGGGTGGGACCTGCAAGAGAGGGTGGGCTTGTTTTAACTTCACTCCCCTTCACTCTGCACCCAGGTTTTCAGCACGTTTCATGCGAGCGCTGCCTATTTACTAAGCCGGGTTGGGTTGTTTTTCCTCCCCTTCTCCTCAACGTGGATCCATTTCCTTTTCTCTTGCTCTCTCAAAAGTGTCTCTCAATGCACTGTCAGTCAGTGGCGGCTACTCTTTCATTTTCTCCCCCGCCCTTTCCAGCCAGTGAGCAAGAGCATGAGGTCGGGGAGGAAGAGTGAATGGAGGGGATGTTAAAGTTACATTACTGGTGAGAGGGAGAGGGAAAGAGAGGCGTACACACACACACAGAGAGAGAGAGAGAGCGTTCAACTTCACGCAGCCCGGGCGCTAAGCTCAGCCAAACTGTACCGGCGGTTCAAGAGCTGCTGCAGCTTCTCCTCTTCAGAGTGTGCACACACAATCCCCACACAAGAGAGAATTTCGCAGCCCCTCAGAAGGCACGCCAAGCCCCGGCTCGGCCCATCTCAGTGGAGCCAGGGGCGATTATAAGCCTGCTCCCCCCCCCCACTGTGCCTAACCCCTGGGAAGAGTAGGGTGGGGGTGGGTGGTTGAAGGGGTGGCATGGGGGGAGGTGTCTCTGTCTGAAGATGTAACACAGGGATGTTACCACACATGCTCAAAGTTAAAAAAAAAAAAAAGGTAACGTGCACTGATGCCCGGAAAGCCTGAAACTGAACAGAGGCTTCCAGGCAGTTGTCTGAAAGGAATCGAGAGAGGCCAAATCAAAACTGCTGGAAAGTGTGAAAGGATAGGTGCCAAGCCAAAGCCACTATAGCTGCTAAAAATGGCGCTTTAAACCATGAGTGCGAAAAATACCATTGAAGGAATATTAGCAGTGTATACCCAACCATCCACTAACTTTGCAGAAGAGGACTTCTCTGCTTCCTCCTCTTATTCCAGTTCACTGAAGCCCCCTGGAATTTTGTTGCAGGGGGAGGGAGGGCCAGTGGACTCTCTGGAGCAGCAGAGGAGCAAAGTGATGTGTAGTGGGCAGGCAGGACTGGTAGGAATCCCATCCCCCTCTTTCACAAATGGAAATGCTATTCCATTGGAGGAACTGTGTGGTCAGAATAATAATGAGGAGGGGAGCACATTTATATTTAACTTCTGTAGTGGCAGTTTTAACATAGGAACCTGAAAACAATGATATGTGTAAAAATCTTTTATTTGAGAACAGTAACAAGTTCAGAATAACCAAAAATTCACAAACAGCCACAGATCACAGAGAACAAAGTTTTCACAACTGTGGACCTACAACTGCTATCAGCATGGGTGGCTGATAAGTCGCAAGTTCTGAACACATTTTCAGCATACATTATATACTTTTTACAGATGAAGGAACTTTGACAAACAACTGATGTTAAGGGTAGAGATAAATCCACTCAGCTTTACTCAGCTCAGACCAACAAACACCAAGCTCACTGTTTTTATCTAACCACACTGTCCTTTTGATTTATCTTGTAGCTAGAAACTCTGTGTCCCTCTGTCAGGACAGAACATGAAATCACAACCTCTGGTGTCATATGTGACAAGCATTTTAGAGAACAAAGAAATGTTTAAAAGAAAGAGAAATGCATAAAAATAAACTGGCTATACTACTTCTAACAGCAAAAATAAAAACCACCAAAGCAGGTTTCATTTCCCCCATGTCTAATGCATCCTGATTTGAGTTCCAGTCTTCAGATCCGTCGCCTGGCTCCTACTGCAGCAATTGTTGCCAAGACGAGCACCAAGACAGCCAGCTATAATCATCACTGGGGAAGCCACACATTAGCAGAAGCAAGGGAATTCTTTATAAGTTACCTTTGTTTCCTGTGGAAGAAATGGCAACAGATTTACAGTCCTGCCTCTCTGTTTCTCGGCATTTGATCCGAATGGAGACAAGCGCTTGCCAGCACAGGTGCATCGGCATTAAGTAGCCTAAATAGTTTTCCAATTTTCAGGCTTTTTTCAAACTCCATTACAACCTCTCAAGTAAACTTTATCTACGTCATGGTTGCTGCTGTCGCTGCCACAGTTGCATCTTAAGAAATGTATTTCATGCCTAGCTTAAAAATAAAAAAGTGATACAGCAAAATGCTGATGGCAAAAGAAGCAATTTAAATCCACTGATGGAAAATATAGCCCTAGCAGGCACAGCAATAGAGTGCAAGGATGCTTTTTTTAACTTTAGGTGAACAAGATTTCCAGTGACATTTTTTTTAAAACAACAACAAAATGGTTTAATTTTTCTCTTATTGCAGACAGAAGAAAGAGCTATAAGGAAACCATATACCAGCCAAATGGCTGTATTTCGTAACAGCCTACATTTGAACTCTAATTCCTTTATATTTTGTAATCCCTGTAAACTAAATACTTATCCAAGATAATAGTAACCAGGCTTTCTCTTAAAGGACCATTTCACCATTATGCAGGAACAACCTGGGTTTGCCACCGACAGGACACTTGGCGTCACACTGCAATCTGGGCCATATTTGCTGCTGCCAAAAACTTTATAACAGATGCCAACAGGAGACTGGAGTATACAACAAGGAATGTTATCTATAGTGGGCCAGTGTTGTAGATCTAACCATCCATGCATGGAAGGTTCTGTGTTCCTCTCCATTCCAGAAGTCCTCTCTGATCCTCAGAAAGATTCATTCCAAGGTCATGTGATCTTTGAAGAGGAATACCTATGCATGTCAGTAAGCTGAAGTAAAGGGGAACAAGGGGAAATTGATCTCTTTCCGCAGTGGAGTTGTGTTTGTGGAAGAGGATGAAGGAGGTTCTTCTTCATTCCAGCTGCCTTCAACCCAGATAACTATTCTATTGGGGATATATGTTAGTTAATGTAGCACAGACGCACAGTCAGGAAAGCATGGAATTATGTATGGTGAAACACTCTTCAAGCCAATATATTGCAACAAATAAAACTTACTTTTATTGAAGCTGATTCACATTCACTTGCATTCTTGTTACAGCAGAAGTAGGAACCTAATCTAAATAACACTATTCCCTGTTACAAGTGGCTAGTTAATCTATCTGCGTGTGAGTGAGAATATGAGCTCATAGGTGTTTTTCTGGCATGCTTGCACAGGAGAGGTCTGCAGAAGCATCTTGCTTCTTGCAAGACCACCAAGAAAGAGAGAACAAAGGCACAGAAAGACAAGGAGGAATCAGAGAAAATGTTTCTAGCTCTGATGAAGAGTGGCATTACGCATATACATAGTGTGGTTCTAGTGCAAAGAGAAATATAACACCCACCAATGTCCAGGTAAGATGAGTTGCCTTTATTACAATATACCCATGTGGGTCCCACAACATTGTAAATGATGTTTCCGGGGGGTTGGAAAGGACCACAAAATCATACTGAAAAACTGTGTTCTGTGTCCAATGGTAGGATCCACACCAATGAATTAAAAAATGGCAGCAGCACTTGGTTTCTATTCCTTAGCATTTCCAAGAAGTTTAATTTTTAGGTGTCTGCCATCAGTCCCCAAACACACATCCCTCTCTTTCACATTTGTAGGCATGTCTTGAAATTATCCTAAACACATATTATGTGAAATAGTTATTACAGTTTCACATAATATTCACATATTATGTGAAATAGTTATTATACTACCACTCCTCTCTCTCACTGGTGAAAGACAGAAAGGGTTGCTCAAGTCACTCTGAGGACCTTTAAAGCAAGTAGAAGCAGTGCAAGAGATTCCCTTCTTTTGCTTTCTTCATACCCCAGTGTGCTATGAGACACCCTTCTCAAACATTGTCTGGCAAACACAGAAGGCTTGGAAGATCGGAAAGGTCAGTGGTGAATGTGGTGAGCGCAAGTTATGACTTGAGTAGTAAACTAAGCCCTCAGTTGCAGACTGATTTAAAAAGAGAATGGCTGTAAAGAGTAACTATATAATAAAATCAATCAGCAACAATAATATCAAATGAAACAAAAAATATACTATTATACCTGTAGTTCTCTTAATAGCTAATTTCCTAAAACTGATAGAGAATACATATAACAATACAGTTCATGAAAATGCCTAGGAGAATAAATAAGTCTAGCACTGAAAACTTAGAACTATTTTATGCCAGGGATGGGGGTGTCACAACCCAAAAAGCCCTGTCTGAAATCATCATCCATCTCATCTCAGCTAATGGGAAAGACTGAGCAGGGCCTCAAAGGAAGAACTCAGTTGCTGGTCAGAAGTAGATAACCTCTTCGGGTTATTGGTTCTAAGCCAGTTAAGTCTTCAAAGGTAATAAACTGGGACCAAAAATGTATAGACAATCAGTTGTTGTAAAACTGGCAAAATATTATCTGATAATTAGTGCCAGTTAGCAATCTGGTTGCTGCATCTTGCACTAATTGAAGTTTCTGAATAGTCTTCAAAGGCAAACCCATAAATAATGCATTATAGTAGTCTAAAATGATACATAAACCCAAGGAGATTTGTACTTCTATCTGCATGCCAGGATCCCAAGCTGTACAGAACCAGATGACCTCTCAGCTCTTGATTAGCTACCTAATTGACTATCAGTGCCATGTCTGGACTGAGCTTCAATGTACTGACCCTCATTTTGTCCATTAAAGCTTCCGGACAATGATTCAATCTAATAATCTGACTGGACAACAAGGAATTCACCAAGGAATTAACTTTTATTGAAAGTTTTACACAACAGTGGAGTGATTCATGAATATATGTAGTTGGGTATCACATGTTATATTACCTTATTTCACATCCCCTGAACATCTCTTCCAGTGGTTTCATATAGATGGTGAAAAATAGGGAAAATATAATATTGAGGCTTCCAGCACCATATTCTGGTACCAATTACTAATGGAACCACTGCTGTTCTCCCAATACCCATTCAATCAAATCATCCAAGAGAATACCAGGCAGTACTGAAAACCATGAAGTCAGTGGATAGGTCATACTTCCCAATAGGTCATACTATTTGTTCATCAGGGAGACCAAAGCAGTTTCTGTTCCAAAACCAAGTCTTAATTCAGATTGAAATAGGTCTAAAAAATCTGTCCCATTTTTTAAAAAAGCATACAGATGGCCACTGAGCATTCACTCAAGCACCATTCACTTGGACAGGTGAGGATATTTGCTACTAAGACACAGTTGCTGAGTTCTTTGCTCCACAGATAACATCTTCGAGAGAAGTATCACAACTGCTTCCATCTAGGTGCTTCACACTACCCTTCGTTTAGAAAAGCATTTGTTGTCTCTTGGATTCTGAAGATGAGCTCTAACTTGTGTCCATTGATGTTCATATTGATTCTGCCTCTACTTGAGTTCTATTCTTTAATGACAAGAAAGAAACAGAAATTGGGTAGGGGAGGAAGCTATAAAAATATCCATTTATGTTCATTACAGTTACATTATAATTCATTTACTATGCTTCTTATACAAGAATCTTTTGACTTTGTAATCAGTTGGTTATTTCTTTACATTTATAGGCCCCCTCTCAATGTCTGTTTCTTTGTGGTTAGTATTGTTATTTACTGGGTATTTTTTTTTATCACACCCTTCCTCCAAGGAGCTCAGGAGGCATCTATCACCCCCCACTCCATTTTATCCTCACATCAAAGTGAGATAGATTAGGTTGAGAGTCACTTGCCAAAGCAAGCATCATGATTATATGGGTATTTGATCCAGGGGCTTCTGAGTCCTGGTCCATCTAGCTCTCTCCTGTTCATTTTGCCAGTCCTCTAATGGGCCATGTTACTGTTTTAGATCCTCAATAAACAACAGCAGCAGCAGCAGCAGCAACAACAATATTTGGTTTATATACTGCCCTTCTGGACAACTTAATGGACATTCAGAGCTGTTTACAAAGTATGTTATTATTATCTCCACAACAATAATCACCCTGTGAGGAGGGTGAGGCTGAGAGAGATCCTAGAAGCTATGACTCACCCAAGGACACCCAGCTGGCTTCAAGTGGAGGAGTGAGACTGAAGATGATATTCAGGCACATGTCCATCATCCAAAATATCTCAGACTTCCAAAGATTCATCCAAGCTTTCACAGCAATGTTAGTTACATCAGGTGTAAATGTCCTGCAGATCTTTTGGCATTGTCTCATATAAGTCCCCTACACCTGCAGAGATGAGGAGGTACTATCAGTTCAACCCTCACTGTATAATATATGGGGAGATGATAAGGAGAGACAGAGACTCTTCCCGTTAAACTATCTAACTTTGATTTGATATAGAGAACTAGATTGAGTGTATGATATGCTCAGTGTGTAGGAACTACAGTATATTGAGACATCTCCCTAGCTATGGAAGTTGAAGTCCTCAAGTACCACAGCCTTGGGGTTTTCAACATCAGATCTGAAATAAGCTCCAGAAGCCCATGAAAAGAGAATATTGATAGATACACCAACAGAATTCCCAATCTGTCTGGAGACTCAATATTGGGAACATATATTTAAAACAAGAACTGTGACCCGTTGTTAAGCCATCTGAAGAGGGCAATGGATGGCAATTATCCTTCCCATCAAGGGTTAGCAGATGCTGTACCTAGTAGGCGCTGCTAGGAAAGATCAGACTCTCCCATTTCATTCAACCAGGTCTTGTTAAAACATACAAACTTTGTTATCCTGAATAACCATTGTCTTTCCACGGATGAACCTGGCATTCAACAACATCACCCTTAGGCCCAACAATATACTTAAATGGTAATCAGGGTCCAAATTGTAGAGTGAAGGACTGGAACGAAGCGCAAGCATTGTGTCAGAACCCCCTTCCTCTCATCTACATTGCCCTCCTCCCCTTGCCCATAACAGAAAAAATATTAGCATCCCCTTGATTCGAAAACCAAAGTGCACAGCAGCTACAAAAATCTATATGCTAAATAAGACCAGTTCCCTTTAAAAAAAAAAAACACTAAAATACCCATGCACTTCCCAAGACCTCTATCACTCAGTGATAGGTAGCAATGTGAAAGAGTAATCACACATCAAATGCCACAGAGGGCTTTTTCTCACCTGACATCATCCTGAATACAATATTTTTCAGCGAAGAAGTTTACACCATCAGCTGCAAGCCATCAAGTACTGAGCACCTCAAGGAGGACTCATCAAGGAGGGTATATGTGTCAATCAGTGCTAAGTGAATTTAATCCTTGATACTAAGAAAAAAGGTGAATGTGTATTGGCAAACAGCCATAAAATAAGTCCAGGGGGAGTTGAAGAAAGGAATGTGGATTACTGCTGTCAGTGTGTACATCTCAGACCACTCTAGAAAGCATTTGTTCCTGTCTCTCTGGCATCAAAGTAGTATATTGCCAAAAGCATCTAAAGCAGCGACTTCCCAAAGCTAGCCATTCTACGATTACCACTTTAAGAACGTCTTTCTTCTCCACGGCTTACACAGTTACACACACACACACACACACACACACACACCATGTTAGTTAACCCTTCATTAGCTTTGAAATGGCTATTAAATGTTTTGGAGGAAATCACAGGTTAACTTCTTTCATTAAAGCCATTCTTCTCCGCTCATAGATGCAAGAGTTCTCGTTCTTATTCTTAGAGCTTATTTCTACTTTCTGCTGCAGAGGAGGGCAGGGTTTTTCCCCCCATTGGTGCAGAACATAACAAAGCAAGAAAGTACCCCAGGGGTCTATAGAAATGTAAGCTATTATTTCCATGTAATTTCCATTTAATATATAGCTAACTTTAATGCGCTACAATACTCCCGTGCCACAGTCCTAATCACCCCAGCATTGCGACAAAAAGATTATTCATGTTATGGTTTGAGGGCACCCCGACTATTTTGCTTTCCAATTGTTCCCAACTATTTGCCACATCACAAAGGCATTGCAAGTGAGGCATTTTAAAACAAAGAATTAAAATGTAATAAACGGAAATTAGTTTTTGTGCAGCTGGGTTTATTTCTATGGGCATGTTGTGAGCCACAGGGAACATGTGGCACTAGCACAATAGGAGGAGAGTGTGAGTTTACATAATCAGCTATTAATGGGACCTTAATGTTCATAGCCAGGCTCAGAGATCTGTGAGCCTGTTACATCGTGGGTATTTGTGCTCTTGAACATGCTAAACAATGACTAATGAATTGCTAAACAATGACTAATGAATTGCAGGACTGGGTAGTTTGATTTAGGAATGTACAATGACATAGCTATCTTAATGAGTTTTTTGTCTTAAGGTTGGAGCTGTATGAACACCTCGCTGATTATTTGTTTGTTTGTTTACTTTATTTATAATCTGCTTTTCTCACAGAGACTCAAGGCGGATTACACAGTGTGAGTTAGAGTCAAACTAAACAAGATGAGTTACTTGAGTTCTACACGTGTCTGCTTACCTCAAGGTTTGATGGGAAGTGTAGGAAGTGTAGGCGTCCTTGCAGCTTTAAATTTAACATTTACAGAGCAGCAGGGAGGGGAGTGCCAGGGTCAGGCTGGGTGCCCCCCTTCCCCTCTGCTTGGTGAGGGCTGACCTGTTCGTCCAGCTCCCACCCGAAACTGCACTAGCAGCAGCCAGGTGCCCTGTCTGCTGTGCGGGGAAGGGGGGGGAGAGGGGCCCCGAAACTCCCAACCCAGCAGAGGGGAAGGGGGCACCCAGCAAGAGCCCGACACCGGAACTCCCTTCCCTGACACTCTGTAAATGTTAAACTTAAAGCTGCAAGGATGCCTACACTTCCTACATTTCCCATCAACCCTTGAGGTAAGCAGACATGTGTAGAACTCGAGTAACTCATCTCGTTTAGTTTGGCTCAGTACAGTCAGGTTCAAAGACATTTCAATAAACAATGTAATTGGGTATATAAATTTGCAAATTTGGATTCTATTGTGTGGATAAGCCAATCCATTTATGGAGCAATGATAGTGCATTATCCAGTCAGGTGTAGTTGCAGCCTAGGTGCTCCATTTGCACCTAGGTCTAAGCTACCTCTGATAGTTAGTAAAGACCAGCGATGGGCACAAACTAGGAAAATAGCGGTTCATTGCAGGTTGTGGTTTGTCGCGTTTCATGAACCATGAACAGGCATGAAATTGCCCAGTTCATGAATCAGTTTATTTGGTTCGTGAAAAAGTCACTTCCAGGGCAGTAGAAGGTCTGCAGAAAGCCTATTCCCCCCCTCCCCCCCGTGGCCTAGGAAACTGATTGATTGGTGCCAGGCTGCCTGCAGTGACAAACCGAAAAATGAACAAAACGAACTGGGCTAAAAGTCATAGCGGTTAGTTTCAGGTAATCAGAAATGCTCTCTGAAAAACCACTGGTTCGTGAACCGAAAAACGTTCATGACAAACTTTGCTTCATATTTTGGTTCGTGCCCATTTCTAGTAAAGACCATGCTTCAATTATCCATTCAGCAAGTCTCTAGGTGACTTTGGGCCAGTTATTCTCTCTCAGCCTACCACACCAGGATGGTTTCCACATGAGAACAGGTTTGTGTGGTTTCCCTGTTGCTGGTGCAGCTGCAGATAAAGCACTGCAAGAATACAACCTCCACATAGCCAGTTTCCCTGCCCCAGTCTCCTAGCCATGGCTACCCCCTCCTTGGTCCACTTGGGCTTTTGCCATTTAACTAACTAACTAACTAACTAACTAACTAACTAACTAACTAACTAACTAACTAACTAACTAACTAACTAACTAACTAACTAACTAACTAACTAACTAACAAGGTACTAGAATACCATTATACCAATATACCATTGAAGCAATATTGTAACAGATTCTCTGAATTCCAGCTTTCATTTTTTACAGTAAGTCTCTAGTCCCTTCCAATGTAAAAATATGTGTTTCCCTTATACCTCTGCAAGGGAAGGACCTAGAGACTTGCTTTTAAAAAAAATTAGATTAAGATTAGATCTCTGGGGACGCAAGCCTGAAATCAAGGTTTCTGTTATGTTGGTGATGTCATCAATGGCACATTTCTCGTAATATGCCCTGGGATAATCTGGGGGAAAGAAAGACAATTTATTGGGGGAAATTACTTTTGTTAATAAAGGTGTTAGCAAAAAAGCAATACTCTGAATGGTATTATTTAGTAATGGAGAGCTTCATAGGCAGACCATGAGTTCAGGAAATGGTAGCAGCCTCTGACATCAGTGTATCCAGATGTATTTCAGTTTGCCTCAGTCTTTTAGTCAATGTTTCCTTTGGCCAAAGAGAGAGATGCTGACTGACCCACACCTATGAACTCAGAGCTTGTGCCCTTATTGAAGGCAGCAGCCTGGATTCAACAGTCCAAATTTCTTTAGCTGCCTTCTTAAGCCTATTTCCTTTCTGTTATCTTGGTGGTTATAGCTGATTTTGACAATGAAGCAATAAAGCATAGTAAGGCAAAGGACAGCTCATGTTCACAGAGACATTCATCTTCCTCCTTAAGCCAGCACAAAATTGAGTTCTTTAAAAGGATCAACCTGGGCCTGTTTTCAGGGAAAACAAGCCTTCCTCAAAGCTTGGACTGGAACATGCATATTGCACGAAGTCTTCCACTAACACGTCTCTTCTGTCTACAACGAATGGAACCAAGTCAGATGCTGATGTGATATTATGGTGAAGCAATTCTTTGCTCTTAATCACTTCTAGTATTCCATTCCCAAGAAGATTTCTATTACTGTCTATAGGCCTTCTCAAATGGCACAAGTAGAGTTCAATACACCAGAGCCTGGTAAACAGTTCATTTCGGTGACATTTTCCCCCCATGACATGTCAAGAGAGAATTCAATGTAATTCTTTTAGGCAGCTGTACACTCATCTGTGGTTCAATAACCTCTTTGCTGTCATAGCCAACTCCCCCCTCCCCTGGCCTATGTTGCAACTAATTTCAAAGTCATCAAGTGGTATGATTAGTGCAAATTATTCTTTCAGAGAGCATTACCTTCACTTCTCTAGGTTGAGGATGTAACGGCAAATTGCCTGGCTTGGATGTGTCCTTCAAACCCACACAGTCTTCTCTTCATCTACCTCACCTAGGTAGTTAGCAATTTACAGAAGCCTGCTATTATCCCCATAAGATCATTAATGAAATTCCAAATATAGTCTCTTAGGTCACAAAGCTGCTGCCCTCACTCTATATTTATTACTTTTCTTAAACAGTTCCTAGTCTATCAAACAAAAATCTAATACATTAGCAAGACATTTTATGCCTGTATAATTGTTTGGTCAAGAGCTGCTTTAAGGCTAATATAAATAGACTGTGAGGTTGTTTCAAAGGTGTTGCTCTAATTGTTTTCACTTCAACTGAATTGTTGAGTGTCTCATTCATTTCTTTGAGCTGAAATTGCACGATGAATTATTTGCAGTTGCATAAAATGAATTATATCCCTCTTCCGTAGGAATGCAAGAGTTTGAGGCAATCCTCAACAGAGTCACACTCAGCTTAGCATGGCAGGATCATGGTTACCCTTTTTGCTTCCTCGGAAATCCCTCCTTTGCTACTAAATGTTCTATGAAATCTAACTATTGTTATAGTATCTGGTGTAGTAAACTCTTGGATGCATATATTGTCTTCTGTCGGTGACTCCCATATTCAGTCTAATCAGAGTGGTCATGTTTACCTACTTCAAATACATATTGAAAGCCTCATAATGTACTAGCTGGCCAAAATGACAAAGTAATCTTAGCTGACAAAGTCAAGATACCATGACTTGTCCCAGTCAACTTGATAAGGTGAGGATGCAATCTTGCTAACTTATACTGCTATCCTAAGAGTTACTCCAGTCTAAGCCCATTGAAATCAATGGGCTTAGACTGGAATAACACTGTTTAGGATTGCTCTGTTTGCCTCTACATTCAGCTCCCACCCAAATTAATCCTTTTCCTCATATATCACTTACAACGGATCTATTTTCAATAGCATTATATGAGTCCCTTCAGATGGCCAAAGATGAACTCTGTCCTGTGATTAATTAACCTTACTGGGCTAATCTGAAATCTATTGACAGGCATACAGTAAGTACTCAAGTAACTCTAGGCAGCTGCTTTTAAAATATGTGAAAATGGTTTCCAGACTACCTAATTTGTCTACAGCAGGGCAGTCAAGTAGCAATCACTTCCGAAGGCTGAAATCAGCATTGCTATGTAGCCAATGATAAAATATGATACATCTATTAAAGCTGGGATATTTGAACGTACCATTGAATTATAACCCCTGTGCTACTTATTTTATAATATAGATGGGACTCTGGGATGTTAGCATCATAGATATTGTATACTATCAGTTAAAGCACAGTGCTTCTGCCTTCTAACCCTTATCATTTCTGGCTACTAAAACAGAAAGAATGTCTTTTGTCAATGAGATGCTTCTAGGCATGCACACCTAGAAGAGATTGCCATTTTGATTGCTACCGACTCAGCAAAATCCAGACCTGAATACACATTGCAGAGTGTTGAAAGGCTTACTTGCCTCAGCTGGCCTTTGGGGCTGAGAGCTGAGATATTTCAATTTATTTTCTTTTGCATGGGAAAAGGGGTTTCGCTTTTGTTACCTTTTGTAAACCTTAAGATTGGCTAGGCTTCAGATATGAACAACGATTTCCATAGTTAGTCAGGATTTGCTACAGCATCTCACTGCAGACTGACTGTAAATACGGGGAATCTCTTTCAGGGTTCAGCCAAACGAGAATTACCCTCGTAAACACTATAATCCAGACCCATTATCATTTGTCATAGCTCAAAGCATGAGTCTAAAGAGACTAGATTGCAGGCAGAAGCCGGAAGAATAAGAGCAAGGGCAGCAACAGTGAGGAGTATTAGCAGAACAGAAATGGAAAACACGGATTCAGGGTCAACACATTTCCATTTCATTATTCAAGATAGAATAAAAGGTGACTTTATTTATAGGAGCTAAGGAATGAATCAGAGGGAAAAGGTTCATTCATAATAATAACAGTCTATGTTCCAGGGCCAGGCAGGGTTGCTGTGCTCAAATTCAGTGCTTGAGGCTTTGACTGACACCTCAAGTTCAGGATGCTGAAAGTACAGAGAGTCACAGACAAGTTCCTAGAGTTTAGATGGAGCTTGACCAAACCAGGGGTTTCATGCTACTGATGTTGCACATCCTTGTTTGGATCTTCACTTGAAGGGCTCTGCGATCTGCACATCTGACAGTCTTCCAATAGGTTATCATCAGGGCAAGGCCCATCTTCAGATCCCTAAATTTTTCACTTTAGGCATTAGAGTTCCTAACATTACAGCATAGCCCATGTGGCAGTGGCGGAGAGTGCCCTCAAGTCACAGCTGGGTTTTTCAAGGCAAGAGACTAAGAGAGATGGTTTGTCATTGCCTGCCTCTGTAACTTTGGTAACTGTAACTCCCATCCAACCAAACCAAAGCTTAACCAAAGCTGACCCTATTTAACTTCCAATATCTAACAAGATCAGGCTTGCCTAGGCTATTCAGGTCAGAGCATAGCCAGCCCCAGTGCCAGGGTTACTGGCGCCTGAGGTAATCCTTGCGCGCGTGCACACCCCCAGGCTGCACAATGACATCATCACGTGATGACGTCATTGCACAGTGACGCTGGGGCCATTTGCTGGTGGGTGGCTGGGGCGGCGTGAGAAGGTCACCCACACTCCACTTGCCACCCCGGCCACCTGCCATCCCTGGCCCGTGGCTGCTGTGCCCACCCGGGGGTGTGTGGCGGCGGCAGCACGGGGCTGGCCAGCAGAGGCGCTGTGCGTGCCTCTGCCCCCAGCACCACCTCCAGCACCCCCACCGGTCCAGCGGCACCCGTGGCCCCTGCCTCACGGCCTCAACGGTGGTGCCGACCCTGAGCATAGCCCATGTAGAATAGTGGAACGGAGTGCTTGACTAGGACAGAATAGACAAAGATTCAAACTCTTACTCAGCCATGAAGCTCACTGGTTGACCTTTTTACTTATTTACTTTACTTGTAGCCCATCTTTCTCACTGAGACTCAAGGAAGATTACACAGTGTCAGTCAATGCAATCAACTGGATGAGACATCTAATAAGCAATGAAATAAGACTGGGGTTGCAGAAATCGGAAACGAGCAGAAATCTGAACAAAGTATAAATAACTAAGCATGGCATTTTAAGCAGTAAATGGAATTACCTAAGTAGAAATCCAATTATAGTGAACAAGGTAATGTATATAGCAAAAGATAACACATACAATACAGTATTAAGTCCACAAACCCGTTAACTTCCCTGAAACATCTCCTCAACCATTTTCTTGTAATATTACCCTATCACTTTCATTAAAAATGCCTTCCTAAACAATTCTGTTTTAAATAGTTTGTGGAATACCTCCTCAGGCAGGGTGTCCCACAAGACAGGGGACGCTACAGTGTGCATGGACTGTTGTTGATCTTGTCTATTTGCAGGATGTTCGATGCAGAAGGCCCATCTTAAATGAATGAAGTTGTTGTGGTGGTACACAGAAGTGGTGGTCCTGCAGATATGAGGGTCCAAGGCCATGAAGAACTATATATGTGATGGCCAGTACCTTGAACTGAGTCTAGTAACTGATGGCCAACTGGTGGAGTGACTGGAAATAATATGCAAGCTCTGTCTAGCTCTTGATAATGACTGAGCTATGGTAATCTGCACCAACTGGAGTCTGAGCTGACTTCAAGGAGAGACCTATGTAGAGTACTTTACAGTAGTCTAGTCTCAATGTTACCATGGCATGGTAACATTGGACATGGATCAATCAAGTCAAGGTGGGGGATCATCTTCTGGGCTGAACTAAGTTGGAAGAAAGCATTTTTGTAGCTGTATTCATTTGTTTCTCTAACACAAACGCTTGATCCAAAATAACCCCTGGGCTCTTTACTGAGTCAGCAAGGGAATCAGGAAGCACAATGTCTTTCAAGACCTCAGGCATCCCAACCAGCATTACCTCTATCTTGTCAGGTTTAAGTTTCAGTTTGTTGACTTGTAACTCTTTCACCATGGTAGTCAGGCTCACAATCTATAACACGTCACCAGATTTCAATAGAGAGATATAGAGCTTGGAGACTTCATCATATTGATGACATCCAATTCCAAAACTACAGATGACTTCTCCTAAGGGCTTTATCTAGATATTAAATAGCAGAGGGGATAAGATTGCACCAGCTGGGTGTGGGGGCGCATATAAACATTAAACAGTAATGGGGAGAGTATTGCCCCAAGGGACACCGCACATCAATGGGTGACAGGATGACAGTTTCTCCCCAAGCGCCACCCTCTGTCCCTGACCATGGAGAAAAGAGACAAGCTACTGTAAGGCAGTGCCTCGTATCCCCACATCGGCAAGGTGGTGGGACAATAGATTGTAGTCAACTGTATCGAATGCTGCTGACGAATCCAGTAGTATCTGCAGCGCTGATACACCGCGATCCAGCTGCCTGCGGAGATCATCCATGAGGGCAACCAGCAATGTCTCCGCTCTGTGTCCCAGGCAGAAGCTGGACTGGAAGGGATCTAGGGATGAGGAATGATTCAGGAAACCCTGAAACTGCTCCACCACAACCCGCTCAATCACCTTACCCAGAAACTGGAGATTCAAGACTGGGCGGTAACTGACTGAGTCGGTGGGGTCCAAAGATGGCTTCTTCAGGAGAAGCCTAACCACAGCTTCCTTCAAGGCTTCAGGAAAAATCCTGGAGCTCAAGGGCATGTTGACAATGGCCTCCAAGGCAGTCCATAGCCCATCACGGTGTCCTTCACCAGCCATGATGGGCATGGGTCCAAGGAGCATGGTTGCAGGGTCCTGTCAATCTCATCCCCAGAGAGTGGGTTGAAATGATCTAATATCATCCTAATAGATGGCCAAGGGGCCTCTAGTTCACGTACTGTGTCAATTGTGGCCAGCAAGTCACAGTGGAGAGACAAGATTTTGTCAGCAAAAAAGCTCCCCAAAGCCTCACAGCTGATATCCGAATTCAGAATTTGATGGTCTCCTCCTCATAGGGAGACCAGTGACCGAACCACATTAAACAATTTTGCTGGGCGTGAGCTAGCTGACACAATGGAAGCTGCGTAGAAATCTTTCTTTGCAGCCTTCACCGCCATCTCATAGGCGTTCATAAATGTCCTATAAGATGATCTTGCTTCTTCATCGCGAGATCACCGCCACACTCAGTCAAGCCGTCTCAGTTCCCACTTCATCCATCGTAGCTCGTCTGTATACCAGGGAGCCAATCTGGTGCAGGAGCAAAGAGGTTATACCCTGAAAATCATGTTGGTCTCTAAGGTGCCACTGGACTCAAATCTTGGTTTTCTGCAGACCAACATGGCTACCCATGTATCTATATTGAGAAATGCAATTGTGCAAATGTTGTCATGCGAATGAAATGAAAGATGGGAGAACCATGAATGCTTGCTACCCTGAGCTCTGAGGAAAGGTGAGATATAAATGTAATATTCAAGAATGGTCACCACTAGCTATGGGCACAATTGGGGTAACAGTTCAAGGACTGCCCAGGTTTCTTTGTGCAACACAGTATAACAGAAGAACCTGTGGTTTCTGGAACTGGAACATGATCTCCAAGTAAGGACATTCTTCTGAGGGCCAAGCTTCAAGTGACAAATGACACTTGAACGGCAAGTGTATTTCTCCCTTTCACTTGCCCTCCACCCAATCCACTTGCCGTTCAACTGTCATTCACCACTTGTAGCTTGGCCCTCTGTCTTGAAGTTACACAGGTTTAAGAAGATGGCAATAATGCAAGTGGAGTAACTAATATCCTGAAATTTTAAAAAGTACAATTGTCTTGTAATTTTATCCTATCTTATGTTCACATAACAGCATTCTCCCCAGAAGATAAGGTCCTGCCTCTCTTTTGGGGAAGAATGGAATAAGCGTGGGAACTGGCTATTTTTATAGTAGTTTCTGATGTTACTATATTTGATCGCAGAAGGATGTATCTGCAAGGCTCTCCCATGAGGAAAATTACCACATCAGAAGGATTTATATTGACCTGCTCCCTGGAGTCTTCTTGTGCCTCTGCTGGGATCAACAGTAAGCACAATTATAAGTCCTTCTGATGGACTTATTTTATAGACTTGCCATTTTCAGCACTGGCAAACTATCCATAACTGAAAAGAGCATTAGGCTTTGCTTCTGGCCACACAGGCAAATCACAGTCCACGCGAATGCTGCCTATTGGAAACATGCCTTTCTGGCTGTAAAGACAAATATTTGGCTCACAGCAACAATTGTGGGAATGCTTTGTGAAAAGAAGATCTTTCAGGGCTTGCAAGGCAGTTTGGATGTGAGAAATATAGAAAAATCTGTTAAGCAGTGACACTTCTGAAGTTTATTGGCTAATCTGCTCCCTGGCTCAGGGTTAAGATGAATTGGTCTCCCTTGTACCACTCTCACTGAACACAGAGCTTTCATGTTGTATATATTTTGCTTTGGGCTATTCTTGGGGAAACAATAGTGATCAAACAGAAACAAAATAAAGTCAGATAAAAATTAACCACCTCAGGATTAGCAGGGGTCTAGCAGGTCAATTTGTTTGGCATAAAGTAAATTTCCATTCTATTACTTTTTGGATGGAAGAACTCTAAAGCAAATGTTAGTGGCTACCTAATGATATATTTATCTAATAGTCAGGGTGACATGACACTGCTATTATGAGTCTCTGTCTTTCATATAACAATTTAGAAGTATGTATTGTCGAAGGCTTTCTCGGCCAGAGAATGATGGTTGTTGTGGGTTTTCCGGGCTGTATTGCCGTGGTCTTGGCATTGTAGTTCCTGACGTTTCTCCAGCAGCTGTGGCTGGCATCTTCAGAGGTGTAGCACCAAAAGACAGAGATCTCTCAGTGTCACAGTGTGGAAAAGATGTTCGCAGGTCATTTAGAAGTAGCTTCTAACATTGCTTCTTGTCTTGCAAAAATACTAAATTATTTTTTTTCACAGGAATTATTAAAAGAAAAAAAACTATTTTAGTAAGATGTTTCCACTATTGAAGATATTTGCTAAATAGTAACAGTTGCTTCCAGTCTGGTTTCGGATAATACCAGTAAGGGGCATGGTGCCAGAATTGGAAACTACAAGGTCTCACTCAGAGAGAGAGAGCTGCAGACCTAATCTCTTCTGTCCTACATCATCATCAAAATGGCCAGAAATAGAACAACACAGTGGAAAGAAGTTTGTTGGGAACAATTAACAAATGAAATTTTCCCTGGAATAATATAGTTGTTGGTTGTTGTGGGTTTTCCGGGCTGTATTGCCATGGTCTTGGCATTGTAGTTCCTTACGTTTCGCCAGCAGCTGTGGCTGGCATCTTCAGAGGTGTAGCACCAAAAGACAGAGATCTCTCAGTGTCACAGTGTGGAAAAGATGTTGGCAGGTCATTTATATCTACTCAGGAGGGGTGGGGTTGAGCTGAGTCATCCTGTAAGTTTCCCAGGGTGTGGAATGCTAATGGCGGGAGGCTTCACTGTATCCTGAGGAGGTTCTTTTGCATATGGATTGGTGCTTGATGTGCTAATCTTCTCTACAGGGCTATTGTCGGGTGTAGAGTGTTTTGTTAGCCTGGTGTTTTTCAGAACTGGAAACCATGCTCTGTTCATTCTTAAGGTTTCTACTTTCCTGTTGAAGTTTTGCTTATGCTTGTGAATTTCAATGGCTCCCCTGTGCAGTCTGACAAAGTAGTTGGAAGTGTTGTCCAGTATTTTGGTGTCCTGGAATAAGATACTGTGCCCTGTTTGAGTTAGGCTATGTTCAGCCACTGCTGATTTTTCAGGTTGTCCAAGTCTGCAATGTCTTTCATGTTCTTTTATTCTTGTCTGGATGCTACGCTTTGTGGTCCTGATGTAAACTTGTCCAAAGCTGCAGGGTATACGTTATACTCCTGCAGAGGTGAGGGGGTCTCTACTGTCTTTTGCTGATCGTCTTTTGCTGTGGACAAGTTTACATCGGGACCACAAAGTGTAGCATCCAGACAAGAATAAAAGAACATGAAAGAATGAACAGAGCATGGTTTCCAGTTCTGCACAGCCATTCTGTGTTGAGAGGTGCCCAGCTTCATTGCCTCTGCTGATGGGCAGCAAGGCACCTACCAGGTTTGAGAGATGCCATTCAGCACCAGGGGTGCTCCTTCACAGTCACCCAGCCACACTGCATGTGATGATCTGTTCTGACACGCACACCCCAATCACTGTGATGCCTCAGAGGGTTTGCCGATAACCCTACCTATGCTGTGCAACCCACGCTATTCCTGACTAGAGATGGGCACGAACAGAAAAAAACCTGAACATGATGTTCGTTGTTTGTTGCCATCCACGAACAGGGACTCACGAACAACCACAAACATGGCCCTGTTCACGAACATGATTGTGGTTGGCTGTTCATAGGGGCCAGCAGGCCATCATCCAAGTTTGGTCAAGATCCCTATTGCACCACTCCTAGAAACCTGACCTAAGCAGACACTAGGAATGGTACCAATAATAAATAATAGCTTGGCCCCAGAGCCCGGCAGCAACCCTGGAATCTGAGGTTGGATAGATCTCTACTGCACCACTCCCAGAAACCCTAGCTGAGCAGGGAGCAGGAAAGGTATCAATAGTAAATAATAGCTTGGCCCCAGAGCTTGGCAGCAGCCCTGGAACCTGAAGGGGTAGATCCATATCCCACCACACAGAAAGAAAATTCAAGCTCCAATGCACTCTCCCTGTTTCTCTATCAAAATGCCAACAGCAGCTGTCTCTCCCTCTCCATTGTCTACAAAGACTAACCAGAGCTGGGAGCCCCCCTCCCCCCATGGTCTTTGCTCTCTTGTAACAAATTTGGAGCTCCACACTTATCAAGCTAAATTGGGCTTAGATTGGGGTTTCCAGGGGAACAGCAGGAGTTCAGACAGAGTTCAGAAAATCCCTGCCTACGTTGTCAAGGGAATTGATTGCAGGTGGCAGACTGTCTGGCTTGACGAAGGAGGCTTGCAACGACCACCTGTTCATTTAGAATGGGGCCTCACAAACAGCTTGTTCTCAAACAGCAGATTGGGCTCTTCGTGGCTTTTTTTTGTTCGTATTGCTGTTTGTGCCCATCTGTATTCCTGACTCACATGCCTGCTGGGGAGAAGGTGCAAGTAAGCAAAAAGTTTTCTATTGCCATCCCCTAATTGACTAAGACCCTTTAACTTCATCTGTAATGTCTCTTATCCCATTTGCATTTGTGTGGGCTGGTGCAAATTGAATCCATGCCATTAATGCCACAAATCTTCCTTTACTTAAACAGAAATAAAGTTTATTTATAAGGACATATGCATAATGGTTTCAGGGTAGTTCAAAAACATACTGGTTTCCAGATAGAAACAGACCTTCAAACATTTCTAAACAGACTTAGTCACAAAGACTTATTTTTCCCCTGTTTCAACTTAGGCTAATAATATGCACAGGAAAGAGAACATGCAGACTTCCCTCAGATTACAGCATTTCATTACTTTACACTCTTTCCCTAGAATGCTAATCAACACTTGAACAACAAGCTGAACTCCTTCCCTCAGAACAACTGTGACTAAACTGTAGTTCACTCTGTCCCTTAGGGTACAGCTACCATCTACTCATCCAACTCTCTTTCTTCTCTTAGAGGCATATAAGGCATATATTTTAAACCACATAAACACACATTCAAAACTCCACATTAATTAGCTGAAATAAAATGCACAAAATATTTACGTGCCAAGTTTACAATCATGTTCTCAATTTTTAAAAAAGAGTAAAAAAAGGCATTACTTTTGCAAGCAACCATAATGTGAATTCATGACTGAGCAAGAATTTCAACCTCAGTCGCCCAGATCAAATGTTCTATTTATGGGTCCACATGGTTTTAGTTAACAGTAACAATTTAATGGAAGCAGCAGGAAAGCCTTTGCAAAAGCCACATACTACAGGTGAGTTTGTTTGCTACCAGGTCAGGACGATTATGTCTCAGATCTGGTATCTGACCCACCTATTAATTACAGAGATGTTGAATATAGGCTTTTTTGTTAACTCATTGATTTTGAAGTATTGCACAATGCCTGGCTGACTCAAAGGATGGTGATGTACGTAAGGCATTTGTTCAATTTATCTCACAGTTCATTTCTCTTAAAGGGTCCCTATTGTTGTGGTCTGCTGGAAGCCTCCTATTCTCCAAGTTTAAGGGGAATCTAGTCGCAATCACTCAGCTGAACAGTTCCCTCATACAATGCAAACTAACAAAAGGTATCCCCTGGTGACAAAAGTTGTTTGCTTTGTGAAAACAGCACTTTCCCTTTATAAGCTTCAAAACATTCATTATAACTTTCTGCTAAGTGCTATGGGCCAGCACTTTGCGGTGTAAATTAATACCATAAATAGTTTCCCTGTATCTCTTGCCTATTATGCATTAATAGTTTCCATCTTGATTTAGAGAGTCCCGTTCATAAATCAATTATGCCAAAAAAACTTTTTTTGCTAATTGATGACAAATCTATGATAGAAATTTTGTGTGGACATGGTCAAAGAGCAATCATAAGTCAGTGAAAACCACAAATAATACAAATAGCCAATATTTTTAAACTGAAACAATATATTTTTGTTTTTATTAAAAATTTTAACTCCTTTTTTTAAAGGCCTACAAAATAATCAACAGCTAGGATATTCACAGAGCAAAAATACAAAATGATCAACAGGACGTTCAATGAAAACAGATACAATAGGACTGCAAGTAGCTGCAAATTTGGAAAAACTAGCAGAAAGCCAAACACATGGATTATACCTTTCTGAATTTAAAGTGCAAGTAATTAACATGATATTTTTAGCAAAGTTGAACTTCCCAGTAGGAACATATCTACATCAGCAGACAGTACTCAACAGCCTACTTTATAGTCCCTGTCCCTTACCAAGGTATCTCTCTGAGCCATTACTTGTGACACAGCCCTAGAAGCTGAGTAGAAAGCCCTCCTGAATAATTAAATCTTGCATAGTTTACAGAAAGCCAGGAGAGTGGAAACTTTCCTGGCAGGTCATTTCACAAGGTGGGGTCTACCACAGAGAAAGCATGTATATGGGCAGCTTTTAATTTTGCTCAACTTCATGGTGGTATCTGCAGAAGACCCTGTTCAGATGAATGAAACTGCCTTAGAAGATCAAAAGGAGAGAGGGGGTTTCACACATATGACGGGCCAAAGCCTTGGAGGGCTTTCAATGTAATAGTCATGACTAGAAATGGACATGGTCCGGAAAACGCACGGACAGGCCCGGTTCATGGTTCTTGAACACGCATTTCATGGGACTCACCTTTTTCAGGAATTTTGGTCTATTTGGGGCGGTCTGTGGTCTGTGAGTCCAGACATCCTGGAGCCGATCTATCAATTCCCTATGCAATGGAGGGGTTGTCCGCAGACCTTTTGCAGCCCTTAAAAATTTCATAGGTGGCTCTGCCTGCCAAGCAGAGAGCTCCCATTCTGCTCTATGGAACAAGGAGCAAGAATGAGTTCCCTAGGGAATGGAGGGGTGGATATTCTGCAGCCAATCTTAGCCCTCAAAAGAGATTCTGCTCTATGGAGCAAGGAGCTGAGTCTGTCTCTTTTCTTAGATTCAGTCGAACAGACCACACTGATCCATGCTTTTGTTATCTCACAGATTATTGCAATGTGCTCTGTGCTGGGCTGTCCAGAGCCAGAGACAGCAGCTGGTTTGGAATGTGGTAACCCAGTTATTATTAGGGGCCAGCTGTGCCTATCTTGTAATCGCTACATTGGCTGCAAGTCTGCTTCTAAGGGCAGTTCAAGGTGTTGCTTATGACCCATGATGCCCTTCATTTCGAAAGGATCTTCTCCCATAAATCTTTGCCCTCTCTCTGCTGAGTAGTGGTTGTTCTCCCATTTAACACAGCCCACCTGGCATCAACCAGAATCTGTTCCTTTTCCATTGTAACTACCATTCTGTGGAATGGGCAATCCAAGAAGGTGAAGGGAGGGCAGTCTCTAGAAATGTTTTGGAAGTGCTGCAAGGCAATTTTATTCATCACGGCTTTTCCCCAACAATTTTATTTTATTATCAGTTTATACAAGAGATGACAAATTATAAGGTAACAAACTAACCAAAATTTACAAAATATCATAGTCTAAACATACAGCACAATATAAGATCCAGAGGAGTTAGCCGTGTTAGTCTGTAGTCGCAAAATAGTAGAGTCCAGTAGCACCTTTAAGACTAACCAACTTTATTGTAGCATAAGCTTTTGAGAACCACGGTTCTCTTCGCCAGTTTTACCGTGTTATCCTTCAACCATCTGACAAAATGGCCTCCAAGAAATGGTTCAGGATGGAGAATGCTGCAACTGGAGACTTATGTAAAGAAACAGAGAGCTGAGTGTCAGTCACATACTGATGACATCCTAACCCGAGATGAGAGAACCACCCTGCTGCTTCTTGCCTCTTCAGTGCACTCACAGGAAGTGAGTGTTTCTCATTGTGTTCCCATTGTATTCACCGAGGCTTACTCCCAAGCGAGTACATAAAGGATTGCAGGTTTAGAATCTTAGACAGAGGGAAGCCATGGGACCGTCTGGTATTACCTTCAGAGACCCTGGAAGGAAGGCTGTCCTGGACTTTGCAAAATGAAACCTTTGCAAAGTGAGACCTACCAAGCCCCCACCCCTAGCTCCCTTTTCCTCCCTCAACTGCTGTGGCCAGTGAGAGAAAAACCATCTTTAAAAAATCACTGTCAGCAATGGTGTAATGGCACATAAGAGTTTACAGCAACTCCTAAAGAGGTATGATGTCACTTCTGGGTTTTCCCTTGAAGTGGCCTCACACCATTTTTGCCCCCAATGTCCTTGCCCCACGGCCTCCTGCTGGCTGCCAAGCTGTACCTGACAACCCTATTTAAGCTGTTCTGCGTACAAGACCAGGCTGGGAGATGATACTTTGCTCCACTTTCCAGGATACTATTTTGTGTCTGGCTTTACCTTCTGCACTGCCATTTTGTAACTGGAGCCACTTTGATGATTTTTCCCCTCAGGGCCATTTTCATTTCTCAATTTGCCCCTGTTAATTTCTCTTTTTCCTCACTATGTAAATGAAGTTTATTTAAAATCAGTGGAGGGCAACTTTCTGAAAGAAAAGATATGCACTGCAGGAGTAGCAACTGTGACTCCTGTATTCTATTAACTATTTCTGTCACAGAGTATATGAAGATAATTCAGCAATCCACAAACATAAAAGGAAGAAGTTTAAGGGTGCTAGCTAGATGCCTGATACAGACAGTGCCTTACCATTCAGGCTTACACAACAGTATGTTTACTTTTCTATTGATTGCCAGCTGTTTCTCCTCTGGAAGCCTGCTTGTTGCTCGAAGCATAATCATCTTATATACTTTTATTTATTTTTCTGCTCTGCTTTGAGACGGCATGCAAAAGTCCGTTGGGACCATCCTTAATTATTGGCCCCCGTTGCATTTGTCATGATGCAGGTTCATGATAGCTCCAGTAAAGACGGCACCAACTGGCGCTTCTTTGCAAGGCTTCTTTGTCAGCTGCAAAGATTTCACTTTCTGCTGGAGTTCGGTCGACAAAGCCAGAACAGGACAACCAGCAGAGAAGAGCGTTTCAGTGATCACCAGAGCCAAATCACAGACCACGTTGGTAGCTGACTGATGCTCAAAGAGCCCCTGGATGCAGCCAGCTGACAAAACTGGAATGTTTTCTGGCTACAGAATTAGTGCTTCTCAGCCAGCTCTACAGTTTCTTTCCAAATACCCTTTTGACTGTCAGCCACTGCCAAGCCTCTCAGTTACCATGTACAAAAGTAGATTGGGCAGGAATAAAACTAATTCTTAATAAGCAGTTATGGGGATGCTAACTATCAGAGAATTTACCAGCACATACCAATATATGCTCATCTGTGAAACCCCACCTAGGGTGCCACATCAAGGCACTTACCATGACCAGTGTTTTCATGTAAATAAAGCTATTTCCATTATTAGGATATTAAACTAATGGCTCAGAGCATGTGGAGACAGAAAGCAGTTCCAGCCCTGTCTGAAAGAAGCAGGATACCAGGATTCATTTTGGTTTAAAACCACACCAACTTCCTGGTGGAAGTGTGACCCTGTTAGTTCTTCTGAACCTCTCAACTACCTTAAATGACATTGATCATTCATCTTAATGAGTCACCTGGAAGGAAGCTCCCATATGTGTGTGTGGCATATAATGCTGCCACAGTATCTATTTAAAAAGAAGAGAAAAATCCAGAGCGGCATTCTCTGGTAGTGTCTCAGCTGACACATTTCTTCACACATACAAGTGATTCAATATCATGTAGTGTGAATACACTACAATGTATGCAGCAAACCCCTACGCCAACTCTAATCTGCTTTCCCTTAAAAACTGAGTGGGAACTCTTTGCAGGTGTACCTAATTAAAGCTTATATAATATTCATATGTAAGGATGTGAAAGTTGGACAGTGAAGAAAGCTGACAGGAAGAAAATTGATTCATTTGAAATGTGGTGCTGGAGGAGAGTTTTGCCGATACCATGGATAGCCAAAAAGACAAATAAGTGGGTACTAGATCAAATCAAGCCTGAATTCTCCCGAGAAGCTAAAGCCAGTCTGGTGTAGTGGTTAAGAGTGCGGGACTCTAATCTGGAGAACCTCACAGGGTATTTTGTTGTGGGGATAATAATAACATAATTTGTAAACTGCTCTGAGTGGGTGTTAAGTCATCCAGAAGGGTGGCATATAAATTGAATGTTGTTGTTGTTGTTGTTGTTATAAAATGATAAAACTGAGGCTATCGTACTTTGGTCACATCATGAGAAGACAAGATTCTCTGGAAAAGTCAATAATGCTAGGAAAAGTGGAAGGCAATAGGAAAAGAGGAAGACCTAAAACGGGATGGTTTGACTCAATAGAAGAAGCCACGTCCTCCAGTTTGCAGGATCTGAGCAAGTCGGTTAATGATAGGACATTTTGGAAGTCTTTCATTCATAGGGATGCCATAGGTCAGAGGCGACGTAATGGCACATAACACACATAATCTTCATACATTTTTTAAAAAAAATGTTCCCCTAGTTGCTAAACTCATTCCACCACCACCTCAAATACACACAAACACGTACACAAGGAAATTAGCATTGAAAGATAAATTTCTAATATACATTGTAGAAAAATCAATTTTATTCTGGGCATTTCTCCAGGCTTCCATTTCTTACATAGGAGGGGGGGGGGCTTTAATTTTAGACATTTATATAATTTTAAAGCAACTTGCAGAAGATTGTCATACTAAGTCAGCTCATTAACTAGCTGAAGCAAACCTCTGTGGGACTCCGTTTTCGCCTTTTAAGATATCCCAGGAGGCTATTTCTAGTATAGGTTGTTTTGCTTCATTTATATGTCTCTCCGCCTTACAAAATACAGCCTGTTCACCTGCCAAGACAGATCTGAGTGTATTTGCTCTGCATTATTACTGATTTGCCAGACCTGGTTTTCAACCCTGTAGCTCGAGAAAGTAATTAGCAAACTTCACAATAACGTAGCAGCAACTGTCTATCTGGTGTATAGTTCTGCAAGATCTAATTAGGTAGAGTTAGTTGACATTAATAAAACTCAGTTGTCAAGAAAGGGTCATCTGTAGAAGATGTTTGGGAATGGCTGATAGAAAAGAAATTAAATTGTTTTATTGAAAATTCAAGTTTTAATGAGTAAGTTGCACAATGCATTTCACAATTTTAAAAAAATGAAATATGGTGCCATTAAAGGCACTAGAATGTCTAGATATGAGGATCTCTCAGGTTTTCTCACACATGTCAAGCATTCTTGTCATTCAATGACTTGTACTTCAACATGTGATTTATGTCAATAGGAAACTACAGCTTGACAGTTCCAACTCTGATATTTGATCTGTGGTGGCAGTTTCCTTAGTCATCACAAAGATTCAGTCATGATGGAATCATCCTCCGTCTAATGTGGTAGTTCTCACTGATGCTGAATCCACATATCCTTGGATATAGTGCTCGATCTAGTCACTGCTGGATTAGTTTGCTCACTAATAATAATAATTCAGAACTGGATTGTGGGACTTTTGTCATGGATGCCAAGGGGTTGCTGGTACCTCCTGTTCTTCATGGAATACTCCACCTGATACCAGAAGCTGCTGTTCCCCTCCAAAACATGCAGACTGTGGGGGTGGCTCAGGCACTGCTCTGATTCTTTGCTCATGTGGGCCTACCCAGGGAGCTCTTGACAGACTGGGCACCCCTTTTATGGCTGCTCCGATTAAACAACTATGCCAGACACTTGTCATCTGAAAGATTCACACCTCTGCCTATCACCTCTAAGTGTACGTAAACTAGTGCATGACAGGCCAAGCCAGTGGGTCTTGTAGGTGTGAGAGATCCCACAGGCCACAACTGGGTTCGCTCCCTTTGAACTGCTGTATGGCCAGAAACCCTGAAGAATCCTGAACCTAGTGGAGCCCTGCTAGGTGGACCCTGGCCCTGCAGAAGGTGTAGATCTCCCTGAATATGTATGGCGAGTCGACCATGGGACCAGTTGGACACAGGACAATCCAGTTGTGAATTATTGCTAGAGCGGAATGATGGTGCAGTATCCAGTGACATGTGGATTTAACCATATAGCAAAACTTATAGCATCACAGTAATGTGTGAGAGTCTATCTACTGTGTAAAATTATGTACCTTGATGATGATAACAACAACAACATTTGATTTATATACTGCCCTTCAGGACAACTTAATGCCCACTCAGAGCGGTTTACAAAGTATGTCATTATTATCCCCACAACAAAACACCCTGTGAGGTGGGTGGGGCTGAGAGAGCTCCAGAGAACTGTGACTAGCCCAAGGTCACCCAGCTGGCTTCAAGAGGAGGAGTGGGGAATCAAACTCGGCTCTCCAGATTAGAGTCCTGCTGCTCTTAACCACTACACAAAACTGGCTCTCAGTTTATACTTTTCAAATATAATTGCTCTCCTTTATTTTTATACCTAAGGACAACCAAGCCAAATATAGCTCTTCACCTGTATTTTATGCCCTGCTACTATCTTGGTCTCAGCCCTTGAGTTTGCCAAGACCCGAGTGCATCCTTGGGAAGCTGGGTCACATACATATCTGGTAGGCTAACAATGAAATCCTAAGTCTTTCAAGAATCCTGGCCCCAAACAGTTTAGGGCCCAAAGGTAAGAATCAGCATTCTGAATTGTGCCTGAAGAAAGAGAAGCAGTCAGGGTAAATCTTTCAGCACAGCAGTTACTGAATCCCTTCATCCAGCCTCCGGCCACCACATTTTTAACCAAATGGCTTTTAAAATTAATTGTTGGAAATTGCTGTGATTTTATTAATTTTGAAAGCCGCCACACAATTTGAAGGAGTCAAATAAAAATATTTTACATAAACAAACAAATAAATAAAGGTTCAGATGCTTACCTGAACTTGTATTCACTGCCTGTAAGCCATACTCTGCTGGATGTGTTAACAGCAAATACTGTTAAATATCTTGTCACAATTTTTCATGGCCAACACACATAAATCTAGGCATTGGTGACCTGGGGAACTTGCCTTGTGCTGTGGACCAGCATATTAAACATAAGTAGCAGATCATATACATCTCCCTGAGTATATGGATTCACTAACTGGAGGAAGTATTGTTAAGCATGCCATCATCATCTCCTGTGGCATCACTTTCCTCAAATTGTGGTGCACTTGTGTGGTGAAAGGGCCCTGTCTGCAGGGAGAATTGGGGCCCAGACATGGATGTATTTGCATACAAAATGGGAGGATGCCTGTCCTGCCCACCACATTCTAGATTCTGCTTCAGTACAGAAATCATTTTGTTTCTCATGATGGACAGAGCACCAATATGAGGGATGTCAAGTGCTGAGCTTCTTCTTTTAGTTCCCATTAGCTTCAGTATGAAATATATTTCTGGTTGTAACATTTTCCCTATCCTATTTGGATGGCATTTTCAACATAGTATCATTTTCTTCTTGTCAAATTTCAAGAAAATAGGGGGAATGGTCCTATTTTACAGAAAATTAACATTCTTACTTAAAGAACAGGCACGGGGCTTCATGAACTATCATGTGAGACTTCTCCTCTTTTACTGGGCTACTCAAGCAAATTCCAGGGGTGGGGAGTTAATAACAAACAGGAAGAGAATACACAGACAAGAGGGGCTAAATTCTGCCATCCCACTCACTTACATTACCACCTGCAGTTGATTTCTACGTATTTCTTCCAGCCAGAGGAGACAAGTGTAAACAGGATGGAAAGTGCACAAAAATACCTTTTGGGACAATTTTCTTGTTTGGCAACATCTACTAACTCTTCTGGTTGGATTACCCCTATGTCAGTGCAACCATATACAGAGATTCACCCTTCTTCACTGCTTGTGACAGAACCTCCCTCTGATGTATGTCCATGAAATTAGCCAAGCAGTTCAAGTTCCCACAGAGAGAATCACACTTGTTTTTTATACTAGTCTTCTCTCTGATCAATTTCTTCCTCTTTACCCCTTCCATTCTGTAATTTTCTGTAAAAATTAGGTAAACGATTTTTTTCTTCCCATTGTATCTGAACAAGTGAGCTCTGTCTCATGAGAGATCATATTGGGATGTGTTGTTAGTCTTTAAGATGCCACTGGACTACTGTTTTGTTTGCCTACAGAAGACTAAAATGGCTACCCCAGTGGAATAATGCATTGTGCCACAAAGAAACTGCTGAAAATTGCAGTCTGATCCAACCAAAGCACTGAAAGAAAAGAGAAGAGCCTTGGCTGAGATGTCATTATGCATTTGAATCTATCAACGAAGACAAACCATTTTGTAGGACAGAAACTGCACAGAGAGGACATTTGTAGGAGATCTGCTACAACTGAAATCTTCAAAGCTAGAAGCATGAAGTTGCTTATACATTCTGCCCCTCTCCTTGCCCTCACCCCCCCCCCCACCTGTGAAGGCTGAGATCTGGTTTTTAAGAATGACAAATCAGATTCTGACAGATCTGGGATGAAAATGTCATTTCCTTGTGGCAAGGGGCGGGGCTTTGAGCATTACCTTCTGCTTTTGAAATGCTCATTAGCAACTCTCAGACAGAATGACTGACACAATAGTCCTGGCCTCCAATGTGATCATGAGTTGGTTGATTTAGCAGGGCCATTTATTATTGCTTCTTTTGCTTTGAAACTCTCACTCCATTCATGCACATTTTATATTCAAATCAAGCTTTCGGGGTGGTGGATATAAAAGAGCAGATCTTAAAGAACAGCCTGCTTGTCAGGAGAACAGAAAAATCAGGAGAACAGCCAAAGACACATAACCAAAGTGCTGCCCAATGCTTATTGAAGCATTAATAGAACAATTAGTTTGCAGCACTTTAAGATCTTAGATAGGAGTAGATTGATTTATATGTAATTAAACTGTACTTTAATTCACAATAGATGACCTACTTGAAGTGTCTCTGAATGAGGCTGGGTAAAATTCATACTCATCATTGACAAAAGTTATGAAATGTGTCTATAAGAGAAGGACTGGCTGTTATCCTGAAAAGGCAGGTAAGAGTCAGTATTTTATAGTACAAATTAATTATGCCCTCAGGAAAAAATGCACCAACCTTAGGACCTATCTAGTCCAGACCCCATCATTCCCCTCCCAGCTTCTTACCCACTGAGCATTGCATGTGGATTAGGAATATTGGGGCTTAAACCCCTATTCAGTTCTTTCTAGGCAAGCCATAATCTACTCATCACATTTTTAAACCTTGCTTTTCTTCCACAGGGCACAGGGTAGCAAACATGGTTGTCCCCTATTCCGTTTTATCTTCATAAAAACTCTTTGAGGGAGGTTTAGACTGACTGCTATTTGGCCATCCCGGCCAGTGGCAACAGCCACTCAGGCTGGTGGTCACTCTTTGCCACCTCGGAAGGAGGAAAGCAGAAGGTGCGCCCTGGCATCCAGGGCTTAGCATTGGGGGTGGAGTCTGTAGCCTTAGCTGGCATCTCCATCCCCTTGCCTTCAGTTGCACCTCATGCTCTGCCTGAGCAGAGCTCATCTCAAACTCTCTCAGCCGCGCTCCCCTGAGGCTGGTTTTACTGAAGGCCGTCAGGGCCAGGCAGCAGTAGCTGCTTTGGAGAAGCTGTGATATTGCCCTGCTTATTACCTTCAGACTTCAAGAGGAGAGCCAGGGCCGAGCGCCAGTTTCACTGGTTTGGCAGAGACTTTTTCCTCCTTATTTACATTTGGGACCTGTTGTCTACCAGTCAGGAGGGATTGAAGCAGGTTTAAACACAGCCCCTGCAGGCCTCTGGCCTACCTAGGCTCCTCTCCTCTCCCCCCACCCTGCCCAGCGTTTTACTTTGTTGGGAGAGAGTACTTCCAGTAGCAGCATTAATTCATACATTATTGCTACTGGCCTAGCAGGGTGGATGCTGGTAGCTCCCCCCACCATGCTTTTCCCTCCCCTGCCGTTTACACTTACTTGGGAGGGAGTATTTCCAGCAGCAATAACTCGGCCTAAGGCCTTCAGGCAGCAGGGGCTATTTTGCAGGAGGGCTTTGCAGTTTGTTCAGTTGCATGCAGCCATTTTGAGAGTGGCACCCAGTGACCTTCTTAGCCTCCTGGCAGTGCAGCCATGTTATGAAGGCATCTACAATATGCACAGCTCCAAGAGTGGCCATTTTGAGTGTGGCATTTGTGTGACCTGATTTGCCTCCTGCTTACTAGCAGTAGCAGTCATTTTGGTGAAGCTTATGCAGCTACCTGCAGACTCATCCCTTGAGGATGATGAAGAGACCAAAGGGATGAAGGAAATACTGGGCTATTAGTGTCTATCAGTCAGGAGGACTGAGGCAGGGTTAGGCCCAGCCCCCGCAGGCCTCCAGCCTATCTAGGCCTCCCTCACTCCATTGTTTTACTTTATTTGGAGAGAATACTTTCAGCAACAGGGGTGGATTGCAGCCATCTGAGGGGCAGATTGCTTCACACCTGGGCTGGTAGCACACATTGCTTTCTCATTCATGCCACCAATGGCATATTGTGTTATTGCATCTGTTTTAGCAAGTACTGAGTTTTTGTGCAAAGAAAAAGAGGTACTGAAGGGAGACAAGAAGTTAACCGTTTGATTGGAGTGTGTGGTATTTGATGAATAACATTTCATTTATAAGAAACAGAACAAATTGATGTTGGAGGACAATCATCATAGTTACTAGGTATCAGGCTTTGTATGTTGCTGTAAGAGCACGGTGGACTGCCACTAAAGAAAGCTATCCAAAGCTTCTCCAAAGAAAGGGGAATCATGTATGTGCCCCACAACCAGGAGACCCCTGAGGCTTTCATCTTCTGAGTACAAGTGTCATCAGGGACCTAGTGGCACATCTAGATGCCAGGAAAGGCCCGTGCCCAGAACAGGAAGCTAGGTAGGGAATCTTCGGGGGTGGGGGAGTGCAGAAAACTGCAAAGTTGTCACGCAGGGCACAGAACTCTAAGACGTTATCTGTCCTTTCTGACAGTTTAGTGCAACTGATGGACGGTAGCTGACCTGAGCTAGTCTGCCTTAATCCAGTCCTGTTGCATGGCAGTGGAACCAATTGAAAAAGTTGGGTCCATTTGGCCTGGGAGGATTGTTCATCAGCACCCCTGGCAGCAACGAGTCTGGCGAATGGTGGAAAACAACATGGATACGGCTGAAGGAGGTTGGTTGTTGGAGTCTGGGCCAGAAGCAGTGGCAGTGCAACCCCTGATAAGGAGGTAATGGGAGCATCTGCCGTGCTGGTGGTGAGGGAAACAGATTCCAGATTATAGACTGCATGGCTGTGAGGTGGTATCTATGGCAGGTATCCGATGGTAAGTGATGGTAGGTCCATTTGGCCCTGGCTGGGGTATGCTTGGCCATTGGAGCCTTGTGGGTCAATCCCTGCCTTCTCACCCCATGGCTCTTTCCGTCCAATATGGCCTGACTAGCACATCCCAGGGTTAGTGCCCACTAGTAATGTGAATGGGTCTATATGGTGGAGTAGCTCAGGTGCTGTCCACTCAAGTTCCTATCAGCACACACCCTTCATTGAAGCACTGACTGGCTATGTCATGCCTATCCAGGTCCCTCAGGGATGGCTTCACTCCACCATATCCTGCCCTAGGTGGCTAAGTGTGTATGCCAGGTGCTGATGTGTCTGTGGGAAGCCCAGCAGTAGTCTGGTATGGAGACCCAGCTGTCTACAACTGAAGGTACCTCGGCAGCATGGAGCATCTCCCAAACGTGCCAATGCCTTGTTTTGGGGAAGAATGTCCCTATGGATTGGAAGCTCCTTCCTTTCTGGCTGGTCTCCCCCACTTTTTGGTCAGGTACCAGACAGCCTGCTGTAGTTCATCACCCCTCCCACCCAGAGAAGCCCAGTAAATGATGTCTGTGCTTCGACTGGCCATCAGGTTATCAGCGGTGTGCAGTTGGCACAGAAAGGTGACACTGAGTTGGCATTTTGCCTCCTCCGGGTCCTGCCTGCGGACTCTTGGCTTTTGGATTGTCATTCAAGTGCCATCCCTACATGGGCAGGGCTCTGCCAACTGGGTGCTCTGTCTCAAGTGTGACTGGAGGTTTTTTTCACCTACCTTGCACTGTGAGAAGAGGAAGGTAATTGGCATGATGGGACTAAGGTAATTTCCTGGTGGCAGGATTTAAGTTAGGGGAAAATTTGACTGGGCCAGTGAGCACCCTTGGCACCTCCCCATTGGTGGGGAATTGGGGTCTGTCAGGAGTGGCTGGCTGCTGTATGGCCCAGTTGCAAGGACAGACGCCCTGGTGGGGAACCCCTGGACAAGCCAGTCTCCCTCCGCTGCTGTACAGCTGGGTGAGGGAGCTTTAAAGGGGTGAACCCCTTCACCTGGCCAGGCCGGGTCCCAGCCATACCATGGATGGCTCGCACCCCAGGCAGCGGGTGTCTCGCCCAGACAGGGCAGGGCAGGGTCCAGTAGTGACCCCAGGGCCTGACCTGTACTCCTAGTTAGGTCCTTGGTGTTAAAAGTTTAATGGTTGTAATTTTAATAAAGTGGCCCATTTTAGAACCCAAATACTGTGTCTGCCTTTCATTCTGACTGAGGGGGCAACAAGGTTCCCTAGTGAGCTTCCATAGCTGAATGTTAAACCTAGGCCTCCCCAGTCCAGCACTCTAACCACTACATAGCACTGCCTTTCTCAGCCTAACTAACCTCATAGGATTATTGTGAGATTATTTTAAAAGTGTTTATATAGCCTACTCTTGGAAAAATAGCTCCCAAGTCAGCAGCCAATTCTTAACACACAATGAATTGCCATGCAAGTTTTCTAGGTGACCTTGGGCCAGTCAGCTGTCTAACTTTCCTTAGAGGATTGTTGTTGTAAGGATAAACTAGAGGGGAGAGAAGGATGTCATAAGTTGCTTTGATTCTTCATGAAGAAGAAAGGTGGGCTATAAATATCTAAATTAATAAGTATAAATTTATAATTATAAGTATAAATAAATATAAGTATAAATAAATAACAATTAGAACAGTAAAGCAAAATCAATAATGTTAAAAAAAATTCAGAAGACTATTAAATTCTACAATATAGCAGTAGATAATGCACAACAAACAGCAGTAGATAAGGCACAATTGTAAGTAAAACAAATATAAATAAATATAAGTATAAATAAATAACAATTAGAACAGTAAATCACAATCAATAATGTTAAAAAAATTCAGAAGACAAATTACACTTTATACAGCACAGACAGAGATTTTTCACATGTACACCGAGAGATAGAGAGAGAGAGAGAGGGGCCGTTTCCAGATGGCTTACCTGCCTCCGGAACGTTGCGCCATCTTGCGGGGAAAACGCGAAATATCGCGATGTTGCGCAAAACTCGCGTGAGAAAACGCGATATTTCACGTTTTCCCCACAAGATGGCGCAACGTTCCGGAGGCAGGTAAGCCGTCTGGAAACGGCCATGGTTTAATGCATTCAGTTGGGAGGCAGTTAAAATAGGTCTGGAAGCTTCTTTGTGGTGAACAGGCAGAAGCAACATTCTAACCAAAGAAAGCCCTGAAGATGTATGGTTGCCCACTACACTGATCTGTCATACTGTGGTGTTGACAGACTTCATTTATGATCAGCCTTATTTGGAAGATAGTCCAGAAATAGATACTGTTAGGTCCCTATAGAGTTCACTTTCATGAGAAAAAGTTTGAAAGGCACACTTCTGTAGCTTAATGACAGGTACAGAGAGTTAATACTCCCCAAACTAAGTTTTCTTGTAAATTTCTTATATATTATGAAAGGTTTCCTGGTCACTTTTAAAGATGGCATTATAGTGATTAGAGAGCGTATCCTAGAGACCTCTTTGTCATTTTCTGGGTAACATTTTCTTTTTCTTTCTTTTGCTCTCTAGCTCTGGCATGCAGTTGATATTCTGTTCCTTTTCAGAAGGGAAGCATTGCTCACAATCAACTGCCTTTGATACTGTTGACCCTCTAGTGGTTTCGTTGTTTCTGGCTATGTTTAGAGATATATATAATTCTGGCATGGGTAACCTGGCTACAATCATTTGCAACTGGAAGCATTCAATGCAGGCAACTCTAAGTGTGTCCCTAGGTATAAACTAAATATTCTTTTATAACCATTGACAGAAAGGCTATTGCAATAATAGCTATAATTTCTGGGAAACGTTTTTAGTAAATTATAGTAGACAATGGTACGGTTTTCGACATTCTGCACACTGGCTGCCAACGTTAATTTGTTTGTGCTTGAGAAACCGCCTCTCTTCTTTTGTTGGTTCTTTCCATTCCTATAGTGGCTTGAGAGAACCTTCATCTAGGTCAACACCTGCTTTCAAATCACTGCAACTTGTATTTTTTTAACCAAGAAAAGGCCAGATTTCCATCTTCCACCTCACAGTACCCCTGAATGCTTTATAATTGTTATTGTTGTTATAAATGCTATTAATTATTACCAAGAGTTAAAACTACCATATTGATTCAGACCACTGTAGAAATTCTCTCTTAGGGAGTTACTAAAGTCAGCTTATATGGTGGAATTGAGCAAAGCACCTGTTCTCATGTTTCTAGGTAGAAATTAAGTATGATTCTTTTTCATTATTTTGCTTCAGTGAAGGCCTAGACAACTTGTAATCTATCCAGCCAAATGCAGCCCACCAACCATGAAATATGAGCTGACAAATTCTTGACACTGCCCTACACTTAGCAGTTTGCCGGGGATGGGGGGTGGGGACAGGTAAAGTGCTGGAAGTGAATGATATGCTGCACTGGATCACTGGTTAGGTATGTTTGCTTTAGCTTATGCTTAAATGTATCAGTCAAGCTAATTAGGAGGGCAAAATCAAGAAAAAATAATTCTATTTAAAGTGTTATCAAGCTGATTTACCAAAGTTAAAGTGCAGCATGCTACAATGTAATAAATACAATATTATACGGAAAACACTCAATATGTACAAGGTCAGCAGCAATAAATAACACAAGTACACTATATAAAGTACAAGGTGCTCTGAAGGAGGTAGCACAATAGCGTAGATCCACCATGTGTAGGTAAGAAGCACTTTAAGAATAAGCAGTATGACTTCTTTTTTTCTTTCTCTTTTTCTCTTTCTTTTACACAGGTGTCAACAGAAAGGGGGTGTGGGGACCCCCACAAGTCAACAAGAAGCCAGCAAGTAACTTGTTTTGGTATCTCTTCCTCAGGAGTTGCTACATCAGTTACAGCTGAAAACCAAAAACCACCATGAAGCTCTTCAGTGGAAAAGGTAAGCACCTCAAAGAAAGCAAGAAAAAAAGAAATTAGGAAAGGGGAATCATATAAGCCACTATGCCCATCTGTCAGTTGGAAACGACCAGTGTGGAAGTGCCTTTGGGTGTCTGTGCCTGCTTCAGGATTTTGTAAGTGCAGACCAACATCACTCACAGGCTTTGCTCTCACCCCAGTTCCTTCTTCCTTGGCATAATCTGCCAACACTAATCTGTAAGATCTCTGCCCCCCCCACCCCACCACCCTTGGCACCAGGCTGGGGATTGTTTCTGTTTCCTTTTGCAAGAAGCCTGGCCAAGCTGTCTGAGGAATGCATTTCACTTTCCTTCTTTTGCAAGCAACCTAACCTGCTTTCTAGAGGTGTAAATAAGACTCCAAATATTAGGAATTATTCCTATTCTTAAGAATTATTCTTAACATCTGGAATAATAAAATTCATATTTGTAATTATTTATAATTATTCTGAATATAGCATTATTTTGGCTTCCAAATATTTCTGAATCCAAATTGCATACAGCAGACAGCTTAGACTACTTTACACAATATGACCGTCCCAAGGAAGCGGTTAGAAACACCTAAGCATTGACGCAACAGGAAACTTTAGAAGATGTATGGAGAAGACAAAATCCCAAAGGCAGACAATACACGTTTTTCTCTGCGAGACATTCTACGTTATCAAGAATTGATATGATCTGGGCCTCAAAAGACTTAGCGCTTTGGACTAAGGATGTGGAAACAATGCCTATGGTAGGCTCAGATCATAATCCAATTATGTGGAAGTTGGGGAAAAGGAATAAAAGGAAAGGATGGAGAATAAATGAGGATTTGCTGCAAGAGGGAGAAAATATGGAGATGTTGAGAAGAGAAACAAAGTTTTTCATACAATATAACATGAATAGAGAAGTACCAACCAACAAGGTATGGGACACCTACAAGGCAGTAATTAGGGGCATGTTAATGGACTTAAATGGAAGAGCCAGGGGAAAAAAAGAGGAAAAGAGACAGGAGATCATGGAGAAAATAAAAGCCAAAGAAATACAGTTAAAGAAAAGACCAGGGAAAAAGAAAATTTACCAGGATATTAAAATTCTTCAAGAACAGTTGACAGCAATGAATAACAAAGAATTGGAATGGAACCTTAAGAGAATGAATCAAAAGGCGTTTGAAGGCACGAATAAACCTGGGAAATATTTGGCATGGCAATTGAAGAAGAGAAAGGAGAAGAAGATAATAAATAAAATCTGTGAGGACAATAAAGTGTACCTGGAGCAGACAGCTATCAGCAGAGCCTTTTATAAATTTTATGCCAAATTGTATAATAAAAAAGAGGTGAACAAAGACTCAATAGCGACATATTTGGGGAAAATGAAGCTCCCAGTAATTTCGGAAGCTTGGAGAGACAAACTGAATAATGAAGTAACGGAGGAAGAAATAAGAAAGGCAATACAGTCAACAAATTTGGGAAAGGCGCCAGGACCGGATGGACTTACAGCCAAATTTTATAAGGTAATGGCTAATGAACTGGCACCATTCCTAAAAGAAGTGATCAATGGTGTTTTAAAGGATCAGCGGATGCCAGATACTTGGAATGAAGCTAATATATCATTGATCCCCAAAGAAGGGCAAGATTTGACCAATGTGAAAAATTATAGACCTATATCGTTACTTAATAATGATTACAAAATTTTTGCGAAAATACTGGCGGAAAGAGTGAAGGGATGGCTTTCTGAAGTTATTGAGGAGGAGCAAGCTGGTTTTTTACCAAACAGACAAATTAAAGACAATTTAAGGACAGTTATAAATGCTATTGAATACTATGACAAACGTTGTGACAAGGAGGTCAGTTTCTTCTTTGTGGATGCTGAAAAAACGTTTGACAATTTGAACTGGGATTTTATGTTTGCCACCATGGAAAAGCTTCAAATGGGAGAAAGATTCATAAGAGCAGTAAAGGAAATTTACAGAGACCAGAGTGCAGCAATTGTGGTGAATGATGAGGTAGCCAAGAAATTGACTATAGGTAAAGGTACAAGACAAGGTTGCCCGTTGTCGCCATTGTTGTTTATTTGGGTTTTGGAAATATTGATGATACAGATACGAGAAGATAATGCAATCCGTGGAATAAAAATAAAGGACTTTTCCTATAAGGTCAGAGCTTTTGCGGACGATATAATGTTAATTGTGGAAGATCCAATGGAAAATATGCCAAAGGTAATAGAGAAAATAAAGGAATT
Source organism: Eublepharis macularius (assembly GCF_028583425.1). NCBI lineage: Eukaryota > Metazoa > Chordata > Lepidosauria > Squamata > Eublepharidae > Eublepharis > Eublepharis macularius. Next base: position 174,910,738 of record NC_072791.1, on the reverse strand, counting down.
TGGAGATTTGGCAGGATTTTATGTAAACAAAAAGAAGTCAAAGATACTATGTAAGAACATGACTAAACAAAAACAACAACTATTAACGGAAATAACAGACTGTGAAGTAACAAGCAAGGTGAAATATCTGGGAATTGAATTGACTGCAAAGAATATAGATTTATTTAAAAACAACTATGAGAAATTGTGGACTCAGATAGAGCAAGACTTGATTAAATGGAACAGATTGAACTTGTCATGGTTGGGAAGAATTGCAGTAATTAAGATGAATGTGTTGCCAAGAGTGATGTTTCTGTTACAGACAATACCAATTATTCGAGATTCTAAGCAGTTTGAAAAATGGCAGAAGAAAATATCAGACTTTGTTTGGGCAGGCAAAAAGCCTCGAGTGAAAATGAAAGTGTTACAAGATGCAAAAGAAAGAGGCGGAATGCAACTGCCCAACCTAAGACTTTATTATGATGCAATTTGTTTAGTGTGGTTGAAAGATTGGATGATGTTGAAAAACCGGAAATTACTGGCCTTAGAAGGATATAAAAAAATTTTCGGATGGCATGCATACTTATGGTATGAGAAAGTAAAAGCGGACTCTATGTTTTTACATCATTATATTCAGAGAAGCCTATTCACAATATGGAAGAAGTACAGAAATTACCTACAAGATGGAATCCCCTCATGGGTGGTTCCATATGAAGTAATAGATCCGAGAACTGTCGATAATGAACAACAGTGTTTAACATACAAGGAGATAACCCGAATGGAATTTTCTAAACCTAAAATAAAGACGCAAGATGAGTTATCTCCAAGCTACAATTGGTTTCAGTATAGACAGATCAGAGATCTTTATAACTCAGACTGTGTGAAGGGAGGGATAAGAATGGAGAATTCGGAATTAGAACAGGCACTCCTACAAGAGGACAAAAAGGAAATTTCTAAGGTATATAAAGTGCTGCTGAAATGGTATACTGAAGATGAGACAGTTAAAGTGCAAATGGTGAAGTGGGCTATTAATTTTAACAAAGAAATAACAATGGAGGCGTGGGAATACTTGTGGGAAAACACGCTGAAAATTACGACATGTACCAATATTAAAGAGAATGTTCATAAAATGATTTACCGTTGGTACTTGACACCAAAGAAAATTGCGCTAGGGAATTTGAATATGTCTAATAAATGCTGGAAATGCAAGAAACATGAAGGATCTTTGTATCACATGTGGTGGACTTGTGAGGTAGCTAGGAAGTACTGGGGGGAAATAATAAAAGAGATAAGCGAGATTTTACAATTTCAAATAAATAAGAACCCAGAACTCCTGCTGCTGAATTTGGGAATGGAGAACATTCCAGCACAATATAGGACATTGTTATTTTATATGACAGCAGCGGCTAGACTTTTGTATGCGCAAAAATGGAAAGTGCAAGAAGTGCCAACTATTGAGGACTGGATTTACAAATTGCTGTACATAGCGGAAATGGACAAAATGACAAGGAAACTGAGAGACCTTGATCCAGGACAGTTTAACACGGATTGGGAGAAGCTGAAACAATATTTGGTGAAAAAATGGGAGGTGGGAGGAGAACTGTGGCAGTTTGAAAATTACTGAAATACAATAAAAGTAGAGGGAGGTGACTTTACCGGGGGGTGGAGAGTTAAATGAGAATTTCTAAGCAACTATTTTATTTGACTATTATATATAGTATTAAGTATCATAGGTGTTATTATAAGAATTATAATGATAGAAATTAATTAATTATAATAATAGAAACTAATTAATTTCATTTTTGGCAATAATTGTATAATGGAGATATTTTATAATTGCAATGAAGAAACCTAAGCAAGGGGGGGAAATACATAGTAATAGACTATATGTTAAATTGACTGACTGAGGTATATATGGGTCAAATTGGTTGACTACTTTTGGTGGGTAGCTGCATAATGGAGGAATTATATAATTAAAATAGTACGAAGACAAGATGTGCAGAAAAAGTAATATATAGAATATAAGTTAAATTGGTTGACTTATATTGAATGTATTGTTTATAGGAGTACCTAAAATTATGCTAAATGAGGGATAAATTGTTTGTCCCATATTGAAGATGAGATTATAAGATAGAGAATAGAGTACCAAAATTAGTTAAATGACTATTATTAAAAGAATATATGCCAAGAATGTATTATTTAGTTATGCATTATTTAGTTGTTAAAGTAAGTAAGAAGACAGAGGATACACTGTGTTATATAGATAAGCTTAGAAGAAAGTGAAAGTTAATGTTTGACAGATATAATAAATTTGAAATGAGTAAGGGATAAGGGACAAGGGGTTGGAAAACTGTTGGAAGTCAACAAAAGGGGGGGAAAGGGAGGGGGTTAGAACTGGGGAAATTAAAGGAAATTGACTGTAATGTACAATTCAATGATTTCTAATCCAATAAAAAAAAATTTTTTAAAAAGAAACACCTAAGCATTGATAGCATGCTGTAATGTACAGGTAGATCACCCCAGCACATGTAGAGCTTCCATATCATCATTTGTAACACTTCCACCCTTATCTCTCAGTAAATATTAGGTACTCTATTCCAATACTGTCTCCCAAGAAAACACAGTAAATGCCCCCTATGTGCTCCTTTTACAACAAGGATTAGAATTCACCAAGCAAATCCTATCCCTGACATGAAGTGTTTTTGTACTTCCTCTGGTAACTAACTGCCAATAACATTAAGGAGAAAAGAACAAGGAAACTTACAACTGAAAGGCAGTATTCTTAAGCCAAGTTTTAGAGATACTGATGAAGGATACACAACTCCCAGTCCCAGGTAGACATGGGCACAAACAGCATTACAAACAGAAAAAACCAACCAACAGCCTAATCTGCTATTCTCGAACAAGCTGTTCATGAGGCCCCATCCTAAATGAACAAGTGGTTGTTGCAAGCCTCGTTCATTGCCTTTGGCAGCCGTTTGGCAAGCTGGACAGTCTGGCACCGGCTGCAATCAATCCCCTTGGCAACTGAAGGCAGGGAGGGACTGAACTCTGTCTGAAATCCTTCTGGCTTTCCTTCTGGCTTTAACGCTTCAAAGTACTTCCAGCAGACAGTCCCGTTTTTGCCACTGTGAAGAGAAAATGACAGCCAACGGGGAGACCCATGGATCATGCCTATCCTGGGGTGCAGTCTCTCTGAGACTTGGGGGGTCTTCAGAGGACAGTGAGGACTACGTCTCCTGCAAATTTGGTGGGTATTGGACATTGGGAAGGTCAGTTTGTGGGGTGTTTAAAGGGCCCTGCCCCTTGCACATGGCAGGAGAGGGCCCTTTAAACTATCAGCTGGCAGGTGGCAGGGAGGAATCCCCCCCACCACCTGATAGTTTAAAGGGATTTTTAAAGGGCCAGGTAAGTGGGTTTGAGGGGAGGGGGGATAGTGGGGGGTGGGGTGGGTGGGGGTTCTGGCCTCCACGAACAACGAACATGTCCAGGAACAGTTCATGTTAGTCCATGTTCATTGTTCGTTGTTCATGGATGGCACCGAATGACAAACAGGGTGATTGGGTTTTTTTTCCATTCATGCCCATGTCTAGTCCCAGGCTTCAGGTTTCCCAAGAAGCTAGGCAACCTATCTGCCTCATTTTGCTCTCATAGAAGAACAAAGGTACAGCTGGCACAACAGTTTAAATCTTTGGTCTTTAGTGACAGCTAGAAGACTCTCAAGGAATCCACAATTTCTCGAAGCTGAAGTTGGTTCCCAGTTCCTTATTTACAGAGGTGTATGATATGTGCTCCTAGTCTTTATTTTGGGGTACAGAGTTTGTCAACTTCCCCCAATATTTATGTTTTGCTCTGTGAATAAAGAACTAGAAACTGTGAATAAGGAACTGGGAACTGGTCTGCGAATAAGGAACTGAGAATCAACTTCAGCTTCGTCAAAATTTCCCACATTAACTGTTTTCTTGACTTGAAGTCCTAGGAAGTGCTCTTCTGAAGCAAGATTGCAAAGTATTTGCTATGTTTTCAGTTAAGCTAAGAGTTAAAGTCAGAGAACCTGGATTCCATGAGAGGCTTTTTTCTTCTCTGCTCTGTTAAAGCATCGATGGGTTCTTTCTCTGTCTTCCTTGGCACATATGAGGATTTCTCTCTCTGGTTTGCCAAACTAATGAGTGAAAAGTAAATCTTTTTTCAGTTGTAGGACATAGTTCTCTTTCTTATTGTTTACACAGCCTTTCTCTCTCATGAATTTTATATTTCTTTAAATGTGGAAGGAAAGTCAGACCGAATCCATGTCCAGGGATTTGTGGTGACTCTCAACAGCCCTGTGGAGTACTTGGAAGGTTATCATATATGTGGTCTGTGTAACATCTAGACTTGGTCCTTGACAGAGGTGGCCCTCAGATTCAAGCCCAGTTCCGTGATTATACAACCACACTATCTCTCTGCTTAAGGCAGCTCATAACCAAGTTGGTATTCTCATTCAGCCTCACAATCGAAGTAATCCGGAGAACCCCTTCTGGATCCAGGCCTTCACATTCTTTCTTAATATGGATTGTTCACTGCACCTGTACGTGGGCATCACAGAATATTTCTGTTGTAATTATCCTTCCTTCCAATCCCTGCACACTTAATACAGTAGTAGTATGCATGTCTGATCACTGCCTTTGAAAGTTATGTTCTCCGCACCAGACTTATAGAAGCTATCAGAGATCAGAAAGAACACAGCAAAGAAGCATCGTAAAGGTCTTTTGATGGAAAAGTCAAATGGTAAATGTTTTGCTGCATTGTAATGAAACTGACTCTTCATATCTATTACAGTCAGCAGGTCACACCTTAAATTGTTTAATGTTATTCACAAACAGAATGATTTGATCAGTTACTGCTTTCAAATGCTACTGAAAGATCTGCATCATCTGTCCCTCTGCCATGATTGCTGTTCCTCCCTCCCTTGAATCACAAGGTGAATCAGTCCTTTTAAAAGGGTACAACTTCTGGCTTTGACCTTTATTTCACAAGATCAAAGCATTCTGGTACTTAGCAATGTCAACAGAATATGACGATCTCTGTCCCTTTGTAAATACCTTTGGGTTGGGAAAGAGTGAACTAAAAGCAAGTCCCTGTCTTCTTACAGCAAGCTCCGAAATAGACTGGAGCCCTTAATGGAGTGAGTTCCGTTCCCTGGCCATGCCAATTTGTACACATCAGGGACGAGTTCTTATGCTTGTAGTTTTCCCAGAAGTAGTACAGGCATTCTAACAAAAGCTGTTTTTTTGCTTTGGCAATCCCAAAGCTCATTAGTAATTACTTTTAAAAAGTGAAATGAAATGGGGGGAAAATCAAGTCTGATGCTGACTATAACAGCTTGCAAACCTATACACACTTACTTGGGAGTAGACCCAACTGAAATCAGTAGTACTTACTTCCAAGTAAACAAGTGTTCCGGTTGTTATAGAAAGAAATTCAGCAGTAATATTCCTAGCTGAAATAAATAACATTTTGTCTGTAAAATAACATCAACTTCTCATCTCAAAAATCATTCAGTTTCCTGCATAAGATTTCTTGCCTCCAGCTTGCCTTCTTGTAGTCTAACAGATCCAATCAGTTTTTCTGCCGGTGAAAAAGGAAGGAGGCTGTCTTCTTTGACCACTAAAAAGGCTATGCTTGGGATCATGGTACCTGCATTACCCAAAAAAATGTATGTTGGATGCTGTGGTAAGGAAGGGAATTGAGAAACTGAATTAAAAACCTGGCTGGTTCAACCAAGCCAGCAGGCTGACCTTAGATCAGTTACAGCTCTCCGGAGCTCTCTCAGCCCCACCCACCTCACAGGGTGATTGTTATGGGGATAATGATAGCATACTTTGTAAACCACTCTGAGAAGCTGTTAAGTTGTCCTGAAGGGTGGTATGTAAATCAAACGTTGTTGTTGAGAAAGTTCCTTTATGTAAGAAATTTCCTTTATGTAAACAACAATCCAATTTAACTGAACTGAACTTTAGGTCCAAAACAGGGAAGGAGGTGAGCAAATGGTTCCATCACATGAATATATGTGATGCCACCTTGTACATAGACCATTGGTCCATATAGCCTGGTATTGTCTACTCTGATGGCAATGGCTCTCGAGGATCTCATACAGAGATCTTTCACATTTCCCACTAGGGGTGTGTATCTGAAAAAGATTTGGGTTTCCCACTTCTGGTTTACCCGAAGTGGGAAAACAATTCAGGAGAGTCTGAATTCTGAATCCCAGAGCACACCAAAGCTTGAAGCAAAAAAGTGTTGCTTTCACTCTTCCCACACTGCCACTTTTTTCACTCGATAGGAGGAGGGAATTTGAAACTTTTCTTGCTGTTTGCAAATGCAAACAGCTAAAAAAGTGCTGCAGCTGCTGCCACTTTACCTGAAGCTTCCCATAGCAATACAAATCGCTTCAGGAAGCTTTGCTTCAGGATTCCTGAAATGGGCCCGATTTGGGTTAAAAGCCCAAATCAGAACCCCAAAGCTCACACACCCCTGTTACCCACTACTTGGTCCTCGAAGTATGCATCTGAAAAAAAGGGTATTTTTCAGGCTGGATGTCAGGAAGAGAATAAATGCTGGCATTCGATGGCTTTTGGGTCCCTGGTTCCATTTCAGGATTTGGTTATGGGTTTTTATGGGATTCCAAAATTATTCAGGTTCTATTATTTCTTATGGGAAATATAGGAAAAAATCTGTTATAGGAAAAAATCAGGACAGGAATCCTTAAAATACTAGCAAAATCAAAAAGAGTCCAGTAGCACCTTTAAGACTAACCAATTTTATTGTAGCATAAGCTTTTGAGAATCAAGTTCTCTTCGTCAGATGCATCCTCTGTATCATGCATCTGACGAAGAGAACTTGATTCAATATGTCTAGTTTGGTTAAAAGAGTGGATGTCACTGAAAGATTGTAAGCGCTTAACATTGGAAGGTTATAAGAAGCTGTTCGGATGGCATGCCTACTTGTGGCAGGATAAAATAAAAGCTGATTCTATGTTTTTGCATCATTATATCAGAAGGAGCCTCTTCACGATCTGGAAAAAATATAAAAAATATCTGGGTGAAGGCATCCCCTCTTGGGTGGTACCATTTGAAGTGATTGATCCGAGAGCTATCTACAATGAAGAACAATGTTTACCATATAAAGAGATATTGATTATTGAACAGAAAATGATAAGAATTAAATCGGAGGAAGAGTTATCTTATTGTTATGGATGGTTCCAATATAGACAGATCAGAGATCTTTATAATTCGGATTGTTCAAAAGAAGGAATTAAATGGAAAAACTCAGAGTTGGAAGAGACTATACTACAAGAAAGCAAAAAGAAGATAACTAAAATTTACAAAATACTTTTGAAGTGGTATACAGAGGATGAGACGGTCAAAGTACAGATGGTGAAGTGGGCAATCAATTGTCATAAAGAAATAACAATAGAATCATGGGAATATTTATGGAAAACTACACTGAAGATTTCAACTTGTACCAGTATTAAAGAGAATGTTTATAAAATGATCTATAGATGGTATTTAACGCCAAAGAAGATTGCGCTTGGAAATGCTAATATGTCAGATAAATGCTGGAAATGTAAAAAGCATGAAGGATCATTGTATCATATGTGGTGGACATGTGAAATAGCCAGACAGTTCTGGGGAGATATTATAGAAGTAATAAATGAGATATTGCAGATTCAAATAAAGAAGAACCCAGAACTATTGCTATTGAACTTAAGCATGGAAGATGTTCCTACTCAATACCGAACATTATTATTTTATATGACGACGGCAGCAAGACTTTTATATGCTCAAAAATGGAAGGTGCAAGAAATACCAACTATTGAAGATTGGATGCATAAATTGCTGTACATGGCGGAAATGGACAAAATGACAAGAAAGCTGAGAGATCAGAATCCAGTGGAATTTTTTACGGATTGGGGAAGATTGAAAACATATTTAGAAAAGAAGTAGGACATAAAGGGGGAACTATGGCAGTTTGAAAATTATTAGAATGGATTTGTTATTAGAAGAGATAGAGTCTTTACCATATGAAGTGAAGTATTAGTTAATTGTTAGCCCAAATGTAAGTGGACTTAGAGTTAATAGATATTGTTAGAATTATTAAAGTAGATATTTTACCCGACTGTTAGTTTAAATTTAAATAAATGTGGAGTTAATATAAAGCAATAGATAATAGATTTTAAGTTTATAACAATATTTTTGAAGTTAATAGATGGGGCTTAGTTGAATAAAAGAGTAAGTAAACACGAGATAAGGAGTTACAGAAAAAGGGGACAGATTGGGAATAGATTAGGATATAGGGTTGGAAAGCTGTTGGAAGTCCTGGAAAAAGCGGGGGGGAGGGAAAGGGTGGGGGGAAAGGATAATGAGATGCTATTTGAAAGTTGTATGTTAATATTCTCACCTAATAAAAATTCTTTAAAAAAAAAAGGAAAAAAAAGAAAACCTTCTCCCGGCTTTCCGGGAGTCTGGGAGGGGGGCCATTTTCTGTCCACATCACACCAAACTTGGTGGAGATCTTCTCCTAACTCTTCTCTAACTACCCTCCAAGTTTCAGAAAGATTGGACTTTGAGGGGCCATGTTATGCCCGCCCAAATAAGGTGCCCCCATCCTCCTACACTCTCCATGGTTCTCTATGGGGAAAAACAAGTCATCTTTCTAGGTGGCTTGGGGTGGCATTTTGCAAGCAAAATGCAACTAACTTTCAGGGGACTTGCTCCCACCTGTCCTCCCACCCTCCACCAAGTTTCAGGCAGATTCCACTTTGGGCAGCCATTTTACGGCCTCCCAAAGAAGGTGCCTCTATCCACCTCCACTGCACTATTCCCTATGGGGGAAATGAGAGAGGCTTGTCTGGCGAGGGGTGGCATTTTGCATGCAAAATGCCCCCAAACTTCAGAGGACCTCCTCCTACCTGTCCTCCCTCCCTCCACCAAGGCTCAAGCAGATCTCACTTTGGGGGGCCATTTTATGGCCTCCCAAAGGTGCTGCTCTTAGCCCCCCCTTTCTCCATTATTTCCTATGGGGGAAATAAGACAGGCTTGTCTGGCTAGGGGTGGCATTTTGCATGCAAAATTCCCCCACCCTTCAGGGGCCCATCTCCCACCTTTCCTCCCACCCTCTACCAAGGCCCAAGCTAATCCCACTTTGGGGGGCCATTTTATGACCTCCCAAAGATGCTGCTCTTAGCCTCCCCTTTCTCCATTATTTCCTATGGGGGAAATAAGAGAGGCTTGTCTGGCTAGGGGTGGCATTTTGCATGCAGACTTCAGGGGCCCATCTCCTACCTGTCCTCCCACCCTCCACCAAGGCTCAAGCTGATCCCACTTTGGGGGGGTATTTTATGCCCCTCAAAAGGTGGTTCTCCTGCCACACCACTTTGTCTTTCTACTGTGGGGAAGACTTCCACACTGTAGAAACACATAAGATTGGGGCTGCCAATGGCCACAGCCACAGTCCACCTGCACCCAAACTGCCAAATACCACACACACCCTCCCCAAAACCTAACCTGTCCTGTTCTGTGGCATAATTGCCCTGGGAAAGAGAGTGTAAAAGTTCCCATCACAGGGAACAATGGGGGACGGCTCACCAGCCTGCTCCTGGGGTAGTGGTCGGTGTGGGAATGTTGGGGAGGGTGTCTTTGGGTTAGTGTGGGGCTGTGGGGGTGGATTTAAAAGGGGGGCTGTGCCTGTGGCCATAGATGCCACATTCCATGGGTTCCTGCTGTGGGAGATTTTCCCATAACAGGAATCAATAGAAAGTGGCTGGCCACAGGACAGGTTAGGTTTTGGGGAGGGTGTGTGTGGTATTTGGCAGTTTGGGTGCAGGTGGACTGTGGCTGTAGCCATTGGCAGCCCCAATCTTATGTGTTTCTACAGTGTGGAAGTCTTCCCCACAGTAGAAAGACAAAGTGGTGTGGCAGGAGAACCACCTTTTGAGGGGCATAAAATGCCCCCCCCCAAAGTGGGATCAGCTTGAGCCTTGGTGGAGGGTGGGAGGACAGGTAGGAGATGGGCCCCTGAAGGGTGGGGGCATTTTGCATGCAAAATGCCACCCCTAGCCAGACAAGCCTCTCTTATTTCCCCCATAGGAAATAATGGAGAAAGGGGAGGCTAAGAGCAGCACCTTTGGGAGGTCATAAAATGGCCCCCCAAAGTGGGATTAGCTTGGGCCTTGGTAGAGGGTGGGAGGACAGGTGGGAGATGGGCCCCTGAAGTTTGGGGGCATTTTGCATGCAAAATGCCACCCCTCGCCAGACAAGCCTCTCTTATTTCCCCCATAGGGAATAGTGGAGTGGAGGTGGATAGAGGCACCTTCTTTGGGAGGCCGTAAAATGGCCGCCCGAAGTGGAATCTGCCTGAAACTTGGTGGAGGGTGGGAGGACAGGTGGGAGCAAGTCCCTTGAAAGTTGGTTGCATTTTGCTTGCAAAATGCCACCCCAAGCCACCTAGAAAGATGACTTGTTTTTCCCCATAGAGAACCATGGAGAGTGTAGGAGGATGGGGCACTTTGTTTGGGGGGGGGCATAACATGGCCCCTCAAAGTCCAATCTTTCTGAAACATGGGGGGGTAGTTAGAGGAGAGTTAGGAGAAGGTCTCCACCACGTTTGGTGTGATTTGGACAGAAAATGCCCCCCCCCCAGACTCCCGGAAAGCCGGGAGAAGGTTTTCTCTTTGAAAACAATGGTCGAATCAAGCCGAAACGCGAATACCGAATCGGCTTGAAATGGTTTCCTGATTCAGTTAAAACCGAATCAGGTTTAACGAAACAGGCAGGCCTTGCACACCCCTAGTACCCACTTGTTTGTCTTTTTGGCTGTCCATGGTATCCACAAAACTCTCCTCCAGCAACACATTTCAAATGGATCAATCCAGTTTTCCGTATGACATACTCTGCATAGAGGTTGAACAGATAGGGAGATAATATGCATCCTCCTCTGACACCTTTTCCAAGTGGAAACAATTCTGTTTCCCCATATTCTGTCCTGACAGTAGCCTCTTGTCCATAGTACAGGTTGCGCATCAAAATAATCAGATGCTGTGGCACCCCTATTTCTTTTAACACTACCCATAGCTTTTCATGATCTGCACAGTCAAAAGCTTTACTGTAATCTATTAAACACAAGCTGATTCTCTTCTGGAATTCCCTGGTATGTTCCATTAGCCATTATAGATTTGCATTGCATTGCATTGCATTGCATCTCTGGTGCCTCTTCCTTTTCTGAATCCAGTTTGAACATCTGGCATTTCTCGTTCCATATATGGTAAGAGTCTTTGCTGTAGAATTGCTTGCATGGGGAATTAACGCAACAGTCCAATAGCTGCTGCACTCTTTGGCATCCCCTTATTTTGGAATTGGAATGTAGACTGAGCATTTCCAGTCCATGGGCCATTGTTTTGTTTTCTATATTTGTTGACAGACTCTTGTTAAGATTCTGACAGACTCCCATTTCTGTAGCTTGAAATAGCTCTACTGGTATTCCATCTACTCGAGGTGATTTGTTTCTCCCAGTTGCTTTGAGTGCAGCTTTTTACTTCACTTTCCAGGATTTCTGGTTCTTCATCAAAGTATTCGTCGACAAAATTATCTGTCATCCCTCCATCTCTTTTGTATAGTTCTTCGGTGGATTGTTTCCATCTTTCCTTTATTTTGTCCTGATCAGATACTGTATTTCCATGTTGATCTTTCAACATCCCAAGTCATGGCTTGAATTTCCCTTTGGTTTCTCAGATCTTTTGGAACAGATCTCTTGTTCTTCCTTTTTTGTTGTTGTCTTCTATTTCTTTGCACTGGTTATTATAATACATTTCTTTGTCTCTGCGTGCAAGTCACTGAAATGCTGCATTTCAAATTTTGACCCTATTTCTGTCACCTTTTGCTTTTGCTTCTTGTCTGTCTTTAGCATTTTTAAGAGTTTCCTCAGCCATCCATTTAGGCTTCTCTTATCTTTTAGCTACAGGAATAGTCTTTGCACATTCTTCCTTGATTATATCTCTGGTTTCAGCCCATAGTTCTCGCTCACAATCAATTAAACTTAGTATTGCAAATCTGTTCCTTACCTGGTTTTTAAATTCTTCTGGAATATTATTTAGATTGTATTTTGGCACTATGATTCTTTTACTGTTCCTCTTCAGCTTTATTCTAATTTTTGATATTAGCAACTCATGATTTGCATTGCAATCAGCTCCTGGTCTTGTTTTAGCAGAGAGAATAAAGCTTCTCCATCTTTTGCTTCCTGTTATGTAATCTATTTTCTTCCTAAATCGGTCACCCAGTGATTTCCACGTATACAATCTTCTTTTGGTTGTATTAGCAATGAACAGGTTGTTGCTTCACAAAATTGTATGAGTCACTCTCCTGCTTCATTTTGTGTTCCTAGTCCAAATTTTCCATGTTTGATTCTGCTTTATCTCCTACTTTTGCATTCCAGTCACCTATGATTATAAGCATATCTTGTTTAGGTGTATGATCAAAGAATAATGACATTATAAAATTATAACATCATGATGTCACAACATCATTATGCTTGGTTAAAAAAAAATCCGCGATACAGGACAGCCATGCTCTGAGTGAGCATTTTTCTTTAGGATTTATGCCCCTGCCCACCATCCAAACTTGAGGGCCCTGCATAGGCTGACCCCGAGCTGGGAGGCAAAGGTTGACCACAGGGTGGGTGGGAAATCAACACAATGAAATAATGATGATATGTTATAATGTCAAAGTTGTATTCACAAAAAAAGAAGTACCTCATAACAATATAATGACGGCTAATTTGTGTTGTGGTTACATGGATCTCTTTTCGGTTTCTATGCTTTTTGGCTTAAAAGTTTCATATTTGGGGGTGACTGTGTCAATATTGCATGCATGCCATGTTGGGTTCCTTTTCGCTTTCATTTCTCTTTTGTTATTTTTTTCTACTGCTAATGCCTTAGTACTGGGTGCCTTTGGCTGTCATATCGTCATAACATAATAAAGCAATAGAGCATACACAAAAATAAAAAGGGGGGTAGTGGTGATGAGATGGCACTGGTGACACTGACAGTGATGCCAATGATGTTCACACATCACTACATAATCCTCTTTATTTCATGGTGGTTTGGACAAAAAAAAGGCGCCCAGACCAGCATTAAAAGCAGTGCATGGAAAGGTTGGTGGCCAAAACAAATCCGATCCTTAAGGAGTGAACATTCAAAAAGAGAGGAGTAAATCACCCATGCAGAAAAGGCCCCAATTAAGCAGATGATGATAAGATCATTGTCCGAGGAGTGACGCCATGCCCTCGGACTGGGCGGGCACCCCCCCACCCCTTCCTGACCCCCCCCCACCAGCCGGCACTCACCTGGGCCAGCAGCCGGCTGACAGCACCACTGAAAGAGCTGCCACCCCGCCTCCCGGCCAGGCCGCAGTCCCGGCGCCGTGGCGGGAGCTAATGGCCGCCGCCGCCACACTGCCGCAGGAGGCCAGAGGTGAGGCAAGCGGTGGTGCAGCGACACAACAACCGCATCCACGGCCCGACCCGTGGCCCCGCCAGCAAGGCCGCAGCCGGGGAAGGTGCAGGGGCCGCATGAGAAGCCAGGGCCAGCCGCCCAATGCAGCGAGGTGCGGCAGGACGCCGGTGCAGGCGCAGAGGCCCGGTGAAAGCATCACCCACCGGAGAGTCCTCGGAGGGGGCGGGGACAACACACCCAAGCCGGCCTCCCAACCCGGGACCGGCCCGCCCAGCCTTGCCAGTGAGAGGACGGTCCCACTGTCCGTCAGGGAGAGGGAGGGCAGCAGGATGGAAGAGGGGAGGGAGCTTGAGCCGAGCGGCCAATGGCTTGGGGGCAGGTGGGGCCAGCAGGTGTGGCCACACCTGGCCCAGGTGATGGGAGTGGCCTTGGGGGCAGGCACTTGGGAAAAGGGGTGGGGTTGGCCCTGATAGGGGAGGGTATTTAGAGGGCTCAGGACCCAGGCCAAGGAGGAGGAGGATGGTCAGTCTGCCCTGACGTTAAGGAGCAGCTGGCCGGGTGGAGCCAATTGCTGACTGGCCATGCCATTTCAGACGCAGGCCGCCCTTCTGAGGCCTAAAGGGGAGAGCCCTCTGCTAACCGCCTGCACCCCAGGCCCCGGCCGACCCCACGGCTGGCTGAGGCCCCAGGACGGACCCGTCGCAGACGCCCCGCCCAGATCCGCCGCCACTGCCAGGGGGCGCCTCCACGCCTGACAATCATTGCTACTAAAGTACAGTTGTGATCCTGGTTAAAAAAGCATTGCCAAGAAACCCTTCGATACACTCTCCTTATTGCTAATGTACTCCACATCAGACACAAACACACCACACTGCAGGGAAATTTGTGTCTTCAGCTCCAGCAGCCCAGTACAGATTTCTTTATATGGTACCGCTGAACTGCATCAGCTGCAAAGGGAACGGCTGCTGCTGCATCTATGTTGGGTCCAGTATAGGGTTCCAGTACCCTGCACAAGCATCAAACCATTTCCATCAGACTATGTGAGTTGCTTTGCCATTATTACGCTATGTTGTTTGTTGCAGAATTGGCCTGTTTGTTTTAGTGAAGATTTAAATTGTAGGAATGATCAAGCCTACCTTAACCATTTTGGGACCCAATAATTTCAGTGGGAGAGATTTAAGCATATGTTTAACTCCTTCCTGAAAATCAATGGGACTTCAAGGTGCTTAACTGTGGCTGGATCGTACCTATAGTTTAAATTGACTGCAACAGCTTAATGGGTCTGTGTTTCACAGCCAGAGCAGCTGATAGTATAAATAATGTTAATGAAAGGTTTAATTAATGTACAACTCTTACTGAAGTCAATAGCCTTGTGGCACTTCATGCATTTCCTCAGCACGCATTAATGAATATCAAGGAGGGGGAAAATCATGAATGATTATAATGAGATAGGTAGGTAGTTAGGGGCATAACATCTGCCCCACCCCAAAGGACAGAGCAGTCATAAAAATGGCTCAGGAGGACAACACATGGTGGGGTGGGGGGACGGTGATATGATAATAAGAAACCATAGGGTTTTTTAAAATTACATAAAAGTCAAATGATCAACTTTTCTTAAAGGACTCATAAATACAGATAGATTGAGAAGGTGATAAATCATCAAAAGGGAAAAGAAGAAAGGCTTAATTCCAAAAGCATTCAAGCTTACATCTTAAGGTAAGGCAAGATAGTAATCAAGCAGAGTTTAGAATCAGCCTGTAGGGAACATTTTGCGTTCCTTTCACTTCTATATATTTCTTTTTTTCTTTGAGAGTATGGTGTGTTTTCTGCCAGAAATTTTCAATGGCAGGTTTCATCTTTTCAGCTGTGCACACTGTTGGGATGTGATTGTTCGTTCAGAAAAGTGCTGTTATTATAGAATATCAGGATAACAGAATCTCAGAAATAATTCACTATTATTTGAAGAAAGTGACAGTTTTAGAGATTTACATTTTGTTTCCTGAAGTGAGATGGGCATAGTATAGAATGAACCCGCAAAAGAAGAAAAATAAGATATCTCAGCTTGTTATGTTCTGCTTGAAACCTGACTGCAGGCTTCTGAGAATGTAAAAACCTCAGATTTTGGAGTGCTTCAGGAACAGCAGTGGCCAATAATTATGGAATGTTCAAATCCTACCTCTAAATCACCTGCTTTCTTCCAAGGTATTAAACTTCTTCCCAGGGATCCACAGCTATTACTGCCACTACCCCAAAGATCTGTCCCATATCGCTGATATTATTTGAGCCCCATCAAACATGAATGCTAACTGACTGAGCCATATCTTTTCATTGTCCTAATATAATTCTATCAGCCTCTCCCACAAAGAACCAATTCTCCCAACCCCAAAAATATTAGTCCCAGCTGCACAACAAGTTGAACATGCACTGCAGCTAGATTTACAGTGAACCAATTGTCCAATTCCTGCACTGCATATAATTGTGACAAACATGACTAGTTCCAGCTCCATCTCTCCTGCGGAACAGCCAATGAGAGTTAATGGAATGCTGGGGCTTGGGATATTTGAAATCCTTCAGGGCAGTTAGTGAATGGTGAGAAGGATTTGGAGGCTGTTAAGGGAGTAGCCTGAACAGAGCTGACTTCTGAGAATTGGTACTTTCACGATTATTGGCTGATGGAATGAACTGGAACCGAATGGTCAAATATTAGAAACAATGTATCTCTCTGTTTAAATTATCTAAATGTTGAAGAAGTTGTAAATAAAATTTAACTCTTTTTTCTGTTTAAACCCTGGTGTCTGGATGTCTAGTGTCAGGAAAAGTAAAACACCCCCCCCCCAAAAAAAAACTTTCTGGTTATGGCCAATATATCTCAACTCAATAGTGGCACTGTATAAGGGAAAGCAAACACCCCAACTTCCAATAGCCCTGGGCATTCAGCTGAGTGAGGTGTATGTATTTGGGGAACTGCCTGCCCTGTCTGGTGAGGTCTCTGGGTAGATGACAGAGGGGACCTTGTGTTCATTTGGATCAGTATTCTCTGCCTGTTAAATAGGGACAAGATAGGTGGCAAATAATGACTTCCCTGAACTGCCTGTGACGCCTCAAGCCTGTGCAGGGAGGTTTATGGTGGGTGGCTGTGTGTAAAGGGGGTTGGGCACAACAGTCTTTCAATTTTTCAGGAGTATACATTGTTCTGTGACTTCCTCCTTTATATAGCCATACTGACTAGCTGAACAAACTCCTGAATTATTCTCTAGAAGGATAGATGGTGCAAGCCCCATGGATGCCAGATCATGCAACACTGACATAGCTATTTAGTAGCCTATGCTCTTTCAGCAGAGAAAAATATTGCAAACAGATACTACCTCAAGGAGCTGAGAGCACAACAATTGCACTGGACTTCAGGTCTCTTCCTTTCCATTTGTACATGTCACTCACAGAACTCAACTTGATTAATAATCTTGGCTTAAGGGCAGCCCTGATAGACATTGCAAAGATGCCCTAGGTTGGAGCAAAGTTACAACATTAAGACTGCTTTCACAAAAATCAATAGGACACTTCTAAATTGTTCCCATCATCACAATTCAAAGCAGGCACGCAAGGATGTGCTGTGGTCCCTCCGTTTCCTCCTCTCCTTTTTTATTGGGACTTTACATGCCTCAAACTCTTCTGTTTGTTTGAAGAAGATGTCTTAAGTCAACCACATTCCAGAATTCTGAAAATAACTGAGACATGAGGGTGCGGCTTATACCAGTAACTATCTAAAAATATTAAAAATAGACTCTGATGTTCATTGTCCACTTAAGAGTACTAAATGGAAGTGCACAGTCTGCCACCTAGTGCAAGCAATAAGCAAAATTCACTAAACTAAGAGACTAACAAGACCCTATTCAAATGCTGCATTATTGCAACTTTTATTGCAACATTACGGCAAAATTCCCAGTGTTGACATTATGAATGGGGATGAACATTAAAAGGTCCAAAACCAGAAAAGCTACAAGATGTCCCTCACTGAATCAACCACTAGAGCTCCGAAGGGCAGGGAATTGTCTTTATTTTTATAATTGTTTCTGGAAAGCCCTATGTATGTTACTGGCAAAAGATGCAGCCCAATCTTGTGCATGTTTACTTCAAAGAAATCCCCAATGAGTTCATTAGTTCTTACTCCCAGTTACATAGGTTTGCCACCTTAGTTAACTACAAAAGTTATCTCAGTAGTGGTGCAGTGATTCTGAGCTAGTTGATTTTATCACAAGCTTTTACATGCCTGGTTCATTTTTAATCCCTCCATGGATCTCCACTTCCATTTTATCATCACATCAAGGTGAGGTAGGTTAGGGTGAAAAAGAGTGACAGGGCCAAGGCCACCCAATAAGATTCATGATAGGAATTTGATTCTGGGTAACTCAGATCCTACTCTGTCTATAGCTAGTAGGCGACTTGATCAGACAGATTGAGAAGTAATGATTATCTTTTCATACAGGCAGAGAAGGATAACATTTTAACAGCCAAGACATTCAGAGATGCACAATCAGATACTTCCAGCATTTTAAAAACGTGAATAAAGGTCAAGGTAAGAGATACAGATAGTCGGATATGCATTCGAATTGGTGGAACACTAAACATCCAGTTTCTTTCTTTCCATCACACTCTACCCCAGACATCTGAGACATGTAACAACAGGGTAACTATTAAATGGGAAAATTATTTTTTCCCATAATGCTGCTTCAAACCCTGAGACAAGGGCCGATTCCAGATGGGCACTAATAAAGCGAGTGCTTTCGCTTTTTCACCGTTCAAACCCGTTCACACCCGTTATATCCCGTCCCATCTTACCTGCGCTTCATGGCGCCTTGTTCCGTGATATAGGCTGCCGGTGTGAACATCCGAGTACGGGTTTGTACTGTTCGCGACGCCCCGTCACCGCTCAGAGGCCTGCCCCTTTCCCCCCCGCCGGCCGATGGCGAGGCCATTTTTTTTTTAAAAAACCGGGCGCAATTTGCGCAAGAACGGGAATGCGTTGATCGACGTGCGAAAATGCGCACTTCGGCAAAGAACGGCAAGGAATTGCCATTCTTGCCTTTCTCCGTGCGGCTGGAAATTTTTTTTTGTTTCCCAGAAAACATTTATCGATGTTGCGAAGCATCTAAAAAGGCGCACTTGCGCTTCTTCGCCTCTTCTTCGTTTTTAGTGCGGTCGCCATTTTGTTCCTCTCAAAGAATCCTGCAACGCCACGTATTGTCGACCTTTGACCTGAACTCCCTTGCACGCTGATTTGAGGAGCTTTGAGGGGCCCCATCCTAGGGACGAGAGAATTCCCAACTCGCAAGCACAGTAGCCAACGCCGGTGTTTGTTGCATACGTGGGTATTTGGAGCAGCATGGCCAGCGGGGGGGCAGTTGCTGGGAAGCGGGGAGTATCCTGGCGACACAGAGAGATTATGGATCTCCTACACTTCTGGGGTGAGGAGAAGATCCAGGAAGCTCTGAGAAACACCCACCGGAACTTGGACTACTTCGAGAAAATCTCGAGGCAGATGGCTGAGCGGGGCCACAAGCGGTCGGCTACAGAGTGCCGCTCGAAGACCAAAAACATGCGCCTGGAGTACAAGAAGGTGATGGCACACAATGGTCGATCTGGGAACGCGCCTACAACCTGCCCCTACTTCAGGGAGCTCGACAGCATTCTGAGGGGGGATGCGAGTGTTAACCCAAAGCGGCTTGCAAGAAGTATTGTGCTGGAGGTGGAGGGCAGGACGAGGCCAGACCCAATGGACCTTCTGGAGGGCTCTGAGGAGCTTTTCAGCCATGACCTGGTCACCATCAATGCGGACCATCTTAGGACGTCGACCCCTTTCCCAAGCGGTAGGTGGGGGCAGGGTGGAGTGAGGGATTCCGGTGTTGGGGGGCCATTCGGGCTTGGGGAGAGGAGATCCGTTCTGACGATGCTGGTCTGTTTCCATTAACAGGGCACATTGGCTTCGAGGAAGAAGACCTCCTGGAGCACGGGGATGATCCTGACGCGACCTTAAGTGGACTGGCAGGAACAGGTGAGGGGCCGGGTGGGGGCTACCCAAGCGGGCCTGGGCAGAGGGTGGTGTGGGCTCAGGGACATAGGCACTCTGTGGGGCGGGCCAGACTCTCCCCTCCCCAGGCCATGCCGTGATTCTCTGGGGCTGCATGGCTCTCTTCCTGGCAGCCATGACTGAACCCCCCCCCCGCCCTGGGCACAGGCCAGGCCCCCCTCCCCCGGCCAAACTGTGATTCTCGGGCCCACTGCCCCTGAGAGAATCCCCTGCAAGCGCTGCCCAGGCTGGCCTGGGCAGAGGGTGGTGTGGGCTCAGGGACATAGGCACTCTGTGGGGCGGGCCAGACTCTCCCCTCCCCAGGCCATGCCGTGATTCTCTGGGGCTGCATGGCTCTCTTCCTGGCAGCCATGACTGAACCCCCCCCCCGCCCTGGGCACAGGCCAGGCCCCCCTCCCCCGGCCAAACTGTGATTCTCGGGCCCACTGCCCCTGAGAGAATCCCCTGCAAGCGCTGCCCAGGCTGGCCTGGGCAGAGGGTGGTGTGGGCTCAGGGACATAGGCACTCTGTGGGGCGGGCCAGA
Organism: Eublepharis macularius; assembly: GCF_028583425.1. NCBI lineage: Eukaryota > Metazoa > Chordata > Lepidosauria > Squamata > Eublepharidae > Eublepharis > Eublepharis macularius. The sequence continues at coordinate 174,890,665 of NC_072791.1, read as the reverse complement.
CTCTCCCCTCCCCAGGCCATGCCGTGATTCTCTGGGGCTGCATGGCTCTCTTCCTGGCAGCCATGACTGAACCCCCCCCCCGCCCTGGGCACAGGCCAGGCCCCCCTCCCCCGGCCAAACTGTGATTCTCGGGCCCACTGCCCCTGAGAGAATCCCCTGCAAGCGCTGCCCAGGCTGGCCTGGGCAGAGGGTGGTGTGGGCTCAGGGACATAGGCACTCTGTGGGGCAGCCATTGTAGTATTTCCCCAGTCCGCTGATAATGTTGCCTTCTGCGCAGATGAGACTGAGGCGGGCACTGCCAGCGGTGCGGAGGACACTTCTGGAAAGGAGAACAGCCCACCCTCCCCGAGCAGCGGCTCACCAGGTACCCCAGTGACCCCCATTGTGAGGCCGGGCCTTGGAGGCATCAGTCCCTACGGCTGGCCGACCAAGGTCTGTGCCCCCCCCCAGACTGGGAAATGGGGAGGCCTCGACTTGATTGGTGCCTTGACCTTGCTGCTGTTCTCTCCCCTTCAGGAGGCCTTCCCGCTGCCGCTGCCCAGCTGTCTCCTGGCACACGTCTTTCAGCAATCAGGCACCGTAAGCGGAGGACCCAGGGAAGCACCGAGGTGGCCGAGAAAATGATGAGCCAGGCAGCCGATCTGCACCGCGAGGAGATTGCCGAGCGGAGAAGGGAGCAGTCCGAGGCTCAGATGTGGCGGGCTGAGTTCATGGAGGCCACTCGTCAGGAGCAGGCAATGTTCCAGAGCGCTTGGAACCAGAACCTGGAAGTGATGCGTGCAGCCGTCAGCACGCTGCAAACACTTGGAGAGGCCATGCTCCGGCGACAGGAACCGGTGGCGCCCGCTCCAGAACGGCCACCCCTTGTACCGGTAGTGACCAACACCCAGCCTGCGACGCCAGCTCAGGGAGAATTGGACGAGGGAACAATCAGCCAGCCTCCTGCCCCTCCTCCTCAGCCGAGGCAAGGTGTGCCAAGACGCTCCTGTGTTGGCAGGTCCAGGGATCGCCTCACCTTGTAGGCGCCCTTCTCAAAAGCATGAATTCCCACTCCCGGCTCCCACCAATGCACCAAAACAGGGACAACGAGGCGTTCAACAAACCCAAAAACTTTATTTTTCAACAAATAAGTGCTGCAACAGGCATCGAATGGAAACACCCCCACCCCCCGTCATCTCACTGCTCCCTTGCAGTCGACTGCTGTGCGGACAACTGCTGCTCCAGTGCCCGAACACGCCTCTCAAGTGCCCTGTGCTTCCTTCCCTGGTAGAGGAGCAGGCGCTCCACGGTGTCAAGTCTGCTCTGCACATTGTTCACTGGAAAAAAACCAAGCAGATGATGAACACCTCGGCCTCACCACACTCCCGCCCGAACCCGAAGCCCAACTCACTCACGGGTGTTCATGATTCGGCCCTCCAGTGCCTCAATGGCGTTCAGGACGTTGTCCGTCCCCTGAGGGTTGCTCGCTGGTGGCCCTGACATACTGCTGGTAGAGGGGCCTTCATGGGGCGCGCTTGTTGGTGGAGCCTCGCCAACGCTAGAAACTGTGAACAAATTGGGGCTGGTCATAAGTGTGCAGTCAAAGCATGGGATGACCTGTCGGTTGAGAATTCATGCAATTTTGATCTGGTTAGAGTTATGCTGTTTGGTTTGAGGTCACGTTTGGTTAACAGTTATGCGGTTCAAGTTATGAGGGTTGGTGGTGCCCGGGTGGCCCACGCCTGTGGCCTGTGACTCTTGAAGTTGTCCTTCAAATGTTGGGTGTTCAAACAATAAAGTTATATTGATCGGTGAGACACATACTGCCTGTTCATTGAGTGGCGGATGCACGTCAGGCCTGCACCTACCTTGGGGCTGCTCGGCCGGTGGCTCTGGTGGTGCCTCCACCACAGGTCGGCGCAGCCGGCTCTGTTGTGGCCCACGCCTGCCGCCAGGGTCTTCCCCCAGAGCTGCCTCCCGAATGGCCAGGTCTCTGCCCATCCCAGCATCTGCAACACAGTAGGACACAACACACCGCAGGAGTTAATCTTTCCAATGTTGGCAGTCCAGCCGACACCGCTCGCTGTGCAGGTGTGCCCACTCATGCCATCGCATGGAGTGGCGCGTGTCCTGCGCTCCCCGGGGGGTTCCAGAAGCGGCCTCCGGTGGCTGCTGTTGTGCCCACGCCAGCATCTACCTTGGGGCTGCTCGGCCGGTGGCTCTGGTGGTGCCTCCACCACAGGTCGGCGCAGCCGGCTCTGTTGTGGCCCACGCCTGCCGCCAGGGTCTTCCCCCAGAGCTGCCTCCCGAATGGCCAGGTCTCTGCCCATCCCAGCATCTGCAACACAGTAGGACACAACACACCGCAGGAGTTAATCTTTCCAATGTTGGCAGTCCAGCCGACACCGCTCGCTGTGCAGGTGTGCCCACTCATGCCATCGCATGGAGTGGCGCGTGTCCTGCGCTCCCCGGGGGGTTCCAGAAGCGGCCTCCGGTGGCTGCTGTTGTGCCCACGCCAGCACCTACCTTGGGGCTGCTCGGCCGGTGGCTCTGGTGGTGCCTCCAATCCCTCGGGCACACCCTCCTCTTGCTCCTCGACAGCAGGTGGGGGAAGTTCCTCTGGCGCAGGCCTCGCTTCCTCTACCTCCTCCTCCTCCTCCTCCTCGCGCACCTGTGGCCTTGCGCGCTCTATCCCCCTCTGGACTGCTGCAAGTGCAATGGGCGGGGAGGTGGTTACTCTTGGCAGCCATCTCTGTGGGCGTGGGAGATCAGAGGAGTGCGTGTGTGCCCACCAATATATTGCCCACAGACTGTGCACAATTGCCCTCGGAACGAGAGGTCCATCACGTCTCACACGGTGGGATCAGCTTTGGCCGTGGTGGAGTGTCGGGGCACAGGTTGGAGATGGAGTTGTCAACCCTATGCAGGCCAGCGTGTATGTTTTTCCTTGTAAGGCTAATGGATGGCTTCTGGGGCCTGTAACTTATGAGTGCTTTGGTGCAACATTAACACACTATGCACTGAATGGACAATGCAAGAATAGCAATCTCAAGCCACACTGACCTATAATGGACCCTTACAAACTTTGGTCCTTGTCGTGGCGGACTAGTAGTGGGGTGTGGACACGGTGAGATAGAAATGCGTTGATACATTCATTGATACATGCATCTTTTGTTGCATGGGAGTGCTCTTCCACGTTATAGAGTGGAATCAAGCAGCTTCTCTGCTTGCAGAAAAAGGGAGACCGGGTCATTTTTGGACGCAAAAATGGGTTTCCAGGGGATTCTGCAGCCATGCGGCATGGCCAATGTTGGATGTAAGGGAAATGGGTGAGACTGAGGGAAGGGGGCTGGAAGTGGCTGGATTCAACCCAATATTCTTTTCATGGGGATGTGGCTTCGGAGGTCGGGGCAGTTCTCTTGCCAGATGCCACCCCTGGGCAGAGAGCCCCGTCTCGCGTGACTTCCTGGGAACAGTGGTAACATGGTGGGCTGAAACCAGCATGTTCAGCAGTCCATGAAATGGCCCCTCGAACAGGGACCAGTTTCAGCCTAGGGGTGGGGTGGGATGACAGGTGTAGCAACACACCTTGAAGTCTGGGTGCAGTGTGCATCCAACATGCCACTCCCAGCCACACCAGCCTGTCTGTTTTCACCCATGGGAAACACTGCCAAAAGGGGGTGGGTGGTGGCACCATCTTATGGAGACCCGTTGTGAGATAGGCTCGTGCCTTCGTGGATGTCGGGAGGGGTTGGTGACATCTCGCGAGTGCGATCATACGCACAGCCACACAAGCCTCTCCTTTCCCCAGGCCTTGCACGCCTCCACTTCTTGCTTACCGGCGTGTCTCCGGTCCTCCCAACTCGGCCGGCCTGCCTGCTCCCAAAGGCGCCGCATCTGCGCAAAGTAGGGCGGTCGCGCAGTCATCCGAGGGATCCCCTGCCAGTGTTCCAGGGCCCCGAAAAAGTCCGCCTTGATCCGCTTGAATTTTGAGCGGCATTGGTCTGCGGATCGAGGGTAACCCCTCGCGCCAAGCTGTCTGGCGACCCTGGAGAAGAGGCTTTTTGTGGGAAGGTGGCTGCTGCACATGATGCGAGCCGCCTTGCCACTCTCCAGAAGCAGGTCAAGGAGCGCCTCAACCTCCCGGTCTTTCCAGAAGCGCCCCTTGATCGCCGCCATTTTTGCTCTGGCTTTTGCGGGGCTGCGTAAATGCGCGGGAACGCGACTGAGCATGCCCGAAATTCAAACTGGTTTTTGCTAGGAGGCCTGCGATTGGACAGTTGAGAGCGGCCATTTTAGGGTTTGCAGAAGTACTGGCTCTCATTTTGCACCTTTTCGCACCGGCGAACATATAGTAGCACAGCCAACCGTGCACAATTCGACCACATCCTTTTATCCCAGAACTGCTTTTTGTCCGATAACGCCATACAGAAAACAAAGATATCGTGCAGGCACCGGATCGCCCTCTAGGCCATGGGCGGGGGGGGGGTTATTATGCGGAGATCGAATGCCGCCATCTCACGGGGAGCGGAAATGATCCGGCGCCATTTTGTGGATGATCGAAGTGGCGAAAATCAGGCGGCACACGGCCATCCCTGCATAACCCATACACACTCTTTTAAGGTTAACATTTGGTTGTCTCACATTACCGTTCGACCAACCCACACATCATTCAATCGACACTCTCCATCCTGCGATGGGGGGGGGTAGAACACCCTTCGCCAATGCTGAAACTTTGTTCAGACATATAGCGGGGTCGAAACGTGCCGCTGGCATTGACCACATTTTCGTATCTGCGCAAATGCGTCAGCCCAACAGCCCCACAATATACGGCCGCCCATCACTCCTCTGAACTCAAAAGTCGCAGGAACCGCAAATATTCTCCCGCACGCTTAACAACACCAAACGAGACCGCTTACCCCCTGGTCTGTGCGAATAATACAATTGCGAGAGATGGATGAAATGCCCCCCCTTTTCCCGCTTCAGAAACGATCCCCGCAACGGGGTCCCCTTCAAACCCCAGAATGCCGCTGCCCACACACACTCAGTTGGTCACTGGTAATAACTGCGAGGCCACCATCATTTCATAAATCAAATCTTTATTGTCACCAAAGAGTCTGCATTGCAAAAGATACCGTTGCTGGTCACGCATTCCCGGGGCCCACAAGGAAAACCAGAGCATCACCGCCTGTCCCTTGCATACATGAATGCCGCCATCGCATCACGGACCTCCTTCCCCTCCTCCAACACTCCCCGGTCGTTCTCCCCGAACTCCAGACCATCGCCGGGCATTGTCAAAGGCGTGGGATCCCGCAATGAACCTAGCACGCCATGGCCTTTGGCCTCACACAAATTGTGCAGGATCACGCATGCAGTCACAATTGTCACCACGTTCTCCTCTCTGGCCCTCAGGCGATGCAGGAGACATTGCCAGCGTCCCTTCAGACGACCGAAACTGCATTCCACCTTATTCCTGGCCCGTGCCAGACACCGGTCAAAGTACTTCTGCTGTTGCGTGATTGCGAATTTCCCATAAGGTTTCATAAGCCATCGCCGCATTGGATACGCACCGTCAGTGATCATCAGTGGTGGCACAGATACACCGTTCACAGTCAGGGTCGGATTTCCAGGGACAAAAACGCCAGTGTCCATTGCCGCACAGATGGCCGAGTTGCGGAAGACAAAGGCATCGTGATTCTTGCCACTCCAGCCCACCTCCGCGTCCACAAAACGTCCGGTGTGGTCAACTGTCCCCTGGAGCAAGATGGAAGAGAAGTTCTTGCGATTTCCATATTGGTCCGGCCTCCCCCGGGGCTGACCGATGCGAATGTGAGTTCCATCTATCGCCCCGACACAGTGGGGGAACCCCAGCGCGGAATACCCGTCCATGATCTGAAACGCAAGGAAAAGAGGATCAGTCTAGACCCCGAGTCGGCCATGCACGACATGACCAAACCACACACACACAAAAAATCACTGCGGTCGTGGACTGGCCAATCATTGTTGCGATGGCTCAAAATTCTAAATATCGCTAGTGCGCAAATGCAGATATAAATAAAAAAAATTTCATTAGGGAACAGTCTACTTGGCAATGACACTCACCTTTCCGACCTCCTCCCCAAGGCAAACCAGCTTAGAGAGCAGCTCCTTCTCAATGGCGAAGCAGACCTCCAGCACAGCGTCCGAAACAGTCGATAACCCCAAACCGAAGTTGTCCCCCGCGACGCGGTAACATGCTCCAGTGGCAAGGCACCATACTGCCACGGCCACCCTCTTCTCCACGGAGACGGGCTCACGCATGTTGGTACTCTGCCGTTCCAAGGTTGGTCGAAGCACACCCACAAGCTCCATGAAGGTCCCCCTGCTCATTCTGAAGCACTGGATCCAATGTTGGTCGTCCCAAACACGCAACACTATGCGCTCCCACCAGTCCCAGCTGCGGGGATAGACCCAACAGTCCCGCGGTTCTCTAATGTGCGCAAGTGCATACCACCGCTGGTGAAGCCGATATCTTCGCAAAGCGGCCCTTCGAGCGGTTCTGGCCGGGTTGCCACAATGGAAAAGTAGTGTGGCAGCCCTTCTTCTCCGCATGATGTGCCACAGATGCGCTTGGCACAGCGCCGTCGAGCTCTGGAGCAGGAGAATCACCAGCTGAGCCATCATGAGAAAAATTTCTCTCTCGGGCGCCATGTCAGCTTCTACTGCTCACGACGCACTAAGACAATGATAGAGAATCCAGAAGAGAATCGGCAACCAATACTCTTCCTAAGAACTTCGCGGGTCGAGTTGACCGGCCAATCGCCAGCCAGTTGACGTAGCGTGGTCGCAAAGCTGCGCAATTGCGCAGCTGCGCAAAATACGTAACAAAAAAAATAAAAAAAAAAACACGGGCCAACGAGGGCCCCCGACGTCAACTGTGACGGGAAAAAAGCAACCAATGCCCGGCGACTGCAGTTGCCCGTGCGAGCAGCCGGGAGCGAGACTACACGGGACTACACGGAACACGATGGGACCAAACGCTGCAATGCGAAACGAAACGGATGGCCGGTAAGCGAATATAACCGCTAAAGAAACGCGATTTCTGCCCATCTGGAATCGGCCAAGCACTCAATACCTCCCAAGCGTTTCCCCATAATGTGGAGGTTTTCCAAGCTCTTCACAGCTAATGAATGTCAAAAAAAAAATAGTCAATGGAGAGAATTAGACTCAAAATGGAAACATCAATAATCTCCTAAGTGAAGTTATATTACAGCTGTCTAATCCTGTCTGAAGATGTCAAAGATGCCTATCATGCCTCATGATTGATACTTAAGATTAAGACGTTGAGGCAGAAACAGACCATTGAAACGAGACGCCAAGGCTGAGGTAGAGGTCTTTGGGCCATTATATTAGCAGTGCTGCTGTTGTATTATTTATGATTGCTATTATTATTGTTCCTTCATATAGTGATGTTGTTTAATAAGCTGGAACATTGCAATGGCAAAAAAGCCTGAAAATCCCCAGTCTCAGTCCTCATCTAATATTAACCACAACACAAAATACATACCTTCTACCAGTTCTTAGGGTGAAATCAAAGGGTGATTCCACATGTTTTGTGAGTGAACCCAGCACCCAGACACCCACTGGGGACTGGAGCCAAAACAAGACACTGGGAGATCCATGAATGGATTATTTGAGTGTTTTTTGAATTGTTAATAAAAATTGTGCTGGCTCCCAATTTGGACCAATGTGGCAGAAGACAGGAGAGTTTGACTCTCCTCTTTCCATAAGGTGTTACTGATCAAAACTGATTTCTCCCTCCCCTTATTATCCCTCAAAGGGAGAAAAAATGTGTGAGGATTTTCTTTTCTTTCTTTCCAAGGCTATTACGGGGACACGGCAAAAGGACAACCTCCCCTTCCTCCTATGTGGCCCAATCCAAACTAAGGCTGCCACAACTAAAATTGACCAGTAAAAGACAATGGGAGATCTATTGAATAAAACATCCAGTCTCTTATAATGCGGAGGTCAAATGACACGAGTATAGTGGAGGGATGGGGAGGAAAAGAGACACCAGTTGGTCAGACATCCAAGCTGAACATGAACTAATCCTTTCTTGTGGTTTTACTCATCAGCACAGTACGTAACATGCATGCATCATACTACCTGCAGCCAATGAGAGGATGAGACTTGGGACTCACATTCAAAGCAGAGGCTCTTCCACTGAGCTATAGCTCCCAGAGGGGTCCAGAGAACAAGAAGTCACCTCTAGCTGACAGCTGGAAAGCTGCCTTCCTTTTCAAGCCCTCCACAGTCCTCCCTGTCTCCTGAGAGCCAAGCTACAAGTGACGCCTTACACAGGTTGGACACTTGTCAGTTTACCTCAAGTTTTGATGGGAAATGTAGGCGCCCTGGTTTTACAGCTTGGCTCTCCATTACAGCTCCAAGACAAGGATGCCTACATTTCCCATCAAAACTTAAGGGAAGCTGACAAGTGTCCAACCTGTGTCAGGCATCATTTGTAGAATGGCTCTGAGTCAGTAGCCTTTGGCCTGATTGTGTTGCAGGCTCCACATCATTTCGATGCCTTTGAACAATATGCGGAATTGAGGGGGTTGGGTGTTCTTCCTTCCCTTCAAAGCGGTGAGTAGAAAGAACCGGGGAGCTAAGATTCTAAACAGCTAGAATAAAGTGGAAAGAAATCAGGAAAATTGCCAGTAAACAAAAGTGGAATACTAAATCCTACATTCAGTTGTCTATCATACTCAGCAGCACAGTGTTTTAAGTGCTCACCCCGACTAACAAAAAATAGGCATCAAAAAAGATCAGAGAAACGATAATATATTCTTTGTCATGTCCTGTAATCAATTGTCATCAGTTTCAAATGCAACTGAAATCAAAGCCTGCATAGTAGAAAGACAGCCTGAAGACGTATGCATCTATCATTTTATTTCAACATGGTTTATGTCTAAGAGAATAGTACAAATCCAGATTTTTCCTGCCAAGGATTTGCTGTTACCATTGCCTTTGTTCACGATTTGTTATGGCACTCTGTCTAGATTGCTTGGTCAGTTTTCGGACAAAGGGGATTTGATTTTTAGAGTCCACATTTTTTAAAGTGGGGGGTCCAGGATTATGCCCAGGCATGTGGCTGTGCCTCCACTCCATGCTAACTGCAGCTCATGAGAGAAAGGACCTCTTAAGATGGGGAGTGGGGATGGACCCATGGATATACAAGCATCCATGAGGCTTTCAAAAAGCTTGGACACTGTGTGAGCCAAGACAGATGCTATTTTCAGATGCTCTAAGATCAGAGAATGAATATGTATGGCGAGGAGGCAAGCAACGTTCCAGATACATACTCCATCCATGGACAGAATACATTCATTGGAATAGAGCCTATAAATATAGGGCTTTTGCCACACTGTAAAGCAGGGATACCATTCATACAGAATGAATATACTTACTGCAGCATTATTCACCCATTCCAGTGCATGTGTGTAGATCCAGAAGCAGCATTTGTCAATGTGATTCTGCCATACCCAAGGTACATTCATTTTCCAGCTTTAGGATGTCTGGAAATGGGTTCTAGGTTCTGAACAGCTAGTTGCTGAGGTAGGCTGACTAAAGAGATACCGAGAACTTGAAAATAATCTCAGCATCCTCAAAGCTTCTGGATCTCTCGGTGGCTTTTGATAATAAATAAATTGGAGATATGAAGTGGTAGCAGCATGTTGATGACAATCTCTTTTTGCCCCATTTAAAAGACCAGACAGGCAGTGGAAAACTTTCAGCCCTTTGGCTGTAGAACTCTCTACCCTAAAAGGCCAAATCAACACTCTTGTCCTGAAGCTTCCTGAAGCTGGCAGACACAGTTCTTTTCCAGATGGCCTTTGAAGAAAAGTAGAAGCCAATATGGTGAGTGTATTGCCAGAGTGTATTTGACAGTTTCCCCCCTTTATTGTTTATTTTTGTAAGGGCTTGTAGTTTTATAGGTTTTTTTTACTGATTTTTTACTGATTTTTTTTACTGATGTGGTCATGTTTTGTATTTTAATGTTTTAAATTTGTAAGCAACTCTTAAGAACTTTGTAGATGCATGGGATTAAATAAAGTAAAATAAATAAAATGTGGTACAGGTTTGTGTTGTTCGTTTCTTTTGTTGTACTATTATCTACGAGTGTTTGTAGTTTTGCCTATTTAGAATTACTACACATCCTGCATAATCTGCTTCACCAGAATCAACTATGGGGCACATGATGCAAGAAAGATTGGCTCTCTCATCAAGTCTCTGTCACCAGCTTATACACACCATTAATATTCCTATTAAGAGAAACAGTATACAGTTTGCTTGCTTCCTTGCTTGCTTCCTTCCTTCCTTCCCAGAGAAGGGGAAATACAGCAGCCAAGGGCTGGCTTTCTGCTATCATTTAAATTTCCTGAGCTAAGAAGATCATTGCGAGAGTGTTCCAGCTTGATATTCCTGAAGTCCTCTCCTTTGGCCAGCAGTTTTGGTGGCACGGGGGCAAGAAATCAGTGTGTGATCTACAAGACTTTGTGCAGTCTGACAAAGGTTTAGGATTATAAAAACTAGGAATCTCTGTTTTTTATAATATAGCAATTGACATCATACGTGCCTTCAGAATAAAAGCAAAATGAATTATGAAACAGTTTTCTGAAGGCTATTGCCCATCATTTTTAGCTACTAATATCTGTGTGCCCATCACACACTGTTTAATGTGAGACCTTGATTTTATTCCCTTCTGGAATCTATAGCTGATGATTTCAGTTTTGAAGTGGTCTTTAAACTATCAGCATGGCTTGTATATCTCCTGTGGGTAATATACTAATCAGGCATTAAGAGCACTGAGAGCTTTTGAAGAGGCCAGTGTCTTCATCACAGTCACCTCAGGTAACCCTGCAGGCTGCCGATAACAGGCCATACAAAAAGGAAAAGTCTGAAGGCTGACATTATGCAACAAAAGTATTTGGAAATACTCATTTTGCAATGTGGCTCACATCATCCTAAACACTGAAGTGCCTCTCCAGATCAATTAACAAACTAATACATCAATGGATCTTCTTCTCTACATGCTAAGTTGAAAGCTTCTCAACGTGTGCCTTCTCCCACTCTGCAGCTGAGTGCAGTGGTCCCCAATCAAAGTGCCTCTGCAAAGTTGCTGGCTGAGTTCCAAACAACATTTTAATTAAAGTATAATTGAACTCTGAAATACTATCCTTCAAGGCCATGTTATGTAATGGAACAGTGGATAAGATGGTACTAGGATAAGCAAACCTGACTTTTGTTCTCCCCCCTTTTACCACTTTTAAGAACACTTCCAAGTAGATGCTCATTCTTACATCTGTTTACCATTGGCTAAGAATTCCTCACGATCAATTAATAGCCTTAAAACCTCTTTACACCCCACTCCACATCACACCCTAATTTGCATCTTAGTTATTGTAATGGGCTTGAGGTTAATGTTTAAATGGCATTCCATGGATGCTCAGGGGTTAATACTACCTGGATAGATGTGAAGGCTGGGAAAAGGATGTTCTTCCATGACACCAAGGGCTGGCAAGGTCCCTCCTTCAAGTAATACACCAGAGACACACACAGTTCAAAATATGTCATATAATTTCCACTTACTTGGCAGCACAGTGGAGTCCCCTCCAGGAGCTGGGAAGTTGATACCACAGCAGTATCCCCATCATTTGATGCCATGAGCTTAGTACCCAGTGCCATCTTTCCCCAAGGGTTAAATGAAACTTTGGGTCCACAGGCCGAAGACACTGGCACTGCAGGGCCATGGAGGAATTCAACTCTCTGGAAACACAGCTTGGAGACTCCCTTTCTTTTATATAAGGAAAGCACCCAGGTTTGCGAACAAAGGGATCCCGCTGGTCTCACTTTCCTCCATCCAGATCTGTATTTTATGGGCACAGAAACTATGAGATATTTCACACTCAAGGGTTAACGCGCCATTTCCAAGGAGTTGCCATGATTGCAACAGATTCGGCTTGGCACCCTCATGTTTCACACTGTCTGAGGAGTTTCGAATTGGTGTCCTCCATTTTGTTTCACAAGCCCCGGTTTTGTTGCGCGCTTTGTGGGCTTTGGAATTCACATCACCTCTTTTTTTAAAAAAGTTTGCACTTGCGTTGTAACTTTGTGATGTCACTACTTGAAACCCCACTGCTCCCTATGCACATCAATACTGCATCTCTGTGCTGCCATTTTCGCACCCTTTTTATGTTTGAAAATAGCGCTGAGGGGTGTTGAGAGCTGATTGTCCCTGCCCAGCAAGTTTTCCAGCCACCATTGGTCTCACGCGATCACGTGAACCCTGAATGGATGGGGTGTGGTTGTCTTTTTGGAGAAAGATTCCCCATGTTTGTTTGAATGCCGTTTTAATGCTGGAACATTACTGTCCTTTAGAAATATTTTTTAAATTGCAGAAAAAGCTGATGGGGTGCTGAGGAGGGTGGGTTTTATTAGATCCACACAGACTAATCAGCTTAAGGAAAAGGAGAGGGTGATGTAGAGATGCAAACAGCTCAAACGTGATGATGGAAGCTTAAGAGGAAGCCTTAGCAGCAGGATGCAGGGGTGGAGGGGGACGCAAGGATAGGAGCCAGAAGAGAGGAGAGGCTGAGTGGAGGCCTTGCTGGAGGAAGAGTCTCCCACACCCCTTGCTCATTCCCAGCCTTCCACCCTCCAGGCCGCACATAATCCCCGGTTCACAAACTCGCCGGCACTGGCAAGGGCAAGAGGCAGCTGAGCAAAGATTAAAGTCAGCTCAGCCCCAGACTGCACACCAAGCACCTCACGTTTTGCACAGCTGAAGCTCTCCCTGCCCCCACCAGGGCTGCCTGCTAAGTCAAGTCTGAGTTCTTTGGGGGTGTTACTCAGACAGAGGCTCTGGGGCATAGAGGGCAAGTGCACGCACTTGCACCCCATGACCCTGGCCCTGCCCACCTCCCTCCCGCTCTGCGCTCTGCTTTCCCTGCTTCGGCCAGGCCAGGCAGGCGCCCGACTCCCTGCTGCCTGCCAGCCAGGCGGGCTGGGACGCTTCACCACACAAGCACCAAATGCTGAAATGTTAAAAAGGGGGGCGGACAAAGCAGCCAGGGAGTTGAGGAGAGAGGGTGCGGTCAGATCCGCACAGACCAATCAGCTCCCAAGGAAAAGGAGAAGGGGGGGGAGAGAGAAGCAAAAAGAGGACAAAAATTTTCACATTGGCATTAATCTGGCCAGCTGCAAGTTGGCAGCGGGTTCAAAATAACTTCGTGGTATGTCTGCAGGGAGAAAAATCGGGGATACCACAGACTAAGAGTGGCACTGTGTCCCATGATTAGCTTGCAAGTGTGAAACCTCTGCAAACATGGGACATGAAACGGGCGCGGTACCGCTGTAAAGTACGAGTGTGAAAAGTCTCTATATCTGCTGTTTTTATAGTTTGTCGAATCACTTTTAAGTCACGTCAATAGGGTTGGTTCCCATACACAACCTCACTAGACCAGTAACTCTCTAGATTTGATGAAGATTACAGTTCTTTGCAGCTTACTGTATTACTGTGCTTGGAACCATTTTTTGTATATCAAAATTATTTTTCCTTCCTTAGAATGAGCTCAGAACTACATATCAAACACAGAACCTGAATGTTACATTTTTATTTACCATCAAAGATCCACATTAAGGGATCTGCCAACCCTGATCCCCAGGTATCCAGACATCTGTCTCATTTTAGCCCCTATGATCAAACACTTATCCTTTTTTTTCCTACCGCAAACTCAAGTACCCCTGCTTCCTATCCTCTCCTCCTCTCCCAAATTAATCCAAATTACTCAATTGGAACGTAGACATGTACCAAGTGTCCATATTAATTAACTGATTTATATCATGTCTAGGTAATCTAACGTAGAAAGATAGGACTACAACAGGTGTTTTGTACCTTCCTTCCTTTGGCCCTTACTTTTACCTACATTTTGGCCTCTTTCTCTGACTCTCCTTACAAAATCTAACAGGTTCTTTTTGCTTTCTTTTGGCCTTTATTTATCTTCTTTTGCACCAGTATTTCCTTGATGCACCCTGTTTTGTGTCCTTCTAACACACTCCCAAAATGCCCTGTGTACCGTTATGTGCCTATACATCAGGCACCTTTTTCGGCTTGTCAGCACAGCTAGATGCAGGTCCTCTCGTATACCTTTTTGGAGCTAATTTTTGGGAACTTTCCATTGTGGGTTCTTTGCTCTTCAGGACAGGTTGTATGTTTTATTTATGCACCCTCACCTACACATGCACTAGCACATCTAGGAACATCTCAGACATCACCACAAACAGAAGATCTGGGCTGTTTGTTGGCTATGGCTGTATATGATTTAAAACCAACATTAATATGGAGTGTGTAAAAGTGGACACCTTTTGGTTTTGCGATGTGCTTTTTGTATATTCTTTTTAGTCTGTGCCTGCATAGCTATTCCATTGTTTGTCTATTTAGTATTAGTAAAATCCAGTTACTGACCTTAAGAAATGAGTCTGTTGAACAGAAATGATCTCAGATACTTGCACTATCCCTCCCCCCCCAACACACACACACACACATGCCTGTAATGGCAGCACACAATCCAGCACAGTTGTTTTCATATTTAGCCTTACTGACCACTCACAAGCATGCAAAAATTCAAACTGCTTTGTCACTTCTACTGGTGATGTGATGAATGGGAGGAAACTGAGGCAGCCCCTGCTACCACATACGTATGAAAGTGGGAGAAGGGTAGACTTTTGAGGAGATTTCTGGAGAGATTTGAGGGGGAACCACTGCTGGGATGAGCTGAAACACCTTGGAATGTACAGTCTCTCTCTTTCTGGAGATCTCGTATGGGGTAGCAAGTAGAACTGCCTCTATGCTTCTAGCTGTGCTTTATCTGTTTATTTGTAAATAAAGCAAATACCTGGAAGATACTGTGGTCTCTTTTCCAAGGGAGATCAACCCAGACAAGTTAATCCCCGGAACTTTTCACCACTTGGAGAAGTGGGGTGAGAATATCAGTATACAACCATCCTGCTTTCCTTTGCTAATATCTACTTCTGACCTCCTAGTAATCGAAAGCTGAACAAAACATGACATTTGGCACAAGTATGGGCTAGGGAGCCTCAGACTGACTTGTATGGGGCTGGGTACCATCATTTAGGAGTTAGGGAAGTGCATCCACCAATGCGGGGGGCGGGTAAAAAGTACAGAACTAAATGGGGCTCCAAACCCAAATTGGGTGTTAAAGTATTCAGTGCTTGATGCTTTTTAAAAAATGGGTTTCTCTACTTCGTCATATATGGAAATTTAACCACATTAAATTAAATGCCACATTTTGATACTTCAAGGATTATGATAAATGAGGTCAAATTCTCACATCTCAGATACTGGATGCTAAGCAGGGTCAGTACTTGAATGAGGGACCACCAAGGAAGGCAGAGCAAGGCAATGACAAACCACTTCTGCTCCTCACTTTCTTTGAAAACCCCTTGCTGGAAATCACTATTTGTGACTTGAAGGTACATACATACATAATTATTACATTAGTTTTTGATACAATAAAGCCATGGTGAGAGCTTGTGATACCATTTTGTTGTATGGCAAAACTCCCAAGGATATACAGAAGACTAGGAATAGTGAACCTATTTTGACCTAAATGCCAAAAAAACTGCAGCATCTACCTGTGAAAATGTTTTTGTGTCAGCAAACAAAAGAGTAGGGGACAACAAAGTTTGTATTTTGGCAACACTCATTATATGTATTGTGTGTGTATTTTCCTTTGAGCATCTCTGTATGCTCCCTTTGTAGGGGGCTAAAATAAGACTACTTCAGAAATGTCAATATGAAACATTATTGATTTTACTTTCAGTCTACACACTTAGGAATGTGATTGTATCGGATGAAAATAATATCTGCGTAATGTTTGGTCCTTAAAGATGCCTTTTGAGCAGGATCCTTGTGGGGCATGGGCATGCCAGCTGAAATGTCTGCATGCAATCTTTCACTCTCCAAATCCTTAATTCTAAACCATGGCTACTGTTCAGGAAAGGACATCTCCTCAGGATCATAATGATTTCAGCCTGCCCTTCCGCCTCCCAGCTGTGACTTAAGCCCATCCTCGCTCCACTTTACATGTTTTGGGAGTGGAGCCAGGGAGCTGCTGTGCCAAGACATTGTTAGACACATGTGCCAAAGGTTGCTTACCCCTTTAGTAGACTCTGATATTTACCACATCTGAGAAAATGTCTTCCATGATGCTGGGAAATAACAGATCTCACTATGGGGCATAGCCACAGTCAGGAAAGAGACGCTTTCCCATACATCTCATCTTTCTCTCACCATGTTATTGCAGTTTTAACGTATTAAAATGCCAACAGGAACTGGGTTTCAGAGCCTACATAAAGATCTCATGACCCAAGTTGCTTCGGTTCTAGTGCCTCTTGTTATGAATGATCTTCTAAAATTACCATCCTTTTCCTAAAAAATATTGTAAACTCCTGAAGCTTTCCATTTTATACATTAAAGAGAGAGAGGAGGGATGTTAGCAAATTTCAAGACCGTAGAGAATAAAAATTAAAATAAAAAAAATTCTATAAAAGGTTTAAGAATCAAAGGAGTGTGGGTATTGCTCCTATTAATGAGAGGATAATATTTCTTTCCAACTTTCAAAGTCAGCCTCCTGGCAGGCTGTCACTACATATCATCTTTCCTTTTTGCCCACCCACCCCAACTATCCAATTCCATCAAATTGATCTAAAGAGAGCTGAAAAAATAAAACGAGGAGGGGAAATAACAAAAAACAAAATCAATATGCATAATGTGGATATTTAAATACGTAGACTGGAGCCATGAACAGATAAGACTGATCTTTCTACAAACCTGAGAAAAGTCCCAGGTTTGCAGAAAAATTTGAAAAGTAATGGGGAGGTAACCTCCCAATATAAAAGAAGCAGAGACTGTACCTTTAAGAAATGAATACTGAGATCTCACTGGCCATTGCAGGAATTGCTAAACAATCACAACAACATCACCAGCCTTTAAACCTTGATTTCTGTTGGTGGATGCAGGGGGGTGATCCTGAGCAACTGACATGGGGGTGGGGGTGGGCTTTCCAGGGATAATTTAGCCTTTCACACACACTCCCCTCCCTTCTACCTTGCAAAACTGTTCATTAGGGCCAAGCCCAGTAGCAAGATGCTACCATGCAATTTGTGCAACTCATCAGGTGCAGTGGTGGCTATTGGATGACTTCATGCAAATCAACTCACCTGGGCCTAGTGGTAGTCTCTGCACATCTTAGCCAGGCCCAGTAGTGGCTACCATACAATACACCTGAGCAACTTGATATCACACAACCTGAAATTTGATCAGATTTTTCCCAGGAGAGACTGTCCAGGGGAAAGGAGGATGGAAAGCTGAGGACCATCGTGGTGTAATGGTTAACGTCAGACTAAGATCTGAGAGACCCAGGTTTTAATCACCAGTTAGTGGCCTTGGGCCAATCACACTCTGTCACCATAATCCACCGAGATATTTGTGAGGATCAAATGGAGAAGAGGAGAATTATGTAAGCTGTTTTGAGTCCCCCTTGAAGAAACAGTTTGCCAACCTCCAGAGATCTCCCAGAATTATAACTGATCTCAAACTACGGAGATCAATTCCCATGAAGAAAATGGCAGCTTTGGAGGGTGGACTCTATGGTATTATACCCCGCTTAGGTCCTTCCTATCCCCAAATCCCATCCTGTCCAGGAACCTCCCCCACATCTCCAGAAATTTTGTAGCCTGTATTTGGTAACCCTGTATATACATGAGGTAAATGAATAATAAATGCAAGTGAAGATGGTGGGGGGGAGTGGCACATATAAAAGAAATATTAGTTGGTGAGTGGGAAGGAAAGAAGGAAGCAGGGAAAGGGGATTGCATATGGGGGCTGCCAGGAGGAGAGAAAGAAGAAATAGTGTGGAGAAGGAGATATGGTAGAAATGAAGTGACTCCTGCAAGTCTTTGAGGGTTCCTCACTTGTATCGATATTACTGAAGGTTCCGAACTACATGACCAAGGTAGTTAGCCATCTCATCATTTGAATGAATTAAACTGAAATAGGCAAGGAGCCTTTCCATTCTTTTTATATCACTCTGTCTTTTGTAATTTCAGGTGGGTAGCTGTGTTGGTCTGTAGTCAAAGAGGAAGATTCAGGTCCAATAGCACCTTAAAAACCAACTAGACTTCCAAGGCATGAGCTTTTGAGAGTCAAAGCTCCCTTTGCCAGTCACCTGACACCAGATACCCTTTGTCAGATGAAGGGAGCTCTAACTCTCAAAAGCTAATACCCTTAAAAATCTGGTTAGGCTTTAAGGTACTATTAGACCCAGATCCTCTGTTTTGTAAGACTCTTATTCAAACATGGCTCCCAAAAAGAACGTTGGTAAGAAATAGGGGGAGAATATACATACAAATACCCCTACCTCTTTGCACAGGATATACAAATGCCCTGCAAAACTGTTTATTCATTGTTTGGATTAGGGAGGGAATTCTTCAGGGATGGTTCCACTGTCTTCCTTGAACGTTTGTACTACATGTTTGGTTCATTACATTTCTCCCAAAGGATGCACAAAGCCACCAGGCATTCTAAGGTCAAACCACTTGCCCTACCTTGTGACCTCAGCTTACAGCCATCTTAAGGGTATTGTACTCAGGATGACTCAATTATAACAGCCCAAACTACCAGATAAAAACTGTAAGGCAGTACTCCTTTCTAGTTTCCTGCTAGCAACTGCCACTTGCCCTCTGCTGGTGAGAAACTGAATTACTACCAGAATGGGACAGGAGGAGCTGAGCAAAAAACTGGTTTTGTTTCCAGTATCAGAACTCAAAAAACCAGCAGTGAGGATGCAAACTGTGGGCAAAGGGAATGATGTAGTATCTTCCACATATGACTCTTTCAATCAAAAACTGTACCCCCATTTTATAATTGATCACAGGGAAGAACTTCCAAGAGGAGGAAGTAAAGGGACAAAGTTCCAAGAGATCTGGACACTTTGGGTGCCCAAGGAGTCATGTAAATCATATGATTAGTCTTAATATAATGTTTCAAGCTGAATCTAGGTCGTGATATAGGGCCAAGCTACAAGTGATGAATGACACAGGTTGGACACTTGTCAGCTTCCCTCAAATTTTGATGGGAAATGTAGGCATCCTGGGCCATTTCCAGATGGCTTACCTGCCTCCGGAACGTTGCGCCATCTTGCGGGGAAAACGCAAAATATCGCATTTTCTCGCGCGAGTTTTGCACGACGTCGCGCAACATTGCGCAAAACTCACGCGAGAAAACGCGATATTATGCGTTTTCCCCGCAAGATGGCGCAACGTTCCGGAGGCAGGTAAGATATCTGAAAACGGCCCTGGTCTTGCAGCTTGGCTCTCTGACTGCTGTCCAATGGACTTTTCAACTGTCACTTGTCCAACATTCCGCCAAGCTGCCTACATTTCCCATCAAAACTTGAGGGAAGCTGACAAGTGTCCAACCTGTGTCATTCGTCACTTGTAGTTTGCCCCATAGTCCCACAGGGAATCTTCTATGGCAGTGGCTACTGGTAGCTCTACACTGGAGCAGACCTATGTTCTGACCTGCCACCATCATGCCTCTTTTGGCCTTCTCTGAGCAAGAAGCTGATGACAAGATGACCTGGAGGAAGTTGGTGACTGGATGCCTGAGAACCTGGATCTCCTCTGTCCTGATCACAAATTACTGGTTCATATACTGCTTTATACTGTTTCAAAATGTGTTCTTTCTGTTATTATGAAAAGCTCTCTCTGTCTTTGAACAATCTTCTAATTTTATTTGAATAAAAGGCTCTCTCTGCCTGTGCCTTTTCTCACTCTGCTTAGGCCCAAATGAAAATAAATAGAAAGTGGATATTTCTCTTGCCCAATTGCTGGCTCCTCCCAGGAATCACAACATAAATAGTTTCCCCCATATAAGCTACACTGAGTCAGCCTATTGGTCAATCAAGGTCAGTACTGCCCATTCTGACTGGTGGAAGCTCTCTAGGGCATCGGGCAGAGGTCTTTTGCATCACCTACTACCTGATGCAGTTAACTAGAGATGCTGGGAACTGAACCTGGAACCTGCAACTGGACTTAGCTATTGTGAAGTCCTTCTAATGTATTCACTGTATACTTCAGAGAAATCTTACCCCTTGCTGCTTGTACTATACAGCATATGTCTTGTAGACTCTTCGTTTACAGTGCAGAAGCAAATAGTACCCTATAAACATGCATACTGTGAAGAAAACCATTTTTGTCCAATACTGAAATTTTAGCATTTACAAAATGTTCCTGAAAGAAGCCCCATGTTCACGTTCTTTTTTATTCAATATGTAACCAAAAATAGTGCTGTGTATGAATTTTTAAAATCAATACGAAACCTTAAAATGATGAAAAAATAATCTATCTCTCTTTCAAAATTACTACCAAGCACGCTGATACTCACTCTGCCAGATATTGGTAAAGCTTTTCAGTGCAGTAAATATTGCTGACATACTTTCCCTGACTTATGAATGCAGGAGAATACAGCTAGTTCATAGCCCATTTGCTTGAAATACACCCCAGTAAGAACAGCCACGCAAGGCAGGAAATAAAACAAGAGCTTATCAAACTCCCCACCTGAACATCTAGATCAGTAAAGGAGAAGTGATTGAAGCCAAGGTATATTCTTTTAAAGCAGGGTAAAGGAGTGTAATATTGTACACGAGGTCAAATGTGTAAAACGAGAAAAAGAGCCACTTCTTGTTCGAATGAGGCATGCATAAATATTGATTACATGCCATGAAGAAACCTGGAACTAAAATTATTTTAAAATTAGAAGGCTACATTATTTATTTAACTTGTCAAATAACCTCCAAAATATTTAAATGGTCAAGACAGAGCCAGCTTGGTATATAAAAATCATACAAAATGGAAGACTGTTGGAAACTTCCTGTGGTATAGCCAACAATGAATTCTTTATAAAGGTCTGTTTGCTACTGAAGGGATTTCTAGCTATACTTGAACACTTTCTAGTTTGGCTCACATCCCATTCACCTGTAGCAATCATGCAGCCAATTTATCAGCAGGGTGGTTGTTGTGGATTTTATCAGCAGGGTGTTCAGCTGTTCATGACCTGTTCATGCCTGTTCCACTTTCTGATCTCCCGTCCACTTCATTGCAATGCTGGGATATAGCCAAGTTTGGAGGGGGACCAGCTGACTCCAGGGTGATCAGCTGAGAATGGATTTCTGATCCCCTAGGAAAAATCACTGTGGGACACAGCAATGCTTCCTGGGAAGGGACACGAGCTGGAACCCTGCTTCTGATCACTCCCCAAAACTTTGTTACATTCTAACAAGACTGCACAGCAATGTTTCCCAGTAATCAGAAGCTGACTTCCAGTCTGATTGTGAATGTCAGAGCCAAACTACAAGTGACGCCTTACACAGGTTGGACACTTGTCAGCTTCCCTCAGGTTTTGATGGAAAATGTAGGTGCCCTGGTTTTACAGCTTGGCTCTCCATTACAGCTGCAAGACCAGGATGCCTACATTTTCCATCAAAACTTGAGGGAAGCCAACTAGTGTCCAACCTGTGTAAGACATCACTTGTAGTTTGGCTCTCAGACATGGTATGTTTAGCTGCCAACTATATTAGCTACAAAATCCATGGCATTCCTAATGACTTCCACTTTAACTTTTTATGAATGGACCATTGTTTGATCCAACAGAAATCAATACCATTGTCATCGTCTCACAGTTTCTCTGAATCCCATGCCAGCTCTTTGATAACTGCCCATGAGATACTTCTGTGTTCTAACTGTGGCAAGTCTGACTTCAACTGCTAGAACAAGCTAGAAAGGTGGATGCTGAGTGTTAATATCACATCAAAGATGTGAAAAGACTGCCTCCTTTAAAAAGCACCTGAAAGAGAAAATATTTACAGTATGAGGGTTAGTTGCTTTATGTTATGAGTGTCAGGGCTTGCCGCCGCCGCTGCCACTGGGCGTGGCACTGGGCAGTCTGCTCCTTGCATCATAGGGGGGCCAGGGATTCTGCAGGACCCTGCTCTGTGGAAGGAGGGGCAGTATACCTCACCAAGACTCCCTCTCAGTCCACTCGCTGGCCTGCTCAACCTGACCTGCTTACCCTCTGCATCCTCCTTCATCTCCTCCTTCCAGAACTCTCCTCCAAGCCTCCACCCTTGCATCTTACTGCTCTCACTCCACATCATCACTCCTCACTCACACCCACCACCACAGGGCTCTTCCCAGCCAGCTTTTATAGGGCTTCCTTCTACTGTCCCACCCCTCTTCCAGCCTGGTCTTGGGCTGCACCAAGCAGTTGCAGCTGGGGTAGCTGATCTGGCCCCACTGACCAGCACCAGCTGTGCCTTGTTCCCTGGCTGCCCAGCCTCCCTGCCTTGGCTGATTGCTGAAGGCCTGTCCAGCTGCAGTCCCCTGGCTAGCAGCCCGGCCTCCCTGGCTGAGCTGATGGCTGAAGGTGGGTCCAGCTGCGGCTCCTTGGCTGGTTGCCCAGGGCTTCCTGCAGAGTGCCTCCAATAGCCCCACCTGGAGTGGCTTGGCTTTTGGCAACTCCTGGGCCAGGCTACTATTTTCTAGCTGGGGCGTGGCTTTGGGTTGTTGGGGCTGCTGCTGCTTCTCCTCCTCAAGTAAGGTCTTTGGGTGGGTGACTGCTGGGCTCCCAATCCCTCTGCCCTTGCCCCCTTCCACCTTGCTTAGTCCCCTTTCCTTCCCTAGGGGAGTGGGACTCGCTGGCCTCTCTCTGTCTCCCCCTGCCTCCTGAGGCCCTGGGCCTTTGCCCCTTGCCCCTGGCACCAGCAGGTTCTGGCTCCATTTGCCCATTGGAGGGGTTGACCTGCTGTCCCCTGGCTGCCCCCTCTGCCTGCCAGTCAGACCGGTTGACCTGCTGTCTGCTGGCTGACCGGTTGACCTGCTGTCAGCTGGCTGACCAGTTGACCTGCTGTCTGCTGGCTGACCAGTTGACCTGCTGGCTGCTGGCTGCCCCCTCTGTTTGCCCGTCAGCCCGGTTGACCTGCTGTTCCCTCCTACCAAGTCTGGGGGCTGGGACCCAGACCCCGGGCACACACACCCACTTAGCTTTGAGTTGTGGGAGTCAGGGTCAGGCTCGAACATGCGGGACATGAAGTCCGCATCCACATGCTGTGCCCCCTTGCGGTACTTGATGGTGAACCGGAAGGGGAGGAGGGAGAGGTACCACCGCAGCACACGGGGGTTGTGCGCCTTCATGCGGTGGAGCCACTGCAGGGGCGCATGGTTCGTTAGTAGGACAAAGGGATTATTGGCCAGGTAGTATTGCAGGGCCCCCACTGCCCACTTGACCGCTAGGGCCTCCCGCTCCACTGTTGCATAGCGCCTCTCCGCGGGCTGCAGCTTCTGACTCAGGAAGAGGATGGGGACGTCGGTTCCGTCACGTTCCTGAGTCAGGACCGCCCCAAGGCCAGTGTCAGAAGCGTCTGTGGCCAGCGTAAAGGGTCGGTCAAAGTCCGGGTTCCACAGGGCTGTGGTATTAGAGAGGGCTGACCGCAGGTCCTTGAAAGCTGCTTCTAGCGCTGGGGTCCACCGGACTTGGTTGGGCAGCCCCTTCTTTAAGCAGTCTGTCAGGGGGGCGGCTCGGAAGGCGAAGTGGGGGATGAACCGCCCGTAATACCCCAGTAGTCCCAGGAAACGTTGGACCTGCTTCTTGGTCCGGGGCTGTGGGGCATCAGCTATCGAGGCCACCTTGTCTGGTGGTGGGCGAACTCGGCCTCCCCCAACCACAAAGCCCAGGTACTGGAGTTCTTGGAACCCCAGGTGGCTCTTCTTTGGGTTAGCCCGTAGTCCGGCTCGCTGGAGGGCCCTCAAGACAGCTTCCAAGTGTTGGAGGTGGGTGGGCCAGTCCGGGCTGAAGATGATGATGTCATCTATGTACGCCATTGCATACGCCCGGCACTCTCCCAGCACTTGGTCCACCAGCCGCTGAAACGTGGCAGCTGCCCCGTGTAGACCAAACGGCATCTTCTTGAACTGGAAGAGGCCTCGTGGGGTGGCAAAGGCTGTCTTCTCCCGGTCCGCTGGCCACACAGGCACTTGCCAGTAGCCCTTCGTCAAGTCTAGGGCCGACAGGTAGAGGGCGGACCCTAGGTGGTCTACCAACACATCTGCTCGGGGCATGGGGTATGCATCGAACTGGGCCACCTTATTCAGTTCGCGATAGTCGATGCAGAATCAGGTGGTCCCATCCGGCTTGGGCACCAAGACGATCGGGCTCCTCCAAGCGCTTCGCGAGGGCTCGATTACCCCAAGCCTGCGCATCTCGTCAGTCTCCTTCTCCACTGCCTCCCACCGCTTCCTGGGGATGGGGCGCCAGGTAGCCCGGGCTGTCTGCCCCGGGTCCGTTGGAATGGCATGTTGGATCAGGCTCGTGCTGCCCGGCCTGCGGGAGAAGACCCAGGGAATCATGGTTTTTAGAAAGATAGATATGCCATTTGGGAACGACTGGCTAGTATGTATATTTAGGTACTGACGTTTTGATGAATTTGTTGATATTACATGGTTTTCTGATAGCTTTAACTTAAGTATTGGTTGATTTTTTGTAAGCTCCTTGGAAAGTGAGCCGAACCAGAAACAGTGGAGCAGACATTTTGAGGGGGAAATTTAAAAGTGGAAAGGAAAATCAGGACACGAATGAAGAGGAGGAATATTCCTCTCACTCATACTTGTCTGCCAGTCTCTAAGAAGAGCATGTACTTCAAACTATTTCATGTTACTTTTTGGGCCCTGATGTCAGGGAGGGAATGCTTTTTGTTATCCAAAAGTTTCTAGACCTTCATTACCATGTCAGGATTTGGAAAGAGAGTTTTGAGGGGTCTTGAAAATTCAGGAGCCTTTTCCCAATCCCATATTCTGGATTTACCTTTTCATTCTACTGACAATTATCCCACCTCAACCAATAAGCCATAACCCTGTGCTGGAATAGCGAATAGATTGAACTTCCCGTATCTAAAACCTGACTTGACCTATTAAGACAGCAATCTCTGAGTAGGCATGTTTAGGATTGCTGACTTAAGTGGGTCAGCTCAGGTTGTAGACAAAGGAAGTTCAATCTATTCTCTATTCAATGGGCATTACCGCTATGAAAGTATTCTTAGTGACATTCTAAGCAAAGTGCACCCTTATATACACACCCATTGAAATCAGTAGGAGGGCACTGTGAGAAGCCAAACTTCACGGACAGAGTCAGATTCTAGACAAAAGTCCTGCTAATCAAAGAAAGTTGATCAGAAAATGCAAGCCTTATTCAGAGAGAAGCTTTCTCCAATGGAGAGACTAAAAAGATGTAAAACACAGTTAATCCAAACAGATCATATTCACTCCTTTGTAGTAGGGTTTTAGTCAATTACAGTTCTGTATGGATCTAAGTCAAAGAGAGACATGTCTATATGGAGGCAGCTCTGGCCTGTCCCTTTGTCGAAGAGGTCCAAGTCACTGAGGCGTGTGGAAGGCAGAACAGTTGTGAACAAAGTTTCATCTCCAAAGGAAAAAAAATCTTTTAGATTTGTCCTCCTGTGACAGCCTGTTTCACTGAATCATGTGATCTCCACAGAACAGACCTTCCTTCAGGTTCAGCTGAATCAACCCTGGCAGTCAATGGGTGACAGTTGTCACAGCCAGATTGCTCTCACATCCTCGTATCTTACTTTCCTCATTACACATTGCCAACCAAATCGTTCAGTACGATAATATGTTATTAATCCAAAGCAACATACTACATCTTGGGTATGGCTAGGAACTGAATGTGACCTCAAATCTAGCCTTCCCATCTCTACATACTTAGACTGACCAGGATACTCTGACGTTTAGCCTTGGCTAATTATATTTGCCTGAGTACTGATAGCACAAGAGAGAAATTATTCTTCCTCTACAGTACTCTTCTTTATAATGGTGAAAAAAGAGGATTCCATAAACTGAGCAATCCATAACTCAGTCCCACCTGTTTTCTAAAGGCATTTATATGTAAGACTGTAAGTAAAAGATGAAATCTTGCCCCATTGATCCCTGGCAGCCTCGTCCATTCTGCTTTCTGTACCTCATCTGTCATTCTATTCACCTCACCCCCTTTCAAAATGCATCTCTCTTCTGTAGCGTTTCATGTAACTGGCTACTTGATATATCAAATGTTTGTTTGTTGTAGCCATTGATGTAGTTGTAAGTCTTGCACCTGCTGTCCTGACACTCCCTTGAGCGCATAACTCAAGGAAACATCCCTCAGAAGCAGAACTGTTGTATACCCCTTTACATTTTTAAGAGAGCATACTGTTGTGAGCCTGCCATCTGATTAGGTGGAGAGGTCTCTGCCTACAGTTTTGTCCTAATGTGAATCGGGACAGAGCAAAGACTGGTTTTTGACACCAAAAAAACCCCCTATAAATATTTTAATGAAGAAAGACAATTCCATTGCCCCTGCCATGATGAGGGACAGCCTAGCTTCTTCCCCTTCTGCCACAAATACTCTTTGTCTATGTGCCTGTATGTTACATCTGGTCTTTTAGCATGTTTCCTCACTTTGATTTTGGCTAGAAGAAAAAGGATCCTTTGCTTTTATGCCTTTAGAGCCAGGATTGTTGACTTGATACCCTGATACACACAGGGAAAAAAATTCCAGCTTTCTCCAACAAACTCCCATCTGCTTTTGCCATATGGACACCAAATTCTATTAACTGGTATTCAAGCCCTATAACTCCTGCTCCACATACATGGAGATTTGATTTCAAGGACCTGTAATGCTTGAAGGAAGGGCAACGCCTGTTTAGTCTTGTTCCTCTTTAGAAAAAAATCCCATCTGCGTATTGTCTTCCCTAAATGTAGATGTTTCTATATGTCATTTTTCAGATCTACAAAATGTGATCTCAAGGCATATGCTGGGTTGAGTATCAGTATTAATGTGGACATCACAGTTATAAATGAGCATAGTACAGCCTTGAAAGTGAAGTCTCTTGCCTACTGTAAGTAGACTTCAACAATATTATGTACTCCATTCTATTTAAACATTTGCTGCTTCATAAACCATTGATTTATTTGCCATTAATACATTTAGTGAGTACGTTGGTGGTCTTTTTTCCCCATAAAAAACAATTTTAATCGTCAAGCCAGATGAACAGAGCAGCAAATCAAACTGTCATTACAATCACCATGCATGGAGCCAAACGAGGTAACCACAGATCAGAATATTAATGCTTGTTTATCTCAGGCTTTACTTAAACATAACATTAAACAGGACGGAATATGGCCAGCCTTTACAGTCATTAATCACAGGTGATTTTCCGCTGTCTTGAACCTTTGGGAGTCATTTACTCTGCAAGGAAAAGATATGAGGTAATTTTAGGAATCAGTGATGTCGGACTGCACTGCAGATGTACTAAATATTAGCATTTTTTTCTCTTGAGTTATCAAATTAATATCCTGACAGGGTTCCCACTTCCTTAAGTCTTCTGAGGCCAACACCTTCCCTGCTACTTTGCTGATGTGGTCCACTCTTCATCTTTCCTCCTCCAAGTATTTGAAGTGAAATGGGGGAGGCCCTGTGGAAAGTAGCATCCTTGCGGTATGAGAAACCAGTCACATGTACAGGGTGACCAGATGCAAAGTAAGGGGTTCTACTCCTTGAAAGGTTATGTAGGTGGAGGGATTTTGATATGTGCAGCTTCTTGTGAAGAACTAAAAAAAGCTATACGTTTTTAAAAAAACCACACTTCTGCATAGCTATTAAATGGAACATAAACCCCATCCTCCTTTGTATCAGACCAATTTATTCGTGCATTAAGCTACTGTTCTGAAGGAAACAGGTGATCTCTCTGGATAAGGTCTGGTAACTTTAATCTCCCCACCCATATTCTGTTACCAAGACAAGAACAAAAACTTAACATAGAAATCTGTGTGTAATAGTAAGCCTAACTGCTATGCACGGATGTACAGGCACTTCTCAGTGAGCAGAATAGACTTCCATATGGCATTGGCTGTTAAGGCAACACAAACGTCTCTCTCAAGTCCTCCTTGTCCAAAGCCCTGTGCATATGCCATGTGTGCACAGAGGGAGAATGGGATCAAGCTTTCTGGCCCTGACGCCACTCACACATATGAATGGGCATGTTGGCCCCATCTATGCGCAGTAGTCTCACATAGGCACAGCATGTACAGCTGATGCCAGAGGGAAAGCAGGCCATCATACAGAAAACATATAGCCTTCTTTTCCTTTCCAAAAATGCAACTTACCATAAAATCAAGAAAACAACCGTCACTGAAAATACCAGACTAGTTATAAATTTAAAAGCACAGGCAAAAAAACAAAACAAAATGAGCTTAGACTGCAGACCAAATAGAGGAGGAACAGCATAGAACACCAGATAGGAAAAGGTCAGTGGAAAAGGAAGAAGCTGGGGAGAGAACAGAGAGAGAACAAGAGAAGAAAGCAAAGAGATGAGACATTAACACTCAACAAACTTTGTAAGCTGCCTTGAGCCACCATTTATGGTGAGAAAATGTTTACATGAATAAAGTACATGGGGGCCATGTACTTTAGAAAAGTGGCATTCTCAGTTTTTCAGCATATAGGTGCTATGCCCGCTTAAGGCAGGGGGCAAGGCCAGTGCACTCGTTCATAAGTAATTGGCAGGGCCAGCAGCTCTGTCTTATTTGATTGATTGATTTCATTTTTACCTTACCTTTATCCCCAGTAGGGACCCCAAGTGGCTTACATTGTTCTCCTCTCTGCCATTTTATCCTCACAACAACTCCGTGAGGTAGGTTAGACTGAGTCTATGTTACTGGCCCAAGATCACCCAGCAAATTTCCGTGGCAGAGTAGGGATTTGAACCTGAATCTCCCAGATCCTGGTCTTACTCTGTAACTACAACACCACGCTGGTTCTCTTTGTTTTGTATCCTGTACACTAGTAAGGTGTGTATAGAGGACTAGTGATATGCCCGTCCCAAATCTCACTCATCTTTCCCAATGCAATGCATCTTTTCCATGCGTCCTGCCACTTGTATCAATTAACACTGCCAGATGATCTAACTGGACTTCTTGCTTGTCCAGATCTCTTTTAATTCAATCAAGAGATATTAGTTCATGCTGTAGGCTTCTGTACCTGTAGCATTTAGTTTTTTTCATCAGTATTAAACATATAAGCAGATATTTCTGTATGTGTTCGTTTTAAAAAAAATACTGCATTCCTAAACAGAGTTATACCTTTCTAAGCCCATTGACCAGCAAGGACCTCAATGCCATGGAGTCCACCCTCCAAAGCAACCTTTTTCTCCAGGAGAACTAGGTTCCCAGGTCCCTATACCCTCCCAGTGGGAGGGGGAACCGAGGACTTACCTTTTGCTATCTCCTTGCATGCACACAGAGTGCATGTACACTCCTGGCAAAATCGGCCCTGTGAAGTACAGGAGCATGCCCGTTGCCAGTGCAATGACATCAATTCAGGAAGTGATATCGTTGCACCCCACCAGGAGCGTGCCCAGTGCGCACTTTTCTGCTTTGCTTGCTAGTGGCAGGCGATCTATGGGAGGCTTGCCACCTCCTGCTGGGCAACAGGGCAAATCCCCAGGAGATTGCCCACCACCAGCAGGCAACTGGAAAGCCTAAGGGGAATTGATCTCTGTTGTCCAGAGAGCAGTTGTAATCCCAGGGGATCTCTAGGCCCCATCTGGAAATTGGCAACCCTAAACCCAGGATTGTTGTTGTTCCAGAAAACAAGACTTTCCTGATGTTTAGAATTAGCCACCTTGGATCTTATGAAAACATGTGATAAATATTTCAAATAAATAAATAAACATTTGAGCAAACCAATCTCTGCAAATCTCTTCCATCACCACCCAAAATCACCAGTACATCTTTCAAATATAAATAAGAAGTCTGATCTGCATTGTAAATGCAGCGTGTTTGCAAATATGTCAAGCACCCAGGCGTCTCTATAACAAACAAAATTTAACCTTTGTAACTGTGGCATTAGCCACTGACTGATTTATTTGCAATGTGTATAATTTGCATAACCAAGAGGTGGCAGCACTCCATCAGGCTGTAATGTAAGAATAAATCATACACCACCTTTCCAATAGAGGAATAAAACCACAAGGGCTGAAAATAGCAACACTAGATTAGCAGAACTCTGCGCAAAAAAAAAAAAAAAGACAAACATGCAATTTTTAAAAAAAATCTTCTGTTATGTCAGTCTGAAGCCAGGTTAAAGCTAAAGTCAGGCTACATCGGGGCTTCCAGATATTAGGGCTGAGAAGACTTCTCTCTGCTCAGAATGGATGACTGCCAGTCAACACAAACAATGTTTGGCTAGATGAGCCAATGCTCTGACTCAGACTCACACAACTTCATACGTTCAGCTTCATCCCCCAATTCATCCTTGGATTTTTACCTTTGTTTGACATATGGAGATGAGGTCTTCATACCCAAACCTTTTAAATTAACACTGCTGTCATCTGCACTTCAATAGGATGGGCAGAATCCAGACAACTGGCAATTTCCACTACTTTCCTCCTTCTCACTGCAGACCGCTCCCCCATGTCATTTGTCAGGGTCCCCTATTTCCTAGAAGCAGCATTTCATAGAGAACAGTGGGCTGCGATGAGAAGAGAGGGAGGCAGGAAAGTTTCATTCTGCCATTGGACCCAACCCGATGCATCTCCACAAACTGACAAAATCCCCAAAGAAAACTAATTCAATCTCAGCATGGTTCTTCAAATATTTGCCAACATATATGGATGTTATGCTATTGCAGAGATGCACCTATTGGATTTTTCCAACTGGACTAGAAAATCCAGAAGGAGTATCCTTTACAATAGCCCAGTATCCAACAATATGTGGCTCTGCTCCATGTTTTCACATGCCTTCAGCACTTTTTCTACAACCTTGAACATGTTGTAGTATATAATGATGAAAGTGACATACACAATAGGAAAAAATGTGTTCTAGATTAAATAAATAAATAGCTACTCACAAGCAGTTATTTATCCTGCCAAGGCAGCTAACAAAGCAACAGAAATCTGCAGGAAGAAGAAAAAACCCAATCCATGAACAAGATAAAAGAGGTCACAGGTTAAAAACTCAACCAGATCTGCCAAAAGCGTTCACCTTCCACCTAATGCCTTCTGAAATAAAACCGTCCTACAGGCCTTCCTAAATGCAGCATGTGAAAGTGTTCTCCACACCCATTCTGATAAACCATTCTTGAGGAGACTGGAGCTACCACAGAAAAAGCCTGTGACATAACTGGGGTCATATAGGTATCTCTACACAATACTTTTGAGACATGTACTTCACATGTCAGGAGACACAATGTCAGCTGGGAAGCATAGTTTTAAATGACAGAGCCGGTGGAGATCGTTCTGGAGGGGACAGATTCTCTCACAGCCCTCTGTCACTTCTGATATCTCCTCCTCTGAAGCCTTTGCCCTGCTGAGTCTCGTTTGAATTAAGCAGCGAGGGCAGCAGAGTAAAAGTTCCAGAAGGGGAGGCAGTCTGGCACACCAGAGGTAGTGGAGGGCTGTGAGAGAATCTGTCTCCTCCGAAGCGACCTCTGCCAGCTCTGTCTTTCAAAACGATGCTTCCTGGCTAACATTACATCTCCTGACACTTGATGGACCTGCACCTCAGCATCTCATGTAGAGAGACTCTAAGAGAGGGTGCCACAAAAAGAGGGCTATCTGAAGAACACAGCTGGCATGTGAAAGGATACCAAGAAACATGGATTGATACGATCTCCTAGCTCCACAAAAGGGAGGCCAAAAATGTAATATACTCTGTTAATCTTGATCATTCCCTCTTAGTGATGAGAATGTAAAAGACAGGCAATATCCCCATAAAATACTAACAAAGAATATGGCAGTTGTGGAAAGTGCTGAAATTCCATAAAAACTGGGGTACTTTACGTAACCCCCATGAGCAACTGGTTTAGCCCAGCAGGGCAGAATCATTGTCTGATGCTGTGCAATTGAGGAGGAGGCTGCTTGCAGGGGACCTTGATAACATGTTATGTCCTCTTATCATCTTGAGTAAGGTAATTGGAACGATGTTGTATGTGAACAGTAGTGAGTAAAAGTGGTGTATGTGTGTTATATTTAGTTTGGTACTATTACTAGAATTATATTATTATTATTGCAGGGCTGTAATTCCCAAACTGAAGACAGAAGCCTGGGTTCCAGTTTGTTCCATAATCAAGAGGACTGTAGCAAAGGACTCTGGCACTTAGTGGGACTCAAAAAGTTGGACTCTGCTTGTCCTGGCGTGGTTTCAAAAGACAACCAGTTACTTGGCTGAAGTTATTATTGAACATTATTGGCTGCAATTTTCTGTTCTTGGTTGCACCTATGAGTTTGGTTAAAACAAATAGCTGTATTGTTCTGATTGATAAAGATTTGGTGTAAAGAAAATTTCTTAACTTAGTGTTGCAAGTTTGGTTCCTAAATTAGCTCCATAGAACCCAAACAAATTTAAAAAGAGGTTATATTTACATGATCATGGCTATTAACCATTCTCGGGATGTTGGATCTCCTAATTACTGGAGACCTCTGTGTATGTGCGCATGTGTGTGTGTGTACGCCACTTGATAAATATTGCTTCCATGCATAGGCCCTTGCCAATAATTAATGATAGGATTATTTCTTCATTCTCTGCTGATTTACATCTTATAATGTATCCAAACCCAATGGGGGATTTCTTTTAATAAATTTAATTTCATGCATGACTAGAGCTACTAAAACATGCTTTAGTCCACAATTAGCCTCCTGTAAAGCCCATCCCACCAGAGAAAAGAGATGTGGATTTTCCTTCAAGATCAAGCTGCCTGTTCAGTCTCATAGACAAGCCCGAAGGAGGGAAAGCTGGTTCGCTTGGACTGGGAAACAGTGAGAGCTAGCCCTATCGGCAGGGCATGCCCATTGAGGCATGTTCAGCTTTATAAGATCCCTGGCTCTAGTATTTGGGGTGGCATTCTGCAGGTAGGAATAGCAGAAAAATAAACCACAGGTAACATCTCCTAGCAAACCTACAACCCCACTGGAAGGCGACTCCATATCTCGGCTATTAAGAGAAAAGAAATAGAGTTCCGTCTCATGAGTCATGACATGCTCTGTTTTTTTTAAACAAAGGATCCAGTTAAGCCTTATGGATCTATTAATTCACAGGCCTCTTATTCTTTGTGGCAGAAAATTTGGAAGAGAACCTTTGAAATGCAACACTGAAATTTGAAAGGGGAGTTAAGCATCCAGAATTCAGAAGACAACCCAAAGAGGTATGGGGCCCAAAGAAGCAAATATCGCCCGTGTAAAAAAGGCCTTTCTTTAGGTTCCTTGGGCTCCAGATTAACATCTGTCTATTCTATTATGACAACTTCTATAGACTAATCTAGGCCATCTCATGACCCAGTCATACACACCTTTTCAAGAGAAACAGTGAGTTTGCATCCTCAGGGACCGGAAGCATACAGTACCACCTTTATTTTGTACTAAGCTAAATTGTTTTTCCTCCTTAATAAGTCATACACATTAGAAAGTAATTAAGAGTCCAGTAACACCTTTAAGACTAACCAACTTTATTGCAGCATAAGCTTTCGAGAACCACAGCTCTCTTCATCAGATGCATCTGACAAAGAAAACTGTGGTTCTCAAAAGCTTATGCTACAATAAAGTTAGTCTTAAAGATGCCACTGGACTCTTTACTATTTTGCAACTACAGACTAACACGGCTGACTCCTCTGGATCTATGACATTAGAAAGTGATTGCTAAAGCTCATTATGACACAAAAATCAAGACTCTGCTAGGTTTACCACAAGTTTCAACCACAAGCCCAAAATGGCTTGCAGATAAGTCTAGCTATGAACTGAGTGATGTCTAGCGAGTTTCCTTAGTTTGTGTTCTAAGGAAATACCGGGTAAGGGGTGTGGGGGGGATATGCATATCTTATATGGTTTTCGGTTGTGTTTGTGGGAACACAGAAACCCCAGCTAAGAATGAAACCAGGAGATACATGAAGCAAAGTTAAGTTTCCCCATGACATGGAGTATGAAGAAAGATCCAATCTAATTTCTAAACTGATACACTATGACATACCCTTGATAATAAGGTACTTACACTTTAACTGGTATCATATCTACTTTTCACGCTGTTTCAGAATGAGAAATATTCCTGTAGCTGCCGTCAGAACAAGCCTACAATTCCTGGAAGATAACCAGCCCCATAATTAATTTCCAAGCAATGACATTTAACTGCCATCTCTGTGTTTTGGCTCTACTGTTCAGCTGGCTAGGAAATATAAATCTGCCTTTGGGCCTGGCAAATTTGGCTGTTACATGAATGCTGCATTATGTTCATCCACAATATTTGTCTTCACTTCCACAGTTTTATCCTGTTATAGTCTGTCCTATTATAATCTTTTATAGACTTTATTATAGTACCAAACTGAGAACTTCCTTCTTTATAGCATTGGGCTGTTTTGTTAAATCTCTTTCTTCTTCTACCAAAGAAGACTAGGAATGTCAGATTTCAGGCTCGGGACCTGCAAATATATGCAATGAAAAGAGATAGAGACTTGCTTTTTAAATGAAAGCTGGGAATTCAAAGGAAGTAGTAGATCATGGCAACAGATCATTATAACATTATAATGCTAAAGTGCATTAGCAATTTTGGAATTTTTTTTTAAGAGTCTGAAAAAGACATTCACTGGCATGGCAGAGGAAAAATGCAGAGAAAATGGCAGTTTGTGGAGGAAACTGCACACAAAACTCCCATGTGTCCATTGTCAGTATGAACACCTCTGCAAAGCAACAAATGACGGGGAAATGGAAACGGAGAATCTTCGCCACGTGGATGCAGCTAGAGTTATCAAAGACATGCATCGTATTACCTGGGCAATACACATGGGAACATAACTTACAGATTTATAGTAAATTTCCTGTAGGGGAAACACACATGTGTAAGAGCCTTGAGGAAAGATGATCTAGAGCAAGGGTGGCAAGAAGGCTACTGCAGTATGACCAGTCACTTCCCAAGCAATTAAAAGTAAGGCCAAGCTACAAGTGAGGAATTACACTTGAATGGAAAGTGAACAGACTCACGTGTATTCCTCCCTGTTTACTTGCGCTCCACTTGCACTCCACTTGATCATGTAGTGGCGCGCAAGTGAACAGGGAGGAATAAACTTGAGTCTGTTCACTTGCCATTCAAGTGTAATTAGTCACTTGTAGCTTGGCCCATAGTTCTCCACCCCTTCTCCAATCCTGCTTCTTATCTTTTCCTTTAAAGCCAGTGTAACTAACTACCATAAACTAGATGGTTTAGTTCAGTCTCTCTCTACGCAAGACATCTCACACAGGGATGCGTAGCTTACTTACTTTCTGTGTTGTCTTATATTCAAGTGTACTCTGTCTCCCTGGCAGTGCATGTATATTCACAATGGGAGAACAGGTGTAAGACCTTCCACTTGAGCATCCCATGTAAGATATCTTGTGTAGAGAGACTCTCAGTAGGGGCAGAGTCAGTGTATGGAGCTTAGCAGCCGAGGAAGAGGCTGATTGCTGGGGAGCTTGATAAAGGCCATTTTCACACATCTTACCTTCCACCTGAACATCGCGCAAAACACCCGGAAGACAGCATCTTCTTGTGCAAAATCGTGCCAGGAAGACGCAATGTCTCACAAAACTCCCGGATGACAGCATCTTCCTGGCGCGATTTCGCACGAAAAGACACTGTCTTCCTGGTGTTTTGTGTGATGTTCCGGTGGCAGGTAAGACATGTGAAAACATCTTCTTCTGTGAAATCACGCCATGAAGACGTGATTTCATGCAAAACTCCCGGATGACAGTGTCTTCCTGGTGCGATTTTGCGCAAGAAGGCGCTGTCTTCCGGGTGTTTTGCGTGATGTTCCGGTGATAGGTAAGATGTGTGAAAACGGCCAAGATTTTCTCTTATCACCTTGTACAAGATAATTGGAAAACATTGTGTGTGAAAGTTAAGTAGTAAAGAGATTAAATTTAATATAACTAGTACTGTTATTGTAATTATATTGTTATTGCAGGGCTATGCCTTTCAAACTGCAGATTGCAGTCTGGTTACTGAGTTGTCCAGTTCGTTGGAACAAAATCCTTTGGAACTGGGAACCCACTTCAGTTTCTTTTTTTTGAAATTGAAGTGGATGAAAAGAATCCAGCACCTTTGTGGACTTGAGAAGTGGGACTTAAGTCACATCAAAGTATGCAAGCAAAAATCAGTTGTTTAATTGAACTCAAAGAGACAGTTTCAATTTCCTGTTCACGGCTCTATTTATGTGCTAGGTGTATCAGTTTTTTTGCATTGTTATGTATGCTGGAAAGTTTGAGTTAAAGAAATTTTTATTATTTTAAGCTTTCTCCAGAATTAGCCCCATAGAATGCACACAAGGAAGGAGTTGTGTCACCACAACAGTTTCTTTCCTCTTTCTCTTTCATACAAAAGAGGAGGCACATACACGCACATCTTTGCTCCAGATGGGGAAAAGACAGCACCCGCACCCTTTCCCATTCACCTATCATCCTGTTCCTTCACATGTATACTCATGTACAGGAAAGCATTCTGCATCAAAGCTCCTATTTGCCTCTTTCAGGGAAAATGTAGAAATAATTGTATATTTTCCTCTGCAAGGCAGGATACAATTTGGGGTGGGAATAGTGGCTTTGAAAAACAGCAGATAAAATGCTGTAATTTTTGTACAACCCACCATTTTCTAAGTGGCTGCACCCACTAAACCACCATTTTGTGACTGGTAGCTCGAAAGCCTCTTGACAAAAATTAAGTAGTTCTCAGAAACAGAATGTTTGCCCTCCCTTGGGCAAGAGGGCAAATCAACATAAGGGAGGAGCAATATCATCTGTTGCTCTGAGTCACCCAACAAGTTTGTGCATAATTTTGAGAGGTCTCTATTAGCCACATACTTGCTGAAGCTTTCCCGCCAAAAAATAGCTCTTTGGGCTTTTGTTTGGCAAGTCTGTTCAACCTCATAGAGCTATACTGTGAGGATGAATGAGGTCCGTAAAATTTTCTAGGTACGAAAGGCAAAGCACTCTGTAGAAATGACAAACTAAGAGTAGCGCATTATGAAAAGCCACATTTTCCAGCACAGAGCCTGCAGCAGGCACAGGCTTCAATGGTTTGCAAGGTGCAGTAGTCATTCGCACACACCACACTCAGACATCAGGCTTCACACACTCCAAAAGCAAACACAGTAGGATGTAGCTTTGTGAGCAGATTCACAGGGCAGTTATTGTTGCTCATAATAAACAATTCTCTTCTGGGTAACAAAACATACACACTGTGCTATGTGTGGTGCTTACTGTGAGATTTAGGTTTTCACAGATAAACTAAACATCCGTCATGAGCTCTGAGAGGTGACTCAGTTTTTCCTATACTCTTTGTTGAATTTTGTTTACCTCAGAGCATGTTGTTCCACAGGAGGGGGCCACAGCTCTCATTTTTGTTCTCTCTTTTTTTCCAATGAGCAAACTAAACTTTAAACAAGTCCTCTTTATTGTTCTTTACTTATATAAACAAAATTAAGCTGCAGGGAGTCGATTAATAAAACTTCTACTTAACACACAGAGGCACACACATACATATAGTAGCCTACCCCAAAACACACTGTCAATCTTCAAGGCAAGTTTTAATCTCCCAGGAAAATCAATGTTACTTTGAATAAAATACCCGAGAACAGAGATTACTTAAGGGAATCAAGCTCCAAAGTATGATTGAAAAATATAGATTTCCCCCCCAACACACACACACACTTTACTGCCGCAGTACAATGCTGCAGTGCATATAAAAATGTGGTGTGATAATTATGCCGACCCATAAAGAAACTCCAGGAACTATCCCCTAAAGATTTCTTTCAAACGAGTGTTTGGAATGAAGTCAAAAATAACAAAATGAGGGAGACTCTATAAACTTCAATGGGTGGGGGTCAAGAGCAGTCACCTCCATAAGCTGTATGCATATGTGTATACACACACAAAATACAGGGCAATTCAACTGTATACTGTGATTATTTTCCCATCTTCAAATCAGACTCTTTCCCATGAAGGATTGCGACTGAACCACTGCAACCCTAATCGGAATAAAGAGGCAGACAGAAGGCTTGGGTACTAAAGGGCAACTTTATTAAAGCAACAACATAAACAGTTAACACGGCAAAGGGGGCCTAACTAATGGTACAGGTCAAGCCAGCGGTCGCACTGGGACCTCCTCCTTGAACCTGTCTGGGCGAGACCCACTGCCCCGGGTGTGAGCCATCCATGAGGCATGGCTTGGGCCTGGCCGGCCAGGCGAAATGGTTCCCCCCTTAAAGCTCCAAACACCCCAAGCCAGGAGGTCCCATCCGGCAGTCTGCCCTCACAGCTGGGCCGTGAAGCCACAGCCGCTCCTGACAGACCCCAATTCCCCACCAATGGGGAGATGCCAGGGGTGCTCACCAGCCCGCTCTAATTTTCCCCAACTCTAACCTGCCACCGCCAAGGCCAAGCCTCTGCTTAGGCCTAGGCGCCCCATATGTAGCATATGCAAGTCAGTTATAAAATTGTTGTTGCCCATCATCGCTAAATGATCTCCATTGCCTCTGTAGAAGTCAGAAAATGTGGCTCTTATGCTAGGATGGGGCAAATAAGTACCCCATCCTTCCCCCAAAGCCTTACACCGCACCCTTTCATCACCTCTGTAGAGGTCGGCAACTTTGGCCTTTAAGCAAGGGTGCGGCAAATAAATGCCCAGAACCTCCCCTAACGCTTTCTTTAGGGCTCTGTTCGCCATATGCCTAGCCCTCCCAAGGCTGTTGGCTATACGCCTAGCCCTCTCAAGGCCGAGTGGGACCCAACCTTCCTGCCACACATGACGCGGAAGCGTTGTAGACCAAGGCCATTACCACCCAGGTGAACGACCAGAACGTGTGGCAGAGGACCACACCTCCTCTTGAGCCATCAGGCCACTACTTGCCTGTACGTTGCAAGTCTGTGTGAGCCTGTAAGGAAAAGGCCATGCCCAGAGAGCCATGGTCATTACCACGCGGTGAATAACCAACCTGAGGTGGAGGACTGCACCTCCCCTCAAGCCTTCAGGCCACTACTTGCCTGGGCACTGCAAGCCTATGTGCGCCTGTAAGGCAAGGGCCATGCCCTGTGAGCCTAGGTCATTACCACACGGTGAATGACCAACATGAGGCAGAGGTCCGCACCTCCCATCAAGCCACTACTTGCCTGGGCGCTGCCAGCCTGCGTGAGCCTGTAAGGAAAGGGCCATGCCTTGTGAGCCAATGTCATTACCACACGGTGAATGACCAACTTAAGGCAGAGGTCCACACCTCCCCTCAAACAATTAGGCCACTACTTGCGTAGGTGGTGCAAGTCTGCGTGAGCCTGTAAAGAAAGGGCATGCCCTGTGAGCCAAGGGCATTACCACATGGTGAATGACCAATGTGAGGCAGAGGTCCGCACCTCCCATCAAACCATCAGGCCACTACTTGCCCGGGTGGTGCAAGCCTGTGTGAGCCTGTAAGGAAAGAGCCACTTCCTGTAAGCAAAGGTCATTACCACGCGGTGAATGAGTAACGTGAGGCAGAGGTCCGCACCTCCCATCAAATAATCAGGCCACTACTTGCCTGGGCAGTGCAAGCCTGTGTGAGCCTGTAAGGGAAGATCCACGCCCTATAAGCAAAGGTCATTAGCACACAGTGAATGACCAACGTGAGGCGGAGGTCTGCACCTCCCCTCAAACAATCAGGCTACTACTTGTCTGGGTGGTGCATGCCTGTGTGAGCCTGTAAGGAAAGGGGCACACCCTGCAAGCAAAGGTCATTACCACGCAGTGAATGACCAACATGAGGCGGAGGACCACACCTCCTCTTGAGTCTTCAGGCCACTACTTGCCTGGGCAGTGCAAGCCTGTGTGAGCCTGTAGCGAAAGGGCTACACTCTGACTATCCAAGCTCATTACCTCCCATGTAAATGTCCAGGAGGCGAGGCACAAAACTACATCTCTCCTCCATGTACCAGCCAAGGCAACCCCTGGGCATAGCTCCCAACCACCCTGGGGCCCAATAGCCTCCTAAACCTCACTGCCTTTGGCTCATTTGCAAATGTTTCACCTATAAGATTTGTGTCATAAGCCATAAAGGCTCCTCATGACCCATCCTTAAGGGATTAGGCCATAACAAGGTGGAACAGCCAAAAGAAATGGCGTCACATCAGAGTTGGGAGGCACGCTAAACCAATGCTGCCATGCCTCCCCTCCACATAAACAGGTGTATAGCACAATGGAAAGCCCGTTGAGTGCTGGGTAAAATGGCAAACTAGATTGCCCTGTATACCTCTGCTTTCCAAGCTTGGGCAGCGGGGGGGGGGGGGCGGAATACTGAGGAATCTGGACCAGGGATGAGCCGGCCTCAAGGGCAAGCTAACTAGGGCTGCCATCAAAAGACCTTCAATCAGGCATTGTAGAAGGCCTAAAGCACACCAACTAGCAACAGGCCTCCCTCAATAAAGTGATTCCATTAAAGGAGTTGAGAAAACCCCATACTTGGAGGTCCTCCCACATGCCTGTTGTAATCCTAAAACTGAGATATGGAAACTGTGGGATAATCATGGCCTTGTTACAGCCGTGGGTGAGTGCTTCATGTCCCATCAAGAAAAGAGCTGAAGCAGTCAAAGGTCACACCTGAGACAGAACACCTGGTTGGCAGAGCCCTGACCATGTAGAGGCCTTGAATGACAACCCAATAGCAAAGAGTCCGCAGGCAGAACCCAGAGAAGGCAAAATGCCAACTCAGTGTCGCCCTTCTGTGCCAACAGCACACCACTGACAACCTGATGGCTCAGTCGAAGTGTGTGTGCACAAAGGCATCATTTACTGCGCTTCTATGGGTGGGAAGGGTGATGAATGGAATGGACTACAGCAGGCTGTCTGGTACCTAACCAAAAAGTGGGGAAGACCAGCCAGAAAGGAGGGAGCTTCCTGTCCATAGGATCATTCTTCTGCAAAACAAGGCATTGGCACCCTTGGGAAGATGCTCCATGCTGTTGAAATACCTTCAGTTATAAAGGGTTAGGTCCCCATACCAGACTACTGCTGGGCTTCCCACAGACACACCAACACCTGGCACCCACACTTAGCCACCTAGGACAGGATATGGTGAAGCCATCCCTGAGGGACCTGGATAGGCATGACATAGCTAGTCAGTGCTTCAATGAAGGGTGTGTGCATGTGTGCTGATAGGAATTTGAGTGGACAGCTCCTGAGCTACCCCACCATATAGGCCCATTCAAATTACCAGTGGGCACTAACCCTGGGATGTGCTAGCCAGGCCATATTGGGCAGAAAGAGCCACATGGTGAGGAGGCAGGGACCCACAAGGCTCCAATGGCCAAGCATACCCCAGCCAGGGCCAAATGGACCTGCCATCACTGACCACCGGATACCTGCCATAGATACCACCTCACAGCCATGCACTCTATAATCTGGAATCTGCTTCCCTCACCACCAGCATGACAGACACTCCCATTACCTCCTTATCAGGTGGATGCACTGCCACTGCTACCGGCCCAGGCTCCAACAACCAGCCTCCTTCAGTCATACCTATGTCAGTTTCTCCTGTTCGCCAGACTTATCGCTGCCATGGGTGCTGAACGATCCTCCCAGGCCAGATGGACCCAACTTTGTCATTTGGTTCCACTGTCATGCAACAGGACTGGATTAAGGCAGACTAACCCAGATCAGCTACCATCTGCCAGTTGCACTAATCTATCAGAAAGGTCAGAGAACATCTTAAACTTCTGTGCCCCATGTGACAACTTTGCAGTTTTCTGCACGCCCCCACAGAAGATTCCCCATCTAGCCTCCTCTTCTGGGTCTGGGCCTTTCCTGACATCTAGATGTGCCTCTAGGTCCCTGATGACACTCATACTCGGAAGATGAAGAAACTTGCCTCAGGGGTCTCCTGGTTGTAGGACACATACATGCTCCCCCTTTCTTTGAAATAGCTTTGGATGGCTTTCTTTGGCGGCGTTCCACCATGCTCTTACAGCAACTCACAAAGCCTGACACCTAGTAACTATGATGATTGTCTTCCAACACAATTTGTTCTGTTTCTTGTAATTTAAATGTTATTAATCAAATCTGCCAATCACATGGTTAACTTCTTCTTATCCCTTCTGTGCCTCTTTTTCTTTGTACAAAACCCCAGTACTTGCTAAAACAGATGCAGTAACACAATATGTTATCTGGTGGCATGAGTGAGAAAGCCTAATAACAGTGAAGGGGCTTACCAGCATCCACACTGGGAATGCAGCAACAATGTGCGCTACCAGCCCAGGTGTGAAGCAATCTGCCACTCAGATAGCTGCAATCCACCCTGCGGCCTACATCAAGGCCTTACTGTTGCTGTTGTGTGTGTGGCGAGGTGTGTGTGGAGAGAAGCCTAGAAAGAAGCATACCCCAAGAGTTGTACATATTATAGATGCCTTCACAACATGGCCACCATTGCCAGGAAGCTAGGCAGACTACCGGATGCCACTCTCAAAATGGCCACCTCCAGCA
Source organism: Eublepharis macularius (assembly GCF_028583425.1). Lineage (NCBI taxonomy): Eukaryota > Metazoa > Chordata > Lepidosauria > Squamata > Eublepharidae > Eublepharis > Eublepharis macularius. Next base: position 174,848,005 of record NC_072791.1, on the reverse strand, counting down.
CATGATAAGCTGCAAAAGCCCCACCAAATGACTGCTACTGCTGTAAGCAGGAGGCAAAGCAGGCCACAAAAATGCCACACTCAAAATGGCTGCCCTTGCAGCCATGCATATTGTAGATGCCTTCATAACATGGCTACACTGCCAGGAGGCTAAGAAGGGCTCTGCTTGCCACTCTCAAAATGGCTGCACGTAACTGAACAAACTGCAAAGCCCTGGAAATACTCCCTCCCAAGTAAGTGTAACAGCAGGGGAGGGAAAAACCTAGACAGGGGGAGGGGGGCTACCAGCATCCACCCTGCTAGGCCAGTAGCAATAATATATGAATTAGTCCAGGCCTCAGATGGCTGCAATTCACCCTTGTGGCCTATAGCAAAGCCTATTGCTGCTGCTGCTCCTAGTACTCTCTCCCAACAAATTAAAATGGGGGGGGAGGAGCTTAGGTAGGCCCGAGGCCTGCAAGGGCTGAGTATAACCCTGCTTTAGCCCTCCTGACTGATAGACAACAGGCCCCAAATGTAAATAAGGCGCTGGGCCTTGGCTCTCCTCCTGGACTTTGAAGATAGCCAGCAGGGGAATATCACAGCTTCTCCAAGGCAGCAACTGCTGCCTGGCCCTGACAGCCTTCAGTAAAACCAGCCTCAGGGGAGCTCATCTGAGAGAGTTTGAGATGAGCTCTGCTCAGGATGAGCACAAGGCGCAGACTCAGAGTACTGAGGGGGGCAGAGCAGCCTAATAAGGTATCTGGCTCTGCCCCCTCTCACAATGCCTGGATGCCCAGGAAGGAGAGCCTGCCTCTTCTCCTTCCAGGCAGACAAAGGACGGCACCCAGCCATAGCAGCCGATGGCTGTGGCTGGGGTTGCCACATTCTGTGAATTTTTTGGTTGGGTCTGGTTTTAGTACAGTCATTTGTAGATCTTAGTAAAATTATTATTATTTTTAAAGCGGCACGCTCTAATTGGTAGATTAGTCAACTAAGGCTGAGTAGTAGTCAATTTTAATTAATGGAATTAAATTAGAATATTTGTTTTTGAGCCTATGTTTTGTGTCTCTCTCTCATGAGGAAATAACAAAAAGATCTTTCCTACTAGCACTGAGCAGCAGTTTTGTTGATTACATTTTTTAAAAATTTCTTGAGCACTCGTGACCATGCACTTATGGAAAAGCTAACTAATCATGTAAAATGTTGAATGTTTGTTTAGACAAGTTCAAGAAAAGAGACAACATCTGAATACTGGAGTTCATCCAATAGATGATAAGTCATACTTTTATGTAAATTATTGTTTCAGTGCATTGTAAAATATTAATGAATAAGTTGGATCCCATTCTGATAAGTAAAGAGTTCAACAGTAAGGAGTCTTATCCAGAACAAGAGTCCATCTTCCAAACTGGCTTCTCACTTAATGGAAGGGAGTCATAGATCCAACAGAAACAATTATACCTGCAAAAAATTAAGAGTCCCTATAATAAAGCTTTGATAATATGAAAATGTCTGTACATTTAACCAACAGGCTGGTGAAACAAAAAAAATCCATTAAATAAAAATGATCTAATCATTGACATCCTATATTTATTTATGTTTAAGATAAAGGGTTTCATTTTGAGATGTTATTTCCCTATTGGTCAAAATCCAGATGGAGTTGACTTGGTAGACGAACCTGTTAGCAAGCTTGCCATAGAGATCAATGGGGATCCTGGGGCATCTAATATTTAGATTGTAAAGCTTCAGGGCATGAACAGGTTATTCTACACATGTAACACTGTAAGTTCTCAGGAGATAAATGACTACAATATTTATAGGAATTAAGTGATTATTTTTCTTTTGACTACGTATAAAATTTTAATTTTTTGGATTATATATAACATTTTTTTACTGCCAGTCCTCCAAGGAACTCAGACCAGCCTATATAAATTCCCACCTTCCATTTTATCCTCACAACAACCCTATGAAAAAGGTTAGGATGCCAGTGACTAAACCTAGACCATCCAGCAAGTTTGGGTCTCCCCAGCCTTAGTGCCACACTCTAGCCACTACACAATACTGACTCCATCTAATTAACCTAGGATGTACTTGCATCCTTTGTTCTAATTAAGTAAATATACATTTGTAGCCTTTGCTCCAATAGCAGGAGACACAGCATGGTACCCAAATGGTTAGGCCAACTGGAGCTGTTATAGTATTTCTTTCATTGTACAAAGTCACATTGCCTGCAATAGCTAGCAAAATAAGACAGGCTTTGAAACAAGTTCAGCTATGTTCTTCTGCAGGAAACAACCTCAAAGACGACAGCAGTGTCTCTGCTCCTTCTTGGTAAATGTTCTGCACTCACATCTTTTGAGATGGTGACGATAAGATGAGAGAGATCTGAGCTCAAGTGGGAAAGTAGTATGGCAATTTGCATATGGGCCAGAAAATTAAGCAAACAGATGTGTGCACTGATGCATTGTATAAGTAAGTATAACACATGAAAACCTTATTTTTGCCTTCATGACTGAGCATGTGTTAGACAATCATGTGATTAGCACAAATCAGAAAGTAAATTGACTGATTTGGTACATTGTTTTATTACATTGTTTGGTTCTAAGGATGCAATTTTTTAAAGAAAAAACAGAAGTCCAGTGACACTTTAAAAACTAATAATATTTATTCCAGCATGAGCTTTTGTGAGTCAGAGCTTACTTCCTCATATGCTATGAAGAGGAAAGCAAAATTAACTGATAACAATAAAGAGTTAACAACATGTAAGGAACAACATATAAGGAACAAGGTGTTACTAACATATTGTATCATACTATAACCTTTTTCTGATGTCAGTTAGTTTTCTTATGCTTCAAACTGCTTCTTCCTTGATTAGCTGTTCTTTATCCTACCTTTGTTTATCTGCACCCCAGGAGAGAGATGCCTGAACCTCTGACTTCTATCATCATCTATTATGTGTAACAACCTAATCCATTCCAGTCTCTTACACTGGGAATCGCACCAGATTTATGATGATATTCACACCAAACCTCACTCTGCCCAACTCCTCCTCTTCCCCCTCCCCTTCAGTAATTCTCATCCAAATGGGTAAAATGAGCATAGCATTCCTCTTTATAACATCCGAAGAAGTGAGCTGTGTCTCATGAAAGCTCATGATGGAATAAATATCGTTAAGGTGCCATTGGACTTCCATTTTATTTGCTACAATACTAATAATCACAATCATAATCATATTTGATTTATATACCTCCCTTCAGGATGACTTAACACCCACTCAGAGCTGTTTACAAAGTATGCCATTATTATCCCCACAACAAACACCCTGTGAGGTGGGTGGGGCTGAGAAAGCTAGAAGCTGTGACTGACCCAAGGTGGCTTCAAGCGGAGGAGTGGGGAATCAAACATGGCTCTCCATATTAGAGTCCTGACACTCTTAACCACTACACCAAACTAACATGGCTATCCCTCTGAAAGTACATTGAATTACTTGGCTTCAATTTCCAGAACTGTGTTTCTAGTTTCTCAGGCTTCTGTGATCGCAGGAATTGCTGAAGAGGCTGTCCCCGGATGCCGCCAGGTTTACAGTCCCATCCCCCTGTGTCATCCTGCACTCTATCATAAAGAATCATGTGCATAAAAATGCACTGCTCTTAGGTTTCAATTGAGCGATGTACATGGCCAACATCAGGATCCTAATAACTGCATGAAATTGCTGCCCATGACCAGCCAGCCATGGTCTGTCATTCCCTCAAACTACCATGCTCAAGATTAAGTTTTGGCATGCCTCAAGTCAAAGGCAAGTTTGAAGCAGCATGCAAGATTCTTCATCTGGCACATGGAGGCCTAACAGCTGCACATGTCCCTCTGGCTTCAGGCAAGTAGGTGACAGGTTACAACTACTAAGCCAGAGCCTTGTGGTCTGGCTTCAGAGTCATGCATGTCAAAGGCCTCATTGTTTCTAGACTCATGTCATTTATATTTGCGCTTTAAAACTCCACCTTTTGTAAGGACACCAAATTGAAGGCCCAGCAGAGGTAGCACAACAAGAAGAAGGAAAACTGAGAGTAATTATGGCACTGTTAAACTCTCTTCTCAAGTTTAGGAAGTTAATTCACTTGTTTTCCAAAGACTGATAGTTAGCGGGTAAAGGCTGCTGATCTCTGCCCATTGATGTTCTATTTTATGTGTGTTTTCCTATCTGTTCTAATGGCATTTGTTCTGCTTATACTGTTCTTCTGCTTTGAAGTGCTCTTATTTTGTTGATTATTGTAAATAGCTTTGAAGTCCACTATGAAGTTCCATAGATCAAAATTGCAGGCTAAACAAACAAATAATGGTTGTTCTTTGACAGGAAAATGATTGTTCCTCCAGCCAACCTATTTGCTGTGGGGGGGACAGAAAAGTGAAATAGTCTGGTCACCTTTGTTTCCCCCCTTGTTTGGGTTTTTAAACATTTCTGGTTAAGAACATAGAGAATATAGAGGGAGGAAGTTCCTTGAGGGGTAACAGATTACCCTCACCATCATTCACACTAACTAGTAAACAGAATGGATCTAAAGATCTTAGCAATTTCCTTGCCAAATGGCTAGGTGGGAATGAAGAATGCCTGGAGTGCCTCATCATAAACAACCTGGAAGCTTTTTCACGTTGTTTTTACAACCTAAATCTAGTTGTCTGGGCATTGGAGTCAGAGAGAAATACAGCACAATGTTCCCTTCCATTAGGGACTAGCTTTGGTAGAAAGAGTCATTTTGTTTCAATAGGGTTGATAGCTGATATGATGCTAATGGCTGACACAAAGGATGCAATCAACCTCCTATTGAAGCCATTGACACTCCACTGCACTTAAGAAGTTTCAACCAGAAACTTTTCTTGTAGCTATCAAGTCATGCAGACTTCCTACTAAGTTGATTATCAATCAATTAGCCTTTGGTTTAATTCAACTGTTCTGCATTCAGTCTGTATGATTTTTCTGTAACGCAATAATTGGAATCACTAACACGACAGGAATAAATGTTGAGATATCAAAATTAAATCTCATACATATGTTCAGGTACATTCAAATACCAGCTGAACCCAATGGTGATATGAAAGAAAAGGAAAACAAAGTACAACGCAGTATTTCCTTCAAAGACTGAACTATCAGAATGAAAATTGGTGTGCATGTTTGGGATGTAATTATACAAGTCTGAACCATAGGTCCATCTCCACACCTGTTTTCAGACAGGCTAGGAACAGGGAGCCCACTTCTTGCAGGAGGCATTCCAGTGGTTGGGACTTCCCTCCTGTGCTTGCTCCTTTAAGCAGCAGAAGAAAAGTCCCAGGCTGGAAATGACATGCAGTGATGCATGATGTCACATCCTTCCAATCAATAGTGTTTTCAATAGTGTTTCCCAATGTTTATTAATAACCTCAGACACCTTTACATTTCAGAAACTCAGTTTATATAAGCTATCTCTTCTACTTCATTTAATTTCTAATATTTCTAATTTATTCCTGAACCATAGGAACTCCAACATTCCAGTGTCTCAGACCATTGCTCCATACATGTGGGGCATCACGTTCACATCTTCAGGATAGTTTCTGAGAGGATTTCACAGATAAAGCCTGAAATATAAGATGGATTTAAAATTATACTGGGATTTTAACACAGAATTATATATTTGAAGGTGGTGTGACCTTCAAAGCCTTATATGAGAGCCAGTTTGGTGTAGTGGTTAAGAGCAATAGACTCTAATCTGGAGAACCGGGTTTGATTCCCTGCTCCTCCACTTAAAGTCAGCTGAGTGACCTTGGGTCAGTCACAGTTTCTTGGAGTTCTCTCAGACTCACTCTCCTCACAGGGTGCATGTCATGAGGAACTGCTCTGAGTGCATGTTAAGTTATCCTGAAAAGTGATATATACATCCAATGTTGTTATTATTAATAACATTGAACAACCACATACTCTCTTACAAACTTTATAAACCTTATGACCACTGCAGTCATCTTTGGAGGCCCTGTTTCAGATGCCCCTTCTTTCCGAGATTAGGAGAGTGGCAACTCAGGAGAGGGCCTTCTCAGTAATGGCACCAAAGCTTTGGAACTCTCTCCCCAAGGAGATTTGCTTATCCCCTCCTCTTGCCATCTTCCGCCTGTGGGTGAAGACAGTTTTGTTTCGTTTGACATTCCCTCAGTGATTCCTCTTTCCTCCCCAATGTTTTTAAGTGTTGTTGTTATCTTTTGTATTTATTTTAATTTGTTTTGATGATGTGTTTATGTGTTGGTTTTAATGGCTTTTAACTTGTATGTTGTAAATTTGTTAGCTTCTTGGTAGCCCTGCAAGGGCAGAAAGGAGGGATAACAATCTTGTTAATAAATAAATGAAAATAAGTCTGTACATGGAGTTCTGTTGTGCCATGCTTGCCATCCCCTACCCTCACCTTCTGTCCCCCAGCCCGGCTCACCTGGCCAGTGGGGAGAAAGCACAGGGGTACAGGCTGAGTGAAAACCACCCTTTTGAAGCCAGTTTTCACTTTCAGCTTGCAGGCATGCACTGCAGCTCCTTCCTTCATCCTGTTGGAAAATGAGTGGGATAGAGGAGGGAGCAGTCACTCCCTCCTTTGTCCAGCTCATTTTCCAATGGGACAAAGGAAGGAACCTCTGCACTCGCATGCGCGCTGAAAGTGAAAACTGTCTCCAAACGAGTGGTTTTCACTCAATGAGCACTGGGATTCTGCAAAGGGAAAGTGTGGGAGCATGTGCATGCTACACACATGCATGGGTGGTAAGTGCCCCATTGTCCCCCCAGCCCCCTGAGCCCCTGCTTGGGCCCCTGGGACCCCTGGCAACCCTATGTTGTGCTGACTTGTATATCTTTTTCTTTTTACACTAAACAAATTTAAAATAGTTTTACTACTGAAGAGAGCCAGTGCAGTGTGGTGTTTAGAGTGCTGGACTAGGCTCTTGAGAGACCCAGGTGTGAGTCCCTGTTGTGCCGTGGAAGCTCACTGGGTGACCTTGGACCAGTCACACCTCTCTCAGCCTAATCTAGCTCACAAGGTTGTTGTGAGGATAAAATGGAAGAGAGATGAAATATGTAATCTGACTGGGGGAAAGGTGGGGTATAAATAAAATAAATTAAAAAGGATGCAGAGGTTTTTTTTAAAGTCAGGCTTGCAGTATGAAAGAGAAAGCAGAGATAGAGTTTTATATATAGCATATAGCATCAGGAGGGATGGCTTAGAAATTTTCTAAATAAGAAGGCCCCTTGTATTTTTAACAGATAGGGAAAAATTCTGAATTGGAGTTAAAGCACAGGGGCCTTATCCTTTAAAAAATGGGTATCCTATAGGGACAATAACATCCATAGTTTCATGAAACTCATCAAAGTTAATTGATTGTCTGAACATGGACCATTACAATAAATATGGTTAGTCCATCAAAACAGGAACTGATGCCAGGATATAAGACTGGTTTACTAACCACAGCTAACCAGGGTTTTGTGTTATATACATACATGCTATAGCTTCTTGCTGGCTTATTCCAGGCACCTGCATTGCCTACAGAATTGCCTGGAAAGAACAATTCAAAAATAAAACCACAGTTGCCTTCAGCCAGGTCTCACTAGCAGGCTTTGTTTCCAAGAATGTCTGACAAAATATTCACTTTACCCTTGCCTTCATCCTGTTAAATGACGAGCAACCATGCATGCTCCTTATACACATGCCTGTGGAAAGAAACAGCAACACCAATGCAGTCTTCTCTTTTTTTAATTATAAGACTTGCAGCAACAAGATGGTTTGCACAGTACTTTATTTACTCCAGTGAGACAATAGATTTGTATAGCAGCTGGAGGGAGAGGAAAGAAAGAGGGCTGCTTCTCTTCCTGTACTCACAACTCAAGGCATCCCCCTGCCTTCTCCTTGGGCATGTGCCATAATGCCTCCGCATTGGAGTCAAGCCATGATCAATAGCCCATGTGACACACTCACCCCACATACTTCAAAAACTGCCTTTCCCAGAATGATCCACCAAAAGACTTTCGTGTGGATTGCCATGGTGCTATATATCTGACCCGCTGAGCCATTATCTGCAACTTCCTTTTTTTCCTTTTTTTCATTTGAGGAACATCCCAGCCCTCACTTGTGACTCACTTGAGCAACAGGGACCTCTTTGCTTGCTTCCAGGAGCAGTTCCTGAACAGGGAGACAGAGGCTTGCCCTGCCACACCACGGTTTCATGGTTCCCTTTGCTTTCACTGACGACAGGGCTTTCATTGACCTGTGGCTGAGCAACTATGTCCATGTTACCAACGTGTACTGCAATAAAGCAGAGTTCAACTGGCTCTCCAGGGAAATAATTAAGAGAGGCTATGACTGCATCTTGCATCAATGCCATGAAAGGATCGCTATCCTGAGGGGAAAACTCAAGGAGGTCATCATCACACATAACATGATGTTAGGCATGGAACCTATGGTCCACTACGATAAGCTGGCAACCGTCTTGTTACAATGAAGAGACATCAGTTCCAGTTACACAGTGGGAAGTGCTATACCAAGTAAGCACAGCTCCTACCAGTGCCATGTCTTCAGTTATGCCTGCTACATCGCAGGAGACAGAGACATCTGTCATCACAAAGGTTCACAGAAGCCAGCCAACAAAGCTGTCTGGTCTGGCCCCGAAGAAGCAGAGAAAAAGTCACAGATGGTTCATGTGATTATCCATTACACCTTTTATTCTCCAGCTCCCAGGGTCCTCACCAGCACACCTCAGGACAATACATTTCCTGCGTGAATCCTTGCCACCAACATGCAAGCTATATCAACAAAACATATGAGGCACGGTCAGCAGAAGGAAGCCCCCTCCTGACTGCTATGCCAGGAAAAGATATTGGAACTATTAGTGAAAATCATCAACTCCTCCCTGACTTGGGAACCCTTCCTAACCTTTCAAGGAAGCATTTATTAGACCTTTGTCCAAAAAAAACTTCATTGGCTAGCAATTGTTAGCTGTCAAGCCATACCCTCATACTATTAAAAAACAGCTTATGAATATGGACATATTATAAGCCTTTTCCCAATGTGCTTCAAGCACTTGGCTCATTGCCTAGCTAGGCACAAACAGCTCCCAACTCTGGCTGGTCTTCCAGGAGTTCCTGCATTAATCACCCACACCCTGTCAATCTTCCCCCTTCCTCCTTCCTAATCAGAGTTAATCAGGGACCTGATAAACTCTTCCCTTCTACTAGTCACAGGTCATCAATCTCATTTATTTTACCTATAATTCCACCCAGGAAGGTATAATCAAACCTTCCCCATTTTATTTTCTCACCTTCGGAGACAGCCATTAAGGTATTCTTTGGGTGGCAGAAGACATCAGTTTTGCCACAGAATATGTTTTGCAGTATAATTGGGCTCTCAACCATGTGCTCAGTGTGGGTTATGGACCCATGCATGCACACTCAGATACATCTGAGCCCTTCGCCCTTTACATGAGACACTGGCTGTCCTCACTGCTACTTCTACAGACCTTCTTTTCTCCCAGGAATGGTAAATATAGCCCTTCCCGGAATCTCTCTCCCTCTTCCTCACTGATTTCCTAGTTTGCTCTGTGTGTGTGTGTTGTTTCTGTTTCATGTGATTGCTCTCTTGCTGCTCCTTTAATAAAAAACTACTCCTGTTGAACATCTGCCTGTTTACTTGAGAGTCATCTGAGGGAATGGTCCTCATATATATTGGTGGAGATCCTGCTAGTTACCCCCTCTTGCTGTTTCTCCTTTTATGCTAATTCTGCTTTAGGGTAACAAGATGAGGTGACCAATTACAGACCAGTCTTTAATTTATCTTTTCTAGGAAAGGTGATAGAGCTTGCGGTGGTGGAACAGCTCCAGGGCTTCCTGGACATAGGCGTAGCGTGTGGGGGGCCAGGGGGGCGGCTGCACCAGGTGCAAAATTTTGAGCGGGTGCCTGGTCCACGCCCCTTCCCAGGAGCGCCCCTTTGCCACTGCTGCCTGCCCACCCCTTCACTGGCGTTGCCGGGTGTCCTGACAGGCGAGAAAGGCAGTGGGGAGGTGAACGGGGAAGTGGGCTGCCTCGCCCTTCGCCTTCCCACCCCTTTGCTGGCACTGCCAGGTGACCCAATAGGTGGGGAAGTGGGGAGGCAAGCGGGGAGGTGGGCTGCCTTGCCGCTCGCCTTCCCACCCCTTCGCTGGCACTGCCAGGTGTCCCGAAAGGCAAGGAAGCAGGGAGGCAAGAGGGAAAGCAGGCCGCCTCACCGCTCACCTTCCCGCCCCTTTGCTGGCGCTGTCAGATGCCCCGGCGGTGCGGAAGGCAGTGGAGAAGCGAGTGGGAAGGCCCAGGTAAGAGGGGGGTGCCTGTGTGATGATGTCACTGAACTGATGTCATCATACAGGGCTGGAGCGCATGTGCATGCATGCTTTGCATGCGCGCAGTGGGGGAAGAAAACCACCTCCTGCCCCAGGCGCTGTAGACTACACTATGCTACTGTTCCTGGATGACCCAGTCTAATCTGGTTTCAGAACTGGATTTGGGACCAAAACAGCTGTACTTGCACTGGTAGATAATCTTTACTTTAAGTTGGACAGGGGACAATCTTCCCTTGATAATGATAGATCTTTCATCAGCCTTCAAAAGAGATGGCCACTCCATTCTTGTAGATTTCTGTCTGAGTGGACACAGAGTATCCACTGGAGGTGCAGAATCAAATGGGTCAAATTTGTTTGATTCACCCATGCTCTTTAATATATATGTGAGACTGTTTTTGTTTGGTTTGGTGTTCCCTTAGTGAGCCTTCCTATGGGCCCGGTGTTTTAATTTTTTAAAATGTTTCAAATTGTTTTTTAAAGTCTTTGTATGTTTTTCCTCTGGTTTTAATAGTGTTATTGTAGTTCTTCTGGTTGGTTTAATTATTTTAAAAAGTGATTTTATGATGTATGTTTTAATTTGTTAGCTGCTGGTGGCCATTATGAGGGCAAAAAGGTGGGAATGAGATTGTCCAGAGCTTTGGCGTTGGGTGCCATCAATATGCAGATGACACCCAGCTCTATAGTTCATTATCCAAGCCTCCAGACAGATCTGCCTTGGTTCTGAAACAGTGCTTTGAGACTATGGTCAGGATGCTAAGGCAGAGGAAACTGAAGCTGAATCCAGACAGGACAGAGGTAATGCTGGTTGGGAAGGATGATATTCTAAAGGGACTGAAAGCGAAGTTGACTTTCTCAGAGCAGGTTGAAACCTTGGGGATGCTCATGGACCTTGCCTTGTTCTTTGAAAAGCAGTTGACATGGTGGCCCAAAGAGCCTTTTATCAGCTGCATTTGGTGTGTCAACTCTTTCTACCTAGACTTATCTGATCTGGCCACTTGGACGGACAGACAGACAGATAGGAATACAGCCACAAAGTCTACGCTTCCCTCATAGAAGCCACCAGCACAAGAATCCTCATCTAATATAGCTCATGCAGCTAAATGTGGCCATGACTGGTAGCTAGAGAAATACCTTAAGTAGAGTTATTTACACCCAGGTGGATGAGGAGGGGGAGTTTGGGAGCCATCCAAGCAAGCCGTTCTGATAATTGATGCACTTGATGAAAGGGCCTATTGGAGGAAGTGCCTTGAGAACTGTTGCATCCTATGGTTACACTGGGCCCCTTACTCCCCAGGGGACCCTCCATGCATCTTTTTGAAGATATCTGCCTAGCCTTTCTGCCATCTTCATGCGAAAGATACCAAACTCAACCACAGCAGATGGCTTGACACACCAACCAGCTATTCAAGCCTGGGTGGTGAAACTAGCAATTGGTGAGACAAGTCAGGTTTCAGTATCATGTGCAGGCTTATTCTTGGTTAAACAAACTAACCATCATTAAAATAAGTCTTGGTTTCATATCATGTCTTAACCGAGCCAAGAAGTTTACCAAATTTTCCTAATTCTTACACTATGGCTCTTACTAGCAATGCCAGAAATAATTTGCTACTAGAGCCTTGCCGTTCCTGTTATTATCCAGAAGTTATAAGAAGAATGGCCAAACTCTGTAGTCACAGCACAGCCCAAACCTTTGGAGGCATGCTCCAAAATAAAGTCAATGTCATTTAAAGAGTAGGACCTCACACTGATGCACTTAAGCACAGCAATATGTCCATCACCAGGGTCAAATGCCTCATGGGTAGTAACATGACAGGGCCTTTTTGATGGCAGCACTGATATTATGGAATTCCATCACCCATGACACATGGCAGACTGACTTCCTCCCTGGCAGCTTTCAAGAAGACTGCTAAAAACTATTTGTTCTATCAAGATGTTGGCTTAATATATTTTTTCAAGCACTGCTACATTTCCAGCAGTTAAACTGTTTGCAATTTTATTCTATGTTGCAGTGTATGCTATCACTGATAGTTTTCATATTGCTGTAGGCCAGCTTGGGGGCACAATCAAAATGCTTTAATAAATAAAATAAATATGTACATCTATATGTAATGAATACATTACATTCCTTTTCAATTTGTGTATTAATAGAATGGATTTTTTAAATTTCCTACAACTTTAAAAGTCCCCCCCCCACACACACACACACCCCTTATGCATAATCTTTTAATCATTTCATGATTGTTATGCAGTAGAGCTGCCAGGACCAGATCACTAGGTATGTGCCTGACGTGTTATTTCAGAGGTTTCTCCATCTCTACGGGACAAAGTTAAATTGCAAAAGGATTAGTCAGAAGAGGAAAAGCTCTAGAAAGTTTCCAAATAATCCCTTACTGAGATCTGTTAGGAAAGTCTTGAGTTCTTGTCTCTTTAAAAAAAAAATCACTCAGTTTTTCCAGGCCCTGTCAATTACTCCATCAAATATTACCTTTAAGTTGCAGGGTCCATCTCAACATTGCAGAGTCTGAGACTCGGGAGATTTGGAAACTCTGCCATCCCTGACTTTTAACAAGGGAGTTTTATTGAGAGGTTTGATACAAGGCAGAATGGAGGATCAAAGGATTTTAATTTATTTCTGAACATCTAATGTCTAAGTACCAAGGCTACTGGAGGCAGAGGCCAGATGTGGCTTAAAGGCAAAAAGCAATGTAAGGTGAGAAGCCTTTTATAACTATCAAGTGAAAACATAACAGTAATCTACAGGTGCCCAGATCAAAAGTCAAAACCAGCGGCAAACCACACCAAATGGACTCAAAAAAGAACTTGAATCTCGGAGGGATCTGGATGAGTAGCCCAGACTAGGAGTAAAAGTGTTTAAGACACGAACAAGCCAAAGAAAACAACTGTTTAGAAAGGCCAGCCAGTTCTACACAATGATCTCCTAAGCATAAGCACGCCCCATCAATCCTGATGATGCAGCTAACATGCGAGCTCAATAGGGTTGCCAGCATGCCTGGAGAAAAGTCCCTTTAAATGCAAGAGTTCATGTGTGGAAAGGGGCAGCTGAAGCTTCCCATGGCACAAAGTAAATCATTTTACTTGATCAATAGCATCTCATTAAGCCTCTGTTAAAGGAGCAGGGCATTTTTTTTCTTCAACTAGTTCAGTAGCGGATGGATAAAACTGCAATAATTCCTGTGATTGTAGCAGTAGGAAAATTACAAGGGCGGCTGTATTTGTATGTTGCCCAGTACTTAATTCCTCCTGCAATTGTGAGCATGTGCATGGCTGAATATAGGCCATATGTAGGAGGAAGTTACACTGTAAACTGACCTCTGGGAATCAGAAAATAAGAAATTTCATACCAAATCTGACACCAAATGACTTCCAGGTCTTAGCCTACTGGTACAGTCGCCAACTGCCTGGAGGAAAAAGAAGTCCTGTCCTTTCACTAGAGATTTAAAGTGACATTATTTACCTCCTAACCATGAAAAGATCTGACTGGCCATTACCACACATTAAACCTATATTAGTAGCCAGCTATTTTGCTTAGCAAAATTGTCTTGTTTTCTCTAGAAGGAACATGGTTTCTGCAGAGTTAAGGCACAGGAAATGTGAGCAGTTCCATAAGAAAGCAGGGGAAAGGATCTTAGCAACTAACGGTATGATTTAACTTGTAGAATTCGCTGCCATAAGGTGACTTTGTAAAATAGAAGAAAGGGCTATCAATGACTGTTAGCCTGTCTATTTAGAAGGAACTTCCATGTTCAGAAACAGCAGACCCCTGAATACAAGCATTGAGGACAAAGAGGGGAAGGCAGCTGTTGGCCTTCCCGCCTGATTTCTGCACTTCCTTGAGGCATTTGATTAGGCAGGATACTGGATCACAAGGACCTGAGGACTGAGCTAGCATGATGCTTCTTATGAGAAGGTGTGCAGGTGGTGTTTGTTCTGTCCTAGGTCTGGTGGAAGCTGAAGCATGGGTAGGATTCCTCATAAGCAGGAAGCAACTGGAATCACTAGCTGCCTTGGTACTCTGCAAGCAGGCTGCACCTGGGTAGCGGGATCCAGAAGCCAATAGGAACTGGTGTTCAGGAACTCATTTCTTGAAGCAGCTGAACCAGGCCTGATCCTACAGGGAACTGTGGATGCAGGAGTAGCAGTCTTTGACAATGGTAGCAAGCCAGGCACTCGCCAACACTGGCAACCTCTTCACAGGTGTATCATCTCTTGATGGTCATAAAGAAGCTCTGATGGAGCCCTCTGGTCTTCATCTGAGGAAGAGTCCCAGATCCTCCTGATCCCCACCTAATTTATATATTATGTAGGTCATAAGCATAGTTACCTATCTTTATTTTATTTACTTTTTTATAGTCTACCTTTCTGACTGAAACACAAGGCAGATTACATAGTGTAAATCAATACAAACAATGGCTGGGACATTCAGTAAACAATGCAATAGGTATGGGTTGCAGAAATTCAAAACCAAACAGGAATCTGATACAGAGCTGAAACAATGCTGAAACAAAACATAAGCAATTTGCCATGATATATTAAATGACACAGAAACTACTCAGCGGGAACAAACCTAAAGCATCAGACAGTACGCAGTAGTATAGTCTACAATCCCTATCCCTTTAACCAAAGCATCTTTCTGGACCATTTCTTTACAGCACAGCCTTATGACCTGTGTAAAAAAGCCCTCCTGAAAAGTTCAGTTTTGTATAGTTGTCAGATAAGCAATCCCATGGGTTCCATGGGTTAAATGTTCCAGCATATCTGTCATCTTGCCTCTGAGAACATGCAGAGTAAAACCTGTTTTGCTCAATGGTTGCTAGCTGCTTATCTTGCAAGAGTTTTGGTTATGACTTCCTGGCAAGTCTGGGAACTCGGCCTTGAAGTTACAGCAGAGATTGCACCAAGCTTCTAGGAGACTGAATAGAGCTCATCCCTTCCCTCCTCCCCTCTTCTCAGACTCTGCACACCAAAATCCTAATGGACTTTCTTTCCCACTGGGGGGGGGGACGACTTTTGCCTATAATTAACCTTGCTTTGCTACCTTGGGCCATTCCAGCCAATACTCCTGTCCTAGCATCTTGATACTGGTATTTTTATTTAATAAAAACAACTTTAACTCATACACATCAGTGATCCAGTGAAGTGTTTTGGGAAATACCTGGCAAGACCTGACAATAGTTTAATGAAAACCAGAAGAGCAGGGGCTTTCTTCATCTCTTCAGGCAGGCCATTTCATAAAGTATGTCCTGTCATGTTTAAAACAGGCACTTACCACATGTGTATGACCTATTTACATATAGTACATGCCCTATAATCTGTAGTCTGGGCATGTTGCAGGCTTGCAAACTCTACATGTGAAAGGGACAGCATATGAGGTGAGACTATTTGACATCATGAGGAATACACAGAAGGGAGAAGTGCCTGAGCTCAAACATCAGAAAAAAGGGGAAGCTGTGAAGAATCAGAGAGGATGATACATGGCTTGAAATCCCCTTGAGTTTAATTCAAACGTCTGCCATAGTAGCAGTTACTCCCCTGCCAATTTTTATCATTTAAAGGAGATAAAAGTAGAGTTGGATATTATTATACTATCCAGTCATCTGCTTCTTCTCTAGCCACTGAAGTAGCCACATAGCAACAAGCTCTTTGATAGAAACTTTGATGTGAAAAGGTTGGGTGAAAGTGAGAATTATAACTACTGCATGGGAGGAAAGCCAGGAACTGGCATTTCTCCCAGAGAATTCCTGGCAATGGAGTGTAAGATGTCATCGGGTTTTCAAATTAAGACTCCAATGATGTCTCTCTTTACACTTCAGTAATTTCCATTTCCTCTTCCGCTCCCCCGTCTCATCTCTCTTTCTCTCAGGTGGGGGCACTGCAACACTGCATCTGGCCTTCCCCTCAGTGAGACATCCAAGCCTTTTGTTAACTGTTAGCGCCCACCACGTCCACCATCCCCCGTGCCTATTTCTGCCTTCTGACAGGAAAGCCTATCTTTGAAATGATTTGCTGCTATGGAATGCCTATTTTTAAAAAAGAAAAGAAAAATCAAAATTGGAGTGTTATTTCATTAAATTTTTGAATAGGCAATATTCCTTTGTCTAGTAATCTTATTCTCACTCAGGGGGTTCTACTTCATGTGCTTTCAATTTTTTCCCCCTCACACCACAACCTCTTGTGAAAAAATTAATTCACCCTACTAGAGTTTTTCACCAAGTGGTCTAAATGTTTAAAACGTTTTCTTTTCCTGATGAAGCTACAAATTCAAAGGTTAGCTGATACAAACCATGACTTAGCATGGGGGACGGGACACGAGAGATCCTACTCATCTAGGTAAGCAACAAAACCCTGCAAATCTTATGGCTTGTTTTCATATAATGTTTGAATTTGGTTTGTGTCATGGTGGGGGGAGTCTTGGGCTGCGAGCCTGTGGTGGCTCTTGGCAGTTCTGCCAGCAAATCTACCCCTGTAGATTCTCCTATAGCATACAAGAGAATGAACTAGAGTTACCAGGTCTCCTGCTATGGTTTTACCATGGAGTTTCTGGTGATTCCTAAAAAGGCATGACATCTCTTCCCGGCTTTCTCCCCAAATGACATAATGCTCTTACACCATCGCAACCTCCTATATTCCTACCACCCAACTCCTGCTGGTTGTCAGCCACTGGCTAGCAACTGTAGAATGAATACATAACCCAACATTGTAGAACGTTTTTCATGCTCAGCTGTAGATGTAAAGAGACAAGTGCACAGGGTTTGTGTTAAGAACTCGATCAAGCAATGTTTCAGTTAGTAAGTGATATCATGGCAATTCCCTTCAACTGTGCATCCATGCAAGTCTACACATCGGAGAAGGGTACTTAAGTTAGCACTGTTCTTGTGTGAACAGGTTCATTCTCTTTCAGAACAGCACTAAAATAGACATGTGAAGTAGGGAGGTACTAAGAAGAGATACCAGCCACCATGCAGTCACTCATGGGCAATGTCACCAATCATCAGTTTGCCTTTTACCTTAGCAAAGACCAGGACAAAGATTAACTTGAGCCCCTTCTGCACCAGGGACATAACTCCTCACTATCCCTGAAGTCAAGCCAAAAGGCATGGAATCAGCTTCTATATGGCCGTTCGCTTTGCAACTCTCATGTTTGGTCCATGTAGCCCTGGGTAGGTTTTGGGTGGAGGGTCATATTTGGGCAGCTTCGCTCAGGCTGATTCTCAGGTTGAGAAATGGGGGGGGGGGCGGCAGGGAGCACAGATGATGACAACCTGCCCACCCTCAACAAGGAGGCAGCTTTTTAAAAACTTTCTATACGCAACACATATGGAGGAAAATGGGGTGAAATTGACCGGCCTTCTCTGCTTCGCTAGGAGGTGAAATTGAGGAGGGTTGGTCAATTTCAGTAGTACAGTCTCTCTGCAAAAAGAATGAAAAAGGAACTTCCCCTCCCTGCTTTCAAACCAGCGATTCATTGATCCTGCACTGGACTTAACATTTGAAAAAAAAGAGGAAAGAGAGGATAGGAGGGGAGATGGAAAGGAGGCGAGAGGGAGTGGCTGGAGAGCCGAGAACAGCCAATCACAATGAAGTGGACTGACAGGGGATGGGAGTGGGGGGAAGAGGGTGGAACACCCAAAAACAGAATAAAGAGTGTGCACGGGAAACAGCAGACCGCAACATGGATTTTTTTTTAAAAGTCATGGTATAAGCACTCCCAGGAATGCTAGGGGAAAGTGGCCAGAGTGACAGGAGTGACTACTCATGGCCAGAGTAATGGCTGGAGAGACTATTCATGGTGGCAAATTTAGTACAGATGGTCAGGGAAAAAATGCTGCAATATGGGAACTGAACTGGCAAAAAAGACCTGTGCAGAAGGGGTTATAGTTTCCCTGTGGCTTGGGTCCATGGAAGTACTATACTGGACTCTTGAAAGAAATACTTCATCTGGAAGAATGCAAGAGCAAGCAAAGAAGGGGGGTGTCTTTAATTTCCTTTGGGAAGAAATCTTTTCAAAAGGTTTCTCCTTTTCCAAGAAGGCTTGGAGAGACTCCTTTCCTAGCAGCTCAAGTGAAGTGGCTAGGCTACAATTCTACCCAGTTGTTTTTTTAATGAAATGATAAATTTGCAAACTAGGAAACTATTAGAAGAACAGCAGTTTCTAAGCCAAATCCAGCCTGGATAGCAAAATATCCTTTAGCCAGTTCACAGGCTTTTTGTCCCACACCCCCGTCCTTTGGAGTATCCTTTTAGAAGAGATTATATTCTATGATACCCTTATATGGGTCTTTGAAGGTAATAGGCAGAATGGGCTGGCTTCCTGGGCTTTTTATTATGTTTATGGTGCTATTTTAACACTATTTTAACTTCTGGTTTCTTATTGTTTTTATACTTGATGTGATTTTTGTAAGGGAGAAAGTGCAAGATATAGATAAATCTGAATAAAAACAACTCTCCTTTATAATAAATAAATTGGTCATGAGATTTGTGTCATACCATACCAGTAGCTATTCTTATTAGCTCAACATCAGTTGTTTTTCTCTTGTGTTTCCATGAAACATAAAGTTAGTTTTAATTGTTTAAAAAAATAGAGACAAGTAGCTTTTAACACTGACAGCAGTGACACAAATCTTGGAAGAGAGTCCTATGAAAGACTGCAGGGAACAGATGACAGATATATTGGTCCAGATAAACATGTTGTGCTATTGTATTATTTTATAATACATTATAATCCTGCTATATAAAAGGCAAGCCGTATTCGCTGTGACTCACTTTTTATCCTTGCACAGGCGCATTGCCAACAACTCTGGCCTGCAGGCTGTTGTGAAGCGCTTGCTGCCTGTTGTGAAGCGCTTGCTGCCAGGAGGGGGACTGCCAAATCAACAGCCTAAGCACTCCACCCCGCGCCTCCCCTCAGTGCCCTCTTGCTCTCGCCTGCAGACCACTGCAAAGCATCTGCTTGCTGCTGGGAGAGGGGGCTGCCAAACTGATGTCCTAAGCACTCCTCCCCATGCCTCCCCTCAATGTCCTCCCACTCTGGCTTCCAGGCCGCTGCAAAGCGTCCATTTGCCACTGGGAGGAGCGCTCAGGCCATCAATTCACCAGGCCCCCTCACAGTGGCAAACTTATTCTGCCAATTGACTTTGCACCTACTGATATTGACCTTCCATTTACATTAAGAAGATGACAATTTCCTGTAAAACTTGCCTTTGCTATGACCTTTAATAAATCTCAGGGTCAAACACTAGAGAAAGTAGGTGTCTACCTTCCTGAACCAGTGTTTACCCATGGACAACTTTATGTTGCATTGTCAAGAGTGTGACACTTAGATGACGTGAAAGTTCAAACTGTCCATAGATCAGAGCATGGCAAGTTACTTCCCAATTCCTACAAAATCTTTACAAATACATTGTATACAAAGAAATTTTTCAATGTTGATGACTGATTGATATGTTTAATGAAAAATTTAAAAAAGACCAACAACAGTTTTCTAGAGCCCATTGTATTTTTTCACACAACAAGCTTTGTTGCTAGTATAATATAATCCCACTTTTCTCCCTGATTGGGGATCCAAAGACACACACACACACACACACACACACACACACACACACACACAACATTCAGATTCGTATGTTTTTGTGACTGTTTAGTTCATGCTCTGGAGTTTTTAAGTTTTGGATATTGACTGGATGAATGAGGGAAAGGAAATCAGGAACCCTCCTTTAAGGCTTCTATCATCAATCTTTGTGTATGAGGGAGGAGGAGGAGTGAGCCAAATGTTCCCTGAGAGCTATCATAGTGCTAAGTGCAGGGTAGCCTTACCGCAGCAGTACTAATCCTACAGCAAGATGGAATGTCTCTGACCTTTTCAAACGGGAGATTTTGTAAAGGGGGAAGTGCACTTCAGCATTTACTGTGGAGGATGTGAAAATTCTTCCAAATTTGTTTTTGAAAGTAAGGGAAAGTTCTTAAAATGCCATGGCATTACCACAGAGAAAAGTGGTAACCTTGCAATATTTTTATCCCTTCCTCATAGGGCTTGGTCTCCAGGCCCGTGATCATCCTGGCTGCTCTTCTCTGCACCCGTTCCAATTTATCCACATCCTTTTTGAAATGTGGTCTCCAGAACTGCACACAATACTCCAGGTGGGGCCTGACCAAGACAGTATACAGAGGAACAATGACATCCCATGATCTGGATGTTATGCCTTTGTTGATACACACCCAAAGACTGTGTTCACCTTTTTTGCTGCTACTTTTTTGCTCGTATTTAGCTTCCCATACACCCATATCCCCAAGATCTTATTCACACATACTGCTACCCAGAAGTGTATCCCTCATCCTCAAATGCTTTGCATTTTTGTTACCCAGGTGAAAAACCTGGCACTTATCCATGTTAAATCACATGTTATTCAAATCTGCCCAATTTTCCAGTGTGTTCAGATCTCATTGAATTCTATCCCTATCTTCAAGGGTGCTTGCTTCCCTTGTCAATTTGGTGCCATCTGCAAATTTAATGGAGGGTGCCATCTACCTCCCTCAAACATGATGCCATTGACAACTACTCTTTGGGTGCAGTTATCCCTATCCATCTAACCATCCTATAGTCCAGTCCACAGTCCTCCAATTTACCCATCAAAACATTGTGAGGAACCTTGTCAAAAGCCTTGCTGAAATCCAGACAAACTACATTGACAGCATTCCCATGATCCAATAAGCCTGTCACTCCAACACAGAAGAAAATGAGGTTGGTCTGGCATGACCTGTTGGGAACAAATCCATGCTGACTGCCCCATATCACTATGTTGTCCATCAAATGCTTGCAGATTGACACTTTTAATATCTGCTCCAGTATCTTCCCTGGGACAAAGGTCACAGTGACTGGCCTGTAGTTCCCAGTGTCATCTTTTTCTCTCCCCCAGTCTTCTGGCATACCTCCTAGAGGCCTGGAAGATTCTCTACAAAGTGTCTGCAAGCTCTTTTGAAAATTCTTCAAGCGCTCTTGGATGCACCCCATCTGGCCCAGAATATTTGCACACATCCAGTGCAGCAAGGTGCTTCTCCACAATTTCTCTGCCCATGTCAACCAGCAGCCACAAAACCATGGCAGAGATTTAAGAACATACTTAGGGGTTTGATCCAGACAATTTTCTACTCACACACAGAACTTCTGACTAGAGATGGGCACGAACCGCATTACGAACTTCAAAAACCCATGAAAATGGCGATCGTGATCCGACGGTTCGTTATCCGCCATGGCCAACGAACCTGCGGTCAGTAAAAGCCTGGTTTGGTGCGTTCGGCTGCGGTTCGGGAAGCCAGACACTCAGGCGCCAGCAATCTATTCCCCTGGCAACGGAGCCGGGGGAATGCCTGAACTCTGCACTCCTTCTGTCACCCTGAAAACCTGAATTGAAGCCCAGCTTACCTTGATTGGCAGGTCTTCCTTCCAACAACGGAGCTGCAAAGTGCTTACAAGTTGGGAGAAGACACCCAGGGGAGGGAGGGGGAAGGGGTGTCCTGTAGCCACGGGCACTCCAATCTCATCCCTGCAAACCCTGATAGGCAGCTCTGACGGCCAAACACAAACCTCCTGCATTGCTCAATGGGACCTGTGCTTATAAATAGCCGTGGGCTTCCAGGCTGGGTTTCACTTTCAGCGAGCAGTGGAGTGGGACAGAGCTCTTGCTTGCCACTTGCTAGCCTTTGGGGAGAAAGAGTAATTCGGCTTGGATTTCGGGGATAGGGATCTATCTCCTCTGGTTCCAGGGCTGCTGCCTGGCTCTGGGGCCAAGCTTAGTGGGCACCTCGGCTGAGGGCTCACACTGATTATTGATCAGTGCCTGATGGGGTCAGGTCTGTGGGAGTGATGGGCTAGGGCTCTAGTTCCTACTTCCCTCTGGTGCCAGGGCTGCTGCCAGGCCCTGGGGCCAAGCTCAGTGGGCACCTCAGCTGAGACATCACATAAAAACAGCTCTAGAATCAGCACCCCACAAACCTAGTGTATGGTTCCAGTTTGTGGATGATACATTTATCATTTGGAGCCATGGGGAGGAAGAATTGATGGGGTTTTTGAATCATCTCAACAACATCCACCTGAACATACATTTCACAATGGAGAAAGAAATCGAGGGAAAACTCCCATTCCTGGATACCTTGGTCATCCGCAAAGCAAACTTTCAGTTAGGTCACAAGGTCTACAGGAAACCAACTCACACTGATCGGTGCTTACACAAAAACTCTAATCACCACCCCCGACAGAAAAGAGGCATAATGAAAACATTAGTGGATCGTGCAAGACGGATATGTGAGCCGCACTTTCTCAATGAGGAAATTAATCATCTAAACCACGCACTTCAGGCAAATGGCTACTCCAGAAATGAAATCCGAAGAGCAATCAAACCCAGAATGAATCAAACAACCAAGGAAAAACAGTCTCCTACAGGAAAAGTGTTTTTGCCATATATCAAAGGAATTACTGATCAGATGGGAAAGCTTATGAAAAAGCATAACCTTCAAGCAGTATTCAGACCCACCCGAAAAATACAACAGATGCTACGATCAGCAAAAGACAGTAGAGACCCCCTCACCTCTGCAGGAGTATACCGTATACCTTGCAGCTGTGGACAAGTTTACATCGGGACCACAAAGCGTAGCATCCAGACAAGAATAAAAGAACATGAAAGACACTGCAGACTTGGACAACCTGAAAAATCAGCAGTGGCTGAACATAGCCTAACTCAAACAGGGCACAGTATCTTATTCCAGGACACCAAAATACTGGACAACACCTCCAACTACTTTGTCAGACTGCACAGGGAAGCCATTGAAATTCACAAGCATAAGCAAAACTTCAACAGGAAAGCAGAAACCTTAAGAATGAACAGAGCATGGTTTCCAGTCCTGAAAAACACCAGGCTAACAAAACACTCTGTACCCGACAATAGCCCTGCAGAGAAGATTAGCACATCAAGCCCCAATCCATATGCAAAAGAACCTCCTCAGGATACAGTGAAGCCTCCCACCATTAGCATTCCACACCCTGGGAAACTCTTACAGGATGACTCAGCTCAAACCCACCCCTCCTGAGTAGATATAAATGACCTGCCAACATCTTTTCCACACTGTGACACTGAGAGATCTCTGTCTTTTGGTGCTACACCTCTGAAGATGCCAGCCACAGCTGCTGGCGAAACATCAGGAACTACAATGCCAAGACCACGGCAATACAGCCCGGAAAACCCACAACAACCATCATTCTCTGGCCGTGAAAGCCTTCGACAATACATCGGAAACAACATAGTTATTGAAAGAGAAAAAAGACAGCTAGAGATGGAAAGAAATAATAAAGGACAGATATATAAGTAGAAAGAGATAGATTCAGATAAATAGTGGTGGAATCACATAGGAAGAGACAGAGAGAGATGGAAAGTTGCAAATAGACAGTGAGAGGAAGAAACAGAAACAGATAGAAAGGGGCACATAGATATCAACTGTTCTAGAAGTAGAAATGGAATGAGAATGCATCAAGGAGATATAGAATCGAACAGAACATGCCACTTCCATGGATAAAAGGATTGAAAATCAAAAACAGAGAAAGAGACAAACAGTACAGAATATATCAGTATAATGAAAAAGACACTAGAATGTATGCACAAACATTAGAGAATGAATGTTACAGTTAGAGAATGGTATATGTTTGGAGAACTGTATGTAGAGACAGATAGAAATTCCCGGCCCCTCCGCACCGGGAATACCAGCGTGCTCTTCTTTGGCCTGGAGGTTGGGCGGGGGGATCTTCTGACTTACCCCCCACATGACAGGTCCTCTCCCTCCCATCCTTTCTTGCAAGGCAGGAAAGTGGGTACTGTCGGCTGCTGTCAAAATTTTCCTTAGTGGGACCCCGAGGTGAGGACCCACAGTTGCTGGGAGATCAGGCCCCCGTCCGAATGTCATGTCCTCTCCCACCCGCTCTGGGAATACCAGCGCTCTCCTTTTTGGCCTGGTGGGTGGGCACATGGGGGGTGCCGCTGGCGAGCGGCCAGACCCCCCGCTCCCTGAGGGGAGGCAGCTCGTCACCGCCTCCCCGTGCCCGCCAGGCCCGGCGGCTGCCATCATCACCCACCTTCCTGCTGTCGCAGGGAATACCAGTGCGCTCGTTTATGGCCTGGCGGGCAGGCACATGGGAGGTGCCTCTGGTGAGTGGCCAGACCCCCCACCTCCCCGTGCCCACCAGGACCGGCGGCTGCCGTCATCACCCACCTTCCTGCTGTCGCAGGGAATACCAGCGTGCTCCTTTTTGGCCTGGCCGGTGGGCACATGGGGGGTGCTGCCGGCTCGATGACACCTCCCTGTGCCCACCAGGCCCGGCGGCCGCTCTCAGTATACACCTTCCGGCCTGCACCAGAAATACCAGGGCACTCCTCCTTGGCCTGGCAGGCAGGGTTGCTGCCGGTGAGTGGCCAGACCCCCCACCTCCTGAGGGGAGGTGGCTCATTGCCATCTCCCTGCCCCCAGTACACATCTTCCACCCTACCCCAGGAATACCAGTATGCTCCTTTTTGGCCTGGCGGGTGGGCACATGGGGGGTGCTGCCAGCAAGCGACCAGACCCCCCTCCCCCCTGAGGGGAGGCAGCTCAACGCCACCTCCCCGTGCCCTCCAGGCCCAGCAGCCACCCCCAGTATAAACCTTCCGGCCTGCGCCAGGAATACCAGCGTGCTCCTTTTTGGCCTGGCGGGTGGGCACATGGGGGGTGCAGCCAGCAAGCGGCCAGACCCCCCTGCCCCCTGAGGGGAGGCGGCTCAACGCCACCTCCCCGTGCCCACCAGGCCCAGCCGCCGTCATCACCCACATTCCTGCCATCGCAAAGAATACCAGCACGCTCCTTTTTGGCCTGGAGGACGGGCACATGGGGGGTGCCACCGGCAAGTGGCCAGACCCCCCACGCCCTGAGGGGAGGCAGCTCAACGATGCCTCCCCATGCCCTCCAGGCCTGGCGGCCACCCCCAGTACACACCTTCCGGCCTGCGCCGGGAATACCAGCATGCTCCTTTTTGGCCTGGTGGGCAGGCACATGGGGGGTGCCACCAGCAAGAGGCTAGACCCCTCGCTCCCTGAGGGGAGGCAGTTCGATGACGCCTCCCTGTGCCCGCCAGGCCCGGCGGCCCCCATCATCACCCACATTTCTGCCATTGCAGGTAATACCAGCATGCTCCCTTTTGGCCTGGTGGGCGGGCACATGGGGGGTGCCGCCAACAAGCTGCCAGTCATCCCCGCCCCTTGAGGGGAAGTGGCTCGTTGCTTCCTCCCCGTGGCTGCCAGGCCCAGCGGCCGCCATCAGCACCCACCTTTTGTACACTGGGCCAACGTCAACCGGTGGCTCTAATTGTATCGAGTGGGAGTTTCCTGGGTCCTTGGATTTTAGAGGGTATAACTCCAAGATCCCTTTTGCAATCTCGTCCAAACTTGGGTGATGGCTGTAGGAGAGCCTGCAAAAGACTCCCCGGGAATATGGGCTGTGTAAGTGTCACGGGGGCCGTTCCACGCCCCACGAACCGCAAACAGGTTCGACAATGGAAAATGTTCATTGCGGTTTGCGATCTTGGGATCGTCGTCGGCACTGAACTGCGAACCACTGGTTCGTTAAATTTTTTGGTTCGCGCCCATGTCTACTTCTGACAGTGGAACAGAACTTTTCTGTCTGTACCCCTTCCACTGCAACACATTAATCTCCCTGGAATGCTGCTTGGGGACTGGGAAGAGATCCTCAGGAATAACATGAGCAGGAAATCATGGATCTGCAGGAAGAAGTGGGAATCAGTGGAAATTACCCTCTTTCCTTCTGCTAGTGGAAAACTTAGAATCTCTCTACACAAGACACCTCAGCGCATGTTCATCAAGTGTAGGGAGATGCAATGTTAACCAGAAAACATAGTTTTAAAAGACAGAGTGGGCAAAGATTGCATTTGTTAATTTCATCTTCACCTCTCCAAAGGCTCTGTCAATTTCACCTCTCCAGTCTAAAACTGTGTGGGATTGCAACCAGAGGGCAGCAAGGAATAAAAATGGGCTAGAGATGCCTTCCAGAGCCAGGCTAGGGCCTAGAGAAGTTCTAATGGGCTGAAGTGTCCCTTCTGGCATTTCACAGCCCCTTCATACAGGTCCAGTATACAGCAAAACCTTTGCCCTGCTGCCGGCTCTGTCTTTTTAAACGATTCTTCCTAGCTACCATTGCATCTCCCAACAAGGATTCTTCACATGTCAGATGTCTCATGTAGACAGACTCTTAGTCTGGATCCAAAATGTAACTCTTCTGGTTAAATCAGAGGCACTTAAAAGTGCTTTGATTTAGTTGGACCAGGACCAGTAATATCTCCCCTGAAAAAAGCTTTTAAAATTGTTCCAAAACTGCATGTGCATGTCATAGAGATATGTTAGCTGTCATGATCAGTTTTGTCCAACAGATGCCCATGAATTTCATGTATCATCACCCACATTTCTGTTAATGTACTGCTGGTTGCCCATGGTCCAGGGGGAATGTTTTAATTTTTAGCAGGTACCTGCCAGAGCTGTTCAGAAACTCCCTGAAAAAAATGTTTTGCCTATGGCATAAAAGCAACCAAACCCCCGCTAAATGAGTGCTATAATATACCAACCATAAAAGAATGCTTCTATATCTCAAAAATATTTTGTCTGTATGAGCCCTTAAACTCTGTTTGGCCTGAAAGCTATAAGCAGTCTGACACTTTTACAAATAGGGCTTACACACCCAGTAGATTATTGACTAAACTACTATTACTGCTAATACTCCACATTTACATAGTGCTTTGCATCTTCAAAGAACTGTGCAAATATTACCTAATTGATCTAGTCTGGAATACAAGTCCTGGCAATCTAATATCAAGCTTTATATATGTAGAGGAGAACAAATCATTAACTGAAAGGAGCACATTCTCTAGAATCCTATTACCATAAATTATACACAGCTTTTTTCTCCCCTCAAAGTTATTCCGTTAGCCATCTGATTAATGGCTGGATTGAAGCAGATTAATTTACTTGTGGTTTCTGGAACTTAATAGGTGGAAACGTAATAGAAGCCTGATAGAATTGTCTGAGATAATTGATGTTTTAAGGGGCATGAAATCAGAAAAAGCATTGAGTCAAGATGGATTCACGATGGACTTTTTAAAGCATGAGATGGGAGTTTCTCTATTGTTTATTTTTTTTAAGTGAGGTTAAGAATTATATATATATGGGAAAATGCTGTTCTTCCTGCTGGGAGTCAATGTGAATACAGTGTGAACTCTTACTTTTTGCACCCTGTGTTATTATGTGTGTAAATAGAAGAGTAATTGATTAAACCTCAACTGCAATTCCCCATCTGTAAAATGGGTAATCATCAACTAGATGGTAAGAAGAATCAGATGAAGATTTTAAAAGACCTTTACATACCAAAGAGCTAAATAAAAGGTTAAGGAAACAATACTGCAATAACAAGTAAAGAGGATATTAAGGACAAAGAGGATGATCCATTGCCTTGCCACTTGCTTCTATCCTTTTCACACATGCACTGCTCCTTGTATGTGGTTGTCAACTTTGGCTTGGGAAATTCCTGGAGATTTGGAGGGAAGTACATGGAAAGAGTAGAATTTAAAGCGGTGAGGGAGGATGTGATGTCACTCTAGGGCATCCTTTTCTCCTATACTTTATAGTTCTGCCCTCCAACACTGCCATTTTGTCTAGGAGAACTGATCTTTGTCATACGGTTGTAATTCTGGAAGAACTTCAGGCCCCATCTTGAGACTGATAACCTTGAGACTGTGCAAGATTTCTTCATCATTATCCATAGCCTAGTGTTAGCCCATGACTTTATGAGCCAAACTAGCACTCTGCCATGCATATTTTCTCTAGACTAATTAATTTAAAACAAATTATAAAATATTCAGAATATAACAGAACAGTAAACTGCATTTCAGGTTGTAACATGAATTAGCTATCAGGAGCATTATGAAGACTAAGTCAGCCTGTGGCATAGCCAGGCTAGTTTATAAGCCTCAAGTATATGTACGTTCTCCATCTCATTGTATTGCTGGAGAGAACGCAAACTCAAGTCAAGAGTTTCCTGGTTCAGTCTGAGAAAATCAAGGCTGCATGTGCTTACAGGAGCTAATTTCAAACACCTTAGGACATACGCATTCTGCGCGAGCTAGATTTTTTAAGAGCCTGTTGGAATTTTAAAAAAGAACTCCTGTTAGCAACCATAGGAAGTGTTTCCTATAGAAAAAGTTATCAGTTTGCACACGTAAGGAAGGAACCCCCAGTGTTCTGTCACTGCCAATATATTTCACAATTGAATTAGGAGTGCTTTAGGCTGTATGATATTTTTCACATGAAAAGCACTTCTGTTTAGGAAAATGTATAAAAGATGTAGATCGGTGATTCCCAGCCCTGGTTTTGCTATGCCTGAACCTGACACCAATCACCTTAAAGGGTGTTGCAACATTCTCAAAAAGCTCTTAAAACAAATTAATTTCTATTCAATTCATTTCCTACATGCCACAGAACACTTTTTCTGGGCCTTTTCCAAAATGATAAACACATTGGCCTGGATCCTTGCCATTGCATGAGTAGCTCCAATGCCCAGGAGTTGAAATTCGGAGAAATGAAATGTAAAATAGGAAGTAGAAAAGTTCTGTTCCATAAACAGAACTTCATTAAAGGTGGTGTATGTAAATTCAAATCCAATGCTACAGAATGACGCCTCATTAAATAAAATGTTATTTCTGTTTAAAATTTTAATTTTGTTTTATGCTAAATATAATTTATTTATTCTAGTTAGGAGACAACGTTGTGTGTTCTAAAACCAAGCAAAAAATGATAATGAACTGCAGTTCCAAAAAGATTGGGATTCATGGCTTGGTGTAGTTGCACTTGACCAGCGTATGTGTCTTTTTTTCTTACGCATGTAGATGTTGATCACGCACAGACAACTGTGTCCAATCAGTGATAAAATGACATGTGCTACATGCTCATGTATTTTTCTACACAGAAAAGTTTCCATAGAAGAGAATTATTATATCTGAAGCTACACTTACTGTACAGTCGTACGCAGAATTATTCCATTCTAAGCCCACTGATTCCAGGTACAGTTAGTGATTTTATACTAGAAAAAGAAGTAAGAAAAGTCAAGTGTGAATTCTTTCTGTTTACTTGAACAGACATCATCCATTTCCTCCAAAATACACCCAGCCAAATCTACGGGAAAGGCAACATATTTTTTTTGAGAGTCCAATCTGCTCTCTATCATTCCATTCTCTTAATATCAGGACGTTCTGGCTACAGCAGTTACTCTCCCTGCCCATCTTCCCAGTAGCTCTTTCATGAGCCAATAAGTAAAAGCCATTGTAGTGCTGTCTGGTTTGTAAATGCATTGCACAATGATTGCATATTTGAGTTTGACAACCAGCCAGCCATGGTGATTATGGAGAAAAGGAGCTGGGTTTTGTTGTTTTGTTCTTATGGCTGTTATTGTTATTAAGAGTAAGACCAGCACCATCCATCAAGACATGAAGTTATTTTTTGATGTGCTTGCAAAGGTCATTTGGTCACGTACAGTGTCAACAGGAAAATCCATGGAAATCCATACCTAAAAATTTGAGGAATGCTCCTCTTAATCTTCTGCTGTCTTTGATGCATATATATATTTCAGAGTTAAAGATCAACAAAGCCTCAGACATTTAAGTATTGCAGATGTATTATATTCTGTCCAAGGAATACTTGTATGAAATACCAGAATTCAATCTCTGACCATGAATTACAGAAATAATTTCCCTCTAAGGGCTGATTCTAGGGTTGCCAACAGTGGTTGGGAAATTCCTGGTGATTTGAGGAGTGGAGCCTGGGGAGGGACTTCAGCAGGGTATAATGACATAGAGTCCACCCTCCTAGCCAACCATTTTCTCCAGGGAAACTGAACCCTGTTGTCTCATGATCAGTTGTAATTCCAGGAGAACTCCAGGCACCACCTGGAGGCTGACAACCCTGCTGGTGCTGACATAATGCTGAAACTGACATAAGTCTGAAACAGGCTGTTTTGTCTCAGAACATTCATGAAGGGCTCATCGCCTTGACTGCAAAGGGATCATCTTGTAATATGTGCTTTAAGAATAGAAATCACAACAACAGAGGCTCAGTGCCAGTTTAAGTACATTTAGGAAAATGGGAAATACAAGTTCCTCATTTGTCTCAATGCTTCTCCATGCATGAGAAAATCCCCCCCCCGCCCCATTAATAATAATAACATTTGATTTACATACCGCCCTTCAGGACAACTTAATGCCCACTCAGAGTGGTTTACAAAGTACATATTATTATCCCCACAATGACAATCACCCTGTGAGGTGGGTGGGGCTGAGAGAGCTCTGGAAGAGCTGTGACTGACCAAGGTCACCCAGTTGGCTTCAGGGAGAGGAGTGGGGAATCAAACATAGCTCTCCAGATTAGAGTCCCGCGCTCTTAACCTATTGTTTTGGTAGCTAGCATTATGCACACTCCTGACACTTTTGCTAACTGTGGTTAACTCCAAACCACAGCTTGCAACCAGAATTAAAAGTGGGTTTGCAAACAGTGAACTGAGCTACCCATGTTTAGCAAAAACAACAGTGAAGTTACAGCACCAGCTAAGGCTTTGAAAAATAAAGGAGAGGAGAGAAATCATACATATAAGAAGAAGAGAGATGGAGGAAGGCCTGAAATGCTCTCCCAGTCATCTAAACATGGTTAGAAAATTAGGCTGTGCTCTGAACCTTAGCATCTATTATAGAGATTTAATTCCTCAAAGCTCTTTTTATAGGGTACTCCCATTTACAGACAATGATTCTTTTAGGAATGGAACCAGGATTTATGGAATCGGGGTGTGAGCACAATCCTGCTTCAGTCGGAATATCTGGGAGTTACAGATAGGAGATTCCAGATCTCTTTGTTCCTTCCTAAAGTTTGTATGTTTCGACATGCACCAAGAATAAAGCATGTAGGCCCACTTCAGAAATGTATCCCCCTGGTAAGGTTTTAAGGACCAAGATGAGGTTTTGGTTGTATACCCCAGAACCCCATGAATACATAATGCATACATTTAAGTTACCCCATATGTGCGCTCCATCCCTCCCTTCAGGGAGGGGACAATTAAATCGAAAGTTATTATTATTAAGTATAGCTTGCAAAATAAATGTACGCACAATTGCAAGTATACACATTATGTCATATATGTGGGATGGGAGTGTGCTTTCCAAGACCTGGTTCTTGAGTTTTTTCTGTGGTAGTTTTTTTCTCTGGTGACCATCCTTTCCTACTGAGTTATGTATGGCTAGATGAGATGTAAGCATGAAAAGCCCTAGCTTCAATTTGTTGGTTACATAAATATTTGAAGTGTATGTCAAAATCCCAGTTTGCCCTTGCAAATCGTTGCTAACTGCAGGTTTTAGCCCCTGCCTTCTCCATTTAACTTAGCATTTTAACAGCGGCACATACCTCGTGCAAATTTCTGACTACAATAAAGGCAATTCATGCTAGCTGTGTGAGGGCTGTGCTAACTGCATATTGGTGTGTATTGGATAGCTCTAATAATTTCTAGTCAATTTAGCGCATCCCATTTGGTAAAGGTTATTTCACAGACCACAAATTTCATTGGAGTGCTTGATGCATTCATGAGATGGCTATTGATCACTGAGTTGCCAAGTAGGTTGCAGAGAAAGGAATAGAAATTACATGGTTAAGTAATTACGGCGTAAACAGTTAGCTGTGTCTTCCATATTGCACACCACCTACTTACTCGTTCACTGTCAGGGATATTGAAATTGTTAGGATATTTCCTGAGAAGATAGAGCTCTGATATTTTGGTTTATGCATCTAAGTCACCTCGCTTGCTAGAAAAGTCTGAAAGTGGGAAGTTCTTCTTTCTTTTGAAATATGGAATTCAGAAGGAATCCCAAAATGGTTAACATATTTCTAGTTTGCCTAGAAAAATGAGATTTGGCACATGCATGATCCAAGGTATCCTTCCTGATCATTACACTTAAACATCTCTTTCTCAAATCAAGAGGCTTAAACGGCATCACCAAATGTTTCAGCTAATCCCACGTTAGTTTACTAATTAACATTTAGTGCATGTATCCAATGATTTCCTGATTACTATAAGAGAGTAAAAGGGAGACATCAGTAACCCTTTTCCTTCAAACATGGGATTCCAAGGATACCTCAAAATGGTTAAGATCCTTCTAAAACTTCCAGAAAGTTGAAATTAGGTACATATAGTACAAAGCACACTAATTACTATACATGGTTGAAAATGGACATTTTAATACCAAACAGATGATGTTTACTTCACAATAAAATCTGTGGTTTCAGCACACAGTTATCCAAGAAACATGTATGTCTCACTGTATCTCTCTACATCTCTAAAGTGCCTGACTCTTGTTGACTTATTTATCATGCTCTTCTTCCATTCAATGCAGTTAATATAAATCAAGCAAGAAAAGCATGAACAAAACAGAAATTTTAAAACAATTAAAACCCCCCGGAAGGCATATCCATGAAAAATGGTAACTAAGAAAACAACACACCCAACTTGTTCCATTCCCAGACACTAAAGGTTTGCGCAAACAATAGCTTTTGCTTATTTTCCAGAAGGCCAACAGGGAGGAGTATTGACAGACTTGTTCAACAAGGTCCTTCCAAAGCCTCAGGACCACAGATGAAATACTTCTTCCAATAATTGCTTTAACCCTTCTCCAATACAGGATTTAGAGCAGGGCCCTCCAGAATCATCTTAATAAGCAGCTGTGCTAGGCCATTCAAGGACAAATAGGTTTTTAACGAGTTAATCTTTATTTACAGAAACCAAAAACGTGCAAGGCAGTTTACAAAAGTACGCTCATAGGTATACATAATACCAGGGCTCCTTTTCCTGGGGAAAGAGGTGGGGGAATTCTCACCTGGGGCAACTCCCGGGAGGAGGTGATGCACCTCTCAAAACATGGAACTGCATGATGGGACTTCTGGGAAGTGATGTCATCATGCAGGCGTGGCCACCCTGGGAGTGCTCCTGTGCTCCATGGGGGCTCCAATTCAGCCCGAAATGGGCTACTCCATGACAGGGGAGCACTCCCCTGCCTGGCAGTGGCTGGATCTGGGCCATTTCAGGCTCAAATTGGGCGAAAATGGGCCCAAAACAGCCCAGATCAGCCAGGAACAGGCTGTTGCCACACAGGAGACCATTTCCTCGCAAGGTAGCAGCCCGAACCTGGCCATTTAGGGCCCGATCCAGGCCGTTCTGGACCCAAATTGGGCCGAAATGGCCTGAATCATCCTGGAACGGGCTGCTGCCACACGGGAGAGCGCTCTCCCACCGAGCAGCGGCCCAATCCTGGCCCTGAATTGGGCCCAAAAGGGCTGAAAGGGGCCCCAAATGGCCCCTTTCATTTGACCAAAATGGCCAAAATGCAGCTGCCCAATCCTGGCCATTTTGGGCCCAATTCAGGGCCAGGCGGCGGTTCCAGCCTTCCCCACCATCCTGCAGGCTGAGGAGGCAGTGTGGTGGCAGAGGAGCCAGCTGGCTCCAGGCCATTGCAGCCTCGTGCTGCCATGCATGCTGCCGCCGCCGCCACCCACCACCCAGCTGATCCCCCTCCCCCTCTCTCTCCGGCCAGGTAAGTGGGTGGGGGTGGAGGGGTTGCCCCGGGGGGTGAGAGGGAGGTGGGGGAGTTGCTCCCCCTCACTTCAGTATGCTCCAAATATTTACGCTTCGGAATGATGGTATTTGCGAATTTTTTCCTCGCTTCAGGTAAACCCAAAGAGGGAAACCCAAATCTTTTCGGGATGCACACCCCTACTTCAGACTTTAGGTCTGCCTATGGCAATACAAACCCTAGTTCTTTCCTAAAGCACCTGGCCTGCCTCACTGAAGTCAAGAGATCCAAAGCAAAGTAGCAGCAGCCTACTTAATTTTTTTTACTGAGGGGAGGCTTATTTATGTCTTTGATTAGAACTCAGCAACTTACTGAACCCTTCTTAATTCCTACATAAGTCTCTTACGGGAAAAACTCTATTGATCCCTATGAGCTAAAAATTAATTTGTGCTTGTTTGTTAACAAGACTTACACCTAACCTACATTTAAAAACCTTCTGAAAAGTTTACCTAGTTCTCTGAACAACAAGCCCATTTGGGACCCCAATTGGCCCACTGAAAAGCACACATGAGCTCCCATGCCTGCATGATGACATCACATCCAGGAGATGACATCATCTTGTAGGCACGGCAGTGTATGCGCCAGGAGCACCTGGGAACATGGAAAAGGTAAGCACCAGGTTCCCCCCTCCTGCTGGGAGGGTAGGGAGATCTGGCATCTCTACAAGCAATCCACCCCTCAAAACCAGAACAGGGAATTTCAACACCAAAAACGAAGCAGCAATTTTTGCCTTTAAACCAGAAGAAGATGCAACAAGAAGATAGAAGCTACTCCCCCGCCACACACACACACACACAGAGGAACAGCAAGTCTCTCAGTAAAAAATGGCAAGCAGCAGGAATTTCTGTGCTTGTCTTTAAACTAGCATGCAAGCAACAAGAAGAGAAAAAAGAACACACTCCCCAAGAACAGTCAGCAAATAAATGGACAGCAAGTAACTGAAAACAACCATCTCTCTCCCAAAACACCAGGTCAACTTCCCCTCCCTCAAAAGACAGCAAGAAACAGTGAGTCTATACCACTTTCAAAACCAGGTAGAAGTCCTCTAGGCAAGGGACAGAGGTCCTCGGGTCATCCTCTAGGCAGGCAGCAGTTGAAGAGATTCAGGCAGGCAGTGAGTTCAAGGCAGAGAGCAACTGGAGGCTAAGTACTCACAGCAGTCTATCCAGTCTCTGTCTCAAAATGGAGGCTGCTCTGAGCCATGGCTTCTTTTAATCTCCTTTGAAGAATTTGAAAAAGGCTCTCTCCCATCACAGAATCCCAACTGGTCAGACAACCAACCTCTCTCTCTCTCTCTATTGGCTACTCACTCACTCTTCTCCACTCCCCCACTCCCCTGCTGGGAAAAACCTAGGAAAGGTCAGAAAACATGGAGGGAAAGGCTGGAGAGCCAGGCAACATATGCTGTATTAAACTGAGTTAACTCAGTTTATTCCAGCACATTAGTATCCAGCTTCCCAGATCTGATCTGGAATTCTCTGATCTGAACTGGCATAGCCAGCTTATGCTGAACTGGCATAAAAGCCAGATCACATACCCCTGGTAGCCAGGCAGGCAGAGACAGTGGTGGGGAGGGGGAGGGCAAGTCCAACCCTCCCTATCAGCCTCTTGAGGAGGGAAAAAGAGAGAGGGGAAGAGTGAGAGAGAAGGGGTGGGGAGAGAGGAGGAAGCAAAGGCAATGGGAATGGGATGCCCCTCCCCACATTCCCTATGAATCACCACTTGTTACAACATAATTTACTCATACTGAGTATGGCTTCTTCTGTAATCACAGTCCAGAGAAAATACAATGAACAGATATTTCTCAGTAAGAATAAAATAATTTGTATTCTTTTTTTGAAGATGTTACACTTCAGATTATTGCAATATTAGGGTGTCAGTGACACACATGAATGTGCATTGGGTGACCTTTATATTTGAAGAAGGTCCATTAATTGTCAAAGGACTAAGTCATTTTGGAATTGTTTTAAAAGCTCATAGAGAAAAACATAATTTTGATTTGTTTCTTAATGAATCATTGACTCAAAAACAACAAAGCAACGCCTGAATGAGTTCCAAAAGCACTTATTGATCAGAGGTTAAAGTGAGGGAGAAGGCTGCTTCACACAATGACCTCCTGAGCAAGATTACAACCTGTGCATGCCCATACATACTGTCAGAGAAGATTCTTGTGTGTTGTATATTGTGGTTTACTGGAAAGAACCTTAGAATCTATTTCAATACATTAATATTCTATTATTTCTCTTAGATTGAAGTAATATTGTAGTAATATTAAACCATGGATAGGAAACTTAGCCACATAGGATTCATCTTGTATGCCACTTCTCTTTCCACAGCCCTCAGAGCACTGCCTGCTTTAGTATACATACATACCAGTCTCCTTCTTCTAATCTCCTGATAAACTAAAGGAAGACACTGCTGAGCAAGCACAAAATTTAAATTAGGGCCATTTCCACGCACGTTGAATAACGCACTTTCAATGCACTTTAGCAATCCTTTGGAAGTGGACTTTTTGTTCCACACATGGAAAAGCAGTTCCAAATGTTCACTAAAGAGTATTGAAAGTGAATTATCCAATGTGTGTGGAAGCAGCCTAGGTGGCCTTGGGTTGCCAAGTCCATGTTGGGAAATTCCTGGAGATCTTGAGGGTGGAGTCTGGAGAGGGTGATGTTTGAGGAGGGGAGGAGTCTCAGTGGGGTACAATGCCATAGAGTTCACCCTTCAGAGCAATCATTTTATCCAGGAGAATTGGTTTCTGTTGCCTGGAGATTCGTTGTAATTCCAGGAGATCTCCAGCCACCTGGAGGCTGGTGACCCTAAATCCTTCTGATATGTTTTATTTTATTTTTTAATCTGTGAAGGTCTGGAGTTGTGTTAGGCCTGTGGCACTATTGGTCAAACTATGAAGAAAAGACAAGTACAATACTGGAGCCTCTCTTTGTTCCCTTTTCAGTTAATAGCAGTTGGGGGAGGGGGGGTAGGATTCATTGGCTGATTTTTTTACATTGAAAAATTGGTTGGAGATACTGAATTGGATCTCTCTTGTAACATGCAGTTTTACCCTTAATGACAAGTAGGCCAAAGAACAGGATTGAGAGAGAAATGCTCTTCCTCACTAGAAACTGTCAACAGCCATCCACAGTTGGCGGAAAGAAGGTGAAATAAGCAGAGACAGGCGGAAGACCAACAGCTAAAGAGATAGCAAGAGGAGGAGCTACAGGAGGCAGGACTGGTTGATTGAGTTTGGCTGTGGGCTGCCAAGAGCAAGGCTAGTTAGTGAGGGGCATGGCCACAGATAAGGGAAGAGGGATAAAGGCATATAAGCCTGCTCTGCCCCCTCCCTATCACAGAAGGTGCTGGGTTGCTTGGCCCACCCACCCTCCCTATTACAGTGCAGGATTATCCGGTCACTGTTTGTCAGGGCCAGGTAAGATTTTTTTCTCTTTTCCCAATTGGCACTAACAGGAGGAGGGTTTTTTGCCTACCTTGCACTGTGGGATGCGTTTTTATGTAATTGGTTGGTGGAGCTGTACATAGTTCGGCCACTAGCAGGTTAGGATGGCAAATGAGCGGGCCGGTGACCCCCTTGGCAAATCCTCATTGGTGAGGAATTGGGGTCTGTCTGGAGCAGCTGGTGGGCTGTACAGTAGCCAGTTGCGATGGCAGACTGCCACGTGGCTCCCCTATACAAGTAAGGCCCTCCTGCTGTACGACAAGGTGCTACAGGCTTGGAGGGGGAACCTTTTGCCTGGCCGCTGGGTACAGCCATTCGTTGGATGGCTCACCCCTGGGGCAGTGGGGGCCCGCCCAGACAGGTCAAGGCGGAGGTCTGCAGCGCCCCCAGTGCTTGACCTGTACAGCTAGTTAGTTAGATTCCTTGCTGTAGTGACAAGTTATGTTGTAATCAATAAAGTGGCCCAATTTTATCCCAAGCTTTGTGTCTGTTTTTGATTTTGACTGGGGAGGCAAAAGAGCATGAGGGGCTGGAAAGAGTATGATCAGCAAGGAAAACAAAGACAGGAAGCAGGAGTCAGAAAAGAGGAAGCAACAGGGAAATCCAGTCTAAACGAGAAGATCGAGACCAAGGCCCAGTGAGGTAAAGAATGGCCACACCTAGGATAGTTGTCCATGCTCAAATGTGCACTTAAGGAAGCTGCCCTACACAGCATAGGGCTGAACAATTCTCAAATACACTCATTCTTTATATCTTAATAATAATAATAACAACAACAACAAAATTCAATTTATACACTGCCCTTCAGGACAACTTAACATCCACTCAGAGTGGTTTACAAAGTGTGTTATTATCCTCATGACAATCACCCTGTGAGGTAGGTGAGGCTGAGAGAGATCTGGAAGAGCTGTGACTGACCCAAGGTCACCCAGCTGGCTTCAAGAGGAGGAGTGGGAAATCAAACCCAGTTCTCCAGATTAGAGTCCTGTCACTCTTAACCACTACACCAAAAGTGGGCATTGTGGATATAGCTGATTGTAGCAAAAGTAGCAAAAAAATTCTGGAGAGTAAAACCAACACTGTTAGTGGCCTTCTTGATGTTGGACTTGCCCTCTGAAACCATTATAGAGAGTGATAAATCTACCACTAATTGCTTTTCAGCAATAGGGAAAGTTGTGAATATGGGACATTTCACTCAGTGCATATATTTGCACATACTACAAGATAACTGCATTCAGAGGTCACACTTAAATGTGCAAAATTCCATTTTATTGTAGTGCTATTGTCCAAGTCTCACTCTTTGTTTCTTGGGGTTTTCTGACTGAGGTTATTTCATCAGTTCTGGTCCCATCTTGCTTCAGTTTATCCTCTGATTTTCACAAGTTTTCTTCTGCCTTTAGTTTTTGCCTCACTCTCCCCTTTCCTTCTGGTTCTTTTGGGATTAATTCTTGTCCCTCCCTTCTTGCATGGAGAATTCATTAGAAAAATAATTCCAGTAGCCCACAATGAACTAATGCCAATGTGTGGGTAGTTTGTTACACTACCACTAACCATGTCTCAAATTCTGTTTTAAAAATCCAGTTACCTGAGGGAAAGCTAATGCTGGTGCCAGCATTCATATGTCATGGATAGCCAGATTTAGTTTTGTGTGATTCTCCACAGGGAAAGGAAGCGAGGGAGGAGTAAGATGCATGCACAAGCACAGCAAAAAACTGAGCCTATCCTTAGCTGTTGTTAACTGTGAGGTCCAAATGCAAGTTATATGTACATCCTGTGGCCATTGCTAGCACACAAAAGGTGAGCCATTCTTGTTGTGCTTTAATGGACTATGGATAGCTTAACAGTAAGAGTCTGCCTTGTGATGAGGAGGAAAGGGCAGTTTGCATCTATGTGGAGCC
The DNA here is from genome assembly GCF_028583425.1 of Eublepharis macularius. Classification (NCBI taxonomy): domain Eukaryota; kingdom Metazoa; phylum Chordata; class Lepidosauria; order Squamata; family Eublepharidae; genus Eublepharis; species Eublepharis macularius. Next base: position 174,808,554 of record NC_072791.1, on the reverse strand, counting down.
CACACTGCCGTCTGTCAACAAGCCCACCATTCCTTGGTGTAGGCGTCACTAAACAGATGAAGCATAAAATCCCACACCACTCCTCTGACCTAAGGGAGAGGGGAACAGTCTGATGAAATCTTTCCACATGGTAGTCTCTGGTCCTTTCCTCGTAAAGACCATCAGCTCTATGACAATCAGGACAAATGCCAACTCTCCACCCCAATCTGCAATTAAAAAGAAGCCCTGTCAATAACATCCCACAGCTGTCACTTTTATTACCTAACTCCTCCCTCCCTCCACACATTATTGCAGTGGTAACCATAGCAAGACACCAAATTGCTTTGCTTCTAAAGTGTATAGCTACATTTTAAAAAAATGTGCCCTATATCTTCCACAGTGCTCCGACTCATTTATATTGTCATCGCATACACAGGTTCTTAAGCCATTTCATTCAGTGGCTTCTTTTACTGAATGCACCAAGGTCTATATATCAATGTTATGATCCCTATTTTGCAAAAATCTGTAAATAAGGTCAACAAAATAGGGATGTTCTAGATGACAAAATCCTTAATCATTTTTGAGGAACAGCTGGCTTCTCTGTTTTTTAAAAAAAAGTCAATTTAGTTTTGACCTATGCCTTTTAAAGGAAAATGCTTTGTGTAAGCAGACTCAGTGCAGTTTTTACAGCTTCAGGAAACATTACAAGGCTGCCATAAGCAGTCTGCATAAGCATAGCTACGTAGTTAGCAGAAACAAAATATGTGGCTTATTATAAAGGTATGAGTGTTTGCCTTTTCTAAAACAATATCAAGTTAAACCCCATTAGATCTGTATCAAAAATATAATAGCAATGAGAATTCACAAGGTATAATAACTTTAATTGATGTCACTCAGGTAGATTAAAATTAAAACTAAAATAGCTTCCTTAATTAATTTGAGGCCAATAGTGATCCCTCTGGACTAGTTTGGCTTAATGGCGAAAGACCAATTTCTTTATTTCATGGTGGAACGATTCGCAGTTCTGTTATTCTTCTTTTTTATCAGGCACAAATCAGAGATCATTACAGAGCAAGCCAACACTAGGTCAAGGGACTGAATAATCTCCAGGTCTGTGACTAAAAGCCAGACTCTTGTAAGGAGATCTGTAATAAATAAACTTGTAAGCAGAATACAGATACCTGTCCTCATCCACATTTATCACCACTACAATTACACAGATTTTACAGCAGAGAATATTGGCTGAAGATGAGGAAAACTGAAGGAATGTAGAGGTGTAATTAAGATAAATGAATAGATACAGAAATGGGGGAGGGGAGAGAGACTAATCAGGAGGGAAAACATAAAAAAGCAAAACTACCTCCAGGTTCACACCACAAATACTGAATTCTATGACAAAACCTTATAATCTTGATTAATATGAACAGAAGAAGCTGGGTTAAGACACAGTAATCCATATACCTCACTATAGCGTACTTTGACAGCCAATTCACACATTACAAAGGCCACATGACTGACATGTGGGCCATCAACAGACAAGGTCTGGGAGTTCTGTGCTGAGAACTTAATTCCCAATTTGGATCAGAACCATGGCATGCATGGAGAGGGGGCTTATACCTTCCTTCTTGTGCTGTTTTTCCCATTCTGAAATGTCCCCAGGGAGCCACTAATTGCCCTGTTGAGGAAACTTACTTAAAGCCATCTGTACATGTTAAGTTTTCCCAGTGAGGCAAATAGTGCCTTCCTGGGTTCATTTCAGTTTGGGAAGATGGCTTGGAAGAAAGGCCCATGTACCACAGTTCCAGTCGAAACTGAGCTCATGCAGGATTGCAAATAGTTCCCAGGATGGGACTCCCAACACATGCCTAATTGTCAACCACACAGAGTCTTCAGCACAGCAATACTCACTTCACGGCTCTCAGAGAACATTCACAGTGACCATTGACCAAAAGATCCCCATATTTACTTCCATCCTGGGCATAAGGCCTGCTCCTCAAGGTTTACAGCTTACCTGTTCTTCCTCTATTTCAAAATGGAAACCAACTGCTAATCACAAGTTCCACTGGACAAGGGCCTTGCCCCCTTTCCAGAAACATGGGGTAGGTATCACACTGGATACTGATCAGAAGAGCCACAAGTGGCATGAAGAGTCACACGGGGCTCCCAAGCCACAGAGTGAGCATTACTGCTGTAACATGTGAGTTGGCTTCAACTGACAGCTGCTCTCCAAGGTTTTATAGTCTATCAGTTGGAGAGGGCTTCTTCATCACATTGGATCCATGTACAGTTTAACTTATAAAAGTGATACTGGAATCAAAACTTATAAATGGGTGCTAGTTTTAGCTTTCTGCACAGGCTTTGTGCATATGACATCCATTTCAAAAGAGCTGCACTGATCGACCTGTTTGCTTCCAAGTTCAAGGTGCAGGTTTTGATTTTTAAAGCTCTTCATGATTTGGGATAAACGTGTATGAAGGACTGCCTGTACTTATCAGCCAATGTGCCAGCTATGGTCAATGCAAAAGTTCTTTGTAGGGTCCATCTAGTCTCACTCCCTTTTTTCAGTTTCTGACCATGTGCTGTGGGATGATCTCCAAGCCCTGGTCCAAGAGGCACTAATGCCAATGGCCTTCCATAGGGCTTGAAAGAAAGTTTCTTTCAATGGTTTATGTCCTAAGTTGGACACAAATTGACCATTTTCTGACATGGATTGTAAAGGCTGTTTTTCTTTGAAACGTATGTTTTATGTTGCATTATGTTTTTAATTATATTGGTTTGACAGTATGCTCATATTTGGGCTGAATAGAAAAGATGGAATATAAATAAGTACTTGAGTTTTTAAGCCATGACATCTGCCTCACAACAGTGACAACTGGCAACGTTAATATGTTTAACGACATGTAGTCTGACATATTACTACCTGTGTAGCTATTTTTGTTGCAACAGAAAGTCTTCAGGCCAAGACTGGCTCCATGCGGCCATGTCAGGCAAAACCAGATTACTTTAGCCCTCAGCAGGGGCGGCGCAAGGGTTTGCGGCCCTCGTGGCCAGCTGGCCGGGTGCCCCCCCCCCGCATGCATGCAAGCGCGCACACATTGGGCTGCGTGATGATGTCATGCGTGACATCATCACGGGAGCGCGCGCACTGCCGCCGGCCTGATCACTGTGGCTGGCAGCCTCCAAGCTCTCCCGCTCAGTAGTCTGCGCCGCCGCAGATGCCTGCCTGCAGTGGCTGCGCCCGGCCGGGGGCTTGTGCTGGCAGCAGCAGCAGCACGGGGCGGGAGGGATAGGAGGCTGCTGCTTTGTGGCGCATGCTCCCGCCCCCCGTGCCTCCTCCGGCGCTCCCTCTGGCACCCTGCTCCTGAGGCCACCGCCTACCTGGCCTCAATGGGCTCGCCGGCCCTGGCCCTCAGCAGCACACATACCTTTTTGGCAGAGAAGAACTTTCCTCTTTTAAAAGACAGGCTTTCTTTAAATTCACCTTTTCTCACTAAACCAACATGAATTTACCCTTCCTATATTTCATTTCACATAAAAGCAACAACATGGAAGTAGTCACTAGGATCAGACCAAGCAGTGTGAAAACAGGCATTCAAATAAGCCTACAATGTGACTAGTAATGGTTCGAGTTTTATCCTGCTTTTCCTCCAAGGTTCTGCCTTCTCTCTTTGTAACAATCCTGTAAGGCAGGGTGTGCTGAGAGAGAGAGAGAGAGAGAGAGAGAGAGAGAGAGAGAGAGAGAGAGAGAGAGAGATAGTAAACTGGTCCAAAGTTACCCAGAAACTTTTGTGTCCAAGTTGGGAACAGAACACATGGCCTCCCCAATCATAGTCCAACATTCTAACCACTGCTCAATACTGGTTCTCACTGATAGTAGTTAATTTGTGGTTATATGCTCCTATAACAGTAAGAACTGGCCCAGTGCAAGATGTTAGCTTGAGTTTTCTGACCTTTATACTCTGAAGTGAACATGGTTACGGCTGTCTACACCAAAGAAGGTATGCTATTCTTTTATTGTGTTAAAGTCAGAGTGCAGGAATTTTGAGTAGCATGGTTGTTACTGATGAGAGAGAGAGAGAGAGGGAGAGAGAGAGAGGTGAGCAGCCAGCTGATGTCTATAAATTATTGTCATCCACTTTTATACAGAAATTTGTGGTTTCTGAAGGCAAGCTTTGAACCGCACATAGTGTTAACAATAAAAGCGGCATGCTTGTCAGCCAGCCTCTTTAGAAAGTGCTTGGCTGGGCCACAACCCTCCTGTCTTCATCTTTTAAACCTAGCATGCAGATTTCTCTCTTCCAAGTCTTTAACACTGTTTGTAAACTCAAATAAACCACTGAAAATTCTCTTTGTTCTTCACTTTCATCACATTCTCAAAGATCACTCAGGTAAGAAACCCTCCCACTGAGACTTGGAGACGGATTGACTAGGGTCTCCTAAGCATTCGGCACCAAAGAGGCCAAAATAATCTCTTTGTTACTTTGATGGCGCCTGTTCTATTCCAAAAAGAATCCCCTTTACTTTCAGATTGCACCATTCCTATCAAGTCATTTGCCCTCTACCTATCTGAACCATGTTTTGCAGCAGGCGTGACACTCTAGATGAAGAAAATTTATTCCATAACATGAAACTGTATCCCTTGGTCCCTTCAGCACTGAATGCATTGCCACTTCTTGTTCGTACAAAGCAATGATGTGCATTCAAACTGGGATGAACATGTGGGTGCAAGACATCCAGTGCTACCCATGTTTGAACTTCAAGGTGTGTAGCTTCTTGGTTATCTTACAAATGCATGCTGTCTCAAGTCACCAGTCCAGTGTGTGACAGCAAGAACAGAGCCAAGCTTTTCGCGGACTGAGGGTTTTGTAAAGCCTGTGGATAAGGACTACTGGTAGTTACTTATATTCAGTGAAATTTCAAATGAACGCTAAAACAATGCCTGCTATTCAGGAGAATTCTTACCTTCTGTCAGTGCAGCAAGAAAAGAAATCCATACTATGTTATATAGTTTGAACTTTTAAACAGAAAACGTTTTCCAGATCATACTGTCAACTTAGATAACAACCCATATGCTATTAGAAATGTATCTGTTAGAGAGATTTTCCAGTGAAACAAAAAAAAATGGAGTGTTGATTACTCTTTTCCTCTAACAGTCCCCTCTAAAGTAAAATATGATGCATTGTCAGTTTTCAGTTGAAATACTATAAGGAATCCAAATGGCTTACAGAATTTTGCCCCATCTGCTGTGGCCTAACTCTCAAGTAGCTTCCTGGAAAAGTGATTTTACTTACAGTTAAAAATATACTAATAAGCAATATCTGTCTCTATCTGTAACCCTATGCATCGTCCTTACATTACAAATCCCAGTTTATGCTGTTATGTCTAGGAAGCCAGCATTCTTGCTGACATTGAAGTTACTTTTAAAGAGGAGGTGGCCACTATGTCTTAGGATGCTTCCAGACTGCCCATCCTCCCAGGAATGGTGGTGCAAACAGGAAATGAAGGGGAAAATTATATTGGTGCATTCAGGGGCTACCATCTCTGATTTGTTCCTTCATATTGGTTGATTTGAATGAGCAACAATCAGCATAATAGGCACTGTTGTAGATGTTTTACTGGCTGAGGACCTATTGAACCGCATGGATGTGTATTAATGCAGTCCCATGTGGGTCATGGATAACAGGTACAATGAATCCTGTTGAGTCAGCCATCTGCCATGAGCCATCTGCCACCAGCTATGATCACAGCAAAAACTTCTGTATAGAAGCACCCTTAAAGCCGTTCATATGCCCATTTTGGATTTTAGAGAAATACAAGTCCCCCAAAGAGAAAAGCGACAACTGAGAACCTCTCCATTTTATGTTAATTACAAAGAGGTGTTTTATATGTTTGTCAGGTAAGATTTTCTATTGAATTAAAATCTTATAGAGTGAGATAATTACCTCTGGCTTCTGCTCAGTTGGGTGGCATTTTCTCCACTGAGGTTCTTGCCTTAACTTTTTTTTTACACTAAAACCATAAAATACAAACAAGTAAGGGATTAAAATTAAACCATAAAAGAAATGATCAAAACAACTCTTGACAAATTGTTAAAAACCCAACAATTACAATAAACAAGCAATTAAACTTTGTTGCATTGGGGAGATTACTTCTTTGGCATTTAAAACATCTAAAACTGGTTTCCATATTTCATCATATTCGAATAAAGGGACTACCATATGCCAATTTCCAAAAAACGGATTGTGCATAATACTACCCATCAAATATTGCTCCCAGATTTTCTGATATCATTTTTTTTAGCAATGGGCCTACAAGGGATTTCCAATTCCCAGCAATGACCAGACAAGCAGAGTCAACTAATGTCAAAACAAGAGATCTGGTATTCCTATCTAGCACAGAGTTGAGCCAAAAATCCAATAGGAAAAATTCTGGGGAGTATGACAATGAAAGACCCACCATGTTGGATATCTCTTTGTGAACCACTCTCCAAAATTCCTGAACGAAATGGCATTCCCACCACATATGTAGGGTCGTTCCTTCCTGCTTGCAAGAGAACAGCCAAAGAACAGGCAGCATGATATAAAGACAGGTCTGGGACATTCAGACCACCTAAACCTGAGGGCTGACGTAACATCCGGAACCCAACTCTTGATTTGCGACCAGACCAAATAAACTCATTGAGAGCCCTTTGCAAAGCTGTATTTTTCTTGGATGTATTTTAACTGAGAGGGATCGGAACAGAAACAGAAACTTAGGGAGAATAAGAGATTTAACCAGTGAGATCCTATCAAACCATGAGTAACTTTGTTTTTTCCATTTAGAAAAAAAGGATTCGCACAGATTTTAAAAGTTCATCAAAATTTACCCGAACGACATCATTCAAGCATATGAGGATGTAAATTCCTGATATCTCATCTTCTTAGAGCGGAACTACAAGTGACAAAAGGCACAGATTGGACACTTGTCAGGTTCCCTCAAGTTTTGATGGGAAATGTAGGCAGCTTGGTGGAATGTTGGACAAGTGACAGTTGAAAAGTCCATTGGACAGCAGTCAGAGAGCCAAGCTGCAAGACTAGGATGCCTACATTTCCCATCAAAACTTGAGGGAAGCTGACAAGTGTCCAACCTGTGCCTTTTGTCACTTGTAGTTCCGCTCTTAGTAACCCATTTGAATGTAAATCGTGTTCGCAACCTAGCTACTGAACTAGGGGTTAGATTAATGGGAAACAACTCTGATTTCAATTGATTAACTGTTAAACCTGAGATCGAACTAAACAAGTGTGGAGTTTGCGAGATTGATTCTAAAGAATCAACTGGTAAAGAGGTAAAAATTAAAATATCATCAGCATAAAGTGAAACCTTATGTTCTTTATCCCCTACGTTAATACCATGGATCTGAGGATTTTGCCTTAGGGCTTCTGCCAACGGCTCCACAGCAAGTGCAAAAAGGAGGGGGGAAAGCGGACAACCCTGATGGGTACCACTATTTATATTAAATAAACCAGATTTCAGATTGTTAGCCTTAACTTGGGCTTGAGTGGATGAATAAAGAGGTTGCAGAGTACAGAGAAACCTTGGGCCAAATCCCATATGACGAAAAAGGGAAAGAAAATAGGATTTTTCTATAGAATCAAAAGCTTTGGCTATATCGAGACTCAGTACAATTGCCTCTAATTGTTGAGTATTACAAAAATTGATAATATTCATCGTTCTCCTAACATTATCCATTAGATTTCTAATGGGTATAAAACCCATTTGATCTGTTTTAATTAACTTCTCGACAATTTTCTTTAGACAATTGGCCAGTACAGAGGTAAAGATTTTATAATCTGTACTTAACAACACTATTGGGCGGTATGATGCTGGATCTGAGGCATCTTTACCTTCCTTTGCAATATGAACAATAGACATTCTCCATGAGGGAGGAACATCCCCATTCTGAAGGATCTCATTACATACATTGGTTAAAGGGAGTAATAAACAAGCAGAAAATGCTTTATAAAATTTGGCCCTGAAGCCACCAGTTCCAGGGGCTGAATTGGCCTTCAAATTTTTAATAGAATCTAAGATTTCCTGTGGGGTTATGGGATTATCCATAAGGCTTCTATCCAAGTTGGATAAAGTTGAGAAGACGGTATTAGAGGGGGGGAAATCCTCAATTGCTTGTTCCTTGGGCCTCAAGGATGAATATAATTTTGCATAGTACTCTGCAAAGATATTCACTATCTCCCTGGAAGAATGTGGTTTTTTTTACTTTCTTAAAGTCTAACAAGCCCTGAATATGATGGGATTTCGTCTCCTTCTTGGCTCTCCAGGCCAATAGCTTTAACAACTTTGGAGATTGGGTCCAGTATCTCTGTTTTGTAAAAATGAGTAGTTTTTGAACCCATTGTGAATCAAAGATATCAAGCAATGTGCGTTCAGCTAACAATTTTTTGGTAAGTTTTTCCCCCTCTTTTAATTCGTGTTCCTGTTCGAACCCGGTTATATTAGCAATAATTTGTTCTCTAATTTTTGTTCTTTGTTTTTTTAAGTGGGATGCCATTGATATCAGCCTCCCTCAAATAGTTGCCTTCATCGTATCCCAATAAATAGCATTTGAAATATCTGCAGACTTATTTGATTCGAAGTAAAATTTCAATTCATGGTCAATCTGGTTCCTAAGGTCTTGTCTGTTCAAAAACATTGTATTAAATGACCATGACTTATCTGAAAGGCTGTCTTCCCTCCAATACATAGAACAGTGAATCCAGATGTTGATTTTTGGTTGTGCCTCTTGGAGAGCTTTATGGATGTCCGCTTTGACTAGGACTCCTTTTTTACAGTTGTAATAACCCTCGGAAGAGGATCTTCCATTTTTGCTTGAACTTTGGCTGTTAGCAGCTTGCCTTACCTGATCAACCAGCAGTGTTATGACTGTGCCTAATTCTTTCAGTATGGACAGCAACAAAATTCAATGCATTTATTTGACTCTGCCTGAACGCAAAACAGAGCCAGAATATCTTTGTCCCTTTGGATCAAAGGTTAAGGAAAGCAAAGGGGGAAATACAGCAGTTGAACAAGGGTTAGCTCAAAACTAGTTTTATGCAGGTAAAGTAAAGAACATGTTTCTGTAACACACCTGTTGCCTGCCTGTGGATCATTGTAATCCAGATGGCAATGTTTCTAGGATGGAGATGGGAAGTGAATTGTCCTGCATTGGAGCAAAAGGGAGAAAAGCTGGTCTGCTAGCATAAATCTCTTAAATGCAAACATAAGTAATTATTGCTGGTGGTGTAATCTGCAAACTGATTCACTTATTCCTAGAATAGAAAGTGAGTGCAGTTGCACTTCAGGTCAAGATCCATATGGGTCAATGAGAAGCAATGTGTTCCCCACTTTCCTGTCCTCATTGTTATCAAGTGATGCCTATTGTGTGGTAAGAACAGCACAAGAGACACTTCTGTGCTTAACTATAAATTATTTATTAACAAAACAAACTGTAGACAAGATCCAGGTAAACTCAGAATGCAAAAAAGAAAAACAAAATGTGTGTCTACGTCCTGATTTGAGGCTTCGCACAGTCCTCAGATGATCTTCAGCAAATCGAAAGCTGTCACAGTTGCTGCTCCCTGCGGCATACATGTACATACAGACACCGTACAGGATCTCTGTGAATGAAGACTGAGCAGCCTAATACCAGTAAGAAAGTGTAATATTATAGAAGTGAATGGCAGCATGCATTCACTTTTATGGGGAACAGTAATGGGGTAATGTGGGACATCATTGAGGAGGCTGCTACACTTCTCCAATCAAGCCTCTTCTAGTCTGATGGCCCCACCTTTTCACATTTGCATATGATCACCTTGGGCTCTGCTTATCAGTCACTGCAGAATGACATTACATGTTAGAAACTGGCATTTACATATAACTATTACTGTCTTGTGATTACAGTTTTCACAAAAGAGTTTCCAGTCTAAAATATATGTTCCAAATTCCACATTTAAAAAAATCTTGCTCCTTTAAGCAAAAGAATTCAAGGTCGTCTTTGAGGCATTCTTGGAAAATATGCGTAAGAGTTGTATTTATACAGCAGGCCAGGCCATACCACTTGCAGAGAAGGAAAGGATTACCTTTGAAGTGTAAAGATCAAAAGCTATTTTTGCAGGTAATAAGATCTCTCTCAGATGGATTTCAGTAATAGAAACTGGCTCTTCAATAGCCAAGTAATAAAATGAAAGCAAAGTACAATAAAATCAAAATGGGGGATAACTCGCTTACTCTGAAATACACAACATTAGCATTCCACAATGTTTACAGTGGTTCTTAGCTCACAATAGAAAATGTGGAATGCACCTACGCATTTTGAGGCTTGAAATAATTTGCTTGTGGTGGTAACATCACATTGTCAATAAACTGTTTCATGAGAGTTGTGATGTCATTCAGAGTTCATTTTCAGTCTTTTTTTAACACAATAAGTATTTTTTAAAATACCTTTAAGATAGCAAAGGTCACTTCCCAAGTTACAAAATATAGATGCGTAAGGTTATTTATTTAAGAATGGCATGTATGTGTGTGAATAGGGACATTTGTATGCTGTCAAAAGTAATAAGGTATACAGGTGGATGCTCTCAATACATATCCCTGAGCATGCCTATTTTGCTTTTGTACTTGAGAATTGGCCCTCTTGTCTCTATTAGGCAGTGCTACTCAGACTAGCTTTACAGCTGTTTTCATGAACTCCTGCCTACTTAATTGCTGCTTATCTTTCTGGGTGCTTTCTTCCAGGGACACATCAGTAAACAAGCCAGTAAGAGCTGCAACCCTCTTGCTTGCAAACAGCACCTTTGAGCTGGGTCTCCTTTGTCTCTTTCAATACCATGAAAAAAAGAGAAGCCTTTTGTTTTTTTAAAAAAACCCATGGTTTTAATGCTATAGTTATGGGACTCTGCATAGAAAATCGTAGCAAGCAACATGTGGTCTTTGAACAGCTGAGTGGGCAGCCTGTGGTGAATCTCTGTGGCCCTGCTGAGTATGGGTCAACTAGGGGCAGTTCGCTGTCCTAAGTGAAAATTAATTCTGCCCAAACACACATACTGTTTTTTGGGGGGAGGGATCATGTTCTTTCTTCAGTTGTTTCCCCTAGCTGCCTACTTTTCCTGTACTCAGCACATGACTGGATGAAAAAGGAAAAAGCTGCAATTAAGGTGACAGAGCTGAGTGAGGGAGCTGAGGCAGTGACATGCAAAGTCTGTGGCATGTTCGTATTTTTGCTTGAGGGTAACAGCAATTACACTTGCACTGCAAGTGTAAGTTGGTAGCCCTACTGGAGGAGAAGATACAGAGACTTGAAGCACATTTGTCCACACTCCATTTCATAAGGGAAAGCGAAGAGTTCATGGACAGAACGCATGAAGTACTTTTCAGAGGGCAACAGGAGGAGGAGGGGAAGGTATCTCAGGATTTGGAGGAGGAGGGAAAGGTATCTCAGGATTTGGAGGAGCACCCAATATAGGAGGCAAGTGCATAGAAGGAAGTAATCCAAAGGAGCAGTAAAATCAGGAGACATTCTGACCCTCTGATGCTGAGCAATCAGCTCCAGGATTTCCCAATAGATATTGATTCAGGACCACAGGATCAAGGGCTCTTCTACTGAGTGACGCATTAAAAGAGATTTATGTGGCTCTGGGTAAAAAGGTTAAGGACCTGAGAGTGCAGCTTTTGTTTTTGTCAGTTCTTCCTGTTGAAGATCATGGTTGAGGAAGGGAAAGAAGAATACTGCAAATAAATGACTGGCTACGTAGATGGTGTCATCAGGAAAGGTCTGGGGGTTTTGGGACCAGGGCTTACATTTCCGTGATGAAGCTCTTCTATTGAGTGATGGTTTGCACCTCACATGGGTAGGAAAAATGTGTTTGGTAAGAGGCTTGCAAACCTTATAAGGAGGGCTTTAAACTAAATCCTATGGTGGGGAGAGAGAAAAATCAAAGCCTATAACTGGAGATGAGAACACTGAAGATTTGCAGGGAGTGGAACACATGCTAGGAAACATTAATTCACAGGTAAGCAAAGAAACAAAAACCTCAGGGCATATAACTCATGGATTCCAATGTCTCTGCACAAATGCACAGAGTATGGGAAACAAGCAGGAGGAACTTGAAGTCCTGATGCAGGAAGGGAACTATGACATAATAAGCATTACAGGAACTTGGTGGAATGACACAATTGGAATACTAGGACTGAGGAATACAACTTGTTCAAAAGGGATAGACAAATAAGGAAGGGGGGAGGAGCAGCTTTATATGTAAAGGAGATATATACTTGTGAGGAAATACATGTATCTGAGCATGGAAGTTCAATTGAGAGTCTCTGGGTAAAAATAAAAGGAGTAAGAAATAATAGTGATATTATGGTGGTGGTCTGCTATAGACCACCAAGCTAGGCAGAGCACTTGGATGAGAAACTCCTAAAACAAATTACACAACTCACAAAGAGACGGGGCACAGTAGTCATGGGAGATTTCAATTACCCGGATATCTGTTGGAAGTCAAACTCTGCTAAAAAATGAAAGGTCAAATAAATTCCTGACTTGTCTTGCTAATAACTTTATTTTTCAAAAAGTGGAGAGGGAAACAAAGGGTTCTGCTATTTTGGACCTGGTTCTCACCAACAGGGAAAAGCTAGTTGACAAGAAAAAAGTAGTGGGCACTCTGGGTAGCAGTGATCATATAATTTTGGAATATACAGTCTTGTGGAAGGGAAAAACTGTACATAGTCAGACATATAGGACGGACTTCAGGAAAGCAAATTTCAACCAACTGAAAGTGATGCCAGGTAGAATCCCATGGTCAGAAATACTTAAGGAGAAAGGAGTTCAAGAGGGGTGGGAGCTTCTTAAAGGCAAAATATTGAAGGCACTCACAAATGATTACTATGAGAAGGAAAAATGGTAGGAGCCTAAAAAAGACAAAGGGGCTCCATAAACAGCTTTCTAATGATTTGAGAAATAAAAAAGACTCATTTAGGAAATGGAAGGATGGCCTTATTACCCAGAATGAATATAAATAAATACCCAATGTTTGTAAGGAAAGTATTAGAAAACCTAAAGCTCAATACGAGCTTAGGCTAACAACAGACGCTAAAAAAAAAAAAGGTTCTTTGCTTATATTCAAAGTAAGAAAAAGAGCAAGGACATGGACATGGTTGGAGGGACAGGAAAATGATATTGTAACTAGACATGGGCACGAACAGGAAAAAAATTCTGAACACCCTGTTCGTTGTTCGTTGCCATCCACGAACAACAAACAGAACAGAACATGTCCCCTTAACGAACATGTTCGGTGTTCGTGTTCATGGTCCTTTAAAGATCCCTTTAAACTATCAAGTGGCAGGGGGGATTCCCCCTTGCTGCCTACCAGCTGATAGTTTATAGGGCCCTTTCCTGCCACGTGCAAGGGGCAGGGCCCTTTAAACACCCTACAACCCCCCGCCCCACCCCCCTGCCCCACCCCAGTGCTACCAGGCTGCTGCTGCCAGGTGCGAGAGAGATGGAAAGAATCTCTCCATCCCTGTGAGAGCAGGCAGAGCCAGCGCCATGGGCCGTTTCTGCCCACTGTCAGAGAGACGAGGAGGCTCGCTTGTCCCTGTGACAGTGGGCAGAGCTGGTACTGCCGCGGGGCCACTTCTGCCCGCTGTTAGAGAGACGAGGAGAATCTCCTCATCCCTCTGACAGTGGACAGAGCCGGTGCCACTGCAGGGCCACTTCTGCCCGCTGTTAGAGAGACGAGGAGAATCTCCTCGTCCCTCTGACAGTGGGCAGAGCCAGTGCCGCTGCAGGGTCACTTCTGCCCGCTGTCAGAGGGATAAGGACAGACTCCCCTGGTCCCTCTAACAGCAGGCAGAGCCAGTGCCGGTGCGGGGCCACTTCTGCCCGCTGTCAGAGAGACAAGGAGAATCTCCTCGTCCCTCTGACAGCGGGCAGAGCCGGCGCTGCCCTGTGGCCACATCTACCCACTGTCAGAGAGACGAGGAGAATCTCCTTGTCCCTCTGACAGTGGGCAGAGCTGGTGCTGCCATGGGGCCACTTCTGCTCGCTGTCAGAGAGACGAGAAGAATCTCCTCGTCCCCCTGACAGTGGGCAGAGCCACCGCCACCGCGGGGCCGCTTCTGCCCGCTGTCAGAGAGATGAGGAGAGACTCCCCTCATCCCTCTGACAGTGGGCAGAGCTGGCACCACCACAGGGCTGCTTCTGCCCGCTGTCAGAGGGACGAGGAGAGACTCCCCTGGTCCCTCTGACAGTGGGCAGAGCTGGCGGCACCATAGGGCCGCTTCTGCTCACTGTCAGGGGGACGAGAAGAGACTCCCCTCATCCCTCTGACAGCAGGCAAAGCTGCCGCCACCGTGGGGCCACTTCTGCCCACTGTCAGAGGGATGAGGAGAGACTCCCCAGTCCCTCTGACAGTGGGCAGAGCTGCTGCCGCTGCAGGGCCACTTCTGCCCACTGTCAGAGAGATGGAGATAGATTTCCCTCATCCCTCTGACAGCGGGCAGAGCTGGCACCACCATGGGGCTGCTTCTGCCCACTGTCAGAGGAACGAAGAGAGTCTTTCCTAGTCCCTCTGACAGCGGGCAGAGCCGGCGGCGCCATAGGGCCATTTCTGCTCACTGTCAGAGGGACGAGGAGAGACTCCCCTCATCCCTTTGACAGCGGGTAGAGCCGACGCTGCGGGCCACTTCTGCCCACTGTCAAAGGGACGAGGAGGCTCGCCTCGTCCCTCTGACAGCGGGCAAAGCTGGTGCTGTCGTGGGGCCACTTCTGCCCGCTGGCAGAGAGACGAGGAGACGACTCCCCTCGTCCCTCTGACAGCAGGCATAGCCGGTGCCACAGGGCTGCTCCTTCCCGGTGCCAGCGGTACAGAGAGATTCTCTCCATCCCTCTTGAACCAGGAGAGCCGGTGGTGCCCCCTTTGCCGTCATTTTCTCTTCACAGTGGCAAAAACTACTGCCTGTTGGAAGCTACTTTGAGGGGTTACGAAACTGACCTTCCCAATGTCCAATACCCACCAAATTTGCAGAGGACATAGTCCTCACTGTCCTCTGAAGACCCCCCCCCATGTTTCAGAGAGATTGCAGCCCAGGAAAGGTATGATCCATGCCCCCCCCCTTTGCTGTCTATTTCTCTTCTGAGTGGCAAATCTGGACTGTCTGCTGGAAGCTGAAGGGTTAAAGCCAGAAGGAGTTCAGACAGAGTTCAGTCCCTGCTGTTGCCAGGGGAATTGATTGAAAGGCACCAGACTGTCTCGAAGGAGGCTTGTGAGGACCACTTGTTCGTTTGGAATGGGGACTCACGAACAGCCCATTCACAAACAGACAAATGGGCTGTTCGTGGGTTTTTTTCATTCGTATTGCTGTTTATGCCCATGTCTAATTGTAACATGCGATGGAGAGAGTGCAGAACTGCTCAGATCCTACTTTTCCTCAGTCTTCTCCTTTGAGGGAAATAGTGTTTAATACATGAAGGGGGAAGGGAGTTACAGCCTAGGATCAACATAGATGTAGTACATAAACACCTAGTTTCTTTAAATGAAACTAAGTCCTCAGGGCCAGATGAATTGCAGCCGGGGTACTAAAAGAACTTGCAAATGTAATTTCTAAGCCTCTGTCCATTACATTTGAGAATTCTTGGAGAACAGGCGAGGTGTCAGAAGTTTATAGGCAAGCAAATGTTGTCCCCATCTTCAAGAAGGGGAAAAAGGAGGATCTGCGCAACTACCAACCCGTCAGCTTCATGTCTATATCTGGAAAAGTTTTAGAACAAATTATCAAGCAATCCATCCTTGCGCATTTAGAAAAGATGGGTGTGATTACTGAAAGCCAGCATGGGTTTCTCAAGAACAAGTCATGACAGACTAACCTTATCTCTTTTTCAGAGAAAGTTACTACTTTGCAGGTTCAGGGGAATGCTGTAGACGTAGTTTATCTCAATTTCAGTAAGGCTTTTGATAAGGTTCCACATAATAACTTTGTCAACAAGTTGGGAAAATGTAGTTTGGATCCTATTACTATCAGGTGGATCTATAACTCGTTGACATATCACACCCAAAGAGTGCTAGTTAACGGTTTCTCATCCTCTTGGAGAAGAGTGACAAGTGGAGTTCCTCAGGGATCAGTCCTGATACCTGTTCTGTTCTGTTCAACATTTTAATAAATGATTTGGATGAAGGAATAGAGGGAATACTTATTAAATTTGCAGTTGATACAAAATTTGGGAGGGGTAGCAAATATGGTTAAAGATAGAGTCAGGAAGGATACAGGATGATCTTGACAGGCTGGAAAACTAGGCTAAAACAAACAAAATGAATTTCAACAGAGATAAATGAAAAGTTCTGCATTTAGGTAGGAAGAATCCATAATTATAGGATGAGGGATACTTGTCTTGGCAGTAATATGTGCTAAAAGAATCTAGGTGTCATTGGGCCAAGCTACACATGACGAATGACACTTGAACAGCAAGTGTATTTCTCCCTGTTCACTTGCCCTCCACTCAATCCACTTGCCGTTCAAGTGTCATTCGTCATGTGTAGCTTGGCCCTTAGTAGACCATACACTTAACATGAGTCAGCAGTGTGATGTGGTCGCTAAAAAGGCAAATGTGATTTGGGGCTGTATCAACAGAAGCATGGTGTCCAGATCACATGAAGTGATGGTATTGCTCTACACTGCTCTGGTTAGACCATACCTAGAGTATTGTGTTCAGTTTTGGGCACCACATTTTCAGAAGGATATAGACAAGCTGGAACATGTCCAGAGGAGGGCAATGAAGATGGTGAAACTCCATCAGGATCCCTAGCCAAACTGGCCTGTGGAAAATTGCTACCAGACCCCAAGGTGGCGATTGGCCTTACCCTGGGCATATAAGAAGAGGCCACGAGAACAAAGCACTGATGTACCCTTCTTGCCCTCCCTCTCTTGATCTGCCTAGGTTCACAGAATAAGCATTGCTGTCAGATGGCCATTTAGCCTCTGCTTAAAACCTCCAAAGAAGGAGAGCACATCATCTCCCGAGGAAGCCTGTTCCACTGAGGGACTGCTCTGTCAGGAAGGTCTTCCTAATGTTTAGCCCAAAACTCTTTTGATTTAATTTCAACCTATTGGTTCTGGTCCAACCTTCTGGGGCAGCGGAAAACAACTCTGCGCCATCCTCTATATGACAGCCCTTCAAGTACTTGAAGACAGTTATCATATCACCTCTCCTCTCCAAGCTAAACATACCAAGCTTCTTAAACCTTTCCTCATAAGACTTCTGAGCATGGAGTACGGGTCACTGTGTTTTTTTGGGGGGGGGAGGTTGGGAGTTTCCTGAATTTTGCAGGGGGTGGACTAGATAACCTTCCAACTCTGTGATTCTGATTCTAAGGAACTCATACCATACTCTGAGCCATATTATCTCAAGAGACTGGAAGAGTGGTAACTGTACTTCCCCGTGTGGAGCTTTTTCAATCACCCTGATACTTTAAAAATTATTGAGCGTGAGGTGGGGTTGTTCAAGTACCTGGTCATGGAAGAGCAATGCTACATGCATCAGACTTTTGTGTCTTCAAAGATGATCATTTTAAAGCACTTTCTATTTATTACTAACTGACTGACTTACACCCTGCCTTTCTTCCCACTGGGGACCCAAAGCAGCTTACCTCATTCTCATCACCTCCACTTTATCTTCACAACAACCCTGTGAGGTAGGTGAGATAATTAAAAAAATTTTAAAGATAGAGTAAGGATTGCACTGTTAGACTGAGAATGTGTGACTGATCCAAGGTGACCCAGCAAGTTTCCATGGCAGAGCAGGGAATCAAACCTGAGTCTTCAAGATCCTAGTCCAACCACTATACAGTACTGGTTGTATATACACTATACAGTACTGGCTGGGTTTCACTTGAGATTTTCAATTTAAGAACTGCTGTGTAGAGCGGCAATGAACCATGCATTTCTCACAGCCATATACTCATATAGAATGCAAGGCAAAATGTTTAATTGATTTAAGCATCATCACATCTGTTTTGAGATGATCTGTGATGTCAGCAATCCACGGTCTACCTCCAGTTATTTCAAACTGCTCTTCTGGTACTAATAGGCTCATTCCACTGCAAGACATCTTATTATAGCATAGAATTATAAAGATATCCAGTAATACCGAGGAATGTTGGCAGCAGCTTACGCATACACAAACCACTAGAAAACCTACTTTCCTTCCTTCCAGTTATATGATTGGGGAAAACCCCTCTTAACTTATTTTCTTAGACCATGTTGGAAAAGTCAAAATATATCCAAGCAAAGGGAATGCAAACCTGAGCAATTATTGGCCTCAGTGTCCTATAGGGTTACCAGCTTTTCCCTTGGGGATGAAGATTTGGGGAAACAGCCTCACAAACACTCAATGAAACCTCTCTCTCTCTCTCTCTCTCTCTCTCTCTCTCTCTCTCTCTCTCTCTCTCTCTCTCTCTCTCTGGGTATTACCCACCAGTGGCTAGTTAATTATTAAGGCCTATTTCTCCAGTGCGCTAGCACCCAGGGACCCTCTGCTACATTGCTGTTTGAGGGCTCTGCTCCATTTTCATGACATTCTTGTTACTCACACTTACTTCCAAGAGGACTGAGTGCTCTTATTTGTGTGCTCTAGGGGAACATAAAACAGAAACAGCCCCGACAGCCATCAGTGCCAATCTTCTTGGTTTCTGTTTCTGAAATGACACAAGAGCAGAGGATCACATGAGCGGCTCTGTTGGGTACAGCTTCAGTGCTGAGCCAGCAGAATGGTAGTGCTCCATTCTACTTACCGTTCAAAGCTTGCATCAATCCACCGGCCACAGGCTGATCAGTCCTCGCCACACTGCTATATAGAGACATGCTCAAACCTCTACATGACTTGTGTCATTAATCATCCACATAGTACCCATCAGGTCTCTTTAAACCACGAGCCAATTCATACAACCCAACCAGTAGGATCACTACAAAGCTAAACACACGCTGAAATGTTCATACAAGCTTAGCATGTGGGCCAGCTCACAAGTCATCCCAGTACCCCACTTTCTGCAACTGAGCAATAGTGTAGTATATGTAAACTGAGTAAAGCAACCAAACATTTATCATGCCTTGAACTATAGTTATTGATTGAATGACTGTTTGCACTTATGGTCTGGTCTTCCTCAGAAAGCTCACAGAGACTTATGTGAGCTATCTCCTCTCTGGGCAGAGATCACCTTTAACACTGAACTCCAGGTGGTCTCTTATCTGGGCACTGCTCAGGTCCATATGACTTGACTTCAACAAAGTTATAGCATCGGATGCTTTACTGAGCCCAATTACAGATGTATTTATCCTGTGTTCTCAACAGGTAATAGGATTGTTTAAATTGGTCAGGATGGTTAAGCCTGCCCTTGATGTTAAGATCATTACAATTTATTATCTCAGATCAGTCCCTTTGCCCAGTGGAAAAACAGAGTTTTTTCTGGATAACAGAAAACAGATGATTCAGGACAAAGAGATAAAGTGATAGCATGGTGTCATAAAATGAGTCAGTGTCTCATGGCCAGATTACTCGCTGGCTCGAGTTCCCTGACAGACCAGCTGTTTTGCATGCATTGGTTACAGGAAAGTTTGGAAAGAAATTGGACTAAAACACCATTTCAGCTGGCAGCAGGTTTTCTCTGGTCAAATCCTGAATTACATGTTTAAAAGTTCTGAAATCAGATCCCAGGCTTGGGGCCGAGAACACTTTTTACTAGTAGTTGTCTCAAGGTAGTTATCAGAGAAACAGAAAGAGGTCAAGCTTTATTTGAGCTTTAATGTGTGTGCCACCATGCAGGTACCAGCTACACAGTTCCAAAGACCTAACTGGATTTAAATCTTGGGGAGGGGGGGGAGCAATTTCTAATGTCTCTGTCATTCCACTGCAACCTCCCCTCCCACTGTCCCCTGGGACAAAGCTTCTGGGAGTTCTGTGGGCTGGGGTGGGAGGAGAAGTGAGAAAGGCTCACTCTATAAAGTCTGTAGATTGTTGGATACACACAACCATGTATTTTTTTAAAAAAAAATGAACCACAAAATATTTCCGTCATCAGTACACGCTGATCAGATGACGGAGATTTTTCTCTTCCCTTTTTCACAGGGTGGTTTTTCAAGTGTTTTTCACAGAGTGCTGCAAGTTCTAACTTACTGGTACTCACTCCACAGCACACAACGCCACCCCACCAAGCACAAACATACATAAAGGAAGCTGTAATTACTAATATTCAATATATGACTAACCTTTCTAATAACCAGAGTACCTCTGAGCACATAGGGTTGTCTCTCCCCATTACTGCAGAAACTTAGCAATTCTGTGTCCAGAGTGAGGAGTGAGGCCTGCTAGTCAGACTTAAGACACAAAACAGCTTGCAGGCTTCCAAATTATTTGTCTGGAGATTCACTATGTTAAAAGTCATCCAAGTGTTGGGATGAGAGTGCAGAGGCTTCAGAGGGAGGTGAAGGATGTTTTGAAAGATCAGTCCTTTTTCCTTTATCCTTGGCATGAGGGAGGCTCACAGCTTACCCGTCCCCCATTCCCTTCAGTATGAAGGTGAGAACCACTTGTCAGCCATAAGCCCTACTGGAGAGTGGCATACCCACTTTCCTTGGACCTGAGATAGATGCCACATTGGGGAGTGGTGTTCAGAAGAGCCACAGGTGGCATTGTCAAAGAGCCGTATGTGGCTCCTGAGTCAGAGTGAGCATCACTGTTCTACACAGATCTCCTCTGGGATTTACCACAGAGTTAATTCCCTGCCCCTAATCCCTATAGGCTATACTTACTCCAAGGTAGGAATCACCATCAGAGAGAATGCTTAGAAGATTTATGGGACTGGTGGGGTCTTCCCAAACTCATCCAGTCCCCAGTCCCTTTCAGAATGTTGTTGCTCAAGTATCTAGACACGTATGCGTAATATTGAGCTTGAAGTACTACATCAGTATAGAACATTTAGTTTAAAAAATTACCACATTTATACCGGTAAATATGGACAGAGATAAAGTCATCAATCAATAGGCCATTTAAAAACAAAAGCAAAGTATAAGTATAATTCCAGTTTTTCCACCCCAGATCTGCATTGTGGAAGTTTGTTGAGGTTGTTCTAAAACCTGGAAAGTTACTAAATTAGAAATCAACATGTTCATATCTTTCTATGAAATATGGCAGGCAGCATTTCTCCAGGATAGCTGATATTACACACACACACACACACACACACACACACTACAGGAATACTTTGGGATCCTTGGGCAAGGGGGCTAAGACTTACAGTGCAATCCTAAGCAGAGTTATTCCAGTCTAACCCCATTTAAATCAATGAACTTAGAATGGAGTAACTCTGTTCAGGATTGCACTGTTAGTGCCAGTTGCAGATTTGGGGCCAGCTAATGGGGAAGTTTCCTTTCAAGATGGTCCTTTCAAGTGTTTTTTTAATGGTTAAAGATAAATGGAGCAGGAGAGAATTAACTATTTATCAAAACAGACATGGTACCTTAATGATTGCCTCATCCATCTGGAAGAAACTGTACTGAGTTTGAAGAGAAAATGGCTGATTCCAGATTATCTCTGCTATTTCTTGGTATATGATTAGTCAGAGTGGTGATCTTGGGGACAGTTTTTAATATGTAGATACCTGCAGTTTCAAAATGTAGCTTAAAAAGCATTTTTCTAGGAGAGTAACATCTACTATAAATTCTTATTAAAAGTATAGGAGCCCCATCTGACTTCATTATTTCTTAGGGTAACATAGTCAAGTATTTCAGCCAAAAAAGGGGTTGATTTTTCTCCTATCTTAATGGAATATGAAGAACTCAGGGTATGATCAATCCACATGAAGCTTTCTCCCCTTCCCTCAGTCCCAGGGTTTTTTTTCTGGGAAAAGAGGTGGCGGAACTCTCAGTGAGGAAGAAACACATGGAAGAAAAATAATATTATTTTCAAGCACTATTGCAGAGTATTTTCAAGAGGTGGTGGAACTCCGTTCCACCGCATTCCCCCTGAAAAAAAGCCCTGCTCAGTCCACTGGCCCTGAGCCAAGAATGCTGTGAAGACAGCTTTTTTAAAAAAAGAATCAACGGCTTCTCTTTTCTCCTTTGCCATCAAAACTTTGATAAATACATATTGTCAGTTTCCGTTTGCCATCAACACAGCAATAGCCATTTCTGACAAGCTAATCATATTTGATAGACATCATAGACAGCACAAAATTGGTCTTCGATTGGCTCAAGTGAGGCCATCCTATGACAGAAACTGTGATACATGTAAAATGACTAAAAATAATGTAAGTTACAGATTGCATGGTTGGAACAAGTGGTTCAGTTAGCTCTTGAGAGTTTCAAGGTGAGTGTTGCTCTACTTTCATTACGCTGTTTTCTATTTACAGTTTGAACACATCATGAGGATACCACAACCTGTTCTCACAATCACGTCAGTCTCTGGCAGACTTTGTATTTCATGGGTTTGGGTGGACTTCCAGTTCTGGTGAGGCAGTTATGTGCACCCCACTGCCAACTGCCGAACTCAGCATGCATGATATTTTGGCAAAATACTCAAAAATATACATTTAAAGACTGGCTGCTTCCAAATAGGTGTTTTGCCTCACAGTGGTTCCTAAACAGTAGCAGTCTTTTTCTCAGTATCCACACCGTGTCTTCGTGCATTTGTGCCCTTTACAGCCCCCACCCCTTGCTACAATCTTTCCTGAACCTGCATTTGTATGATATTTTTTGAAAGGTCACAACTAAAGCTATGGTTCCAACAGGCCTGGAGGAAAATGTCCTATCCAGGGGTCATTTTGTAGAAAAAGAGCTGGAGGAACTCATTAGCATAACTCATTAGCATATGCCAAGCCCCTTGCCATCACTGGAAATGTGTCATTAGCATAACTGATTTGCATATGCCACACCCCCTGACATCACCTATCCTGGCTGTTTTGGACCCAATCTGGCCTTTCAGGGCAGACATTGGACCCAAAATGGCAAAAGGGGGCTGAAAATGGACGAAAAGGGGCCCCAAATGGTCAGGATCGGGCCTCTGCTGAACAGAAGAGTGATCCACCACCCGTCAAAGGCCCAATCCAGGACGAAACGGACCCAAAATGGCCAAGAGTCAGGTGGCCAGGGACACCTGACATGTGACCTCTTTGAGGAACTGCTGGAACTGTGTTCCAGCACGTTCCCCCTCGAAATGAGCCCTGGTCCTATCACTTGAATAGAAGCTTAATGTGTGGAAACAGGCAACTGAAGTTTTCCATAGTATGGGGGTAAATAACATCATCAGCTAAACAACATCTCATTAAACTTCTGTTAAAGGAACAAGACTTTCTCTGCATACATATAGCAACCCTAGCCAAATACATTTGCAGTGATATGGATGGGGAAGTGTGGGTTTTTTCAGATCTCACCCACCATTTTCATTTCCTACTTCCCAGTGCCCGCCATTTCCCCTTGCTTTTAAAATCAGTAAGCAACTGACATACTGCTATAGCATTATAATGCTACAAGCAGGGACCCATGAAACTTGTGGAGAGATCCCATCTCCCCTTGTCCCCTGGGCCAGCTACTCACCAGCAAAACCAGGAGCAGCAGCAGCATGGCTGAGAGCCAACTGGGCCCAATGCAGCCTCCTCCCAGCCCGCACTTCAACCCTGAGGCCTCCTCCACTCACCAACCTCTGCCCTCTGGCCCTAGGGTTGCCAGCTCCAAGTTGGGAAATTCCTGGAGATCTGGGTGGTGAAACCTGGAGAAACCTGGAGAAAGTGGGGTTTGGGGAGGGAACGGACCTTGGCATGGCATAATTTCATAGGGTCCACCCACCCACCCCCCAAGTAGCCATTTTCTCCAGGTGAACTGATCTCTGTGGCCTGGAGACCAGTTGTAATTCCGGGAAATCTCCAGCCACTACCTGAAGGCTGACAACCCTATCTGGCCCGCAGACATCTTTTGATAATGCAGGCAGCTGGAGTGGGCCCACCAGCATCCTGGCCAGGCTAGGAGGGATGTCAGCTAGACCATGAGTCGGTTGGGCCTGGCTCAGCCTCCTCCCAGCCCATCCTTCTGCCTCGACACCTCCTCTTTCTTCTGGCCTCCTTCCTTTGGCCTTCAGACATCTTTTGACAGCACAAGCAGCCAGTGCAGGCCCCACCACTTTGCCAGTGTCTGGCACTTCCCAGGCCCGGCCATCTTCTCTTCCACCTGGGCTGCCAGGAGTGCCCTGACGCCACCCAAGCCTCATGGGGCTACTCAAGCATTTGCTTCTTTCACCATCCCTGCATCTGAGCAGGCAGCACCAGTTCTGTACAGAAAAAAAGGTCCCGGGGGGGGGGGGTGATCTCCACCCTTCATTTTGGGTAAGTTTTTTAGATTTTTCTGAAGACCTGAAAAAGGGCAGATTTGCAGAAAAACCTTCCTTGTGTTCAAATGGGCCCAATCCATGGATTTAAGTATCCATAGGCGAGGCCTTACTTGGCTATTAGAATATATGCTAGAATATGTGTCAATTACCATTTTTAAGAGCCCCAAACCCCTTTGGTGACATGGAGGAAGAAATAGGGGCCTCTGCATTCGTAGCAGCTACAAGGAGAACCATCACATTTTTGTTCCCTTTTTAGCATATTCACTGCCTAACATTTCACTAAGACATAGTCACTGCTAAGGTTTTGTATACTAACAAAATGGACTTGGAACTGTTCAGTGTGGAGGTGCTGCTGAGAACAGCTACTCTAACAGTGATTTTTCCCCTCACTGCTGGGTCTCCTCAGGCCTACTCTAGTATTCTGACCAATATAGCATACTGTTTTGATTGTTAGCCAAGCCCAAGAGCAAAAAAGGGCCCTAGATATGTCAAATAAGTTGTTAAAATGCAAGGAAAATATCTGGAGAAACAAGTAAAACCCTGTCATTTGAACGACTGAAACAATAGGGGAAAATATTGGATCAAAATTCAAAGGTCAGGAAATTTATAATATTAATTTGGAATAATCATTAATTTGCTGAAATAGCTTCAACCAGCAAAAACCTAAGATCCTATGCCAGCAATAAATATATGATATTTTATAAAACTGCTCGAGCTGTCTTTAAGGAAATAAAAATGTACAAGAGGAAAGCTCCAATATCTAGTCAGGTCTGAGGATATACTTGTATGCGGTTCTACAATGAGACAGGTCCCTTTCTAGAGCGGTAACAGCTTGAATGCCAGGGCATCTTTCCTAACACAATTTTCTATCTGGAGGGGGCAGAATGCATACAAGCCTAGTAGAGCCAGAGAGAGGAAGGGGAAAAAAACCTTTGTGAATGCCAGAGATTAGTCAAAATCCTGTCTGACAAGTTTGTACTCCTTGCTCTATGGGATCCATTGACATTCTGCCCTCGTTTGCTTCTGTGTAAATGCCATTTGTCGGCTTTATGTCTACTATGCCTGTATACTGAAAGGCCAAATAACTTTTTCACTGCAAAAACTTGGATGCAAAAACTTGGATGCTAAGAAAGTACTTTTCAAGTTACTGGTAGATGCGTTTGAAGGAATTGTAAATGATGCTTACTTTCTGAATGGGGGGGGGGGCTGGAGCTGAAGCTTGCCGGATATCACATGGCCTGCTCTGGAGACCCTATTCCTTAAATATTTGCAGGCAGGTTTCAGTTGCTGGTGATTAGGAAGGTGTCTGTGCCACCTGAACATGTGAATAGCGCCCCCCCCCCCCCGCCCAGGCAATGAACATCATGAGTACCAGCCCCCTGGGTATTGGGGGGGGGGCTTAATTATTGTTACTGTTTACAGGCAGAACAACTTTTTCATTGTGAAAATTTAAACTCTTGGTGCCTGGAACAGAAGGGACTGTGGTGGTGTCTTGCCTTTGAAATGCCTTTCCCTTGAAGTTTGCCTGGCACTTACTATATTTTCTTTGAGCACCAGGCCAAAAGATTTTTCTTTACCTGGGCTTCTAACTGAAGTGCTCCATATTTTTTAAATTGTTGTTATGGTCTAGTTCTAATTTGAGAGCTATTTTATGGCTTGAGGTTTTGTGACTTGTTTTAATAATGATGATTTTAATGTATATTGTTTTATGGTTTTATTGCTTCAGGTTTTTTTTTCACTTTGCGGGTCACCTTGAGCAAGTTTCAGAAGAAATGGCACGTTTCTAAAAAGTAAATGTCGTATAGGTGCCTGAGGATTTAATTTTTTTAGTAATGTTGATGGTTTTAATGTTTATGAATGGCTATCCTGTATTTGATTTTAACTGATTTTTACTGTTGTTGACTATCTCAACAATTTGGTGTTAACACTTAACACTTTGATGGGGAGAGTATATTTTAAATAAACAAAATGCTGGACTAGGGAAAGCTTTCACTTATTGCCTGTCCAGAGGATATCCTCTCTTGTACAAGTTCTCTATTTGCTATCACCAAATCTAGCTGCAAGGTATATACTGCAATCCTGCTCACAATTAAAATGCTTAAATTCTATTAGTGCACAGGATTAGAGCTTTAGAGAAGAGGGCTTTTTAAATCTTTGCCAGTTCCCTCACCAACCTCAAATTCAAAAGCAATTTTTTTAGAAGTGATGTAAAAGAAAATGCTATCTAATAGAAAAAGAGATGGGTTGCATGCAAGTCTAATAGCACTCCTCTGCATTCTGAAAATGTCTTTGTTTTTTCAAAGCAGATGGATAAGCAATTCATTTTGCACATTACTCCAGTCAACGCACTATTTTCGCTTGTTTCCTTAAGCTTGATAACTCCACTTTATACTGATTTGCTTCAAGGTCGTCTATCGCCCAGTAATTTTCACTACTATTTCACAAATTCTGAGGACAACATTCTCCTTGACAGCCTGAATCCATCAAAATCTATACTGGAACCCAAAACATATTCTGATTTCTACACTTTTCAGTTATAAAAGAACTGCAAAAGCAGCAGCAGCAGTATACAAATTTTGTGGAAGTAAAAACTGAAAAGATCATGAATGACAGCCAGTGTGTATTATGTAACAAAGCCAATGAAACAGTTGACCACCTCATCAGCAGATGCAGCAAGATCGCACAAATCACCATAATCAAGTAGCTTCAATGCTGAATTGGAATTCATGCAAAAAGTATGAACTACTATCCACAAAATATTGGTGGGACATTAGCTTGAGAAAGTTGTTGAAAATGGGAAACTTAAGGTCTTGTGAGATTTCAAAATCCAAATAGATAAGAAGTTAGAACATAATACTCTGGATATTACTGTGGTTGAAAGTAAGAAGGTCAAACTGATCAATATGGCAATTGCAGGTGACAGTTGAATGGAAGAAAAAGAGTTTGAAAAGATAACAAAATATCAAGATCTAAGATTTGTATGGTTCTCTTGCAGAACCATACAAAGGTTAGTGATAGGAGCGCTAGGTGCAATTTGAAAAGGATTAACTAAACATTTAGATGATATTGGCATAGGTAGGATAACAATTTTTCCTATATTCTTCCACTTGCTTTTCCCCCTGCCTGTTTTCCTCTCTTTTTGCCTATTTCTTTGAGTCTTTGTTTCTCTTCTCCTACCCATCATTGCCCTCCATCCTAGTAAGTTATGGATCACATAGGAAATGCCAGTGCAATTGGCTCTACCCACTTTGGTCCAGTATTAACATGAACACTATAGCTACATAAAACTGTTCACACATTATTATCATCATTTTTCTTACTCGGTCAAAGGTGGATTACAAGTATGATTTTTTTTAAAAAACCTTTCCATATGTAAGTGGATTTTTAATCTAACTGCAGAGATTCCTAATAAGACAAAAATGCATTTGGGTGGTGATTGTAGAATTGGGGGAGGGAGCAAACAATGTGCACAAACATATGTTTTAAAGGCAACAACAATCAGTGTAGCATGAAGGGACCTTAAACATCAGCCAAAAAACCTTCTGAAACCACATATCAGGTGTACTGAAAATCACTGTACTGAAAACGATTGCAAAGTTTTAAGTTCATTTCAGATTTTAAGTTCATTAAGAAATGAACTTAAAATTGACCACAAAAGATTTTATTTGAAATTAACTTTAAAGATGCCCAACTTAGCATGTGAAGTTTAGAGGCGCTTCATGTGAAATAGTAAAAAAAAAAAAAAACAGAAGCAAGCAGTCTATCAACAACTCTGGGTTTATTTTTATAACAGTTTCACGATATCCATGAAATCCAACAGCATATATAAAAATGAGTTCCCCACAAAAAACTCCCTTGATGAGTCAACTTAGTAACATAATTTTCAGCTGTTTTATCAGCCTAGTGCATTTTTATCCCATCTTTGGTCTAAGGATCTCAGATTCCCATACATAGTTCTCCCTTCCCCATTTTATCCTCAGTACCCTGTGGTGTAGGTTGAGATGAAAGCATATGACTGGCCCA
Source organism: Eublepharis macularius (assembly GCF_028583425.1). Lineage (NCBI taxonomy): Eukaryota > Metazoa > Chordata > Lepidosauria > Squamata > Eublepharidae > Eublepharis > Eublepharis macularius. The sequence continues at coordinate 174,780,158 of NC_072791.1, read as the reverse complement.
CATTTACCCAGTGAGCTTCATGGCAGAAGGAGATTTGAATCTTGGTCCTAGTCCAAAACTCCATCCACTACACAACTGTTCTCATAAGTAAAGAAATCTAAGAATCTCTCAAATGGCTCAATAGTAATCAACTGAGCAAACAACTTAAACTAAATCAGATAATATCCAGTCAACTAGTCCCAAAATTGTTTCAGAATCTCGTAATGACCATAACCTAGTCATATTATTCACTTTAGGCCAGAAATCCATCAGCAAACTCTATAACTGAACTAAAGAGGGCATAAAATTGGCTCAAGTTTCAAAGATCAAAGTCCACATGCTGAACTTCATCCATTAATGGACTCAGAATTGTACATTAGTACCTGGAAGGTCATGCTATTTGCCTTTAATACATATGAGAAACACAGAAGTGGGGGGTGATGACGCATTTAAGAAAATTGCACACCAAAACAAGCAACATTGTAAATAAGGAAATGCTTGACAAATTGGGTGCACAAGAATGATAACACATCTGGCAGCCTCCGGTAAGTTATCCTAATCTTTGGGCACCCTCAGGAGAAAGCCACTCTGTCACTTGTAGTACTTATAGCAGGACTTTTCCTTCAGCTCCTTAGGAAAGCAAATCAGTAGAAATGTTCGCCGCTTTTGACCTTCAGTTTCTATGCTTGACTGGTATCAGATTTCAAAACAGGAAACTCCAGCTGTTATAACCAAATGACCCAGACAGTTACAAATGACACTGGAAGACAGGAAACCAAGACAAACAAACAGTGGTCATAATGTTTGTCTGTGGGAGACACTTGACGGTGTCAAAAGTCAAGGAGGATCAAAACATAAAATGTCACATGCATAATGCACAAAAAAAGTTGAACAAAGTGTGGAAAACACACCGATCATGCTTGTTATAACAGCAGCTAACTTTTGTTAATTTTTAAAGAGTTAATAAAAAATAAACATTGATTAGATGATCACATAAGTGTGACAAAGCATAAGTACTAGCTGGAGTTGTCAACTTCCACATGATGGCTGGAGATCTCCTGGAATTTCAACTGATCTCCAGGCAACAGAGATCAGTTCCTCTGGAAAAAAAATGGATTCTTTTGAAAGTGGACTACATGGCAATATACCCTGGTGAGGTCCCTCCCCAAATGCTGCCCTCCTTAGGATCCACCCCCCAAATTTCCAGGAATTTCTCAACCTGGAGCTGGCAACACTAGGCCACTACCCCTTACGAACTGCTGGAGTTGGAACATGTGACCTTTGGATAAGAATTGGGTTCCCCAGGCCCAGCTTGGGGGGGGGAGGGGCTCCTCCCTAATCCCTCAAGCCAGGGGATTTTCCCTGTTTTTTCTGCTCCATGTGGAATATTCTGTGTACATGGAGCAATAAAAACACCATGTGCTATTTTGACATGGGGAAACGGCTTGAAATACTTCCCCTGGGGAAGTATTCTGAGACTCTCCTTTATTTTTTATAACCATTTACTTTTTAACAGCTGTATGGCTGCAGAGACCTGGGTCTGGAGGGGGGGGGAGGCAGGGTATAAACGAAGAAAATAAATACATAAGAGGTGGTATACTAATACATTAAACAAATAATTTCAGTGTCTTGCAACTCAGTAGTTATGATATGTTCTCCACATACATTATGTTTTGGTCAGTTCTTCATTGTGTAGATATATTTCCTCTAAACTACATCCACAACACTTCTAAATGTAGACATTACATCTGATGAAGCAGATCGTTATCTATTGCATCTTTAAGGTGACAAAGAACTAATTAACATATTATCTTAGTCAGGACTGGAGGCTGTTGTTTCATGAAAACTTAATTGGCATTGTGTATCTGTTAATCTTGTGGAGAGGATAGATCATTTAAGACATTACTTCCTGGGTGCTATTTCACTCTAGGAGTGGTGCTACCATGCCTACAGAAGGTACACTTCTTGTGAAGTTCTAAAATTGTCTGTGTAAATGGAAGCTGCCATCATTCTCTCTCTCTCTTTCTCTTTCATGATCTTGAACAAAAACAGTTTGTATCCTGCTTTGTAAATAACAACTTTGCATGTTAAATGAAATCATAGAAGTCAAAGAATGGAAGCCCTCATCATTCCCTCTTCATCCTTTGTGTCCAAGGACAATAACCCCGGTGCACTGCCTCATTTCACATAGACAATACATGTTACAAGATGATCTTTACAGTTACGCTTAATTAACTACTGATTGCTCAATGAAGTTCGGTTGTGTTGGCTTGTAGAAACAACCGCCTGATTATTTTAGAGCTCCAAATCACTTGTTCAAACATGTACGTAACTTAATCTTCTGGTATCGTTTCAGAACCATGTAGAAAGGAAGCTGTGTGTTGCATACATTTGGTGAACATCAATGCATGCCAAAGAGAAGGTTCTGATGTACAAAGAAAAAGAAACAGCAGAGGGAGAAAATTCAAGCAAGATCAAACTAGACAGAGGAAAAGAACAGGTGACGAAACTGAGGTTACAATCGCTGGTCCATGTCATTGAATATTCAAGGAAATTAGCTTTTCAAGTCCAAGCTTCTTGACATCTGTGGTACTAGATTCAAGCTAGGGTTGCTAGGTCCCCTTACCCTCCCAGCAAGAGAGGGAGGGGAACCCGACACTCACGTTGTTTCTCTCCTTGCGTGCACACAAAGTGCACGGGCACTTGCAGGAGTGACATCACCACGATGCACTGAGAGTGCCCCCACGAGGCCTGTTCCCACACCTTTACCCTCCATCAGTCAAGTGAGTGGCAATGAGGAGCAGAAGCTGGAAGCAGGGGGTCCCTCACCCCCACTAGGGGACTTGGCAGCCAGAATTTCAAGCAGCCATGTTATTCCCATGGCTTATGCAATCATCATGTAGGAGGTAATAGTGATTTCAGAAAGGTCCATTTATATAATACATAGCCCTAATGCTTACATGGTCTCTTCCAGGAAAATAACAGTATACTCAACCATATTTCTGATCCCTCAACCTAATCTACCTCATAGAATTGATGTGGGGGAGGGGTGGGATAACCACATCAACACATTGGAAGAACAGTGGAATATAAGTACAAGGACTGACTCAATGGAAGTGCCTGGCTGTGGAAAGCATTGCATTTCAAATTATAAGAAGCCTCTTCAGTGGTATTTTACATTTATTTCTAGGTACACACACATATTCACTTTGTGTCTTCCTGAGTCTGGCAAGCAGACAGGAGTCAAGGCAAGTGGAAGAAGTCAAGGTGAGCAGGCAGGCCAGAGGCAGGCAGGAGACCAAGGCAGGTACAAGGTAGGCAGAGTAGGTACGAGACAGGGTGTGGAGTCTAGCAGGCATTAAACAAGGCAAGCTTTATGGAAGCTGTTGAAATAAGAAGCTGGGATCTCCGCACTTTCTGATGACCTGATTAAAGTCCCAACTCCTGTCAAAAACAACTACACAAGCTCAGCAAAGCAACAAGAATCACACAACTTCCTGACCTGCCTGGCTGATAACTTCTTTATTCAAATGGTGGTGGAAGGTACAAGGGGCTTGGCCATACTAGACTTAATATTAACCAACAGGGAAGAATTGGTAGATGGGGTGAAGGTGGTGGGGACCTTAGGGGGAAGTGACCATGTCCTCCTTGAATTCCAGTTGCTGTGGGGGGCCAAGGAAGTCCGTAGCCAGACTCGTGGGTTAGATTTTTGTAGGGCCGACTTCAAGGAATTCAGAGGCTTGATGAGAGTAATTCCATGGGGGAGTGTGCTGGAAGGGAAAGGAGCGACTGAAAGCTGGGCTCTTCTCAAACATGAGTTTTTGCAAGCTCAAGCCCTCACTATTCCAGCAAGATGGAAACATGGCAAGGGCTCCAAGAAACTGGTGTGGAGGAACAGAGAGCTCCAGTCCAGAATAAGCTAAGGGAGAAAAAGGAAATGTTCAGGAAATGGAGAGGACAGACCTCTAAAGAGGAATATATGAGGGTTACTAGGTACTGCAGATCAGCCATCAGAGAGGCCAAAGCTCAGTATGAGCTGGGTCTGGCCAGGGGGGCTCGCTACAATAAGAAAAACTTCTACAGATATGTGAGAAGCAAATGCAACACAAGGTAAAAGAGGCAATTGAGAGTGGAAGGAGAAACTCTGATGGAGAACAGAGAAAAAGCAGACAGGCTTAATGACTTTTTGCCTCTGTTTTCTCCCTGAAGAACTTGAGCCAATTTAGAGATGGTAGTAGACATGACAGGACACCTTGGTGGCTAATTGACATTGACAGAGAGGTTGTGGAGAGGCACCTGGCTGCACTGGATGAATACAAATCCCCTGGGCCAGATGGTGTGCACCCAAGAGTGCTCAAAGAACTTTCTAGAGAACTTGCAGAACCCCTGTCCATCATCTTCAAGGCCTCCTGGAGGACTGGGGATGCGCCACAAGATTGGAGAAGAGCAAATGTTACCCCAATCTTTAAGAAAGGAAGGAAGGATGACCCTGGAAGCTACAGGCCAGTCAGTCTGACTTCTGTTGCTGGGAAGATATTAGAGCAAATTTTAAAGGGATTGATCTGTAAGCATCTGAAGGACTGCTTAGTGAACTGGGAAAGTCAACATGGTTTGGTCCCTAACAGATCTTGTCAGACCAACCTGGTTTCCTTCTTTGATCGAGTGACGAGCTTACTGGATCGTGGGAACTCTGTCTACGTGACTTACCTGAATTTCAGTAAAGCTTTTGATAAGGTTCCCCATGACATTCTAATGGGTAAACTGGAAGACTGCGGACTGGAGTATAGGACAGTTCAGTGGATAGGGAACTGGTTAAAGGACTGCACCCAAAGAGTGGTGGTCAATGGTGTTTCATCAGATTGGAGGGAGGTGTCCATTGGGGTGCCACAGAGCTCAGTTTTGGGCCTAGTACTTTTCAATATTTTTATCAATGATCTGAATGAAGGGGTAAACGGGATACTCATTAAATTTGCTGCTGATACCAAACTGGGAGGAGTAGCAAACACCCAAGAAGATAGAGTTAAAATTCAACAAGACCTGAATACTCTGGAGAAGTGGGTGGTTGTGAACAGGATGCAATTCAACATAAATAAGTGCACAGTATTACATCTGGGCCACAAAAATGTGATGCTCAAATACTGGATGGGGGATACACTTCTGGGTAGTAGTGTATGCGAAAGAGATCTTGGGTAAGAGTGGACTGTAAACTAAATATGAGCAGTCAGTCTGATGCGGTGGCAAAAAAGGCAAACTCAGGGCCAAGCTACACATGACGAATGACACTTGAACAGCAAGTGTATTTCTCCCTGTTCACTTGCCCTCCACTCAATCCACTTGCCGTTCAAGTGTCATTCGTCATGTGTAGCTTGGCCCTGAGTCTTGGGCTGTATCAAAAGGGCCATTGCATCGAAATCACAGGAGGTCATAATCCCTCTCTATACTGCCTTGGTCAGGCTGCACCTGGAGTACAGTGTGCAGTTCTGGAGGCCTCACTTCAGAAAGGATGTGGACAAAATCGAAAGGGTTCAGAAGAGACCGACAAGAATGATCAGGGGTCTGGAGACTCAGCCCTACGAGGAAAGGCTGAGGGCCTTGGGAAGGTTTAGTTTGAAGAAGAGGAGATTGAGGGGGGACATGATTGCTCTCTTTAAATATTTGAAAGGCTGTCATTTGGAGGAGGGCAAAAAGCTGTTCCAGTTGGCAGCAATAGATAGGACCTGAAGGAATGGGCTTAAATTACATGCAGAAAGGTACTGGCTGGATATTAGGAAACACTTTTTCATGGTCAGAGTAGTTCAAAGGTGGAATCAGCTACCTAGGGAGGTGGTAGTTTTCAAGTTTTCAAGAAGAGGCTGGATGAATATTTGTCAGGGATGCTTTAGGCTCCTCCTGCATTGGGCAGGGGGTTGGACTAGAAGATCTGTATGGCCCCTTCCAACTCTTGTGATTCTGTGAATGTAGAATGCTTGCTCGGTGAAGAGCAGGAATAGCTAGAAGGATTCTTGCTGACTGGGAAAAAACTTGCAAGTAAAAACTCTTTTACGCAGAGTTGCAGCACTCCAAAAGGCCATTTGTGGCCAGCAGCCTAAAGTGCCCCAGGCAACCCTATCACCTCTTTCTATTGCCTACGCAGATGAAAGCCTTGATTACCATGTATTTGAGGGCTGACTTCAATAGGAGAACTGACTCCATGATGTCACATGGAAATTCTATTTGTAATAGTATATTTCTGACAGCTTCTCGCATAGGCACATCATCCCTTTATCTTGCAGTCAACTATTTTGTTTCTTTCTCATTTCTTTGTAAAGTTTACATTCTTTTTTCCCGTTTGGGTTCTTGGTGCTAGCAATACTTAGTTGCCTTTGCTTTAGCTCAGTCTAGAACCAATGCTCCTGTAAACATGGAGCCAGTGAAAGGATTCCTTTTGTGAGATCAAGCAGGAGCTTAAAATGTTGCAGGCTGTTGGACTGCAGTCTTCACTGAGTTCTAAGTGGAAATAAAATGAACATTAATGATTTTGCATGTCCAGACTGACCAAGGCTAAATCTCAGTTATTTAGAACAAAGATTGGTCACAGCAGAGCACGTTGATTAAATTACATACAGTTAGGCCACGCTCAGGAAAATGGCTGAAGGATTTTGTTACTGAAAACAAAAGAAAGATACTGACAGAAGGGTGGAAAAATATATGTCAGAAAGCCCTTTACCATCTCACTCCATTTGGATTTCTACGTATTCTTATAAGCCTGACAATAAGGCAAAAGAAAACTGTAGTGATTTATGTCAGTGAAGCAAAGGATTAATTTGGAAAGGACAACTAGATAGAATCTAATTGCATTGCACTGTTTCGATTTACATTCTGTATATCACAAAATCTGCTCTGTAAATATATAGAGCCAGTTTTTCTGTATTCAAAATAACATGTTGATCACAGCTTCATAAACTAAAGCTGAGATAATGAAAAAGGATTAAGATCAGTGTCAGATTCCTGAAAGATATGCTTTATTCATGATTTCTTTAAAAAGATACCAGTCATGCAAACTACCGCATACAGTTGTTTGGTTGCTTTCTTCTTGATAGCATCCTCTCTTACATCAGTGTCAGATGATAGGATCGTAGTACGGAGTGTCTATCAGGGAAATCAATCAAGCAGAGCTCCAGAAGCAGGACGGACATTTGGTAGACTTTCACAATCAGCTGTAGTGAATTGTGGCTGATCTAATACTTCACTTTACTACATAGAAGGCTGTTGTTTTCCACAGAATGTGTTGAGGTTTTTTTCTTTAAGGCCTCTTTTCACCTCATCCATTTCCTTTGCTTTCCAATTTATTAAGTCTCCGTTTGCACCCATCTTTTCTTCTGATCCCTCTCAAATTTTGTCAGAAGATCTTGCTTTTAGCTTAGCTTCTGAACAAAACATACTGAATCTCTGCAAGCGTTAAAATTATATTGTGCTTCCCCTTTCTCTGAGCCAAGATATGTTCAAGATTTTCCTCACAATGGCCATTTATTAAGAAGGAGAAAGTGCTGGAGATTGTCAAGATGTATTTAATCTCAGAGGAATAACCATGTACAGTGTCCATGTTAGGGTTGCCAATTCCCCACTCCCAGATGGCATTTCCCATTGTCACTTAGAGTGATGGTGGGAGAAAAATTATGACTATTAACTGCTCAATTCCCTGTTCTGCCACTCTACTGGCAGAGCACATAGGATCGATGCTAACGTTTGCTCCTCAGTTTTGCCTCAGTAATGAATATCACTCAAAGGTACTTGAAAAGCATAGATGGCACTAGGACACGTGTTCAGCGGATTATGGATCTTTATAGTCACTGGAGGCCAACAAAACTTCAAGCCAAGAGAGTAAGATCACAAGGTTAGCCTGACTAGAGCAAATCCAGACAGGCTGGCCTTATTTTCAGAGCATGAGGTCTAGGCTTGCAACATAAAGGAGCGCAAACTTGCTGTATTAAGGCAACTAAGAATTGTAGCATTGCACTTTTGGAAGATGGGAATGTTTTCTTTTGCTGTCTCATTCAAACCCTTGTTTTCCTTCCAAAAATACTGCTTAGTTAATCAATCTTCCTCCACCTCTTTCTGCCCTTCAAGGCTTCCTCATTGTACCCTGCCTGTGCTCATGCTTCCTGTATAAGAACCTCAGCTCCCCTTCTGAGAGCCATGCCAATGAGCGGGAGTATCCACTCACCAAAGGAATTGGTACCCTCGGAGCAAGTTACCGCTTACACTCCCCTGGCAACAGGTAGCACAATTCACCCAACAGGATGCACAGTAATAGCATTTGTCTGTGAGGAAACTCATGGCAGTGCAGCCACAACTCACATATTAAGGTGTGCTAAATGATAGAGTCAGTAAGTAGGTTGTTTGGCATAAGCTGTGAGAAATGCATAGGCCAGCTTTTTATTCAATGTAATGCATATATTAGCTACTGTTTTGAACACTGAGTGCCTGCTCTGCAACTCATTTTTAATAGGCAACACTGATGGTTTACTGACTCACTCCTGTACTGAAGTTCACATGCACTCCAGTGACCATGAGGAACTCTCACAAGCAAAACATCTACCACATTCACATGAGCCATAGTAGCATAGAGGTTAGAGTGTCAAGCTAGGATCTGGGAGATCCAAGTTTGAATTCTCATTCTGCTATGGAAGCTTGGGTGATTACCTTGAGCTAGTCACACACTCTCTGTCTAACCTACCTCGCAAAGCTGTTGTGAGGATAAAATTATTATGATCATCATCATCATCCCAGGAGAGCCTGATCTCGTCAGATCTCAAAAGCCAAGCAGGGCCAGCCTTGGTTAGTAATTGGATGGGGTTAGTAATTGGATGGACTTCCAACAAAGATCAAGGTTGCAGAGGCAGGCAATGGCAAACCACCTCTGTTAGCCTCCTGCCATGAAAACCCCACCAGGGGTCACCATAAGTCAGCTATGACTTCAGGGCACTCTCCAATACATCATCATCATCATTATTTATAGTCCACCTTTCTCACTGAGATCCAAGGTGGATTACACAGTGCAAGTGAAAATACAATACAATCAACAGTTACGACATTCACTACGCAAAATACAATAATGAATGATAGTTAGGAGGACATTCAGTGAAAGAGATACTATAGAGTATAGTAGCAGAAAATTTGAAAAAACAAGCATAAAGCCAAACACAGAGATAAAATCTCTGAAACGAAGCATAAATAATTTATATGACATGTTTAGCAACTTGGAAAACTTCCTAGTAAGTGCATGTCTACATCAGCAGACAGTACCCAACAGAGTAGTTTATAGTTCCTGTCCCTACAATTCATCTCTCTGAGCTACTTCTTACATCCCAGCCAAGGGGGGGGGGGTGCAAACCCAGATGGGGGTGGTGGTGCAAACACCAAGTCTAGCAACTAGACCCATGGGGGGACGTTGCATCACAATGTTTTCTTGGCAGACTTCTGTTGCGGGGTGATTTGACATTGCCTTCTCCATTCATCTACACTTTACCCCCAGGAAACTGGGTACAAATTTTCTGACCTTGGAAGGATGGAAAGCTGATTCAACCTTGAGCTGGGTACTTGAACCCGACTTCCACCAGGATTGAACTGAGGTCATGAGCAGAGCTTGGGCTGCAGTACTGCAGTTTACCACTCTGCACCACGGAGCTCCTCATGGGTAGAAAATCCTCCTGAATAATTCAGTTTTGCATCATTTGCAGAAAGCCAGGAGAGTGGGAGCTTTCCTGAACTCTTCAGGCAGGCCATTCCATAAGGTGGGGCTACCACCGAGAAAGCATGTGTATGGGCACCTATTGATTTTGCCCAACTGCAGGGTGGTATCTGCAGAAGGCCCTGTCCAGATTTGCAAAGCTGTTGCTTTGGGTCCCCATTGGGAGAAAGTTGGGTATAAAGGAGTAAATAAATAAATGTGAGTGGAGGGCACAGTTTTGCATGAGTATCCTTTGTGAACATGCCTTCAAATCTTTAGGCTGGAGAAATGTTGTGAAATTATTTTTAAGTACAACTTTTTTGTGTGGAGAAGTTCTTGCGATTTTTCATATTTAAAATCCTTTTCCCTGACATTTTCCCTCTTGATTTTAGTATTAGCTGAATGCATATGAACATTCTTGTCAAATTAAACTGGTGGTGTACACCCCGCCTTCATTTAGATTGGAGCTTATCAACAGTGACTAGCATGTTTGTTTGAAAGAGACTTGAAAATGTTATCATGTTTCAGCCATCCCTAGATTAAGGATATCTTGCTTTTTTATCTCCTTGGCCAAGTTAGCCAATCTCTGAGCCTTTTTTTGTCACTTTCATTAAAAACAACCAAAACGGAAGTTCCCTTCTAAGCCCATAGAATGATGAAATGTTCAGCCTCCTGTATTTTCTCTGTAAATTGCTTAAGTATTTCCCCCATATTCTTACATTCCCTTTCATTGCTGTAAGGCCAAAATTTTAATCTGAAAGTAAATGAGATTCACAAAGTAAATGTGTGGCCCTTGATATTTTTTTTTTACTCCTTCCTTTGCCTTCCCAAAAAGTTTTCATTTTGTTTTGCAGTCTACATTGTGACACAGTAGTAGTTCCTTTCAGCACTCTCAACATTCAAGCAGAAATGCTCTTTCCTAACATTACAATTTTAATTGGTTCATTCTTTCTTTCTTCTCTTCTGCTTGTGTAAGTGAAATCTGATACACAGCCCTCTTCCTTAGAATGGAAAAGATTAGAGCCAAGCTACAAGTGACGCCTTACACAGGTTGGACACTTGTCAGCTTACCTCAAGTTTTGATGGGAAATGTAGGCGTCCTGGTTTTACAGCTTGACTCTCCATTACAGCTGCAAGACCAGGATGCCTACGTTTCCCATCAAAACTTGAGGGAAGCTGACAAGTGTCCAACCTGTGTAAGGCGTCACTTGTAGCTTGGCTCTTAGAAAAGTACAAAAATGTAGTTACCTGGGGTACAGAGGATGTTACCAAAGTTGCATGGAGGCATTGCATTAAATTGAGTTTAAAATTCCACCACGATGACTATTTTATTAAGCATACAAAGTGCAAATGTGTTTACAACTCAATTCTAAGTATGCTAATTCAGAAGCATGCCTCAGTCTGTTCATTGGGCTTTCTGCCTCCTAAGCATGCAAAGCATTGAAGCTTTAGCAACATACTTTACATTTACTTTACATTTGTCTTAATAAAAATGCCTTTGCTGGATAGACAAAAAGATCCATCTAGTACAGTATACTGTTTTCAAAAATGGACACTCAGATACCTCTGAGAACAGACAAGAAGGGCATGAAGGTAATACTACTGGTCTGTTTGTCTCCAGCATCTTGTGACTTAATAACCCATATGACAATATTACCCATTCTATATTTTTATTTATTTTACTTCATTTATTTCCCACCATTCTCCCCAATGGGGACTCAAAGTGGCTTCATTCGCCTCTTCCATTTTTAACCTCAGAACAACCCTGAGAGGTAGGTTGGGCTGAGTCTGTGATGGACCTAAGGTCACCCAGCAAGCCTCCATGGCAGACCAGGGAAGTGCGGTATAGTGCATAGTGGTATAGTGGCTAGAGTCCACTATACCACTACCACACTGTCTTTCTATAGAAGGAAAGCTGATGCTGTGAGATAGTGACTGGCCCAAATTCATTGCAGAACCACTCAGGATCAAGTGCAATACTATAATCACAGGATCCCATGATCCAAAAACATAATCATGAGATTACATATGCAGGGAACCAGTTTGGTCTAGTGGTTAAGAGCATGGAACTCTAATCTGGAAAGCTGGGTTTGATTCCCCACTCCTCCACTTGAAGCCAGCTGGGTGACCTTGGGTCAGTCACAGTTCACTCAAAGCTCTCTCAGCCCCACCCACCTCACAGGGTGTTTTGTTGTGGGGATAATAACATACTTTGTAAACCGCTCTGAGTGGGCATTCAGTTGTCCTGAAGGGCGGTATATAAATTGAATATTGTTGTTGTTGTTAGGGATAGCAATAGACATTTTCCCACTTGAAGCAAAAAAGTAAAAAATGGCAAACCCTCTCTGGCTAGCTCTTAAATGACATACTGAGAAGGTGATGAAGGGTGGGGGAGGAATATCTCCTCTGGAACAACTGGTTTTCTTTGCTTCATGATAAATGGAGCCCTTAATCCAGAACTACAGCCCAGCTTGTGAGCTGGCCAGTGTTGCTATTCTACTTCAGAGATTTCTCAAGCTTCATCCCAGACCTCCAACATTACAGTTAACAGTATGGGAACCGCTACATAGCTGCTGCTTTCCACATTGCCGCATCTGCAAGTCTGAGGCCATGAGAAAGAAACCTGTCCCACAGGTCCTTTCCACACTACTGCTGGTCCTCCCAGGATTCCTCCCATTAGGCCTCATAATTCCAACATTACAAAGTAGAACATGAAGTAGCCACTCTGCAGGAACCCCCATTGTTAAAGGGAACATTAGACTCTAAGCTCAAAATCCAATAAGAGACGGGTAAACTTAAACCCACTGTAATCAACTGAAAGCAATCAGCTTGAAGCGCACGTAACCTTCAGAGTTTTAACCAAAGAGCACCTTGTCCTGGCTAGAGCTGTGACTGGCCACATCTCTAAGGAATTTTTTAAATTTAAATTTTCAATTTTTCAGGGGTCTTCCATTTAAAGAATAAGATCTTATATTTAGAAATGTATTTTTTCTTATTAAATTCAACTCGTATGTTTATGATGGTAATAGCCACTGATGCATACACACATTTGGACTTAGCAACAATCTGACATGAATCTAGCTTAAGTCGGTCAACAGTGGTGGTACAATCCTACATGTTTACTCAGAAGTAAATCTCAGAGCTCCTAGGAAAGTCCTATTAACTTAGCTCAATGTCCCATTAACTTAGCTTAATGTACTTCTAAGTGAACATATATAGGCTCATGCTACAAATCTCAGTGCAATCAACACAAAAAGTTATGTCATAGCATTCTATGAGGCTTAGTTAAATTTAGCTGAATTGGAGTCTCTGGGTTTGATTGCAGCCTAAATCTACAAGCCTTCAACTTTCCCACTGTTTTGATAAAGCTTGTAAAAAGTTAATTGCAGATGGTGACAAATGAGACTGAAAAGTACATTGCAGTTTTAATTCTAGAGCTATATCAATGTGTTATTGTAAATATTTTTACCACAGCACCTGCGCTGCTGGGTAAGGAATCATCAAAAAACCAAACAAGAACTGTTTCATAGTGCTGAAGTATACAAATATCATATGAATAGGACAAATGCTGAAGCAGCATACCACACAAATATTTAACAAGCCATGTAGGAAGTCCTATACATATATCAATATACAGAAACATATGGGGAGATAAAGGTGTAGGTCTAGCACTAAATAAACAAATCAAAACCATTTTTCATTTCCCATAGAGAATTCTTTTGAGAAACCTCAAAATGTGTAGAATAAAGATTAAGACAATCTTTAGCATTCAGTAATAATTCCTGTATATACTGTACATATACAACATATTTTCAAGAATGTATTTATTTAAATGTGACTATTTTTCCACAATCAAAATATATAATGTGCACTTGATAATATAATGTACAATGTACACTTCAAGAGTTCAGTGTTTTTAGTATTTAACTATAATACTCTATATCCAAATGTGCTGCCAGTCTATGGTATGAGATAGGGCCAAATTACATGTTCTGTGTGACACAAGTTTGGTTGGGAGAACTGAGTCCTTTTTGTTGCTTGATGTGATGTTGAGGAACTAGCATTCCCAAGCACACTGGGGACTCAGGAGCATAACATGGAGGGAAGAGGGGCTTCAGCCTTCCCTCCTATGCCATTTTCAAGAGCCAAAACAGCTGCTGGGAGGCATGTTTGCCCACACACACACACACAAAGCAAGGGAAGATATGCCCCTCCACAGCTATTTGGCTTGGGAAAATGGAGTTCGCCTGACCTGACCTAATTTGCGTCTGCAGTGATATGTAGCTTTGCCTATAGTTTCTACCCAAATAGTACATTTTCTGTTGTTTACTACAAAGTTTGTATTTTCTATTTTCAACTTTCCTACCTCTCAAATGGCAAAAGATTTGCTGAGGGAGCATATGGTACACCTCTCATAGTGAGTATATTCACAATTTTGGCATTTATACTTTTAAATTTCATAAACATGCCAAATATTATAATTTTATATTCTGTTATTAATGAGGTGTTTTTTTGTTGTTAAAGCAGTAAAATAAGTTTTGGTTTGATAAGAGCAGTAAGTATTGCATATATTTAAATTTTCTTCCAAATTCCCATTCCCCCCGCCCCCAAAAAAGGAATGGGGGATGTGGGTTTTCATGGTTCCAAAATACTTCCAGAAATGTTACACATCTGCACACACAGCCCTTGTTTTATTGAATAGCAGAATTGTGCACAAGAACACCCATTTAAGCAGCTACAGATTCATACAGTATATGGAAGCCCTCTTCTACATGCATAAAGCTTCTAATTGGATATGGGTGCAAGAATTTTCAATATATTTTCACTGAATATTCATTACAAAACAGCGTGTACTTATCATCTGTTACAAATGAATGACAAAACACAGGCTTTCTTCTCTCTGTAACTGTTTATGACAACATTTGCGGCTGCACATTCTTCTCCTTTACATGTTTGTAAAGCCAAACACACTGTGTAATTGTCTTTGAATATCTGTGTGCAACAATTGTGAGTATAGACAAACTGGGCAGGAGTATAAGACGGTGATTGTTTAAGAGGAACCTTAAGAAGAGTAACCATATTTTCATTGAGACACAAGCATCGAAAGAGGTTTTCAGTTGGAGCTGATGGCAGCACTTCCCTGGTCAATGAAATCTAAAGATGTAAGCTCCTATTGAGAATAAAAGAGTGGTGTCTGTCTAACAAGTTTCTTCCTCTCAAGCTCCATCCATCACAGGAAGATTTTCCTCAGGAGAGACAAATGTTTTATATTGAGTAGCAGGAGGATCCCACACATCTCTCAAAGGTGTCAGATAAACCAAAGACACTGAGGCAAGGTGACAACAAAGCATTGTTGCTTTTGTTTGAAAGGCAACAGAGGTGAGATTTAACTTTTTTAACTAACAAATTGTGCAATAAAATGAAGCCCCTGTCGGCTCCGATTCCACATCACTCCCAGTATTCATGTTCTTAGAAAACAAACAGGAAGCAAGGAGGGAATGAGATATTGTCCATGTTACTGATATTCTTCCACATAGGTGGCACGGAAATAGTTTGTTAATTTAAGTCAGACTAGAGATAGAGCTGTGCTTTTTTATTTTTATATCTGATATTGAATACCACCTTGTTTTATGTGTGTTTCAATAATAATGATGACAATGATGATAATGACGATGACAACAACTGCACATGTAGGTCAATATGTGAAGCCCATGTGTAGCTTATAATATGTTTTTAAGCAAGCATGAGTGGCATATGGTTGGACAACTTCAAGCTTTCCTAGATGAGGCAAATTGTTTAGATCCTTTCCTTTTTAGGCTTTGTTATGGGACTGAAACAGCCTTGGTTGACCCTGGTGAATGACTGGCACTGGGAGGTGGACAGAGGGACAGCAACTCTTTTGATTCTCTATTGATTCTGGACCTCTCTGCAGCTTTTGATCCCATTGATCATGATGTCTTTCTAGACTGCCTTTTCAGGCTGGGATTGGTAGGCACCATTCTGCAGAGGTTCCAATCCTACCTAGTGGCTAAATTTCAGAAGGTGATGGTAGGGGATTGCTGCTCAACCCTTGGCCCTTGGGATACTGCTAGGTTCCATCCTGCCCCTCATGCTCTTTAACATCTACCTGAAACTGCTGGGAGAGGTCATCTGGAAATGAGGGCTAGGTTGTTATCAATATGCAGATGACACTCCACTCTGCCTTGCACTTCCAGATGATCCCAGGGAGATTGTAGAAATCTTAAACCAGTGCCTGGAGGCAGTTTTGGAGTGGATGTGAGCTAACAAATTAAAGTTTAATCTTGACAAGAAGGAAGTGCAACTGGTGAGCAGAAGGTCTGACCCAAGATTTAAGGTGTCGTCTGTTGTGACAAGGGGTTGCCCTCCCCTTGAAGGAATAGGTCCTTAGTTTTGGGGTGCTCTTGTATCCAGGGCTCAGTCCAGAGGTGCTTTTTACCAGCTCTGACTGGTAAGCCAGCTGCAGTCTTTTCTGGACAGACAAGATTTGGCCACTGTGCTATATGCCCTAGTTACATCTAGATTAGATTACTGCAAGGCACTCTATGTGGGGATGCTCTTGAAAAGTATTCAGAAACTTCAGTCGATGCAGAATGCTGCAGCCAGGATGTTGACTGGAATGGGTCACAGGGAACATATCACTCCAGTCATGGCCCATCTACACTGGCTCCCAACCTATTTCTGGGGACAATTCAAGATGCTAGTGCTGATGTTTTAAACCCTATATGGTTTGGGACCAACATAAGTGAAGAACTACCTACTCCTTTATGAACCCACCTGACCACTGTGGTCATCTTTGGAAGCCCTGCTTCAAGTGCCCCCACCTTCCAAGATTAGGAGGGGGCAACCCAGAAGAGGGCCTTCTCAATAGTAGCAAAAAGTTCCGAAACTCTGGAATTAGCTCCCCAGGTTGATTCACCTGTCCCCTTCTGTTGCTGTCTTCCATCAGCAGGTGAAGATTTTTGTTTGCTTGTTTCGCTTGGCATTTCTCCTGTTAACCAATGTTAACAATGTTTTAACTGTTCTTTTTAGCCATTGTGGTTTTTTTAATTCTGGTTTTAAATCGTTTTAATTATGCATTTTATGTGTTGGTTTTAATGGCTTTAAGACAATATTTTAATTTGTATGTTGTAAATTTGTTAGCCATCTTGGTGGCCCTGTGAGGGCATTTTTGTAAATAAATAAATAAAACATATGGGCACTGGAAAGCTGCAGGTCACTTTCTAGGCAATGGGTCACATCCAAGCAACCACATCATTCTTGGCACTATGTGGAAGTGATGGGTCATTGGGAGCCGATTGAGTAAGAAGAAGCCTGGGGTTGATTTTTACTCAGTCAGCCCTAGTACAGCCCATTACTTCTGTGTCGCTCCAAGAACGCCCACCCCTCATGACCTGGCAACCCTAAACTACAAGAAGAACTGTGACACAGAATGTTTCTACCTCTGTGATTCCACTGCAGCTCACTGTACTGCCCCCCACCCCTATGAAACCTTCTAGAACAATGCTAAGCACATGTCAGCCCTCTGCTGTCCAATGCAACCTCTACTGAGTTTGTACTAACAGTTTCAAACACAGGTAGGGAAATACTGAGTGCTGTTAAATAATTGTTGATATTTGTGTGTGTTCACCTACCCTCCCTTTGCCCCATCGTCTTCTCTTGTTTTAATTTTTCTTCTGGCTCTCATTATTGATTTTAATCCTACTTGGCTTTCTACTAATTTGTAATAGTAAACTCTTAAATAGTAAACTCAGCTCATATATATTCTATCTTTTATTTTATTTTTTTGTTGCTTATTAAGTTTAACATTTTAAATATCCAGGCATTGCAGGTTTTAATTGCATTTTTGCTAGTGCTTTGTTTGTTATGTATTGCTTTTGGTAATAAATTGTTTTACTCTTTTTAATATGTAACCATGAGAACTACAAGCATGGACTATTGTATGGGGTATAAGTCCATAAAATAAATAGAATAACAGAGAGAGTGGCTTCAGCACAAGAAAAATTTGCCTGTATAAGATTACTTCTTTTTTTTAAAAAAGTCTACTTTTTAACAACAAAGAAAACTAATCTAACAGCATAAATTACATTTCAAACTTCAGGGGTTTTAAAATGCAAGGACACAGGTTGCAATAACAAGATTTCAATAATTTAATTAAACACACTAGACCAAAAGGATTATTCATTTATCAGTTTCACTCAGTTTGTAACCTCCAACTCGTCAGGCCTCAGCTTGCTATTGATTACCTACAGAAAACCTTTTTTCTGGGTGTATTTATTGAATAGAATGAAATATACAACTAATCTTATGCAAAAATAATTACAAAAGCAGAAATATGAAATGATGAACTACCAAAACCAGGGATAGCTGGGAGAGTAGTAAAACGGTTTAGTGATCTATATTGATCTATGGAATGGGTTTTGAACAAATGGAACCTATAGGTTGTTAGCCCTAGAGCATTTATAATTATTTTCAGGAACTGAGCCTTTAAACAGATTAACAGTAGCAGACTCATCATTCTGCTTGCTTATGTGGAAAGAATTCCAAATTCAAGATGCCCAATAAAATAGCTGTTCATGGCCCAGGAAAATGATATAAAATACCAAATATTAGTGTGCATGTCACATGGACAGGTAATTTTCTAGGGCAATAATTCCCAGATAGTAAAGCAGAAATTGGTGATGCATCACAGAAGACTTAAGGGTGAGTTGCCAAAGCTGTGTCAGCACAGGTTGTTGAAAATAATTCAGAATAAGTTGTTCAGTGGGGATACCTTCCATGCTAGCAGTAGAGGGCAATATATTGGCAGAGACAGAAGGTCACAGATATAGACAGATACAGAATAAAGAAATTAGAATGCTGATGATGTTACTGGTGGAAGCATTGCAATGTTTACACAAAAGTGGGGCCTGTAGGAAATTGGAGGGAGTAGGGAACAACTGGGACATCCCTCTCCCACACCATACTGATAGCATGAGACTCTGGAGCTCTGGAGCCACTCATGAGCTCTGGAGCCAGTCCTTGACCTTGGCAGCTGTTGCACTGCCTCTATTTGTGCAATAGCACTGACCGACTGCTGAACAGAAAGCTGTTCATGAAGCCCAGAAGCAGAACCTTAGCAGAACAATATAGGAAAAGAATATTTTTACCTCTCCCTTTACACGAGAATTAGATAGGGGCATGCATCACATAACCCTAATTTCATGCCTCTTTCTAGGACATTGTAAACTGCTAGAGAATCTGCCCTATTCACAGATCAAAGAGTCCTTGGGGAAGGTGATTATTAGTCAGGATTCCATCTATTACTTACCCCAAAACTTTTAGTTTCAATGTGGCTAGAGCCTTTTTAAAGCTTATAGAATTTTAGACTTGGAAGAAATTAGCCAGAGAAGCATTCCTTATGGCACATACCCCAGAACCTTGACCTCCCTCTCTGGATTGGCAAGCTAATTCTCTCTGCTCCTTTCTCACTTTTCCATCAACTGCCCTTAACAGTTTGTGTCTCTTGGTAGTCAATATGCATGTTCAGCCCTTATTGGGCCATTGGGAGGAGGTGAATTAAATTATATAAAAACATTTCTGCATACCTAGAGAGTCTTCCCAGTATCCAGAAATTTCCTACCTTGTCTGTTGGTGGTCCCATTTCAATGCCCCCTTGATTAACATGAGTAGCCCAGCTTAGCCTGAGATTATCACAGCTTGGAAGCGAAACAGGGTAAGACATGGTTAGTACTTGGGATGGGAGACCATCAAGGAAGGTTGAGGTTGCTACATGAAGGCAATGACAAACTACCTCTGCTCATCTCTTGCCTAGAAAATCCCATGGATGTTGTCACCATGAGTCGGTTGCAAGTCAACAGCACATTCTTCTTCTTGATATAGATGAGACTACCATCTTCACTGTTACATATGACAATTAATATTCAGCAAGATGACAAATGAAATATGAAAATGGTATCTCATCCACAACAACAACAACAACAACAACAACAACAACAGAGTACTTATATATTGATCTTCTGGACAGATTCTTTACTTCTATTTTTACAAGCTAAATCATAAACAGCATCCCTCATCCCATAGTGCTATTCTCAGAGTGGTGAACAAAGTCAGTATTATTATTATCCCCACAATGCAGCTGGCGAGCTGGGGCTGAGATAAGTGGCTTACTCAAGGTCACCTACCAAGCTCATGGCTGTTGTGGGATTCAAACCAACAGAGTACTGATTTGCAGTCTGACCATTTAACCACTAAGCTACATCAGCACGTGTTGGATTTTATATACACAAGCTGTCACCCTTGCTGAATGTTGCCTCTAAACTGAGCAGTTACAATGTTGTAAAAAGGTAGGGTATAAATATTTTAAATAGATATAAATAAATATTCAGATATCCATACAGGAGTGCAAAATGTAAAAGTTTTAGCCCAAATTATGCTGGTGAGATAGATTGCAATGTCAGGACTGGATGAACACAGTAATTACCTTTGCAATTTCTGGTACAACTAAGTTGGTATGATCTGAATGGGTATGGAGGAGATATTATGTTATTTCTGGTTTTGAGAATATCAGTGGGGAGAGGGCAAAGACTTGACTTGCATAAGTAAAAAACTATTTCTACAGATGTATTGG
Organism: Eublepharis macularius; assembly: GCF_028583425.1. NCBI lineage: Eukaryota > Metazoa > Chordata > Lepidosauria > Squamata > Eublepharidae > Eublepharis > Eublepharis macularius. The sequence continues at coordinate 174,759,822 of NC_072791.1, read as the reverse complement.
GCACAATAACTGTGTTTAGACATTCTCTGTGGTTAAGAATGTTGTAACTTTTTAATTTATCATGTAAACCACACCCTTGGAAACTTCCATAAGTTAGCTCAATTATTTTCAAATAGCATTTAGCAATTACTAATGGTCCTTTAGGTTTTCCAAACAACTGCCCTCATTTATTTAGTCACCTTTTCTCCAAAGATGCTCAAGGAAGCTTACAAAGTGAAATATAAACATAAATATATCCAAAAAAATTAAAACAGAGTTAAAATGCAGTTAAAAACAGAATTAAAACAGTTAAAAACAGAGTTAATTTCAGCCCATATTTTAAAAGCTGTCCTAAATAAGATGGTCTTCAGCTGTGTACTAAAGCAAAATAGTGAGGGGGCAGGTGCACCTCCCTGGGGAGATTGTTCCACTGTCAGGTGCCTGCCTCTGAAAAGGCCTTTTCCCGTGTACCCATCAACCGAGAGTCTATGGTTGATGAGCTAGTCAGGATCATCTCTCCCTGTGATCATAACTAAGTCCTGGGCAAGAACATATTGCATGTTGCAATAGGCCAGTCAAGACAGAACTAAGGCATGCATCGCAGTGGCTAAATATGACTGAACCAGGAGTGGATGAGCTGACACACCAGCCAAAGCTGGACAAATGCACTCTGAACCACCACAGCTACCTAGTTTTCTAAGGGGACAGCTGTGTTAAGCAGTACACCTAAGCTGCAAACCTGACTTTTCAGGGAGAGTGTAACCCCATCCAAAATAGGGGAGATCTCATATGCTGGTCAGCCTGTCTTCTAACCTGGAAAAGCTTGTTCGCCCTCATCCAGCCCATAACTGATTCCAAGCACTGTTTCAGAATGTCAACAGCATCTTTGGAATCAGATGGAAAAGAGAGGTAGTTAATAACAACAACAACAACAACGTTCGATTTATATGCCATCCTTCAGGACAACTTAACTCCAGTCAGAGCAGTTTACAAAGTATGTTATTATTATTCCCCTCCCCCAACAATCACCCTGTGAGGTGGGTGGGGCTGAGAGAGCTCTGGAAGAGCTGTGACTGACCCAAAGTCAACTGGCTTCAAGCAGAGGAGTGGGGAATCAAATCCAGTTTTCCAGATTAGAGTCCCACTGCTCTTAACCACTGCACCAAATTGAGTATCATCCACATATTGGTGACACAACAGCCCAAATCTCCTGATGACTTCTCTGAGTGGCATCATATAAACATTAAATAGCATGGGGGATAAGATTGAACCTTGCAGAATCCCACAAGGCAATGGCTAAGGGGCAGAGCAGGAATCCCCCCGCACAACCTTCTGAGACCAATCACCCAGATAGCTCTCAAACTCCCATAATACAGTGCTCCTTAGTGCCAGAGCCAAGAGGTGATTCAGAAGGATACAAAGATCAATAGTATCAAAGGCCACTCAGAGATCCAGCAGGACTAGCAAGATTACAATCTCCCTGTCTAATTCTCAATAATGGTCATCAACCAAGGGTCTCTGTTCCAAATCCCAACCTGAAGATAGATTAAAATGGATCCAGAAAACAAGTCTCTTCCAAGAGCCCCTGGAGCTGAGAAGCAATCACCCACTCTAATACCTTTCTCAAAAACAGAAGGTTGGAGACTGGGCAGAAGTTCTCCAAAATAGTAGGGCTCAAAGAGGGCTTTTCAACACAGGCAGCACAATTCCTGTTCTCAGTCTCAAAGAAGCATTTACTACTCCCCTTACCCAGTCAGCCAATCCCCCATCTGGCAGTCTTTATCAGCCAGAAAGGGCAACCGTTGAGAATGCAGGTATTCAGTCTCACTTCTGCAAAGATCTCGTCCAAAACCTCAAGCTTCACATCTCCATACAAATCAGACAAGCAGATGCAGAGGTACATCATCTGACCATGCATCCAAACTGGCATATAACTCAGAGCAGAGCTTGGCAATTTTGTCTGCAAAGTAGAAAATTGATCACATTGAGTCATCATGTGGTCAGAGTCCAATTCCCTGATGCAAAAGTTCCCAAACCACACAGAACAGATAATTATGGGCACATGCAGTGGTGGCAAAGAAATATTGCCTTTTTGTTGTCATCATCACTACCACAGAATAAGCTCTACTCTGGGCTCTATGTTGTGTTTGATCAGTCTTGCTCTGTGTTTTCCGCCAGCAGTACTCTAGCCAACGTCCCTCCCATTTCATCGCCATTAGTTCCCCTGAGCTATGGAGACTGCTTGGCTATATCTGGGGGGAGAGGGAACTTAGGGCCAAGCTACACATGACGAATGACACTTGAACAGCAAGTGTATTTCTCCCTGTTCACTTGCCCTCCACTAAATCCACTTGCCGTTCAAGTGTCATTCGTCATGTGTAGCTTGGCCCTTAGGGGCAATTGTGTAGCTTGGTCTATTTCCCTATTACAGAGAATGGTCAGGGCCTCAACAGAATCAGCAGCAGCCAACATGGAAAAATCCCCAGGCGTAGACAGGAAGCCATTGGGATCCATCAGGCACCTGGGCAGACCATCATCATAGGCCCACCACCCCTGGGGAGGGAAGAGGAAGCAGTAAGTCTAAACTCTATCTGTCCATGATAAGAGAGTAAGCTTTAACTCCCCCACTTCCAGATCAACCTCACCAATAGTATAAGACACCAAATCCAGTGTGTGCTTTTCTAAGGCTGTAGGGCTGATAATTATTCAGGATAGTCCCATGGTGTCAAGGAGGTCATGAAATCCTGAGGTAATCCTGACAGCTTGATCTTGGTATGGATGTTGAGGTCTCCCAGGACCACCAGTCTAGGGGTCTCCACCAACATGCCTCTGAGACCAGCTTGGCAAGCTCAGGAAAAGAGACATCTGGGCAGCACTGCAGCAAGGTGGATGGTACCCCAGCAGAATCCCTATCCTGTCCCAGTCACTCACATTCAAGAACACACACTCAAATCCGGCAGACTGTTGGATGAGGGATCTCAATGGATAGATGGAATCATGACAGACCACTGCAACCCCACTTCCCACACCTCTGGCTGAACCTGCTGCTGGAAGTCAGAGCCTGATCAGGTTTAAATCCCACCCCCGCCTCCTCCAGCCACATACCAGGCCTGCTCACCCATCCAGTATTAAATCCTGGATGGCAGCAGTTTTTCTATTTACTGACTTGGCATTCCGTAGCAAGATCTCAAGGCCAAGGGGCCCAACCTCAGTGCAATCAGGTCTTTGTGGCTGGGAGGCAGACTTAAAGGAAGGGTGGACAAATTGTGGTCAGACCTCCTTTTCCTGGAATGGCCAGTCTGCACCCCACTACCATATCTCCCTCTGCCCAGGACCAGAGAGATGGCAACCCTTTCCCCAAGGCACCATTTGTTATTGTCCTGATATTGCAGAGGTGACTCTGAGCCCAAGAATACTTAGTGAGTTCCCAAGGGATCTGAGATTTTAGTGAGGGTCTTTTCAAATCATACACAGCCACTACAATAGACCATCTTTCTAGATTTCTCACATCTTGAAACATACCGCAGCTTAAATGTGTTGATGATTTTTATATGGCTTCCCCCCACACACAAAAATTTGTCTTCCAGGTATGACCACACCAGCCACTATTGCAGGCAAGCTTTTCCAGATATTTAATGGCCTAGTAGGTTGTGCAGGGACCATTCTGTTCTTCAACCTGTTCTTTGAGTGTCTGATCACCATCACAGCATATATCATGAAGTCCTACCATGAGAGACAACTAAGGAGGAAGTTAGCTCTTGAAAAGTCCATTTAGTAGGAATCCAGGGAGGATGTTGATGTTTGTGCACCAAATACTGTGTTTTTCTATGTTTCTCTATACAAAACATGACTTACATAAAATCGCCACACCACTTATCAAGTGCGACAGGTAAGCATCAAATATCACAAGAAACCCTTTAAAATTTTTGAAAGCTATGCTAGTGAAAAGACTAGGACCTCATTTCCAAATATTTTCAAGGGAGATGCCCTAAATTGTAAACATGCACACACATGGTCCATCCATAGGAGACTGAAATATGATCTAGTCTAATATAAAATATTAAATAAGGCACATGAAAATCTAGTGATAATTAAAGCTTCACATCTTGAATTTCTGCCTTCCATACCAATGTTAAAGGCACAAAAGCCCTGTCAGATGGAAACAGAGAGGTGAATTGAGTTGTATCTTCTCTGGTCATAGCCTCACCCTCAGCCTTTGTTTTATGCATTATGGTGCTTTTTAAAATGAAAAAAAAAAATTCTTATTTTAATGATGCTGTGGCAAGCCTGATTCTTAATCATCCTTTAAAGTAAGCAAAAACACTTGTGTTGTCCTTGATATTATGACAGATCCCCTTTCACTCTCCCCACTGTGAGCAGATTTTCCTGCCAAAAGTCAGTTTCCCTGCTTTGACTGAGCAGCCCCAAGTAGTATGTTAGTATTTGTGGTTTTGAAAGTCTGTTTGTCCCAACCTAATATGCAGATACAATTTTGGTTTTTTAGCCCAGCCCAGGAACTTGCTGAGGAAAAGCAGGAGCCCTCTTCCTCTTGTGCTTGGAAATGGCACTAGGGACTGTATAACATTCAAAAGAAATAACAACTTCATTTAACAGGCAGGGACTGAATAAGTGTAGTCAGGGAATGGAAATGCGGAGGTAAAATGTTGTTGGTATTACAGAATACACTTCTTGTAACAGACAAAATAGTATCCTTGAAGCCTATATACATATATTCTTGGTTCTTAACAGTGAGAGGTGTTTACTTAATAATTTAGTTACAGTAACAGTGCTGTTTCAGAACATTTCCTATGACATTTCAGGTTTTCAGGAGTTAGTCTAAAACTATTTTCCCTTCACAACAGGACCCAGGGTACTCCTCAGAGCCAAACTCCCTTCAAAACTGGGCGGGAATTAATCATCTTCTCCTCAAAAGATATAACCCCTCTTCTTTTTGGCTTGAAAGTGAATCTCAACCCACTGCCCAATCACTCACCCAAAACACACTCCCAGTTCTCTAGTGTCTGGGTAAAGCATGCTCCACCTCACGCTGATGGTTAGATTTTGGATTCATAGATAGAATTCTTCCTCAGGACAGTAATACTACAGTTAAGGCAAAAGAATCTTCTTCCTTCACTTTAAAGAGGAACTTGTCTGACTTTTCTTGTCAGACTCACTCACTAACATCCTGTCAGAAATCAACTGACTGTCTTAAGACTGGTTCTAACTGACCAATCAGAGAAGAGGGAGCAGCCTGTCATTCAAGATTTTCTAGGAAAAAGTTAACCCTTCCCCTCCCAGCTCTCTGATTTTGCTGAACATTGGAAACCCACTGTTAAGCGTAGTCCGTTACAGGTATCTTGTAATAAATCATATAAATATGAAGGAAAACAAAACACAGTTTGTGATTTAATTTTTTTTAAAAGTGCTATGCTTCATTCTGATGTAGGTTTAAACCAACTACAGATGTTTACAAAAGTCTATGCTTACAGCAGCTAAGGAAGGCTCTCTTTTCCCATCTTCAGGTTTGGATATTTTGCTAGACAATATACTACTAACAAGCAATCCCTGTGTAGTGTTTGCACTAAAGATCAAGGTAATCTCTGCTGGTACTTTGTGTTTTTCAATAATATGGTGGTGTAACTACAAGAGGGACATGTTTGATGACAGCTGAAAATACCACAGGATAATATTGACAATGGGGTGTTAATTGGAACCAGAGTATCTGAAAAGAATAAGCCACTAATTAACTTCTTATCAGAACTATGTGAGAGCAATTTTCTCCATCATGATACATTTATGACATTCACAAATAAGCCCTTTTTAAAATACTACAAAAGTCAATGACCCATGTACACTGAAAATACGACATAATAATTTCCTCAAGATTTAAACTCACAGGGCTAGCTACAGGATGATATAAGCCCCAGCAAAAGACTAGCAGTGGATCTTTTGTCTCCACCACTACCAGACACAACATAGACGGAAACATGAAATATCTCTTTCGTGAGCAGATAGAACACACAAACACACAGATACTCTCACAGGTAGAAATGCACACACAAAAAACATAGAAAGCGGGGTGCAGTGGTAGGTGGAATCAGTCAACCCTCCCCCCACAGTTTGTAATGGTTAGAGTATTGGACTAGGAGCTAGGAAACCCAGATTTGAATCCCCACTCTGCTACAGAAGCTTGCTGAGAGAACTTAGGTCTGTCACTCTCCTCCCTCAACCTAACCTACTTTGCAGGGTTGTTATGAAGATAAAATAGAAGATGAAGAGAAAGCTGTTTTAAGCTGCTTTGGGCCCCCAATTGGTACAAAAGCAGGATATAAATGTCTCAAAAATATGAGCTTTTACTCTTATTGTGGAGGTTGTTCAGCTCACACAAAGGATCTCATATTGCAATTCTGAGGCTTCATGGTCTATTAAGGTGGCAAGTGATAAAACCTCATATCCTCTGTCCTGAAACTCTGTACATACCCTAAAGGATGCTAACTTAAGGTAGGATATTTATTCTTGAAGTTCAAGTAGTCAGAAGTAGCTTGTTACCAGTACCACAGGTCCTTTATGTGAGGTCTTTCCCTGAGGCAATCCTAAGCACCCCGTGCTCAAGATGAGAAGATGAAGTGCAGGTGTAAACAACTTTTAGGTGGGGAACTGTTGGTTTGCAGTAGAACAGCAGGCACCTTTGAGTCCAGTGGAAACCAACAAGACTTTCAGGGTATATGCTTTTGAGAGTAGAGCTCCCTTTTTCAGATACGAGTAGGATCACATCTGAAAAAGGAAGCTCTGACACTTGAAAGCTTATACCTTGAAAATCTTGTTGGTTTCTAAGGTGCCATTCGACTCAAATCCAGCTGTAAACAAGTGTCTCAGGACAGGGCTGCATCTGACCCCATATTTACCAGCCCCTACAGGATCTAGTGGGCCAAGAACAACCACACGAGTGAAGAGAGACTTCCTGGCAGCCCATCAGGCCCACAGCAATCCTGAGATAGAGAAGCTCGGAGGAGCCTTTGAAACCTCAGGGGAAGGAGAAGCACCTGGGAAGGAGGGAGGGTCGATTAGGAGCCCATTGGCTAGCCAAAGGCCAGGAAGACAGGGAGCAGGGTGTGAGATCTCCTTACTGAGGCACTGCCCCCAGACTGGCTGGAGAAAAGGTAGTCACTGGAGGGTGCACTTCCCTCAGATTCCAGCTCCCAACAGATGGAATCTGGAGACAAAAACAGCTTAGTCCTTCATGGCTGTGGAAAGGTGACCTGGGGCACGTAAAGAGTGCAGACCTGATTATTGAAATTCTAATGTGGAAGTCTAGGGTGTAGGGCATTTTTCCACACCATACCTCAGAATTCCCCAACTTTAACTTTAGGTAAAATAACTAACTTCTGATTTAGATACAATTGTGACAACTCTAGTAGAGTGTCATCCCAAAGCCTGATGTAGAGAAACTGTTGCCTGTATGTTTTGTCCTGGAGAGCAAGTAACAACTGTGGGAGACAGGAGGACAACTGAGAGGAAAATAGTGTACACTATAGAGAGAAAGGCTTAAACTGCAGTACCCTTAGTTCACTTCAGTTCAGTACTGTGGACCTGAACTGAATTGGGGTCCCTCCAGTTATAATTCACCCAAGATCTCATCTAATTTAACTCTGAAACAATTGATTAATTTTATTACCTGAGGTGAGGACTACCAAATGTCCAACATTCCAAATCCTGCAAGTCATGAGGCGGAGCCCAATGCGGTCACATCACATAACAATACTACTGACAGTACTTCCACATATCACTAGGAGTTGTGGTCTACGGTATCTGCAAATGTGTGTGATTACAATCATATAGCTGTGAAGAGATGTGCCATTCAACATACACCAACATTTTAAAAAGTGGAAAATAACTATGTGGAAAACATAAAATGTAATTGAGCTGCTACTGCCAGATTTTTACCTCCGATGTCAACTTTATATGTGCTATAATTACTTCAAGCAGGCATCCATAAAAGTCTTAAAATAAGACATCAGGTGTCTGGCCTGAGATTTCAAGGGCTACTTGAGGCCCTGAGAATAAGACCCAAAGGCTGAGATAAGCAAAAGCATAAATATTATTAAGCAGTTTTGTGGTTAATCCTTGGTAAAGGAAGTTTGGGCAGGAACCAGGTCTTAGAAAAGTACTAATTTAATAAAGCAAAGGAGCAATTGGAGCCAGTTATTTAGGGACTGACAATCTATCATATTAAAAGCAAAACAATGCTCAGCAAAGAGCCCTAAAAGGATATTCTCATTTTGAAGGATTAACTCAATCCAATCCAATCCTAGCCATTTAATCGTGTCCGATCCTTGGCTACTCTGTAGATCATATCCCTCCAGGCCTTTCTATCTCTGACTGCTTCTTTCAATTCCTTCATGTTCAGTCCAGTGTCTTTCATGATGGTATCCAGCCAGCGGGTCTTTGGTCTTCCTCTCTTCCTCATTCCGCTCACCATTCCTAGCATCCTTGACGTTTCTAGTGAGTTGGCCCGCATTTCATGTCCGAAATAGCTGAGCTTCTGCTTTGTAATCTCCCCCTCCAGATACATGTCAGGTTTTATGCGTTCCAAGACAGCTTGGTTTGTTACTTTTGCTGTCCAAGGGATCCTCAGGAGTTGTCTCCAACACCACAGTTCAAATGAGTCCATTTTTCTCCTGTCCATTTTTGTTAAGGTCCATGTCTCACATCCGTAGGTTGTTATAGGAAACACAATGGCTGTGACCAGTCGGCGCTTGGTGCTTATTGTGACATCTTTGCATTTACGGATTGAATCCATGCTGACCATTGCTGAGCGTCCAAGTGTGATTCGCCACTTTACTTCAGGTGTCCAGTCACCCCTGTTATTGATTTGTGAACCTAGAAAGACAAAGTTGTCAACCACGTCGATCTCATCATTGTTTATCTTGATATGGACTCGTTTGTTAGTGTTGGTCATGATCCTTGTTTTTTTGATGTTCAGCTGAAGCCCCGTTACTTCACTTGTTGTCTTTAGTTTCATGATCAGAGTCATGAAGGATTAATACTCTCAAGAATATCACATCTCTACAGAACGTAATGGTCTTGCTTGCCATATTCCCACCTGTGGCTGGTAAACCCCTATCCTTGGCCCTAATCCCACCATGTCTTCATAGAAATTCGGGGAAATTGTTAGAGTGTTACTCATAAAAGATATCACATCTTCTCCAAATGCCAACCTCCCAGTGCTGGCAAACCTAGAATGATCTCTGCTTATTTTGGAGGTATCCTTTACTGCAACCCCAAAAAGAAGATAGCAGTTTATTTGTTCTTCTGACAAGACAAGAAGCATAGGAATAAACTGGGAAATAGTGAGGGAGATTGCTTGGTAGCAATAAGATATGTCGCCTGTCATAGATATGTTGAGGTGGGGTGCAAATAGATAACCGATGACAAGAAAAAGCCAGAATTTAAGCAATGATGGTAGTACTGAACCTACTACATGGCACCCAACTTCCTTTAACTTAACTGTTTTTAACAACACTGAGAAACTGAGAGCAGACTACTTAGTTTGAAAGAAAAATATAACAAATGCTTAAGCAAGTTTTTCTGTTTCCTGCCTCTCTAGGCTTGTCTTGGCATGACTCTGAACAGCCAACAACTCCTGCAGGTTACCAGCTGCAAAGGTAGGCATACCCTTTGCCCTCAGACTCCAATCTCCTACCCTAGAGAAACTGAGGAGTGAGAGAAAAAGTGGCTGGAAAATGGCCTTCAAAGTGATGCTCTAGGAATTTCCCCACGCCTCTATGGTCTTTGCCATAGAGATTAGGGAAAATTCCTAGAGCATCACCAAGAAGTCCTATCATATCCTCCCCAAACTCTACTTTGCCTAGTCACTGCCTTCAAAATCTCTTGGTATTTGCTGAGAATGTGTTGGCAACCCTATCCAAAGTGAAATTTTTCCTCATAGTCTAACACTTAACCAGCTTACACTGAGAGCCAAACTAGACAAGACGAGTTACACAAGTCTATGTGAGTGGCTAGATTTGGGGGTTTTTCCTCACCTTCCCATGTCTCTTTTACCCCCGATGAACTCGTGTCTGTGGCTTTTGCACGTGCCAGCAAAAAAGTAGTTTACATTGGCAAGTGTCCGCAGACCATATCATCAAGTCACCGTTGCCGAGTGGTGATTCTGTTTTGCTTTCACTTCCCTCTTCCCACACAGAAAGGCAATAGGGGACAGGGGACAGTTACAGAGGATGGTTTAAGCATGTGCAAACTGGTGGTGCATGATGGGATACCATTCCTGCATCTTGGAGGAGTGCAGAAGAAACCCATGCCATCATGGACACGGGATCAAGCACAGTCTGGCCATGCTGGCTAGGGTACAGGAAAGCAACTGGGAGAAACATGTAAGTCCATTCGCATGTCGTTCATGTGTCATTTGTATCGTGTAATTAGGCTCTGAGACCTTCTAGGTTAATCTCTTAAAGAGGTGATGCACACAGTGTTGCCAGTTCTGGTCTGAGAAATTCCTAGAGATTTGGTGGTAGTGCTTGGAGAGGGCAGAGTTCTGTGGGGATGTGATGCCATAGAGTCTTCCCTCCAAAGCTGCAATTTTCTGCTGGGGGAACTGATCTCTGTGATCTGGATACCAGTTATAATTCTGGGAGAACTGCAGGCCCTATCACCTTGTAGTTGGTAACGCTAAATACACAGCAGCAGAAATTTTGGCCCCAGTCATTACCTAGCAGTCTAAGCTATATCACAGGATTGTTGTGAAGATAAAACGACATCTTTGAAGGAAGAGCAAGTTAAAAATGCAATAAACTACTTCTTCAAAGGTGTAGTTCCTGCCACACACATTGGATGGCAAATAGCTGTTGTTGATTCCAGCAACATTTGAAAGGCCCTTAAAATCTGTCTGGACAGCTTCCAAGCATGCTCCATTATTTTAGAGGATCCAGGGCTAGCCCTGCATTAGGCAAAGTGAAGTAGCTACTTTCGTTGGTAGATTTTGGGTGCCTTGAAACAGTAGGACTCTAGGCAGGTGGCATATACATTCTATAAATAAAAATGATTTTTTAAAAAACACTGCAGATTTCCTTTCTACAATAAATCCTTTTTAGGGGAGAATGAACTATTGTTACCACTCCTTGAAGACTCACTAAAACCAAGACTTATCAGTCCAACACAAATGGAACAGACACTTGTCCCACTCAACATTTTGTACCATCACATCTAGTCAGAGAGCAAATTTGACTCCATAAACTTGGTTAGGAATTACTTCAACGTGTATTCTGAGTTTATCTGATCTGATGCTTAACATGACTCTTGGCATCTGTAATCCTTCCAGTTTTGTCATCCCATTTCAACATTCCATTGGAGTCCGGTGGGGAATTTGGGTATTCAATATTGCATAAATACAGAAAAACTCACTATCTGAAACAAGAAACACCCATTATGTTGCCTACAGTGGTCTGGTTGATCCTTTGAACATATGGTAATTGTTGTGGGACAGAAAGAATGGAGGACCACACCTTGGGGCATAAGGACCCACTTTTTTTAAAAAAAAGGCAACCATGCTTGGTTGTGAAACTCTATAGTGTAACATGGAGTTAAGATGATGGAACATGATTTTGCAACTTGCTTGGTATTTAGTCCTGAAGCACTTGCAATCAGTTTGCGAGGCCTGATTTCCAGAGTTGCTAGGCAACCAGCACTCTTATTACCACCATATTATTCCCATTCTGCAGTTGCTTCAGTTGTTTCCTATTAGGTAATGTTTTTCATTCTTTGGTCATTTTACTGTGTTGTAGAAACAAATGGTTTGGAGACAGCAAAGCTAATACGTGTGACATGTTATGAGCACATAGGGAAGGGTTTCTGGACATATTAGTGCATTGTTATTCATCATAGCTGAATCCCACCCTTACTCCAAGGAGCTCAGAGTGGTGTTTGTAGTGATTATCCCTACTTTCTCTAATGTTCCCTCCATGCGCCTCTTTTTTGTGCATTACTAGACTAACTGAGAGGCCTTGTTCTGCCAAAGTTTCTCTCAAGTTAATTTTCCCAGGGTCACATGGTGATTTTTTCACTATGGACACAGCGTTTTCTGGAGAGGTATTTTCAGCAATAGCTGGCTTTTCTTCAGTAGTGCTCATTAGTTACAATGCCTGTGCCTGCCAGCCAAGTGCTTCTCCAAGCTGCCTTTATTGCTGTCCAGTCTGATCTTGTTGTCCTGCCTTAATCCCACAAAATAACAGAGCAAATGATTGTGGATTCAATCACAGATTTACTCAGAGTAAAAATGTCAAAAGCATTCGTTAATATTATCCCAAATTGCAGGTTTCCAGAAATGGTAACAAAAAGATTATCAAACAAGGCCTTTTTATGCTAGAGAAATTGCCTGGAGTCCTGCTTTTAAAAATGAAATCATTTACATTTAGGTTAGTTCAGTGATCTTCAACCTATCCAAACCTAGGAGCCACTGAGGACCAAGCTAGAAGTGATGGATGACACAGGTTGGACACTTGTCAGCTTCCCTCAAGTTTTGATGGAAAATGTAGGCGTCCTGGCCTTGCAGCTTGGCTCTCTGACTGCTGTCCAATGGACTTTTCAACCATCACTTGTCCAACATTCCGCCAAGCTGCCTACATTTCCCATCAAAACTTGAGGGAAGCTGACAAGTGTCCAACCTGTGTCATTCATCACTTGTAGTTTGGCCCTGAGTTGCAATCATGGTCAGAAATCATGTGACATTAAAGTCACATGGCAGGAAGAGAAGGAGTCAAAATTACAATCTCACCAGTGTCAAGTCCAGAACCAAAAAGGTGAGGCCAAGAAACACAAGCTAAGCAACGAGAAATGAGCCACAGTGAGGAACAAGCAGCAAGTTACAGCCATGGAGGAATCTTCTTCAAAGAGTAGGGTGGCCATCCCTGCTGGGAGTGGGTAATCCCTACCTCCAACTTTTGTCCCCCTCCCCACTCACATGGCTGGTGGGAGGAAAGGAGTGAGGATGCAGGCCTGGAGTCACTGGAGCAAGTAGCAAAATGGTGTGTACTCCAGAAGCCCAAATGACATCACTTCCAGTTGAAAAATGGAAGCTACAGGGTCTTAGTGTGGCCAAATCGGCCTCAAATATAGTGAAAATGAGGCAACAGAATTGGAGGCCCCATGCCTGCCCAGCAACACCCCCCCCCCCCCGCATTCCTCACTTTAAAGATGGAGGTGGCTTGCAACCCTATCAAGAAGTAACTTTACTTCATCATCTGTGGTGTTCTTAGATATAGCAGTAGCTATAAACAACTGGACAAAGCTGGGAGTAGAAAGGTGGCATTTGGAGCTGGGCCTAGGCTATCTTACTGAATGATGGCAGCAGTTTTTATGCCAGGTTAAGATTTACCATAATCCCTTTTGGGAATCTTGATATAGCACCTTCCTGCTTGCTAGGAGAGGCACGAGGCTTGGCACTTTCATTTTCTCTGCAGTAGGTCCAAAAATGGCAGTTCTGTGGGGGCTGATGATCCAGAGGTAGTTCACAACTCACTTCTAAACACATGCATTGAAGCTGATGGATGATGAAAATCCAGTTGCACTTGTTCATTGATCCATTATTGCAGCATCAAAACAACTTGCATGGGTAAAATTGTAATCACAGATGGGAAAAAGACCAGAGAGAAAGAGAGAAGTAATCTAAATATAATACTTATATATAGTGCTGTTCATTCATTGATGTATAATCTACACATTATCTATTGGGTATGACCAGCCATTATAGATTGGGTCTGAATGTTTGGGAAGAAATATCAAGGAATGTCTGGGATTAGAATGATAGCAATGAAATCCATATTAACAGGTGCTATACAATAGAAATACATATGAAAAATCGCCATGAAGAACTGGCCAAACAGCAAATACAGTGGACCATTTTCTGCAAAATTTCTGCTTGAATGAATCACCTTTAGGTTACATTTCTGCAATGGAAACAGACACGCTCTCCAAAATTAATAAATGCCACTATCAATTCAATGAAAAAGAAATAGGATTGCATTCTATTCCAGTCACTGCTTGCACTAATCAGGAAAATGCCTGAATGTTAGCAAGGAAGAGACAGATTTGTATTCTTATTAAAATATTTGTCAAGAAAGACTGCAAGATAACACTATTCTGCATGACTGCAATTGTTATATGTTGTAATACAAATTGAGAGCTACATGTATATTGGGTATATATACACACATTTTATTTATACATCATGTGATTTTTTTTCTTTTAAAAATTGAAGTTATGACACCACACACACAATTAAAATGACAGTGTGGAAAGTGATAAAAATGCAACCAAAATATAGGGTGTAAGAAGAGGTGTTTGACTAGCCTCAGCCGGTATAGCCCTGACTCTATGCTAGGCTTATGTCACACCCGAACTTCCCTAGCCCTCAAGATGTCCCCACTGTCCCAGGGAGCTCGCATCAGCACAATTTCTCACAATTTCTCACAATTGCTCACAATTTCTCTCACCGCGCTGACTTGTTTGGATGCAGCCCATAGCTAGGTGTCCAGGGTCAGTTTTTTAAGCAGATAGTCCTTCAGGAAGAACAGCCATCTCTCCAAGGACTGAGGCACAGAATGGAAAAACCACCCAGGGATAACAGAACGAAATTATGCTTAATTATGTTTAAAGTGACAGTGCTCTACATAACCAATAATAAATGCAATGAACACAAAGGAATACAGTTCATACAATAACATTTCCAAAGTCTGTACCAGGGGACTAAAAGCCCCGTTCTGTCCAACTCAGGGAACAAGGACAAGCACTCCAAATTCATAAACGAAGTAAGTTCATAATTGCAATGTTCCAAATACGTTTCTTTTCTTTGTTGCTGTAGGTGTCTTCCTATTATTCCAATGGAGATCCTTCCAGATGGTAGCCGTAGCTGAGGCTGGCTTAACGGCAGATTTTGTCGCTTGGACTTCATCAGGGGCTCTTGAGGACCACTGCATAACATATACAATAAACATGAAGACATTGCAAAACATAATGCTGTTCATTTATAAAGCTACATGAATAACAAAATCATTTTAAAAAGCTCTCATTGTTTCACCGAACCTGGAGGGTGAAACCGAACCTGGAGGGTGACGCAGATCAAATGGATCTCACATACCTCCTCAAACTGACTATGGTTTATATGGCTTATGACTTTGGAAATATTATTGTATGAACTGTATTCCTTTGTGTTCATTGCATTTATTATTGGTTATGTAGAGTACTGTCACTTTAAACATAATTAAGCATAATTTCGTTCTGTTATCCCCAGGTGGTTTTTCCATTCTGTGTCTGAGTATTTACCGGGGATTGCCTTTGTTTGTTACATCTCTCCAAGGACTAGCATCCTCCCCACTTCCCTCCTTGCAGGCTTCCCTGCTAAGATGGGAAAGGGAAGGATAAATCCACTCCCAGGGTTGCCGGGCCTGGGAGCCTGTGCAGTGATGATGTACAAAGAGAGAATCACGGAAAGGAAACCGAAATGCTAACACCTGCAACCTTGAAGACTGACTAATTGGCATATGAATGTTGCAATTATATGCCAAAATACGTTATATAAAGCTTGCGGCCAAGTATATGAAACCATGCACAATGTAAAGAATCATTCATAAATGCATATTCTCACTACAGCGCAGGAATGACACACCTTGTTTTCCTCTCTTCCCCAAGCCATTATGAAGGTCAGCCTATGGTCTTAGTAATTCAAATTTTTAATTATGCTTTAAAAGTTTACAAATCATGACATGTCTGTTTATTTCCCATGAGTATGTTTTAACTCATATATGCTCATAGGGGTTTTGATGTTACATATAGTTACACTTTACTGTGAAAGGTCTACCGTATTCATCACAAGAGTGACAAGACCTTTCTATGTGCTAATTTTTTTGTATTATGTTTTCTAAGAAAGCAGAGAATTAATATACTTTAGGATACATTACTGAATATACTCTGGAAATGATGCTCACTTTCCATCTTTTCTCTTGTTACACATAATTGGATCTCCCAATGTTTTAATTTTCACTTGAAAGCAGTGAGGAGAGAAGGGGAGATTAGCTCTTTCCCCTGTGCAAAATCTGCCGTTTGCTGTTCTGAGAAAAAATATGAGTAATATACTTTGTAAAAAGGAGGGAATATTCAGAGAAAAACAGCACAATTCATGCCATTTCTATTTATTTCCCGAGTAATCATAAATCTACTACTAGCTCCTAGTAATATAGTTCAAAGCTGTAACAATAAAATAAACATTTCATACTGTAGCTAATTCTTGTACCTCAAGTCCAGCTACATATCAAATGCCAATCTGATAAGCCAATAGCTACACACCCATTGGGTAGACCAGCCCACACCTCATACATTTCTATTGTAAAATATTTGTCCTTTATTTACACTATAGCTGCTTCCACACAGCAACAATTGACCATGTAGTTCTCATTGCCTCTGGGAATGCAGAAGCATTTGCAACAGCAACAGTGCTTCCACACAGCAGTTTTCCCTTGACTTCCCTCATCTCAGCTCCCTATGGCTGCCTTTCCCCGTCCGTACTACTAGAGGTCTTTTTCAGGCTTAAAGAAAAAACTGCAATTGTTAGATCACATCGGCACAATAATGTTATGACAGTCTAGTGCCCTGATCTAGTAGCTCTTCTGAATTTTCAGCTTTCATTTGTTACAAGTCTCTAGCCCTTTTTATTGCACCTTTCCCCTTACATCTTTATACTTACTTTTTAAAATAAAAGCTGGGGATTCAAAAGCGCAACAGATCACTATAAAATTATTGTGTTTTAGTGATCTAGAATTGCCTATTTTTTAAAAGACCCCAACAAGGTCTCTGGTGGCATAAGGGGCAATGAGCTAAGGCAAGGAAAATGGCACCACTAGGGGTATGACCTTCAAAAATGAGAACTTTCCAGTCCATGCAGTGTGCATACAGGCGTTTTGACTGAGATCTTTTCAAAATTATCATATCAAACTTTGTGAAATGTTGAAGTAAGGTAGGGGAAGCCCCAGAAGGTGGGTGCTTGGGCAAAATTTTGTGTGAATGCTCCAAAAAACGAAACCTGCGGCAGTATGTCTACAAAACTGAAATGACGTCTCCATGTGGAAGCAACATGTATTTTCATACAATTAAATAACTGTTCCTCATTTCAGAAACGGATGTCCCAGACTGGCTTTAGACCTTCCCATTCAGTAACCCTTTATGATCACTGGTAGTGAGCAAGTTGCCCCTGCAAAATCCAACTAGATTTTGTAGAACTCTCAGAAGTCATGCCAATAGGAAACTTCAATAACATCAGCTTTGTATACAGACTTCCAGCAGTGAGGGATGCATCCTGCACAGCTGCTAGTTATTTAGTTAACAATAGGTTCTGGTCTATTAATGGAACACACTCCAATGCTTTTGACAACAGCGGCTAAGCACTCTGCAGCAGCAAGAAGGGAATTTACCATGATAATGCCTCCAAGTGTATATTCTGTGGAAATAGTTAACCATTAACACAGGGTACACATAGAACCACTTAGGCTGGTAACCGATGTAATAACAGAGTTTACAAGAGCACTCTTTGACTGTATTCTAAGCCCATCTTCACACTGCTGTGCCCTTTCTGTTCTGCTATGAACAGAGCAGGTTGAAAAACAAAGTTTTCTATTAGGTCTATCTATCTGGCAAACTTTTGATACATATCATGTGTACTTTATTTGGCTGAACAGCATGGTGCAATGGTTAGTGTTGGACAGTGATATGGGACACCTGGCTTTGAATCCACACTCTGCCATGGATGCTTGTGGGGTGACAGCCAGTCACTCTCTCAGACTAATCTGCCTCACAGGGTTGTTGTGAGAAAGGAAGGTATAAATATCTAAATAAAAAATAAACAGCGGGTCACAAGTTGTGAGGGCCTGTTATAAGGAGATAGATAAGTAGCCCCCAATTCACGCATCCTTATTCCACCATAACACACTTCATTCAAACACATGAAAGGGAAAGAAAACCATGTGTGAAAAGTGATCCAGAGGAAGAAATTGGTGGCCTAAGACAAATGCACTTGAGTCAACACGGACGAAAATGAAAATGTAAACATGAAATTGTGTACTGTCAATATGGCCCTAGGGGGCAAGTGATATCTTGCATCTGCTGTACTGAATTGTCTTGCAGGGTTTTATCTCAGATTTTTGGCATTGACTGGATGATCAAAACCTAAATTTCTCAATGAGGGTTGTATGAGACAGCGAAAGGACTTGAGGTACAGGATGATTAGGTTTCAGGTGGGTAGCTATGCTGGCCAGCAGTAGAAGAGCAAGATTTGAGTCCTGTAGAACCTTAAAGACAAACAAGATTTCAAGAGTATAAACTTTTGAGAGACAAAATTCCCTTCATCAGAAACAAACCAGAATGGCCTTATATCACAGTCAGAAGGAGGGAGGGGTGTTGCTAAGAAGGGAGTCCAGCTGCAAAGGGACAATGCAAAATATAATCAGCTTGATTATTTCAGGGGAGAAATGCTTAGGGATAGGAAATGCAGAAAATTAACATCTGTAGGGAGATAAGAATCTTATTCAGCCCTGGGCTGATTCAGGGCTATGTAAAGGTTTCAGCTGCATGACTCCCCACTACCCTTCCTTCCAAGAGGAATTGTGAACATAGCTTACAAGAGTGATAGGTTTTGCAGAATTCAGGCAACAGTGCTCTTTCTTCCAGGCTTGAATTTCTGTAAAAGAAGCTGGACTAAAAATAAATTTGAAACTAAGATTTAAAATCTTTTGTTTTACCAGTGACCTGAAAAAGTCTTTATTCATCATAGTAGTTTGGAGGCATAAATATTATATCCCTTATTATTATTGTTGTTGTTGTTGTTGTTGTTGTTGTTGTTGTTGTTGTTGTTGTTGTTGTTGTTGCAAAGTACTTAGATACTAGGTACTTGAAGCCAAACCTCAAGTTAAAATAAATTGGGAGGTGAGGAGTATTTTGATTCCTCTTCTGTGCTGTTAAAAGAACTGATTTTTTAAAAAATCAAGCTTACAAATTGACTGGCAAAATATCAGGCACAATAAGATAAAACAGTGTCATGAAGGCCCAAGGGTAGAGCAAACTTTTGGTACTCAGAGCTAAACTACGAGAGATGAATTACACGAGGATGCTCACCTGAAGGGAGTCGCAATGTTAGCTGGGAAGCTGAGTTTTAAAAGACAGATTGGAAGGCTTTGTCAATTTCCCTCTCGACAGAACCAGCAAAGATAGCTCCTCAGAGGGTATGTTAATTTCCTCTTCAACTCCTGAAGACTCTGTCAGTTTCACCTCCCTTTCTAGGAGGCTGTGGAGAAATGCCATTCTGTTTGTGCAGTTAACTTTCTATGGGCTGCAGAGGGGAGGGGCCAGTTCTGGAGTGGAATGTGATTGGAGGGAGAGCGAGTCAGTGGGAGTTGGAAGTTGACAATTGGTGGCTAGAGAGTGGAGGAAGAGATGGCTCTGAGGGGAGATGAAGATCTAATGTAACCCCAGGTATCAAAGGATTGGGCCTGCCCTACACAACATCTAATTAGGGCATGAGGGAGATAGAGTAGGGGTTTCTGTTTCTGTTTTATTATTCCTTCCGTTCACTGTATATTTGCCCGTGTATAGCTAGAAGTTAAATAAATGAGTTTTGGAATTTATGAAGGAAGAAAGCTCTTCTGTTCCACATAGTTCCCCAACCACTTGGTCCCACTAGCAGAGGAGGGAGGTTAGGAGGCTGTCTCGCCTAACCAGGACCCCATACAGGGACAGTGGTGGCAGCAACTACCCGGAGACAGGAAAGGGAGACAGCCCCTTCAGGTGCCTGGCCAGAGGCGAAAAGGGAGGGGTAGGCAGAGCGGGGTCTACCAGTGGGAGGAAAGGCCCTGTTTTACCACAGAGGCAAAAAGGAAATAAACAAGCCCTCTGAGGAGAGATCTTTGCAGCTCTGTAGAGAGGAGAAATTGACAGAGTCTTCCAATCTGTCTTAAAACTCAGCTGCCCAGCTAACATTGCAACTCCCTTCACATAAGCATTCTTGTGTAATTCGTCTCATAGTTTAGCTCTCAGTTGGCTTGGGGGCAGTTTCAACATCTTGTGCTGGGAAATGAGGTCTCACTCAGAGCTCTTACAAGCTAAACACAGAGTCAGGTTGTAGAATAGCTTTCCCACCTATTTGAAAATTTTGTATTTGGATTTTCACCAGGCAGCTAACTGCTTAAATATCATGCCTTACAGCTTGAAAATAAAAGCCTGTATGAGACTCATTATCTGGGCTCTCCTTTGAGAACTAACAGCTTGTACAATAATAACTTACATAAAGAGTGTAGTAAATCCAGCAGAACTACTAATAACCTGGAAAATGAGCCATGTTTCCACACATACATTACATCAGGGGTAGGCACAATGTAAGACCTTTTCTCCATTATTCCTCTACAATTGCCAGCTCTTGAGCATCATCATATGAGAAAATTTGGGTGAGCACACACCTGCAAATGAAGTGGTGTGGCACCATACCTATCAAGGCTCAGATACATGCTTAATTGTAGTGCAATCCTACACAGTTACATCCATTAATTTGAATGAGTTTAGGATTCCAAATGTAACTCTGCTTAGAATTCCACAGCTAATGACCTTTGACAAGCCACGATTCTCTTGGCCTGGCTTCAGATAACTGAATGCAATCCTCTCTAGCCTTTGGCTTAGTTGCTGAAGTGTTACAGAATGTTTATGAACATTCCAGCAGCTCAGAAGTTTAAACACTTGTTATCCCCAAGGCCAAAGATCAGATGAGGAGGTATGCTGTGAGTGGAATGGGTTCATTAGAGAAAGGAGTAAGTGATCATCAGTATCCAGGTGCTGAATTATTCAGTGTGAATAATTTTAAAAAATCATGTAAAAAACAGATCTTTGGATTTACAATGATCTTTTCTTATTTTTAACTAATGATGTAAAACTTGAGATCTTGCTTTTATCATTTCACAGAATGTGCAACATAGAAATGTTCAAGAGGGCATTTTTATAAGGAAATGGGATTTCACTTAGAGGTGGGCATGAACTGGGAAAAATCCAAACCACGTGGTTCATGGTTCATTGCAGTTCACGAACCATGAACTTTCATGAACTTGCCCCAGTTCGTGAACCAGTTCATTTGGTTTGTGGTTTGTCACTTCCTGAAGCCCCAGAATAGCCCCCTTCACAGTCAGAGATGCCAAACTCGCAGGGACTCTTCAGCAGGCTCTCCTCCGGCCAACCTCCAAGTTTGGTGACTGCATTTCAGATATCTGAGTTATACACCCCCCAAGCGGGTGCCCCCAAGAAAGTTCGATCAGATATAATGGGAACCAGCCACAAATGCCAATTGACTTGTGTCAGGCTCCTGTCCAGGTTTGTTGGAGCCTCGGGGTGGCACACCCTCCAGGTTGGCTGGGGCAGTGGCTAGGGCTCAAGGAAAACCTCAGGTATGGAGGGAGGAAAGGGGTGGGAGACATCCTGGATCCCTCTTTCCCTCCATTAGGACTCTTGTCATGCTCTCTCGCCTCTCCAACTCGCTCACTCCCAACTACTCATCACCAGGTCCTTCTCCCTGCCCACTTTTATAGGCACCCCTTGGCACCCTCCCCCAGTCAAGGAGATGTTCTTGGGGACACAGGAATATTCTTTTCTAGGACAGGAAGACAGAGACAATCTACGAGAGGAGGTTAATCTTGTGGGGAATAAGATGTTCTTTGGGGAGACAAGATATTCTTGGACAGGAAAGGACAGGAAAGGATACATGAGGGGAGGTTAATCCTGGGGGGAAGGAGACCTTGGGGAAACAGCATTGCCTTCCATAATGAGGAGCCCCTGAGCCTGGCAGTGGCCCAGATACTGGGGTGGGACCGGAGCCATGAAACCCCCAGACAGCTGGTGGGGGGCCAAGGTTAACTTCCAATGTGGGGGAACCTGGATCTTCAATCCCCAAGGTCCGATGAGGGGTAGCCCAGCAAGGGAGGTTAACCTTTATGAAGATCAATTGATCCACCAGGGCCAAGACCAGGCATGAGCGGCAGGACCAGAGCAGGTCTCCCAGGTGGGAGAATACCTGCTCACTCTGGACACTGGGGGGGGGGGGGAGAGGAACTTCATGGCCAGATGGCAGTTTTGCATGCCCAGTACTTCAGGAGATTTGAGTTGGGGGGCTGGAGGGGCTCAGCAAGGAACTCTCGCACCATCACTTCCGCTGAATCCACTACAAAGGCATGTGTGGGCTCCCCAATGCTGCCAACCACCCAGCTCACCACCGGGGACCAGTGGGGGGGGCTGTTGGGTAGGCTTGCATGACCTGGGATGCCAGGCTGATCTGCTTCCTCTGCCACCGCCAGCAATCCCTCTTCCATGCCCTTTTTCCTCTGGCCAGATCATTTTGCCTGGGACCTGCACACCTCTCCACCAAGGTCCTGCATCCCTAGCTGGAGTTCAGCATTGTGCATGGCGATGGTGCCCTTTATACAGGGATCACAGATGCAGGCCAGTCTGTACACCCTCTCTTGGCAGAGAGGATACAAGTGGGTGGCCATGCCTGCCTGCAACCTCCTCAACAAGTCTCTGAAGCTGGGGAGAAGGGCTTCCCCCTGCTCCAGTTCTTTGGCCAGTGCCCAGTCAAGCCCACGGATCAGGGGGATGGCTTGCCCCATGCTGGCCATGTAGGAGCAGAGGAGGTTGGTGGTTTCCTGAAATGGCTTCAGGCCTGGACCATTTGGGAGAGGGCTAGCCAGTCTGTGGAGCTAATGCTGAGCTCCTCCCCTTCCTGCAAAACAGGCACAGAGGACATGATATCCTGCACCACATTTCTTTGCTCCAGCAGACGAGCCATCATGACGTAGGTGGAATTCTAATGGGTGGGCATGTCTTCAAAGAGCTGGTGCTCGAGATGCCCCTCCTCCCCCTGCCTCTCATGCAGCTGGCAGGAAGAATGAATGCTGTGGGAAAAGTTGGCAGCCAGATGCTGGCAGCGGTCCAACAAGGACTATGTGTCCCACATTCCCTGGTCCCAGGTGGCCTTGATGGTCCTACCAAGCCCAAGAGCATCCCTCATGACCAGGTGCAGCTTGTGCACCAGGCAGACAATGCCCTGAAGGGATGCATCATTCAGGGCTGCCACCATGTTTCTACTGGCATACATGACTATGTAGCCATGGACAACATCACCCACAGGCACCCACTCCCTCAGTCCAGCCTTGATTGTGGCTGCAATGTTCCTCATTGCAGCAGCAATGTCCCCCCCTCCATGCAGTCCTCATCCATCCTCTGCACCTGGAGCAGAACCACTCTGTAGCCCAGCAGCAGGATTGTCCCCTCCTCCTGGGGCCCTGATTTACCCTGGTGGTCTGGAGGTCCTCCGGTTGCCACCAGTGGGCAGTGAGGGTGAGGTAGCCATGCTGATGGATGCCCACAGGTCCGCCGTGAAGTGCATGGTTCACCCTTGTGCTCTGGACAGCTTGTTATGGACCAGCTCTACTACAGAGCAGTAGATGGATGGCAAGACTCACTGCCAACAGTCCACTGCGAGGTCATGGTATACCAGGGGGCTACATGATGCTGTTTCAGTCTCATAACAATGTAAGAAACCAGACTGGAATGGATCCAAACAATCTGCTTCATTCAGGAATCCCTGGAGCTGGCCAGTTAAGACTTGTTAATAACTATAGTGGGAAATCCAAATGCCCCACCACCACCACCACCACCATTTGGGCTGTTAAACCATCTAGCAGGAAAGTGAATTGCTCATGCTAATCATAAAAACAGCAAAACCTGGCCACCCACAGACAAGGCACTCTCTGGAGACACATAATCACTTCCAAAGATAAACATAACTAAAATGAACTACCCCCATGAAACGGCTTAAAAATAACCAGCTTAGTGTAGTGGTTAGACTAGGATCTGGAAGATTCAAGTTCAAGTCCCCATTTTGGCATGTAAGTTCACTGGGTGACTTTGGGACAGTTGCACACTCTGACTAACCTACTTTACATG